>NC_068942.1:17252322-17891072 GCF_026419915.1 Harpia harpyja | reverse complement strand
GGTTTCAGGGTCAATGTAGGTTTTGGTGCCTGGAAATTTAACTGTAATGATGTAAGAAAGCATGACTGTGATGAAGCAAAGGCACTTATTGTGCAGTCAGCCCAGGAATTTCATTATGCAGAGAGCTCCTTGGAAGAGCGAACCTGCTTCCACACTGCCTGAGTCAGAGCCGCTCTGAGAGGCAACCTTAGTTTTAGGCATCATCTGCAAGCATGTTGACACAAGTACACAATCCCATCTCTAAAAATGACTAACATTAGCATCTGCATCTCCACCTTGAAGTGAAAGAAGTAATAAATATTAAATAGCGTTCAATGGAATAAAATGCACGGGTTGAGCGGGAGCAAAAATAAAGCAGGGGAAGGGGTATAAGAGCAGCAGAGGAGGTTAAACTTTCTTTTTTGTGCAAGGACAGCTTATCCTCTTTTCCCAGGTTGTGTAAACAGCGTTTCTTTATGTTATCTCTGTCTTCTAGTGGGATTTGAAAGGCTCCTCCACCTACTTCAATTTGCTTAAATTATTGAATATAATATTATTTACAGACTGTGGCAAAAGCCAAGCTAAACTATTCACAGCACTTAGAATTTATATCCTTAGATACGTTCCTTGCAGTAGAATATGAACATGAGAAACACTTGTAGGCAACTTGTGAAGGCATAGGAAGGGAAAGCGGGGTCTGTGGCACAATTATTCCCTCTCTCAAGGACCTAAGTGAATAATATGCAGCAACTTGGTTTTTGCTCTCTCTTTCTCCAGTATAGCACTTAGTAGAACTCAGGCAGCGTAGCGGTCTGGCCAGCGTATAGTTTTTTTCCCTTGGTTTGCTGCTGATTCAGGAAAATTATTTTTTACCCCTCTGGTGAAAGTAGAAACTTCTGGTGAAAGTAGAGCACCCCTTGGAATCTATTAACCAAGCTATTTTTATGAAATAAATTTGGCTCACAAGGATTACAGTCCTGAGCTTTAATTAAATCAGTGAACTAAAACTCAATATGAAAATGTAAGAATGTTCCTCTACTAATTGATACACTGATATACAAGAATAGGATCAAAAGTCAATACAAAACATAAATAATTTATGGTTGCTTTGTAATCTTTTAATTGAATATAAAATATTTTAAATTTGAAAATATATTGAAAAATAGCTTAGTAATCATGTATTTATGTTTTAGATGCTATTACGGACCAAAAAAACCCCCAAACCCTCATAAGAAGGAAAAAGCTAGAGAAATTGTTTGAGTAATCTAATAAATTTACATGCAGAGAAATTATTTGAAATGTTGCCCAGATGCTATTATCTACCATATTATGTATTTAAATAGATGTTCTTCCAATTGTATCGATAATGCTACAGATTTTTAAAATGATAAATATTTATTTCTTAAAACCAAAAATGACTAGAAAAAATGAGAAGAAAGCAATAGGTTAACCACCTATAATAGTGCTTTCAGGCAGGGAGATGGAGTAGGAGCCATTCTCTTGTGTTTGTAATAAGGGTCCTGAGTGGAGGTAACCTTGCGAATCTCAAGTGGGCCTCTGATGGTTCTTTATTCAAGCTGTCATAAAACGTTTTGACAGGCCAAGGCCATCCTGGCATACCAACATGAAATAATGCTGGCCTGGCTTTGAAGACATTGTTAGATGAAAATGGTAGGAGGAAACCAAATATAAATCTGAATTGCTTAACTAAACTCCTCCATTGTACTTGTATCTTCAAGTGTAGCACTTGAGGTCACAGAGAGTTGAGAGGGACTGAAACGAAATATATGATACTCTATTAAATACAGTGCTTTAAAACCTGCTTTTAAAAAATGGTTACTTGTAAGTTTTTATGTTAAGTAAGTGTTTGTTGTAAATTACTTCTTTGAAAATCCAGTCTGGTACCTCAGCACAGAAAAAGGTTGTCTAGATGTTATGGAGCAAAAGGACACCGAACTGGTGTTCACAGCTCTGCGACCAAGCTGGTGACCACAGCACTGGGTTCCATCTCATTCTGTTACCAAACAAATTTAAACACTAAACCTTCAATCAACAGACGATGAAAAACTAGCTTGGCAAAAAGTGACTTCTATTCGGTGCTATGATTTTTAAAAGACTGTGTATACTGACTGTTCTGACTGATTTGCTGGATAACCAGATTTCTTGAGAGTAAAATGAGGGAAATGAACACTTATAAAGTCTCACCATTTCTGGATCAGCTATTAATCATTAAGTAGCAGCTTTCATATTAATTTGTTTACATTTTGACTGAAACAAAAAATGTCACAAATAATGGAGATGAAGAAAGGAATTATTTAGCTAGCATATTCCTTTTGTTTATATACTGACATACAAGAATATACAGTTGATCTTTTCCTTCAAGGACATAATGGGGATTTTAAAAGTGAAAGCAGTAGCTCTTCTGAAGACGTGAAAAGCTTATAATGCACCTATGAGAGGCAAATTTCAAATCCATCACTCCCAGAATAGTAACGTTTAAGTAACATTAGATTTTTGATGAATTCTTTAAAATCAGCTGCACTGCAAAGTGCATGATAAATAATTCTTAGCCTATTATTATTTTCTACCTTTCTTGCGCAGATTATGAATTGATTGACTAAAGCTGCAGTGATGTTACAGCTTAGTTTAATACTGACTGCATTTAAATGAAATTATTTAGGTAGCAACACACCCAAACTCAGGAAGTATGAACAAATTCCAGCTGGTCTGATTTTTTTCAGGGCAGAAAGGTGAAATAGAAACCTTGATCTGATTTTGAGTGGAGCTTTGGCTAGAACTACCCATTTAAAGAGGCGTACATTGAGAAGATGCTGCAAAGTTGTGACTCGTGGCTACTTCATTCCCCAAGTGACATTACATTTTCATAATAGCTCATGATTTTAACATATGTAAAATAAGATAAACCATATTGCTTTCATAAAAAAAAAATCTGATGGATTTAAGCTACAGCTGCAATTATTGGTAGACAACAAAGGCTACATACAGCATAGCATGGCTAAATGGCAAGTTCTACTGATATGAGAGTTATCAGGTATGAGAGAAGACTGGAAACCCAGACATTGTTCTGTGTCAGAACTTATATTCAGTTTAATTCTATTATGTGATTTTGCAATTTTGCATGCTCAAAATAATTTTGCAACTTAGTTTTACCATACTTCCTGAGTTAAAGACTGATTCTAAAAGAAAGGAAAACTTTTTTTTTCTCATGTCAAAATGAAATTACAACTGAAATGAGAAAGGGCTAAAAAAAGAAAGCTTTTTAAACAATATTTTGATAAAACTGAAACTATTCTTGCATAAGCCTCCCTCTCCTCTGAAATTTTCAGTTGTCATTAACCCAAGAAAGATGTATTTTATTTAATTTTCCCCAGGTTCTAGCATAAGTTCAGATGGTAGCTGTGATTTTAACGTGAGGCTTTAGGTGCTATTCTTCACTAGGCAAGTGATTCTAGAACACAGAACAGTAATGAAGTAGCTGACCTTTCTTTTCATATTAAATATTCTATTTTTAAGGACATTATGTTTTGTAAATATTGATGCTACCATATTCACAGTAGCAGAAAATAGCTTCATTGTTAGGGTGATGCAGTGACCCACACTTTCTTAATCTGAAGTTTGCCTGAGTTAAAGATCATATAGTCACTTAGCCAAAAGTCTCTCAAATACTGCACCTCAGAGGGATCATTAGGATGGTGTGAAACATGTATTCAAAGCAACCAAAAGAAAAAAAAAAAAAGCAGAATGAAAACAACAGTATATCATACACATGTATAGAAATAAAACCGCCTGTGTGAACAATGTTGACTTTAATCTGCATTCCTTTTATGTAGGTCACATTTTTAGAGTGTTTAACTTCCTACTTGCTATTTACACAGCATTTTTTAATTTCTTATGGCTTTGTCTTTCATGGAGTGTTGTTTTAGTATTGTCTACACTATTGCAGTTGGGAATTTTTGGAAGGGGGAAAAAAAAGCAAAACACTTACAGTGAAAGTAAAGTTCTTCATCCCCTTCTTGATCAGCTTTACTATAGCCGCAATGCCTGAAAAGAAAGACACCAGTTTTACTCGTAAATAATGATTTACTTCCTCACATCTAAAGTCCTGACAACATCAGTTCTGCAGGCTGGGATTTTCAGGCGCTGAGCACCTAACTCCTGTAGGCCCTTTGAAAGTTTCAGCTATAATTCTCTTGACAGCAGAGTTTTAAATAAATCATGAACAGTTGCAATCAAAAGGCTTTTGTATCAAATACCAGTTGGGACAGGTCCTAAAGAGAAAATTCTAGTTCTGGTGAAAAGCTTCTATGGATAAAACAGAGGATTAAAGAACTTGAAAGTAGAACACTGTTTTACATGAAGTTATTCTTAAACTTACTGCTGTGCCTCTTTTTCTTGAATGTAAAGTCATTTAAAGGCTGATCAGATAAAGTCTCAGACTTCTCCACGTGAGAAAACTGAACAGAAAGATGGACTTTGAGGAGTACAGGTAAAGAACCTGCTAGGGGTTCCTTTTACAGCACATTTACATAGGACAAAAGGAACATCTTGATTTAAGTGTGTCTTGCCAAAGTAAGAGGACAAACTGTATAATTGATAACAGGATTTAAATGAAAATTGTCCTTACTAAAAATGACTTCTGTTTCAGGTTTGCAAATTACTATCCCAGATTAGACTATGTCTCAAGAGTTCACAAGAGCAGGGTCAGATGTGCTCATGCCTATGCAAGGTGCAATACCTTCGCCCGATGATGAATCCAAACACCATGAAGACCAAAATGATGGTTCCTGCCACAGCAACCACAGCTATGATAATAACAGGATTCTGTTCACTGGAAACAGCCGTGGCTACAGATGGAGCACAGAGAAGAGATTAGTTTAAAATTATTCCCTACAAAGGAACTGCAAAAAATTAAGCCAACCATCGTGAATTGCAGACTGTTAGTTTACCTTTGCCTGAAACCATTACATTGACAAAGTTAGTCTAAATATGGCCTCCATTGGAAATTCATCCAAATGCTGGATGAGTTAACGATCGTCCCCAGGGAATAAAAAGGAGCTATGCTGGAATTGTCTTGGCCAAAGTGATGCAGCCATTAGCCAAAAGCCAGCACCAGCACCAGCCACTTCCACTCCATCCTACTGCTGCGCTGCCTTCTGGTTTTGCTCAGTGGTTGACCCCTTCCTAAAAGGGAAGAGCTGGATATCCCTGTAAGGGCGGATGGTAGGATAATAATCCCTGAAGAGCTCTGCTTCTAGCCTCCCCTCTAAAACTGGTTGATGCGACTTTGATGGTACCCAAGGAAATAGTGTCTTAACTATAAGAAGAATGTTTGAGATGAAACACTATCTATTAAGACAGATTTCCTGGTTAGCATATTTCTATCTTTTACTGCTATTAATCATTGTAAATTGCTATTATTACTTATGATTTGTTTCTGTTAGCAACGAAAAGGTGCTTCCACATATACAAAATGGAATTCTCCATGCTTCAGAGATTTACATGCTAAAATATCCACACATTATAGTTCTTTTTATTCAGATATGCCAATGTTATTAATATATGCAAATGTATGCATGTCACATTAACGTAAACCGAGGATGTCAATACTTAGTGTGAGAAACCTCAAGGTTTGTTAAATACATTGCTTGCCTGACATCTAATGAGGGTGGCCATGTACTCAGTTGCATTAAATGAGCACAGCTCTACTGAACTCTGTGGAGCTATGCTGGTTTGTAACAGTGAGGATCTAGCCCAAGGGACTAAGAACAAAGGACGAGACATCAGGCAGTGATGCTGAGCAAGGGACTGTGAAAGTGTGAGTCATCTGGAAGCAGCAAAGAGATAAAAGAGAAAAAAAAAAAGGAAACCCAACTGATAGCTGATTAACTAAATTGTAGATGGTATGTTAATATAGTTAACTGCTGGTAGTGGTAACTGAACAGGAATGTCTACACAAGGATTTTATGAATTCCACAGAATCAAGTTCCTGTTGCAGACTTCAGAGGTTCCCACAGAAACAAATAAACCAGTCTTTTCTTTGCTCTGTCTTGGGAGAAGTGAGCCAATCAACGTGATTTATTTTGTCTCTGACACTGACCTGTACCAACTGCTTCTCCCCCAAAATAATAAACCCCTTGTTACACTACACAGATATAGAATAATCTGCACTGGGGGGAAGTCCCTCCATACCCCCCCTTCAGTTTTATTTCCTAAAAAACTTTGTAATTTTTCTATGTTCTACCTAATGCAGATGAGGAAGATCTCGTTATTCATATCAGTCTTTAACTGAAAAGAACAAATGCTTATCTTTGAGTAACTATAACTTTCTGAGATACCCAGGTCAGTAGGATACTACTGCATGCCTGCATATATCCCACTTGTGGAACTTTTAGGAAATCAGTGGTCACTATCTCGTACGAGAGTGTAGGGGCATAAGTAATACAACTCAGTTCCTGTAACATCACCAGGCCATCAAAGCGGACAATCCCAAACAATGTCAAATTCATGTAAAATAAATACAGCATTTCCTAAAACTGTTCCCTTCTCTCTTTGAACTTCAGTGCAAACCTCACTTGGAAGTCAAGAAAAGGCAGCATCCTGTCACAATGGCCAGGGTGCGGAGCTGCATCCATCTAACAGTTTGGAAAAACACCCAGTGCAGCCTGTCACCTAATCTAGCAGCCAAGTTGAGTGCATAGAGGTTGACATTTGTGAGTGGGTTGCTCTGCATAACTGCCTCACAGATCTTGGGTACTGGCACATTCTGGGAGCAAACTGAGGGTGTTATTTGGGCTCTGGAAAATGGTGGGGACATGGTACACTGGCCAACTGGTAAGATAGGTGTGATGCAATGTATGATTTATTTTTACATCTTTAAGAAAAAAAAAAGGGTTGATTGTGGGCGTGGTCTGGTATGAATTCAGTGACAGCAGTCTAAGACATCTGCCTCTTTTCAGGTACTCTGTGCTGCTTATCTCTTCTGTGTGATGAACTCAGTCTGTTAGTGTAAGGGTGA
The DNA here is from genome assembly GCF_026419915.1 of Harpia harpyja. NCBI lineage: Eukaryota > Metazoa > Chordata > Aves > Accipitriformes > Accipitridae > Harpia > Harpia harpyja. Next base: position 17,884,057 of record NC_068942.1, on the reverse strand, counting down.
ATCAGAACCCAGCTACTGGAACAATCACTGCGGTTGGGCAGAAATAAAGATGCTAGAGTGTTCTCAGAGAAATGATTTTGGGGTGCAGATAATCCTTTTAGGGGGTGCATGGCATGGTTACCTGTCACTGGTGCTGCCACAATGGTGATGGCAGGGAACCCCCAGCAGGACAGGGAAGTCTGCCCTGAGCTCTGCTTAAACTGTGCTCACACTCAGAGTGCGAGACAGGGACCTGGTACTGGGACAGTCAGCTACAGCTGATACCTAATCTGACGTTATGATATTTGCATATCCAAACAAATGAGGCAATGCTTAATTTAAAAGAGTTAAAACCACCTTTTAAATACATAGTTGTAGGGATGGGGGTGGATATCCGAACACTCCAGGGGATTTAAAAAGGCAGATCAGCTGTAAAAGCTGTGCTGCTCCTCCAGCAGCATTTTCTCATGCAAGCAACCTGAAATGTATGATCTCCAGAAAAGAATTCCTGATGAAGTCCACCATGAAAACTTCAATGATAAACTGGATTCATGTAGGCCAAATATTACTTTCTTAAGTATTCTTTATGTCTTCTATAAAAATTTGTAGTAGTGTTATTTCAGATATTAGGAATAAATTTTACATCTGCTTATTACTTCAGCCTCACTTGATTTAAACTGATTCATGGCAAAAGGAAAAAGCAAAGTCTTCCTGATGCCAGGTTGTGCTGAGTCCTTTTACTTTAACAATGAGAGCTGTAACAAGTGGCAAAATCCCCTTCAGTTACAAAAAACACAGGATCATCTTTAGATCACTGGCTAAAAGTCATGTAACATAACTTTTAAATACCTCAGTGAATCAAAAGATAAAATTACCACTTAAGTGATATTTTTATGTATTTGTATTTTCTTCCTGAGGGACTTCCGTCTCTAATAACCAGCAATGATTTCAACAAAAAAATACAATGATTAAAGTACTTTGATCCCTGGCAAACACAGTATAGAATAGAAATATCCTGCCTTCATAAAGCATTTTTACTTCATAATTTTGAAATTTTTACATAAATATGTATGCAGTGCCCAACGTGTATGATATGTGCAAATACAGGTATAAAATATGTATATTTTACATATCAGATAATATTAATATAATGGACGTAGTTCCTCAAATATTGAAAAGTGGCCATGCAGTTTCTATCACAATTCATAAACTGGAGCAAAATACAGAACTCTACTTAATCAACAGCACCAACCAAAAGGTGCCAACCAGTTGAAGTGCTAGGAGAAATTCAGGTAGGCAACATGACTAGCTGACTGTGATGGTCACTATCTATATTGTTACATACATAAATATATGTGTGTGTATATATATATTCTTACTATATATATATATTCTTAAAATACTTCGACACATTTAAAAGCTGCATTCAAAAATCCACTGGAATAACAAGAAGCCAATGCCCCTAAACTGTAACATAACACTGGTTTACTGCTTGCCTGTACAGTACTTCACTTGAGGTTTATTTCCTAAAAATGATGCAGTAAAGGTCTTCCTTTAAAATGTTAACAAAAGACTAATCTGATTAGCTTGCAAGTTCTGATAGAACTACAAATAAAATATGAGAAACAAATATTTTTGTGTAAAACCATTCTAGAAGAATTTAATGGAATTTACTATCTTTTTACCAACATTTTAATTATTTCTGAAAACCATATATGGAAAATTGTGGAAGCTTATCCTTGATGGGCATTATATTCTACAATGTCCTCTCAAGATAATGGAAAAGAATCCATTTTTAAAATTTTCTTTAATGAAAGCACAGGACATTTTACACGGCATGTCAAAACACAAAGCTGGCCTGTGACAAGAGAAAAATCTGCTGTGCATACTGGCCAAGTACGTTGCTAGTTTACTTGCAGTTTTTCATCACCTGAGTCAGAGGGTACATGAGCGTGGTCAGTGATGCATTTATTCTAGGATTTCCTAATCTTCCATATGTTGACCAAACTCCAGTCAAGACTGTTCACCTCTGAAATTGCCTTTGCTAATCTTAGTGGCTACCAGTATGCTTACATTCAGTAGATAAAAATTACTCAGGTAATTAAGGAAATACTGGGGAAACATTTTGTTCTACTAATTTTAAACCACTATGGACAATAAATTAGCTAATTAGCAGAAACTTATGACAGACTTTTAATTTGTTTTCCAGAAATCTACTCAAAATAAGAAATTACTTCTGGCTGTACCTCAGGCTCCCATTCTGCAAAATGGGCATTGTGCTACCGACTCTTTCGAAAGCAGAACTCTATGGATGGAAAGTATGCTATCAGAAACAGAGCTAATAACAGTAGTAATGACAGTTTATTACTGTTATTATGATGATTACTATTTCAATTATGTCTATTAGATATGTGGTATTATTCATTACTGATAGTTTTCATATTCTTTGTGGAACCAAGGTGGAATCAAGACCTAACTACTGTGTTTTAAGAATACCCACAAATTCTTCAGGCGACACCTGGCTGCAGTTAATAAGATGCAATAGTGTGTGTCTGCACCTTAGATGATAGGCTGCGTAGAGTGCAGTGAGCAGAGATGGCATCCATACCCTTTGAACCTGTAGGCTATGTATTCTCAGCTCCAAATCTGGCTGACCTGCTGTCAGGCAGGTCGACCTGAAGCAAATGACCCAAAATAGAGTCACCAAATTTGGGTCTGCGACAGAGTGGTGAAGCTGCCAGGGACACAGGCAGCTCCCGTGAATGGGCTCACGGCTGCCAGGTCTCAGTGACGGAAGAGCTTCTTTCTGAAGACCCAAAATGTGAAAGATTTTCTCTAAGCATGCATGCATGTATCTACATTGCTGAGGAAAAAAGGCATCAGTGTGATTTTTAGACAAATAAGGGCACAAGATTGGTTTCAGCATCAAGGAAAGATCAAGCTCTCCCAAAATGTTATCCCTCTGCTGAGATGTCACAGCCAGATTCTCTGGTGTACTCTACTGAGAGATCTTGTACTTCAGCTTCATACTTTCCATTGTGAGTGTTTTTGAGAGGTTGTTTTTTCTTTACACAGCTTACAACTTAGTACATGAGCCTTGAAGAAACCTAGTGTTTTTGAGACCTCTGTTTCTTTACTAAATCAAGTTGAAACTAGCCAAAGAACTCAAAAGACACTAAAGATGGATATACAGCTTAACCAAGACACACACATAAACCAAATTATAAACAGTTTTCTCAGGAAATCGAACAGGGAAAAAATGACCTGGACAACCCTCTGTGGGCTGAAATCTCCTCTTCCCTCCTCTCCCCAGTTACAGAAGAATCTAGTAGAGTTACTCAGCTCATCACTACTCACTTCTCTTGGAGGGGGAAAGAGGTTTGTATTTGAATAAAAAACCCCCTATTTTTCTTTGCGTTAGAAGGACATCAGAGGAGAAGAACCTGATATGCTACAAATCTTCTCCAGCTAATTATAAAAGTGTAATTTGTAGCTCTATGGTAAAACAACTAATTGAAGCTCATCCTTCAAAACACAGTGACAAAACCCCACCTTCATGTAGAACTTCATTCTTTCTAGTTTTAATAATATTACCTATGAGTCTTTCCTTTCTTGCTTTACTTACTACTTCTATTGAGAGTATTAATTTACTATAAATCTAATTGTTTACCTGTGGCTTCTTCTAGTGTGGCAACATCCAGTCTGGGGCTGTAATTTCCATAACCAGCAGCAGTAAAAGCACGAATCTGGAAAACATACACTGTTCCTGGCTTTAGGTTATTGATAGAAGCTGAAGTGGACTTGGTTTTCACTGTTGAATAGGTCCTCTCCCTTTGATCCTGGAAACAATAAGACAAAAGATTAAATGACATTTACAGGTCAGATTTTATCATAGTTGCACATCAGCAACTGACTGCCAGCCTGGGTAGTTTATTTCAATTTGTTGAACGCTTTTTTCCCTAACATAAAAAATAAAGCATACTCTGCGGAGTACTACAAAACACTGTCAATGCAATGAGGAGCTCTAAGTGTAACATAAAATTCAAATGGGACGCTCATATTGTTACTCATAAAACATCCAGACATCAAATGATTGCTTCTTTGGCTTTGATTACATTTTATGAAATTTTGATGAGAAAATAGCTTGACCGCAGCTTTCCAGGTGGATCTGTGGGGTCTAAACAGTTCAAGGACAGGGAAATCTGTTTTTTTCATGGTAAGAACACCATTCCTTTTTACCTTCCAATACCTTTAAAACCTTCATGGTAAGAACACCCTCCCTTTTTACCTTCCAATACCTTTAAAAAATCCAATACTGCCAATGTATAACTGGCTGGATTTTGCACCAAATTCTGAGGTCCTTAAGTCAGTTTTCACTTAGCATTTTATCTCCAGCTTTTAGTCTTTTCTCAGGTTTTGACTCTATGACATCAAGAAGAACCCAGGGAAAGAAGCTCAGTATGACACCTCTTAAATTTGAAGCTGTAAGATTACAAACCCTATGAGTAAGAACTCACTTTCAACCACTACAAAAGCTGTATCACAGATCATTACAGTATTCAAAAAGCTCTACTTATTCATCACATTTACTGATCCAGATTATCTTTCAGCATAGATATGTGCAGCCCTGTTGATTTTCAGTGGCAGATGCAACCCTGATTTGAAGGGCAGAAGAGATGAATTAACCAACCATCTGAACACACCACATGACCAGAGGAGCACGAGCCGTACGAGGCAGTGCTAATGAGATGGATACAGAGAGAAGGAATAAATCTGTAACTCATTTCAATAGTATTTCACCAGCTAAAAATGATGGAGAACCTTCCCCCTTGCAGTCAGTAAAGCAGCAAAGGCTTTTTGCTGAGGTAGAGGGTTAAATACAACATACATGATTTCTTTTCTGAGATTCAGTAATCGCTTCTCCTGGGTCTTGCCCAGTCTGTCATTTGAGCAAGCCCGCCGGCTCAGCTAGCAACAATTTTTCATATCTTCTCCAAGAGGGTTTAAATCATCTGTAAGTGAGGACCATGATGGAATGTATGTTGGTATGTGAGAAAGAACAGGAATGCTTGGGAGATGAGAAACAAGTGTAAAGAAACATAAACAGTCAGGTTCGGGACTGTAAACCACAATGGAATTTCAGAGTTTGGGTTTTGATGCATAAATGAGGCTTATTTGAATTGCCAACAGTTCTTGCATTCAAAATAAGTAAGTAACAAAGAAATTAAAATAACCTGCACCAGAAATCTCACAGGACAGGCTTACTTGGGAGATTTCAGGCAGTTTCCATTCCAGCTCTAGCCAGAAGTGAGAGGTGAAAAAGAACACTTATCAGAATATTTCAGAACCACAAAAATGTTTGATTTAATTTGGCTCTGAAAGGAGCTGAAAGTTTAGATCTTTTTTTTTTTTTTTCTTTTAAACTAATGGAACAAAACTTTAACTGCCTCTGTCGTTCTGAGCAAGAAGCTTATGAAGTACTTTTCAAGCTGAACTGCATTATTTTGGAAGGAAGACAAGCATTTAAGCATTTGTGTTAATATTGTCTCACTGAATTAAAGGTATATAGTCCAGTTTATCTGTGACTGTTCGTAGGATGAGCTTCTTACTCTCTTTTATTCATTTCACACTAATAAGTATAATACTGGTAGGTTTCCCTCCTTTACAAAAGACCTTTAACATCAGTTCTTGTCTTTGCAAACATAGGAAACTGGCAATTAAATTCTGCTGCTTATTTAAAGTAACATGAATATATAGAGAAAATAATAAAAGCCACATTCTAAAAGCTATCATTATATGAAAAGTCTAGTATCTTGATCATTTTTCTGTCATTTTCCACTACCTATTTAAATAAATTAGTTTATTTTAACAGGTTAGAAACTACTCTGCAGATTAAAACCTAAGTTTTAATTTGTAGTTTGTTTTTTTAAGGGTTTTTTTTGTGCAGAGAACAGTTTTGCCTTTGGTAAATACGTAAACTTTTTTTTTTTTTTAATGTATGGGCTTTATTTGTGTGTGTGTGCACACAGATATGCTTGAGGAATAAAAATTGCCTGCTAAAATTAGTAAAATATCTTTAAAAAATTGTTTAGCTGTCTGTACATATCTGGTAAATTTTGTTATGTCATTAAAGTGAACAACTTAAACTGGGAGTTAGCATCAACAAATAAACATGTTATACCTTTCCCAGATCATATAAAGATCTTTTGGTAAGTATATTTGTGTAATTCAGCACTGAAAATTAGATGTGACACTTGATATTATATCCAATCTGGTCTGAATTTACCTAATTCTATGTTACCCAGTAAGCTGACATGCTCTTTTTGATACAGAGGTACTATTACCTTGTTTGCAGAGATGAAATGTCTTCATAAGTGATCACAAAGGAGCTCCTTTGTTCGTTTCTTTGCATTTTAATTCTTTCTTTTTTCTCCCAGCATGTTTTATAAAAATTAGGAATATGTTACGTGTTGCAGTAAATTTCCCAGGGAATCTGGAGGAGTCACATTTGGTCTGGGTCCCATGACAAATATATAGCTGCACAACCTGCCTTCACTCTGCTTTCATCCAGCTTACGGTTGCATGTGGCCCTACTTATATGCTTGTCAGAATTTTTTTATTCTGGAGTACTTCAAAGTTATCATGAATGTAGGCCTAGACACGCTGAAATGAATGGCAAAACTCGGACTGACATCAATAAGACTGCAATTTCGCTCTACCAGAAACAGAGATCACTTCATCTACTATTGAAAAGCAGCCCTCAATTCATTATTGTGTTGAGAGAACAAGTGAAAAATAAATTCCACAATGCTGGGACTTTTTAAAAGGACAAATAAGGAATATTTATCAGCTGAAACTGTAGGAAGTGCTTTGGAAGTTTTCAGACATTGAGCTGAAGCTGGCCAGCTCATACGGAAATACCAAATGCAGTCAAAAGTTGTATTATTTGATATATCATCTCAAGACTGGAATTACAGTGACACCGAAGGAAATGAAACAAGCTTTAAACACAATGTAGAAGAGACAGGAAAATGACAACTATCATGGTAAAATATCCAAGGCCAACTTAACAATAAAAAAAAAGTGGAAAATAAGGCAGATTTAAAGCGGATATTTCATTTTTAGAATACCAAAATACAATATATGAGACATAGGATAGCAATAATAATTGCAGTGATTTGCTAGTTGTTAAAAATGAGCAAAATCACCGTGACTTTGAAGAGACAGGATAGTTGATAGCTGATGGCGTTAACATTGTTCCACAACACAGCAAGCGAACATGAAGCAAACAGAACATTGTTGAACATTACAGATAATCTTAGCACTTACTTTCTCATAATACTTGATTTCATATTCAGTAATGACTCCATTGGGATGTTCTGGTTCCTGCCAGGAAAGCTCCACGCTCCTCTGCAGCACTCTCTCTTTCATTACTCCACTAACTTGCGAGGGAGCTGTTTGGACAAGATGTGTCAATAAATAAAAAGCAAATTTGTTGGATGCCTAAAATCAAATGTCATTACTGATCCACCCCATGCTGAGCCACTTTCATTAAGGTAAAAGAAAGCACCTTTTCATAGCTCACAATTCAAAGTTAATGAATATTCAAGCAGGACCCTATTACTGTTCATAAACTTAGAATGGAAATCGAATTAAAGTGCAAACAGCAAAAAGTGGCATTGTTCAAGTTAGTGCAAAACTGAGATTGATGGGATAGGAATAACAATTAAGCAAATTAATTCTGATTAAGATAGCAAAGTAGATTTTTAGATTGATGTGTAGTAAATTAAGAGTCTAAATATTTATTGCACATGTTTCTGAAATGCGCATAAAAAGAAAAATAATGTTTTAGAAACAAAATCACATTTTAGGCTGATTTCATATAACTGATTCCAATTCTGCTTAAAAAATAATCTGTCACACTATCTGATTACGACATGACTGGGTGATGAAAACAGCTTTGTTAAGAGACTAAACCCCCTCTTTTTCATTAGTTGAAACCTTTCCAGGATATTCGTTCTTTAGAGCTGAACTTTCCATATTTGGTCTTGGCATTTTTTGTAAAGTGTGAGACAATTTAAGAAGTAGATCTTATGAAATAAAGGGGGCACTGTCTTCCTCCACCTCACTCTACAGAGACATACATACATGGACACTTGCATGCATGCACACATACACACAGATTTTCCTAATAAACATCACCCACAAACAAGCACCTTTTGAAATTAAAAAAAACCCAACCCAACAATGTACAAGCATTATAGAGCCATTGACTCTTATTTAAAAATGTTTAAGAGAGAATGTAATAAAATATGAGACACTGAAAAAGTAACTTGCTTTATCAGCTTATCTCATGTTTAACAAAAGAGCAAGACGGTGGATTTTCTGCTGATGTGCAGTTCCAAAGGAGGCCAAACATCACACTTTTCCTCAAACATACATACTGCCTATAGGAATGTAGCACAGAAGTCCTGTAAAACCACAGCTCTTTAAAAAACAACTATGGCACTGGAACCATACAGAACTTGATCTTGTTCTCTCTCAATTCAATGGAAATAATTGAAGGGTGTAACACTGCTCATGCAAAAGATAAATAAAGAAAGGACCTGATCCTCAGCCCCCTGCAGTTAAAAGCAAAATGACATTTATATGTACAGGAACTGGGTCATATTTGGAGAGCAGACTCAGACACAGGAAAGGAAATTAAAACTAGAGATAAATTTATTTATATCTTTTTCAAGTATAGAATCTAGTACTGATTCTATGCTTGTTTGTTTGAACAAAAATTCTGAAATTTCTAAATCTTTTCTAGGCAAAAAAAAGAACAATCTTATTTCAGAACTGTATATGAAGCTTTCACTATGTAAAATGATGTACAGTATTCAGATAAAACCAGATTCTTATCCCATGCAATAAGCAGGTGAACTTCACTTTCTTTATTTAATTTAAAGAACACAGAAATAAAACATCTAGAATGTGCTCTCCTGTAGCATTAAGGATAAAAATCTAATGATAAAGTAAAAATATCTACAGCACAATCAAGACAATAATCGTCTAAAAACCTTAAAATTTCATTGTTAACTTCTTATTTTAATTGTGAAGTTTCTAGCCTTTTTTATTGTAACATGTATATTCATGTAGGTTTTTAAATTAAATTTATTTACATTTCATTAGAGGCTCCAAGAATCCATGAAAATTAAGGATTGAAGCCCTGCACGATAATCTTCATCATGAACTATTATGTTGTATATAACCAATATAATCAAAGTTGAAGACCTCTTAATGTAGGCTGCCTAGCTGATAAAATCATAAAATCGTATCATGCAAACACCATGGGTTGATACACCATTCCAAAGCCAGGATCACTGTCTTTCACTCTTCTTGCATTCTCTTTCTAAAAGCTTAGAGCATTTTCACTCTCTAATTAGTGAGATATATTCTTTTTTGTAGCTAAGAGTCTGGAATGCAGCAAACTAATTTAGTCTGTCTAGTTTTCTTTGCCGTGATTAACTAGTTGTCTTCTTTCTTTGTCTAAATGAGTACCACAGCATCCTGGCTGCATTTCAGCGAGGTCATTATATTTCATGTATAATGTTCTATCTCATCCAGATAAATGTTTTCAAATTGCTTATTTTACATTTTTAGATGTCCAAAATTGTTAATGTTCATACTTATCATGAAACAATTTTATATTACCTAGGTCACTGGAGTTTGTTCTCAACATTTGCTGCCTTTTGTTTTAGCTTATCAAATTTTTGCATTCTGTTGGTCATAGCATTCATTTTGTTAAAGCAGTGAAGCAAAATGAACTCACATCCTCTGGTATTAGTTAACTCTGCGTATGTGGGGAAGCAATAGCAATGCAGAGAAGGAGGAACAGAGAAGGGGGAAGATTTTAATCGGGAAATTAAATATACTATGTGAGATTCCTACTTAACATCCGTACAAAGTATACCACAAACAGGCATATTCCATTCTTAAGGAATTTCCATTCAAAACAAAATCTCAGTGATCTATCAACATTGCAAGACAGCATTCAAAACTCTTAAATAAATGCACTCTAAAATATATTTCTTGTCAATTAATATTCTTTTCATTCAAGAATGGTCAGATTAAAAGCTGGTTTTGGTTTGGGGGTTTTTTTTCACTGTGTTTTGGCTCCCCCTCCCCCCAAATAAAAACATGCTACTTTTCATTGGTGGAAGAACCACATGAGGAAGAAGAGAAAGTCCAACCCTGCAGACTGTATATGTTGGTAGCTCTGAAGACAATGATGTTGTATATAATTCTCATAACACATGATATTCCTAAAATGCAGTAAGTTACCTAAGTTTATTTTGTGTCCCCGCATTTGTTGGGGGAAGAAGGGAATCATCAAATTGGTGGAAGCCAGAGTATCCTCCTCTGGCAAGGTACACCAGTCTGTTGTTACTGCAAGAAAATCTCTGTGAACTGGAGCAATCACGTAAGCCAATCTATTGATGTGAGAGGCTAGATGTATATGCTATCTTTATCCTGCCTTTTGGCAGGATCTTTTCTTGATCTGTGCTTAATGAGGGTATACAGGTCAGAAGCATTTTGTTCTTTATTCTAGTATAATAATTTCCTCTGTATTCTCACTGTGCCTTTCTTACAGACTGTTTTGTATTCATGTTTTATTTGTTCTGGCTTCCTCACACTTCCTTTTAAACCTTTAGCCCACTTCTCTTTGCCTATCCATGTTAATTAATTAACAACCTATTTATGGTTTTGAAACAACTATGTTTGAGGAAGCTTGAAAATGAGTTAAAACATACAATTCATCCCTAAATACAAGATAAAATATGGTATTAAATCACACACACAAAAAAAAGCCAGAATTAAAAATACCATTTTTGTTCCATTGCTAGCTAAACCAAAATAACAATAACAATAACAATTATTATTATTATTAATAATAATAATAATAATAATACCCCACAACTATTTCAGGTATTTTTTTCTTTTAGTAGTCTAGTTCTTGCCACTGCATCCATAGCAAAGTTGTTCACGATAAAGACACTTCTTAACAGCATTTCTAGGCAACTAAGTACCCAGTCCTGAATGACTTGCGCGTGCATAATCCCTGCTGTATCACTTCAGGTTACAAAGAAGCATCACTTGCCAAAATCATTATTTCCATAATATATTACACTGGGGGATACAGGCTGTTCAAAACACCATTTGCTATCAACTTTCCTTCTGATATACCTCATCTCTTCTTTTTCTCCTTCCTGCTGACACAACATCCAATGCATCAAACACACACAGCCTCTCAGGGCTAACAGGCAGATGTACCTACACATGCTGCATAAGAAAGTACTTCGAGAATGACAGGCCCTCAGCACACTCATTCACCTTTTTTAAATGTTTCAAATATACCATTCAGCAAAAGGAAAAATTGATTTTCACCAGGTTTCAACATCACAGCCACAGAGAAATATAACTCTGCTGGGCTTTACTGATAAAGCCTTCAAGTTATATAGATTTCAAGCTGGTCATCATTTTCAGATCAAGTTATAGAAAAAGTTAAAACTGAGGTGTCAAAAAGAGCAGGATTTTCCGAGGAAATATTCTGTTCCAGAGAGAATACTGCATCTGGTAGACTGATGTGTTACATCCGTACTGCTAAGCCAAGCATATGGTATATTATTAATATGTGCAAATATTTAGGTATAGAAAACTGTGGTGATTGTTTTGGAAGGCATTGCTTTTAGTCCAGACTCCTCTGAAAATATTATAATATAATATTGCTCATGCCTTTAATCTCTGTCCTTAGCTACTCTCTGGTTCTCATGCCTAACATTTCCCTTGATCCACAGTGTACACTTTCCAAAAGACAAAGTGAGATGCAAAATTAAATCTTTTGCACTTTGTATCAGAAGAAAACCCCATACAAAATACTAAACCAAAACAATAAAAACTGAAAAATGAAAACAGGTGAAGCTGGACTTTCACATATAAGAGGAACTAGGCATAATGCATGAATTGCTAGCAAAAAATCAGCTGTAACACCTTTCTACTGAAAAAACACAACTCGGCAAAAGAAACATACCTAGCCATTTCTTTGAGATTTCCTAAAGTCCTGCATCTTGAATGTGTCTCAATTCCATCAACAGCATCAGTCATGGAGACTTTTAATTTGATCCTTTTTAAAAAGTGTCTCTAGAAGCAGCATCCCGGGTGTTTAGTAGTTCACATGTATAAAACAAACTATTAAAAATCCTCAGAAGTAAGGGTTTCAATTCTGTAGTCCCACTTCATGCAGAAAGTTTCACAAATGAACATGAGTAAATGCTCCCAGTGCAGGACCAAACCCTATATTAACAAATGCTACCAAATCCACGTTTGCAACTCCAGCTTCATGATTTGTTATACAAAGACTAATGAATGAATGGGCTATCAGACTTCCTTAACCATTTTTTTGTATTTCTTTATCTTATAATAGCAATAATGTGCTTAAGGATATCTGAGCTTCGTCTTGTACTTGCTGAAATCAACAGTAACACTTTCATTTTCATAGCACGGGACTCTTACAGCCCTTCCCAAAGGACAAAAACTCTTGGCTTTTGGCCTCTTTCCTTTTCATACCATGAAGATATGCAGCAATTGCTCAAAACCACCAGCTTTTCATACAGCAGCAAAGACATCAATTTTTACATCCCTGTAAAACTGTATCTTAGGGCCCAATGTAAGTTTTACATTACATGAAGCATTAATACCATTTTTCTACAACAGTGTTCTACAGCAGTTGGGGGCTGTTTTGAGTATTCAGCCTGAAGGGGACATTGCTAACAGACGCAAACCATGGAAAAACAGAGATATTGGCATCCCAGTGGTTATAACCTACTCTATTATTTCTTTTTAAAATGTCTTCGCTGTCTCCTTTCTTGGCAGAAATCTTTAGATAACAGAGTTGCTTTGACTCTACATCTATTTTAAGTGCGACTGGAATCTGGCGTCTTACCAACAACAAATGCAAAATGAACCCATGTATATATGAAAATAGTAGCAGAAAATATACTGATGTTAGCTCTTAAACGGTTGTTCAGGAAGAGAATACAAAACTCCCTATATTCTATTAACAGTCCTGCCCCAAGATTATCCAAATGGCACTCTTCTGCACTGGCTTGCATACTAATTTGCTCCCAAGAGAAAGCATGTAAATGAAGTCATAACCTGGCCTCCACCATGCTCTGGTTTGCTCTGAAGGGAAACTTAGGCATCAGAATTGCCGAAATTACTAAATAAGAGTGGTAGGCAAACAGATTATACACCCTGAGGAATTGCAGCTACCGCTGTGAGGGGCCTGGGGTAAGCATGTGGCACCACACTGGGTTTTATGCTGGTCTGATGCAGTGTGCCTCAGCATACCTGCCCTCGCTCGCTTCTGAGGAGCTGTCTGATGTACATAGATGACACTGGAAACAAAACCTTGACAAGGGTTTGTAGGTATGGGGCAAATTTTAAGACTTTACTGTGTAGATATATTTCCCTTATTTGTTTATTCTGTTTCCTATAAGGATACAAAGGCTTTGTGTGAAAAAGAATTAGATATGAAGTTATATATATGTAAATATATCTCTATCAATTGTTTATTATATTTATTATAATATTAAAATTATTACAAATTTCAGAGCACCGTAATATGGTCGTGCTACTCAAGCCATGATAGAAAGCTGCCACAGCTTGTCCTTTGAATGCTTGGGAAAAAATGCCTACATTTCTCTTCATGTTTACGCTAATATGTACAATAATTTTCATGGCATTTTATATGATGGTTCATGCAAAAAAGATAACAGAAAAGAATACGATAGCTCTTAAACTGAACATTATTAAATGGATAGATGGAAATTCCTAAGATTTTCTTTTTTGTTACAGTGTATTTCTCTCCCCTCAGTTAAGTCTCCACATGACAAAGCAGCCCATGATAAAAGGTTATTGAGTACCACTGTATTATGCCATTAGTACCCATTGCTTTGGATCAATGACAGAGAAATTCCCCACTGTGTTTACAAGCTGCAGCATTCAAAAAGAGACCCAAATAAATCAGATATTTTACACTAACAATATGCTACAGAGAAGCCATTTTAACTTCCTCTCTGACACACTTTACTTTTTGGCTCATAAATATAACACAGTGTGCTTACAATGCTCTGTAAGCCATGAGCAGAGGCACACACGGCTCTCTGGGCCACTTGGGGATGTCCTGAGTACATGTAACAGGCAATGAAGTTAAGTAATACTGGACTGCATTACTCCATTACATTTTTTGCCATTGCTTTTGTGGTTGAGAAACTCTCAAATTACCTGCTGATTTACAGAGAGGATCAGAAGCAGTAGTTACCTGAATACTTTTGCAAATCAATTAATAAATGTAAGTCAAAAAATGAGGGAAAACAATAAATACATTCCGATTTCCCCCAATATTATTAGCAAAGTTCGAAGAAAGCTTACGCTCAAATAGTGTTCTTACCAAATATGTAGTGATTTACTAATTGTCCCTATCTGTTCCTTATCTGATGCATTTAAAATAGTTGATGGTTTGGTAATTCCTTCATAAAGCTCAAAACTCACCAGCTGGATCAGTTTTATATGTTGTCTACTCTCGCAAAATTCTGGGGAGGGAAATGAATAAAAAGAGAGAAAAAGAACTTACCAGAAAGAAATGAAACAGTTTACAAAGATCAGGGCTGACAGTTTGTCTATCATGTTTTGGGGTTTTTTTTCTGGTCAGAGTCTACATCTAGACCCATTCTATGAACTCCCCTGTTTCTCCTGCCTGACATTTAGTACAAATATTATTGTCATGTCTGTATCCCATTTCTTCCAAAACTGGTGACTTGGGCATCAATCAGTGCTGAACGGATGCTGAGTTGCGTAACAAGTGACAACATTGACTCCCAAGGTATCCACAACTCTTGCTTTGTGAATAAGTTTTGACATGTCAGGCACAAACCTGATTATTACAAATGTGTTAGAGTAACAAACCAGCCTTACAAATAACAGAGAGGGGCTTTTGTTCTCCTGAAGCATTTGTTTTCCTTTGCAGAAGAAATATTTCTATGTTAATTAGATTTTTCTTTTGTCCTGCCTTCTTTTGCGATTCATCTTTCATAACTCTTTTTTTTTAGCAGAAACATCTGCCACCAGCCTTGCAGTAAATCCTTGGCACACAGGTATTATTCTTCATTAAAGAAAACAAAACACCACAAAACTCCCCAAAGATGAGGATACTCTTTTCCCTGGTGGGCTACTCAGACACATTATGTTCTCCTTCTGTCTCCAGTCATCTCTGCTGGCAAGTGTCAATTACAGACACAGGTTTTAGGGAACGGAAGGATAAAGCACAATTTACAAACACTTTCCTCTGGAAGCAGACAGGTGTAATGACTGAGACTGTTTGCTGTAATTGAATTTCATGCTGTCATCTATTCAGTCACAAAAAGATGTCAGCTTCAAGGATGCTACTCATGGGGAAAAAAAAAACAAACCACAAACCAAAACCCCTTAATACATTCTCATTGCTACTGTATAGCTAATATTGCCACCCTAGTTTGACTTCTCTGAAGTTGCTTTTGCTGGAGAGTTTGAGGTGAATAGAATGTGGCTTTGGAGGCCTATGGACTAGTACGATTATGTTTATTTAGTGTATGATGTCCAAGACACAATTGAATGAATTCCAGCCCCATAACAAAGCATTTTGTTTCAGACATAGCCAACCAAAATCTGGAAATAAAGTGTCATGCCAAAAAAATAAAAACAGTTGATCAAATATTAACAGAAAAGCATATAAATATTCTATAAAGATGTCAGCACAAACCAATAATTATCACTGTGCCAGAGGTTTGATCAAACTGACGTTTTCAAAGACATAATTGTTCAGTGGGGAAAAAAAAATTACTCTACTAACATTCCTAAAATGTGTACAACTTCTGTTCCAACCTTCCAAATTCCTGTGAAATGCATTATAATGGCACTGCTAACGACGGGCATATTTCTGAAAGCAGCATGGGTGGTATTCACAGGGAACGTAGGAAGAATTCCTTGCAAAAATGGCTTGCATTTTCTTCTCATGTTATGAGGCTGTACTTCTTCTCCCACAGAGCATTAAATCTCTATCATTTAAGGAGATAGACAGATAGATAAATATCTGTCTGGGAATCTCTGCTACAGCGATAAATACAGAAGTAACCAGCCTGAAGTTAGTGACTATGCACAGGAGTGAAAGTCATGGCCATGAGAGGAAGGTCAGGCACAGCAGTCAGCCTACGACTCCCTCAGTCAGGGCTTGTGGAAGAAGCAGTTTCACTGACCAGAGTGAAGTCACCACTGTAGAGAACTGCCACGGACATAAATACCTTGAAGTATAAAAATTCATGTACATTCCAACAACCGAGAAAAAATCCATTTGATACAATGTTGATTGTCCCAAATGAAATAATTTTGGAAGTATGCACGAGCCGTTCAAAAAATACTGTCATGCAAAAGCAGAAGGAAAACCTCTTATCTGAGGGGGAACGTATTTTGTAAAGTGAAGCTAGTTGATTGATTTGAATATACAATATAAATTAAAGTCTGCCTATTAAACAGCAATAATTACTTTAGAGATAATGCACATATTTACTTAATAATAAAATAGACAAAATTTGTATGAAAATATCTTCAGTTTGGTTACATTTTCTCTTTTTTGTAACTAACAGTATTAAAACTTGTAACAGGAATAACACATTTCTAGGACTTATGCAACTATATATGATAAATTGGCATGATTTTTAAAAAATGTAACCCTACCATCTATAACACAAACAGTAAACTCTAAACATAATTTCCAAAAGACCTTAAATATTCTTGACTTTGAGTAGACTTTGGTTTCTAAATCTCCTTACTGCTTAAAATAACCTTTGATTTGGGGGGAATTTTTTTTGTTATTTGAGAACATGCTATGGTTCAACGCTTCTCCAGCTTCTGCTCACTGGAAAACTTTGCACAAAGACTTGTCTGATGCAGAAACTTATTAAACTGGAAAGACATCAATCATTTAATGCAAGAATTTACTACGTGGTTTTAAAGGCTGTACAGAATCATCATCTTCTTACAGACTTTCTAGTGGCTTCACTTCCCTGAATGCTATGAGGTTTAAGGGAAACCCAAGTTCTATATCCAAAGGTTAACTTCTTGGAGATTTAGATTACGAAAATGTCAGTTGCACAAATTATAAACCCATTTAGCTTTCTGATTAGTTCAACTTCTAGCATATCATTTAGGGCTCAATTCTGACCTCTCATCAATTATATTTTAGTTTAGCTGCATTGATTTTATCTAAGTTATCCTTGCTTTATACCAATGGAAGTAAGATCAGAATCAGGTCCTAAGGGTAAAGTAATTAAAGACGTTATTACCCCAACTGATTATGCAATGTAGCTACATCATTAATTGATTACAATGTTTTTTAACAAAAATATTAAATTTCTTTGCCAATTTTACAGAGATAGGTTTTTACTCTTTTATTTCAGAAATAGTTCTGGATGGGATCCAGACAATCTAACTTAGGCACCTGGGTGCACCTACCCTTTAGGCGACTACAGCTCTCCTAAATTAAGTGCTCAGGCTCCCCCAAATAGCTTTGCTCCTTGTGACAGAGAGGTAAGTGCACTGCAAGATCCAGAAAGAGATCCTGCCTGTTTAAACTGAGACCCATAAATTTGAAAACATCTTCATTTTAAGGCCTTTGAAAAACTTTCTCCACTGGCTACAGAGTGAATTTAGGCACTGATTTTAGGAGCAACAGATGACCTGGTACACCAAATAAACCCGACACATAACATTTACATACTTTTTAGGTGACGTAGACCCCATCTTCCTCACACACTATCTAGAATTTCTTCCTATCTCCTAAATTTTCCTTGTGAATTTAAGGAGGTGTATTCCTTGATCCTTAAAGCACCTTAAGGTAATTAGTCTGGAGTCTGCTCTGACTTACTTCTCATGCAAATCTTGTAGGATCCAGGTTTCTACTTACAATAGCATAAGTCTAATTCTTGATGACTTTAGAGGTATTTTAGCAAGCTGCTAGCTAAATATTGTAACTACTTACGTAACTTCAACTTCACAATTGCAGGGAATCAATTTAACGCAGAAAATATTCCTAAGTAGAATTGAAGCGTTAACTGAAAGTTTTATAAGAAAAAAGAGCACAGAACAACAAAACCAGAGCAACAGCTTCTGGGTCTGATTCTTTTTCAATTTTTAATGATGTGAATAAATAGCGACTGCACTGACTCCTTTCATCCTGGATGTTGAACTTTAATCAATATCCAGGATGAAGGAGATGAAAATGGAGCTCTTTGCAGTAACAGAAAACCATGCAACGTTTAGTCAGAAAGGTTAAACTTAAAAAAAAGATACAAAGCTGGTTCTGTTTTATTGCAGAATTACTCAATATATTGGAAAAATAAGCAAAATTGCATAAGCATCCTTGAATAGTTTATTATGGTTCTATTTATCCTAAATAATAAACTTGAGATCTGATTCTCCATTCCCTCACTCATAGTGAAGGTATTGGGAGAGTGCAGGGTTGCCCTCTCTTTCAGACTGCATGCAACTTATGCTGTCCTGTTAAATAAAAGTATGGAAAAAGGGTGTCTACACATCTTACCAGTCCTTCCAGGTTGTAAAGGATACAGCAAAAAGACAGTAAAACTGGCATGTCACAAAAGAAATTAAACTTGAGTCACAACCACAGCACTACCCTGTGTTTTAAAGAAAATTACTATTTTCCTACACTGACTGTATAGATCATTTTTCAATTACTATTTTTCTTTGAGAGGCTGCAAGTCTACAGTAGAAATTATTGCTACCTACATGTATATATAGCACAAAAGTTGTATTCACCACCAACATCAAAAGACTTAAATTTAGTGATTCCAAGGCACATCACCAGTAGAGCAACTCAATTTACATGAGTGAGCAGAGTGTACAATATGGTTCGTATTTAGATTAGCCAAACAATATGACATCATTTAGACCAACAGTGTATTAAATACCAGAATGTGCAAGGTTGCATAGTATCTAAACAGAAACAGCAATAGGACTATATCCTCTGAATATCAGTCTATTGCCTTATTCATTTGAAAAAGCTCCAGTGTAATTATTTATATTCATGAATATATTATAATACACATATTAAGATGGATATACATCAGAATCATGAACATCTATAGCTTCTTTCCTTAATGAATATGGTCTCAGCACTGCTTACTCTATGAAATGAAAAAAAATAAATTATTGGTACTGGAATTTCCCGTGATAATAAATATACTGAATGTTCATTACTCTCCCTTAAATGTGCATATAAAAACCCTGCCTTAGAAAATAACTATGCTAAAACACTTAGAAACTCCTCTCATGATCATTCAATGATAAAAATACTCAATCTACTCATTACCTAGATATGAGTTTCTATAGCTCTTTATGTGACCCCCACAGAAAAAGGTGGAATAGTAGAGAAGTTACTTAACTAATCAAAGCTATACTGTGCACATGCTCAAGGTTAATAAAAAAAAGCAAAAAACTTTTCCCCTTTGTTCTGATTAGCTAACAGTGGTTGAATTAGTCATAAAATAAAGCTGGCAATGATAAGGGCATGTCTTATTTTAAATCTCTCCTTGAAGGTTTTTTCTTTTTTTAACCTTGTAATTTCTCTAATCCAAACTAAATTAAAGGTTTATGAAATACGCATATAAAGTCAAATAATATAAAGACTCATGGCACTTTTATAATAACATCCGTATCCCACAGGAACCAATCAGAACTTCATACATGCAGTATGTGTGCAGATTAGATAGGATAGATATCTTCAAATGGAAATGATTGCAAACTGATTTTAGAGTGGAGCACCTAACAGGCTTATCTTTATTAAATGAGCATTTACTATACACTGGGCTGCATACATTGCAATGTTTAAGGTAGTGTACAATTTATCAATAAATACAATTCTCCTTATCTGAACACAAATTTCACCCTTTTCCCAAGTGTGCAATACCTGCCTGGACTGATCCCATCTACTATTGCACCTGAGATATTAAAATACAAGTCTAGTCTCCTTAAGGTCCTTTCAGTTAGTGGAGAAAGAGATCCTGCTCGTCATTTAGATCTTACGGTAAGCAAGTCTTAGGTGGGCCTTTAAGTTAGATTTTTGTTGCTCCAGGTGTGTCCTGAGATAGAACCTACATCACTTGACTGGTAGGACTGTTTGTTCATGCTACATCTTTCACAGGGTTTGGGGTTTTTTTGTATTATCTTATTATCATTATTCAGTTTTAAATGGTTAGTCTAATAGTTGTTTTCTGTGCTAAAAATACAAAGATGCTAATTTCTGGTATTTGTGTCAATTTATTACCCGTAGGTGGGAACTAGCCTCCCTAAGTTAAACTCTTGAGTCTATGCAGTAGATGCCTAATGAAAAACTCTCCCAAGAAGAAATCTAATCAAGGAAAGGGGCTGCCCTAAAAGGCCTCTGGAGAGACACCCTGTCTGGTACAGCTCAGGCACCCAGCTAGGGAGGCAGGACTTCCGTCTGAGGGACCTCAGAAGCATCTGCCACTCTTTAAGAAATAAACGAGGCATGCCCTTTAAGAAGTATGGTTTACTCAGAGCTTAAAATTTGTGTCGATACGTGATACAAAGCAAAGTTTGGCAGAAGGAGTCTACCACCTACCCACCTTTCTGCTGCAGTCATTAACTTTTCTCCAGGATCCCTAGAAACCACTCTCACCCCTGAGATACAAATAGACTTTTGAGTTTCTGCAATTTATTTCCACAAGGTTGTATTCTATGAAACAAACATAAAAGATACGTAGATATACATGATAAATTAGGATTGTGACTCATGCGGGTTTGTGAGGTGTAACATGTGAACAGCTAGCCAGCTGACCTACAGCACAACAGCCATATAAGTGACTTAACAGTGTCTTAAGTGACTGAGCTTGGACTGAAGTTACAGGATCACCCCAAATTGTCCTTAAGCCCTACATTTTACTGTACAGCAAATCTATCCAGATTACATACTCTAGTGTTAAGTATGTACTTCTTCCCTTTTCAACTCTGTGGTAAGCTGCTGGCAGATTTTAAAAAATAAGAGATCATCAATATGGTATTTTAAAATAATTAGAATATATTTTATATGTATATATATTTAATAACAAGTTAGGTCTCAAAACTCCCCCCCCCCCAAAAAAAAAAAAATCAAAAAAGAAAATCCAAATCTGCAGCATTTTTGCATAAGATGGATTCAATTAGTGTGAAACTATCCTAGTTGCTCCTTTCCTTTAGTTTTCATACTAGTTCATAGCTCAGGGAATATGGCAAAAGAAGGAAGAGGGAAGGGAAGGGAAGGGATGAGGGTTTTTTCAATCAGAGCCTTCTGTTTGAGAAATCAGATGCCTGCATCTGCCTCACTGACTTTAACATGAAGAAAGCAAAACCTGGAAAAATTCCTGACTGTGCAACAGCAAGTGAAGTGCCATGACTGGTGTTGAGTACTGGCTCAGTACTTCCAGAAGGTCAGGAATGCAAGCAGTTGGCTAGAGTTTAAAGGAAGCTTAACTGTTAAAAAGAAAGCCATTTTAATGACTTACCAGACTCTCAGAGCAGGTTAAGCTGTCTGCATAGACACCAACAATGACAATAAAAATGTTAGACTAAAGAAATTCTCCTTACCTATAGAATATCAATGTTTATCAGAGGAACTTTATCTTGTTCTTAACAAGTTGAATCATGTAAAAACAAGATCAATAAGGGAGGATGTCTTTAAAGCTCCACTGTTGCATAATGGAAATTACTTTGAAGAGCTGGCTGTGTGTTCATGGAGAGTTAGCAAACTGTCCCTGCAGGTGCTGATGACATTAGGCAGCTCAAAATACAATATTTCACTTGAAGCATATCTGACTCATTCTATTGGCATAAACATCACATGTTTAGCATTAACCGCTTTTAAAACCTGCTTTATAAATATATTTTGCTTCTCTTTCCAACGGCTGTCTTCTACTTTCCTTTGTTGCAAATATTTTTGCTTGTTACTTTTGCCTCTGACAGTTTGACGGTTATTACCTTAAGACATTGCAGGTGTTCTTTAGTCCTTTTCAAAGAATCATCTAGGTACCTAAAGCCTTCAGCACATTAACAGGTGACTAATTTTTAATGGTACATCTAAAAGAATAAAGCTCAGAGGCAGAAAATCAAATAAAAATAAAATGGAGATAGGAGCACTTAATGTTTCTTAAAAATCCAGTGGTATTATTTTAAAGCTGAAATGAAGAATAGTCTAATCACTAACATGGCACTGCAACACTCAGGTTATAACAAATGGAACACACTGCCCTTTTAATTAGGCTATTAATCAGCAGAGTGAAAGGTGGATCAACCACCACTTGCTCCAGATACAGATTTGCAGATTGTCACTGGTTAGCCAGATAGTGGCAGTTTTGCAGGAATGCTATTTTTGCTTAAACAGCACCCTTTATCCCAGTCATTCTGGGACTGAGGGTAAATCTCCCTTCTTTCCTTTGTCTCCACAGCAAAGTCCTTTTGCCAGGAATCAGGACTTTGGAAGAGA
Source organism: Harpia harpyja (assembly GCF_026419915.1). NCBI lineage: Eukaryota > Metazoa > Chordata > Aves > Accipitriformes > Accipitridae > Harpia > Harpia harpyja. The sequence goes on along the minus strand of NC_068942.1, from coordinate 17,861,445 downwards.
ATCATTTGGTATTATGAATTTGAGGTTCAGAAATGTCCCCTGGCCTGCACCAACTTTTCCTGGATAGAGCCACAGTCACGGAAGTTGACATGGGCAAGCCTTTCTTTCTCTTTCCAGAATAAAGCAGACAAGAGAAGAAGAAAGGTCAGCCTTCCTTCCATATATCTGTTATCCTATTATATCTTTGCTATGAATGCCTGATGAGACTGATCTGAATTTTCTTCTCCATAGACTTCCTGTCTTCATTCCACCTTCTCTTGTTTTGTCTGTATTGAAAAGTAGAAACAACGACAAAGTGTTTTTAACATTGACTCAGCTATCATTTATGTTATGTTTCATGCACTTAAATGCACTCAAAGTTTTAAAATAAAGTTGCGGAGTTTGAATAACAAAATGGTAGAGCTTAATGAAACCTAAATTCCACAGAATTTGCAATATGAAATAGGGACAAAGACTTTAAGTGTCTCTACTGTAGAAGAACCAAAGAGCATGAAAAAGACAAACTTCTTAAATATAGCAAAACAGAGGCATTTCAAGGAAGGCTATAATAAGCCACTAAAAGGATGGATATAAGAGGCGACCCACATTTACATATAGTTTAGAGCAACCTCAGGAAATTATACTTCTAGGTCTCCTCTAATATTACTACAGAAAACTTTTACTTAACTATAACTTAACTGAAACTTACCTAACTTAAACTTTTACTTACTACAGAAGACATTTCTCTGTGATGTTTGCCCATGGCAGATGAAGAAGATGATTAAAAGTTATGTAAGTAAAACAGGGATATACTGGTGTTGAGTGTTTTGTTTGAGAGACAACTATGTTTGAACAGAGATTGTCCAAACTGGGTTCTTTTTTATATCCTACAATTATCTTTCATCCTTTTAATTGCAAATGGGAAATTCACTTTAAAATAGTAAATAGGACATGGTACCACTCTCCGTTCCACTCAGTTTTGGAACAAATATCTAGACAGTAGATAGCATCTATACTACTAGCCTGTATCCCCCAAGGGACTGGAAGGTAGATGGTGTGTACCACTTGAGAGAGAAGCCCCAAGAGTAGAGTGCTGCCAAGGGCTGGAAAAACAAATTATGTCTTTTAATTACTGAAATCATCTAGCCTTGTGTTAAACCACAGATAGAAATTAAAAAAAAAAAAAGTTACTAGAATAAAAAAGAGATCTTAATGAAATTCATTTTTGTCCTCATTCTTTTTCTTCCTGTGTCTTTTGACATAGTATTCAAATACAGTTTTCTTCTAAATAAAACTTACGTGTCTTTTTTCACTTTTTTTCAAATTCTCAAAAGATTTTTTTTTCAAGGTAGCTCTTTTGAAATTGCCAGCCTTAACAATAGTTTATTTAATGCACTCTGTAAAACTATTTCTCTCTTAGACATATACTTTTATTTACTGACTTGGTGTTTCCATCTTTCTTTGTAACTTTCTAAGTTTATTTCACTATTTGCATTCTTTCACAGCCCTGAGATAAAAAACAACCTTACCTATGTGTATCAGGAAAGGGCTTTTTAACTCAAACTCTCTGCACAATAAAGGCTGTTCTATGGGCTTTCATTCAAGACGTATCACCTGGCACTTTTTTTGTTTAGTTGGTTTCTTTATTTTCCCGCCTATCTGATTCATCGGAACATCAGCCGTGAATAGAAGCTAATACACCTGCTTTGTTTTAACTGCTCACCAGTTAAATAATTCTGCTCACCAGAAACAATCGATGCTACAAATGACTTGTGCACTAATGACATAAAAGAAATAAAAAAGTATTAAACTGATGACCCTCTAATTATCACATCTTTATTGAGGCAATGGCAGCATACTTATAAATGCTGTTGGAATTTTATATTGCCAGGACATTGATTTTTGCCAATTAATGAATCTTTGTATCCTGAGAGAATACTGTTCTTTCTTGAGCTAGATAACAGACCTCTGATTACACAGAGATGTTCTTGGGAAAACACTGTAATTTTTCAGTTTAATGTTCTTTTATTTGTGAGAAATAGTGAACTGAATTTGCTGGAATAATTATCATCCCCAAACCCACCAAAAATAAATATCACAAAACAAACAAACAAACAAACAAAATCCACCCAAGTGATGCCAATAATAAAATAAATCATTACATTATGTCTCCCTGAAAAAAAAAAGGTAACATGCCCATGTGAAGGCAAGCCTGAGTTTTGCAATACATGTTTTATAGTATCCAGGTGCTACCATAGCAAATATTAATATATTTTAAATAGGTTCTCTCATTTAATGATCTAAATTTTCTTAGTCATAATTCCTCTTAAAATATGTATTGTTTATTAACATTTATTAAAATGTTCTGTGAAATATTACTTTTGAAGCATGTTGATTAAAAAAAGTACAGAAAGCAAGAAACTTCAGTACTGACAGAAATACAACCTTCTCAGATGTTATAGATTTCCATCTAAAATGCAGCTGAGGAACTGAGGTACCTTAAGCACCAGCATCTGCACCAGCGACTGGAAGGTGTCTGGGTGCCTCATTCTCGAACGGTGACCTCGGCCCAGAAAACCCAGGCTCATCGCCATGCAACTTTAGGCACTAAGTGGCACACTGAAGTTAAAAAGAAACTCTCCAAGACTCCTTAGTGTAAAGACACATTCCGATCTAACATCCTTATGTGTTGCTGTTGGATTTAGGAGAGTTTAAAAAAAACCTTTATCACTAGCATACAGACTTCTGGTTAGGTGCTAAACTGAAAAGGATTAAAACTAGGCCTGGGTCCTTATCTAGAAAGTGTATGTGACTGAACTTACACAGATCTATTGTCCCAGGGGAGTCCAGAAAAGCAGTTTTTTGATCAAAATATGATCTACTGTGCAATTCTAATCTCGGTTGGCCAAAGCTTGCCACAAAGGTCAGTCAGCAAAGCTAGCATATGGGATAAAACAAAGCAAAACAAAACACTGAACAACAGCCTAATAAAAAGATATTTCAGACTGGAATTAACAGTGTTTACTTCCTCGATTTTTTTATTTCCTTACTCCTTCATTCTTAACTGTGGAAATGGTGGCATCCCTTTCTAAAACAAGGTGAGAGGAGAATTCAGGGCACTGAATTCACAGTGCTGTTCCTGCTAAAAGCTGGGTCTGTTCAAGTGTAAACATCAGTCTAGTGATATATGCTAACAAAATGCAGGAAAACAAGATCGTGAGCTTGCTGTATATCTCTTCCAAATAGGTTTCTCCTCTGTTTATCTAGGGCTTGGCCACAGCTCAAGGAGAAAATGCTCCTGCCACTCAAAGGAAGCTGTCTCAGAAATTCATTCTAACATTTACTGCTTGTATGATTTTAGCTTACACAATGCCTAAAATTAAACGCTTGGCTTTTACTTATTAATTACACCCACTTACTATGGCTACTTCCTATTACAGGTTAAAGCCAATTCATAGTAAAATCACTACAAGTCCTGCATTGTAGAGAAAACATATGACATGTTTTAGCAACTACTAGTACTGCTTGTGAGATTTACTCTGTAAAGGAAAGGATGAGTGGACACTGAGCATGAGGAGCTGGAGTAGCTCAGGAATCAGCGAGTGGGTGGGTGAGATGCCCTGACACTTCCATATCACAGCTGTGTATGAAATACCTTCCCTTGGTTACAGTCATTACAACTCTCTTTATTCATGAAAAATGAATCTTGCTCTTGAGATCCAGCTGCTTGATACAGAAGAGACTTTCCGAGGCAGAAGAAAAAGTGGCTACCATATTTTTAAAAGTGATGACCTAAGGGACACTTTTTCTGCTCTTTTTTTTAATAGAGACCTTTGCCATGGGGATATAAAGTTAGTTTTTTAGCTGGCACAAATCAGTAGAGAGTGCCAGGGAATGCTATATCTTAATTTCTATTTATGTATTACATCTGTAAATTGGTTTGATTTTCTGCACAGTGAACAAAATTAAGCCCACTGTTATACAACTTCCTTGAATGACTAATTCAGACCAGAATTTAAGTTCACATGTTCTGACGTTACATGTAAGATTTGTTATTCTTCATTACAATATAAATAAAAATTAAAAAAAAAAAAAAACAAACAGTAATATAACTTAAACCTCTTTAGAAGTAACTCAATGTGTTTGGTTAATAAGGCACACATCTGTTACATATGTATACATTGAAACACTAGGGTATTCTTTGAAAAGAAAATTCTGCACTAATGTAAAAGTCAAATGATTCATAATAATGATTCATAAATTTACTCCATAACATGGTTTAGTGGGCATGGTTGATGGTTGGACTCAATGATCTTGAAGGTCTTTTCCAACCTAAATGATTCTATGATTCTGTAATACTAAGATTAAAAAATTAGCACAATAGAAGATAATCATATAGCAATGAATAACTATTTTAATATATATTATATTATTGTCTCTATAAAATATAATTTGGAATATATAATGCATATATAAAATATGTAAGGAATAATATATCTTTAAAATACAGGAATGAATAACTTAGTTACAAATACATTGACAAAAATCTCTATTAATAATTTTATTTATGTATTTATTTATTTGGGTTTAGGTCCCCCCCCCCAAAAAAAACCCAAAGCAAGAAAACCATTCAATGCTTTGCAATGTATCTGTTTTCAGCAAAATTCTCATTATCATGAGAATATTTCTCCGGTAAATATTTCTACTATTTTAATATTAGAACTATTCCTAATATTGGAACTGTTTCTTTTCTAAAACAACAACAATAAAAAATGACTAGTATAATGACTTGTTTAGAAAGCACAAATACATTTTTCTGGGTTTTACTTTAAGGTTTTTTAACCTTAAGCCTGGTTAAGTGTGTATTTCATCAGTCTTCCAGAGAAGTGATATTTTAACTACTCTAGATCACAAAAATGTGCTAGATTAAACTTTTCCAAGTCCCAGAAATTTCACATAAGACATACATCAAATCCACCACAGACAAACCTGCAGGCTCTCAACGAATTTTTTACTGCATTTCCTAAGTTCAAAAGCTGTGTAATGTTTTCTCTGTCATGCCTAATAAAAAAAAAAAATTGTCTATGGCAGAGATTTAGGAAAGACATGGGAAATGTGTGTTGAACCAGAAGATAAAGATTTTCATCTAAAACTGTGGAAAGAAATTTGAAGAATCCGTATTGTTTCCCAGGCAGAACCATTGTAAATTGGCATAATAAATGAGCACGTCCTAATTACTCAGGAAGTTGCAGAAATTAGAATCATAAAGCTGTCCTTCAGAGTAAGGACATTTGTCTACTTCACCATGCAGTATGTTGGAATGAGCAGTAAACAGGACATTAGCATTTCACCTTGTCCTTGGCAAAGCATGCCATTGTTACTTAGAGTAAAAGCTTTTTGGGTTGGAGAACGCATTTTTATATGTGTATCTAATGACTAATGTAGTCAGTCTGAAGTCTGATGGGAGCCTTTCAATGCTATTCTAAAAGAAAAGCAAAAACAGTATGCAAAAAACCCCTGATAATGACACTCTCTTTCAGCTAGTTTGGTAGCAACGTTTTATATGGCCCTGCAGATGCTAGATAATTTTAAGTATACTTCCAAAAATAAGGCGAAAAATCCAGTGATTCCATGGATTTAATAAGGCACATTCATAGCGGAAAAATAACAGAATTATATCTACTTTCCATTGCTTTATATGATATTCCTTGCCATTTTCTTCCTTTATCAGAAATAGCTGTATGAAACAAGATAGGCTACTTCTATTTCCATCTTGGTTAGCAGGACTCAGTCTTGCAGAAAAATCAGAAAGTTGATTTGTGACATCACAAATAATGTTCAGTGTTACAGGTCTTTTCACAGATTTTGGAGTAAGGATTCTTTGAACAATAAGCCAGGAAAAGATGGGTCACAAGCAGATAAAGTGTAAAATTATCTAGAAAAATAAGACAATGGAGCAGCAAATGGGATAAAGAATCATTTAAAGCTAGTTCCAATAAAGGCATGCTTTCCAAAGCTGTGTAACACAAGTATGCTACGAGAATTCACATTCCACTTCTCTGAATATTTATAATATACTGGCAGAATTCCCCTTCTTATTCTACCATTAATAATCAATAATGTCAGTGGTATATCCAGACAGCAATATTACCAGTAGTGCATGGTAATGGCAATAGCAATGGAATAAATATTTTAATATTACAGTAATGATTGTTTCCAGTAGCTCCTAAAAGGGCATGATAACATATGTGCAATATTTAAAATTTTCCATTATCCTGTGTTTGCCAGCATTCATCAACATGAATGTTCATGAATACCTAGGTAACACTTAATAAGGCACACCTCCATAAAAGGTGCATGCAAGATGTGTACTGTCCAAAGACTTGTGACTATACCAGATGAAAATTGAATTTCATCAGAATATTAAAAAGAAAGAATAATAATCAATAATCACCATTTTCTTGCCAAAATTTCAACTCACTATTCTTGGTAATTTTGCTGCAAGTGTGGTTCAAATAAATATGCATATATAAGTCATAAAAAAACCATTCCACCCTTTCACTTTTCACTTAATACAAAAGATTAATATTTTATTCCAAAAGCCCAGTTTTCTTCTTCCACAAACTACTTCCAGGAAAAAAACAGAAATCCCATCAGTCTGAAAAAATTTAGCCAAAAATTAAGCACTGGAATGGAAATGCTTAAACAACTATAAGCCTAATTGACTTTGCTCTATCATGGTTCTATCTGTACCCACATCTAGGCTAGGATTATCACGAAACTAATTATGTTTAAGGCAGCTTTGGCTTCATAAAAACAGTTTTACTTGCAGATGCTTGGCATTGATCCTGCAGCAACAAGTGATTTAAACTTTTCTCATCTGAGGAGTATATACGTCCATGGTCATACTTAATCGTAAACACAGCGATTAGGTACAGAAAGAAGACCTTTCTTCTGAGTACAGACAGTATAGAAATAGAAATAAAAAAAGTAATTTTTTAAAAAAGAAATATTAAAAATAAACACCAGTTTTCATTAACCAGATCTAGTTATACTTGACAATGAGTTAAGTGTATGTAAAATTATATAAAACAATGTAAATTGCAAGTAAAAATGATAGCGTTTGTTAGCTAATGAGCTTTACTTTCTAATCTGCAGAGCTGCTGAAAGCAGAGGTATTTTAGAGCAAACAAAAGTCCACCATATGGTGCAAGGAAAGACGCATAATACTTAACCCTTAACAAGGGAAGCACTGCGTGCTATTGGTTTATGAATTCTCTTCACATTAGCTAGATTTCAAATGCTGACATAGTTTTAAACAAAGAGAAATCTGGAAATGCCCCAGCAGTCCTCCTGAGAAGCACTGTGGCTCCGAGATCTCTCTGTGGATCAACATCTCCCTCTCTCCTTCCAGGCTTTGAGGCCGGGGTGAAAGATTTGGATTTTCACATCTGCCAAAACTTCTGCACAAATGCTTTGTTTTGATTCCGCAGCATAAGACGCGTGGAAGAGAGGAGCACAAAGAAGGGGAATGCTTAATCAGCCTTTTGAGCATGCTGCAGTTCAGGGGTCTGACTGCCTCCACGTGCAAACAGAGGGGCAGGAACGGGAGCCCCAGATCCTGGGCTGGCAAGTGGGCCACGGTCCTGTCCCCTGGCTTCTTCTGGTAATACACTTACCCAATGTATGTGTGCTCTTAGACCAGAATACAGCTGTTTGCATGGGAACACAGAGGGGATTAAATGATCCCTCCGTACTCCTTACGTCAAGATGCCTTCTAGGGTACAGCGTAACATTGAGAAAACAGAAACAAAGAGGTTTTTACAATACAAATGGAAATACAAATGCATTACTGCATCCTCACTTTACTTTGACACTTCAAATATGATAAATTTTCAGGATTTCTCTGAGTTTCCAATATTCCAAGCAAGACTCTAAGAGAAGGATATCTGTGTATGTCAAGGTATCAAAATTAAAATATCTGCAGTAGCATTAAATTTGTAAACTTTATAAAGTTTTGCTAGGCACGTCCAGATCATAAGTGCAAATGAAACATCACACTAGTCAACTTTAGCAAACACTGTACAATTACTGCTATAAAAAGATACACATAGTTTTCTGGCGTCTACCATTAGAGAGATGCTTTCTGGAAAGCAGGTTTATGCACTTTGACAGATGGGAAGGAGAACACTTTTTTTTAAGAGGATGAAGATTCTTTGTATTCATATGAAAATGTTGAAACCCTTTTTGTAGTTCTTAAATTTCAGCATTTTTCCTTATGAAAGTTGAAGAGGATTTGGGGGGGGGGTGGTAGGATCTCATTTCAGACAGCGTAAACAGACAAAGTGAGAGAGAAGCTTTCTAAAGATACTGTTTTAAAAGAGAGACAAGAAAACAGGATTGAAGGCACAAAGAAAGTTGAAGGGGTGCAAGTACACAATATATTCTTTATCTTCCATGAAATGGTCACTGTTCTGAAGCCTTTGAGGCTTAATCACTAATGAGTGATGTGCCATATGATAACTCAAAGCTCCATCTCAGGATCTACCCACACCAAACCTTTATTGCTCCTGAAAACTACAACATATTTCTCAGGGGCTCACTGAACTGAACTCACATACACTCTTCATCACCTGCTCTGGCAAGTGTGAGCGCTTTGAATAAACCCAAAGAAAGACCTATCCAAGCACTGCCTTTTATTAGCAGGAAGCTTTAGAAAGAAAAATGTGACTTCCATTACCCCTTCAAACTAAACCAAAATTTATCCACTTTGTTTTGAAGCTGAAAAGAAAAAAAAAATATAGGGGGAAACGGAAGGAGGAAGGGGAAGGGGAAAGGGGCGATGGAAGAGGGGGAAGAGAGATGAAAGAAGAGAGAGGTAGATTCAGCAAAGCTCGTAGCTGGGAAATGCTGGCCTGCAGATTAATCTAGCCCAATCTGCAATAAATTCAGGATGTGATCTGCTCCAGCCTCAACAATGAAATCAGTTTGAATGCTACTTTATAAATCATTCAGTCATTCTTTAACAAGATGAATGTCTGGCAAGATTCTTTCCCTCCCTGCCCCCTGGAAGAGATTACATTTTGAAAATCTTTAATTTCTGAAAGTCTTCAATATGCTAAAGTATGGGCTGCTCCAAAAAGCAGCTTTAGCTCTGTATTTCAACAAACGAATTGAGAGTGAATACACAAAGAGAAAGATGATTTACACTCACCGCCTCTCCCAGATTAGTGTGGGCAAAAAATAAATGAACAAATAAATAAATAAATTCCAAACCACCCTTTTTCTACATAAACCTTGTTACTTTGCTGAAATGCTAATTCTAATACAAACTATCACAGAGATTGTTTGTTGAATCAGTGCTTTGCTGCTCATGCTTCCAGGAATGAGTGATACTTTATAGCCAAATTCACCCTGATACAACTCTGGGTTATACTAGATTTGATTCTGAGCTACCATGAATCAATCATTTACCTGAAATGAGTCACAAAGCCGGAGAAAGGGGTTTCTGCTTTTGATTTTTTTTCCTTTGTTGCTATTTTCTTCCTGAACGATAGCATTGATAGAAAATAAATCATATATTTAGAAGTTATCCCATTCCAAAAAAGTACTTTCATTTTCTGATTCTCAAATTATTTAATCTGATGCAAGAAATAGGTAGGAGAGGTAAACACACTTTTAACCAGCCCATCTGTCAGTGAATACCTTGACAAGCTTCACTTCCGTAAATTCTGAAAGCCTGTGCTTAAACATTCAGCCAATTAAAGTCAAGGAAGTTTAAGAATATGCTTTTGCTTATGTTTTTGTTAAAAATGGGTATTTTGTGGGATCAAGTTCAAATTAAATAACCCACCCATAGCAAATTGCTTGCTTTAAATCTATTCCACTACATTCCTATAATCTCACTACATTTAAGATGAATAAACACAAAGCAGATCCATTTGTCCTTTATATTTTAAGCCTTCGCAGACAAAGGATTAAAAACTGTATTTCAACTATGTGTAATAAACATGAGGCAAACTGTGCTCAGGCAAATTCTCAGTTAAGTTACTCTGGGTTTATGCATGGATGCCAGAGCACTTGGTGGAAAGATCTCTGCCTGGCATTTCTGGGCTCTGCTGCATTCTTCCTTTCAAAGTCCATTTCTTGCAGTTTGCTTTACGTCTCATCAGTCTCATACATGCTGCAGATGGAACAGTATAGAGGGAATCCATCTAGAAATGAATACACCTGTTGCCACATTAACTTCAAGGTGAATTTTCATGTGGTTTGCCCGCCCTTAGCTCTCCCTTTCAAGCCTCAGGCCTTGGAAGGAAGAAAAGTGGAGTCTTGGAGGCATTTTTACATACAAGTTCTTGGGAAGAAAGGATTAGGCCAAACCAGAAATCTTACAAAGATGACTATTAACTTTTCATTAAATAGTTTCACATTTATAAATCCTACCTAAGAAATGAGAGATTCTGTGTAATTTCCTATATAACTACTCTTATTTTGGCAAGATCTATTCTGTAGACAGTCAGTTCTAGAAGAATCCTATATATTATCAAGGATTTATAGTTAAGACACATTTTATCCATTTCAGGTCTTAGTATGTGTCTGTATGACGTTAGATGCTTCAAATTATACATGGCAGATTAGTGGACTGTTCCTGCTCTCACAGTCAGCTTTTAAATTATTTTGAAAACTTCATCTCTACATGTTCTCAGGGTGTCTCTGTAAATTTAAAGACACAAACCCATCACTACTAAAAAAAAAACCAAACAAACCAAAACTGGTCTTAAACCACTGAGGCTTACGAAGAGTTGTCTTGGTTTAAATCAGACCTATTTTGATTCTATTCAGTTGAAGTTACACTAAGAAATCTTCTTTTATAATAGCCACAAAGGGAATGTATACAGATATATAAACGCTCATCAACATAAGTATTAGTTATAAGAACAGATCCATGCCATGAAAATGTTATGGGTTAGTCTTGTATCTTAAGCATACCTTTGGGATTCCTGGGTTTACACTCCACAAATGTGTGATCAAATGAATTTTCTTCTTCATTTCCTTTTCCTTGACTATAAAGATTTTTTTAGATGTGAAATTGCATCAAGCACAATACTTTAAATATGGTTTGAAAATATCCTTTAAGAAAATGTGGAATGTGTTGTCTAAGTTCTCATGACAAACTCCCAGAGGATATGACTGGTAATTTTGAGGTTTTTAGCTTTTTTTTAATCTCTAATCAAACCTGCAGGGGCTGACCTCTGTGCCGTGGTGTAGCCAACAGATTCCAAGACCATTACATGGTCTGTCCCCGACAAGATATGCAACAAAGTCCTGAGATCATAATAAGGCCCCATGATTGTTACTGTCAGTAATGTTTTGAGTTGAATTCCATAGTTAAAATATTGTACCCAGCTAGTTTTATTAAATCAACACTATGAATTTTTATAATGTGAAATTACCCTTCCGCAGTCATCATCTTACAGGTTTTTATTCTGAGTAACCTAAAGAAACCAAAAGTCGTAACTGACATTCAGATTCAGAAGGGAATAAGTACAGATACAGGAACATTCCTGAAGTAGCAGGCTATCATTTTATTAATTCAGTATACATGGCATGTAAGAAGACCCTGTCTAGAGTTAACGGGGCTACCACCCCTGAGAACTGCTTGACTGAGTTCACTTAAAGATTCAGACCAATCTTTAAATTCTCTCATCTTTCTTCTTGAGGGGAATAGAAGATATTCAAGAAGGAATTCAATTGTCAAAATCCTTTGTTCTGTGCTTCTCACAGGAAATAGCTCAACTATTAAAATACCAGGTCGCCTCTCACAAGATGAGTCTTCAGTTGTTTGCACACAGCAGACATGAGTCACAAGCTGAACTAACTAAACAGTTACACAGATCTGGTTACTCACTTCTAATTAATTGTTCCTCACCCTTCCTCCTCAATGTCCCCAGAATGTTATGAGGAATGAAATAAAAATTCACTAAACTTCTCTTGACCCTATCATTCCCTCTTTAGCATCAGGAAACAGGGATTGGTCATAGGTGCAACAAGAAATGTGAATGGGACAAAGAAGAGCCACAGAGGCATTTAAAAAGTTCAGATTATCGAATAGATAAAGTGACACCTGTATGTCAGCTCTCTGTCGCACTCCAGGAAATGCATAACTCCTTTACAGCAGAAAGTGCATGTTCCTTGTCTTACTCCACCAAGTTTTTCTACAAATGAAGACCACTCAGCCTCCCTTCTCATAATGCAGGTTCAGATACTATACCAAAACCAAAATTGTTAAAAATTTCTGTACTATTAGTTCAAGAAGCTGCACATAATGCAAACATTTGAAGAAGCAATCATGTCGTTCCATCTCTTAAATTGCTACATTTGTAAAGGAAGGATGGATGGTTGCATATCAGAAAAAAACTTCCTTATTATGACTGCAGCCCTCTGATATTTGAGCATAATGTTCTTAGGATTATTGTTGGGAATAAAGTTATTTTGCTGTGATGGCCAATAAAAATTATCTATGGAGTAAATAGACTTTAAATGAAGAAAAGAATTAGAGAGCACAGAAAAAGACTATTAAATATATTACTCTGATGCTGGGAAGGGGGAAAAATACCCAAGGAACATTTAAGATCCTCCTTATAAGAATATAGATATATTGAGTTTATTTTAATTTGGGGTTAGAGGAAATAGAATTTTTTAACAGAGGTATTCCTTAAACTTGTCTTTTCTATTATGTCATACCAAATGTAAATTGATGGTGTTATGTGAAGTTTAATTCTATGTGAAAATAACCCTTGAGGTTTATGTACCATTTTCCCTCTGCGCATCTATTTCCAGGCAAGCCCTGGTTTCCTCTGCGAGCTAAGGACTGTCCATTCTGCTCAGATTCCCTTCTTTATTCTCTTGCAAAATATCTGGTAAAAATACTTATTTGACATTAATTCCAGGGCTTTGTTTATTTCTCATTATTATCACTAATTTCATTTTTCCTTTGTTTAGTCTTCTCTCTTAAACTGTCAGAGACTCTCTCTCCGTCCTAAAACTAAACAGGAATAAAGGAAATAAAAATGAGGAAGCTCATGTCAAATAATGTTTTTGCATCTCTGGAATGGAACTTGTCTGCCACTTTGGAAGGTGCGAGTATTTTATCTGGGGACCTTAGACTAAGGAGTAGCTGAGATCATACCTCAGAGCCCCAAAACAGTGGCAACACTTGTATACTCCGCTAAAATTAACTCAGACAGAAGAAGACAACAGCAATTATGGTTACTTATGGGACAAAGCTCAAGTGCAAGGGCTGAAACAGTGCATCAAAAAAACCAAATGAAAAATTGGATATCCAAGTTAAATTTCTTATACAGGCTGGAACTCCTGAGCAGCTAAAATGCCTGCTCAAAAGATACTGCTTCAAAACAACCAAAACTGTATTGTCTCCTGACTGCTGCTGATACAAGACTTTAACACACCAGGACTTTGAGTTTCTCCGCCCTTCCTTTTACTTCTTGAGAAACCTTCCTTTCGATGAGGAGTGGTTCAAAAAGAAGTCTCAGAAGCTTCTATTGCAACCATATAGTTTCTACAGAGTGAGCATTTTATATTCTTTTTGACAGAAGGTATGAATTTGCCTTTCTTGCTATCACGTTCACATAGCCTGACCAATAACATGCTTATCAATCTTTGTTTAATTCTTCATCATAAACTATTTCCTTTGAAATGCTGAACATCTGAATTAAAAATAGATTTATTTTACTCCTTTTTTTATGTCCTCTAAAATCTATGCAATATTGACATTTCTGATCACAATGGATAAACATTTCAAGAAATGCCACTTCCACTGAGAATCACAGCCTGATTTACGTATTCTGATTTGGGAAGTTCTCCATCTCTAATGGAATAGGCTAAGATAACCTGGAGATATGTCTGTTTGCCTGACACACTTCCTAGATCCTTTCTGTCCTTCCTCTATTTGGTAATATGTTGCCCAATTTTTGGAATTTCTTGGAGACAGCTAATAAATCCTATCTGACAAATCATTGGACTTCTATGACTGGAAAGAGATCTGTGGGTCACAAAACTTAATGCTCTGCTAACTGCATTGTAGATAACATTATGTGGTCAGGATATCAAGATGCAAAATATGAGGGGGGTTCCTGCTTTTTTGACTGCAAGATTGTTCCAGAATGAGATGCATGCATTGTTAACTTACGAGCATTTCCTATCTGCCTTTTTCTTGCTAAACAAGCTACATATTTTCATTTCTCCTCACTTAGGTGAAGCAAAATGCATATATCTAATACCCTCTAAAATGTTTAGGGAGGAGTGACTAAACAATCTTTTAGGTAGGAGAGAAATTTGAGTGGGAGAGAGCTGTTGCCTAGGAATCCTAACACTAAAAGTGCTGTCTTGAAGGGGTAGGACGTAGAAGTGACAATGGGAGGGGAAGGAAGCAAAGGAAGCAGTGAAATGCAAAATCTCAACACTGTCTCCTTTATGAGACCCAAACCCCTGTGGTATGTGATACAGCCCAAACATAAGTATTCTTACAAAGCTGCTTTCTGGACAACCCCACTGATAGACATAGCTCTGCTGAAGGCAAGTTTTAAGTAACACAACCTAAAAATGAATGCAGTCTCACTCCTTTTCTCTTCTTACTGCCTTGGGTTATTGCAACACAGACTTTTCCAATGGTGCAGAAAGGTGGAATATATCCAGGCAAATTACAATTCCCTTTTTCTGTACAGCATGCCAGCTGCAGAGCAGAAGTGGCCAGGATGCTCCTGAAGTCTGTTCAAGCTCTGAGAGTTTCCCTTGGAGAATCTCCCCTAGTAGAACAAACATCTGCCAACATTAGTGCAGCAATAGAGAGGATAATGCTGCTTTGGCTGTGCACGTAACTTTTTCCTTCCTGATCTTAGCTGCCAGGTGGCTCTTGATCCACTACTTGAAGGATAAAATAGATAGACTATTCAGGACAGATGAGAAAAAAAGATAGAGAATAAAATTAAGAAAGGAAAATAGGAATAAAGATGAAGGGATTCTTGCTGAAAGAAAATGTACGGCATTTCCAGGTGTCTACACAAAATATGAACCATGTATCAGTCAGATTGCCTTCCCATTTCTAACAGTTTACTTGAATGCAGTCTAGGTGTGTAGTTTAACCAGACAATGCCATAAGAAAAAGTAATTACATAATAAATTAGCCACAGAGCTCACATTAAGTAATCAGTATGATTAAATGATTAAGGAACAAAACTTGGGAGTTGAGATGTTTGGATTCTTTTCTACACTGCCAATGATTTCCTTTCATATCTTCAGTAATACTTGATATCTCCCCATCAGAAAATTCTACTGCAATGTCGGATAATAATTCTTACCCTTATTTATGATGCGTATGAAGATTAGAAAATAGTCAGTAGATTGCATTTTCCTGGGGATTTTCCTATACTTAGGACATGAACCCTACAAGGCATATCTCTGTGAAAACATAATGTAATTATTGCATTAAACAAAAAGGTCATTCAGTGACCCAACTGTGTCTATTTAATAAGAACATTTCTGCAAAGATAAGGCTATTACTGCTATTTGTATTTAGCAACAGTGTGTGAGGCAGTGAGATTATCCTTGCCTCTCTACACCCACCAGCAATTTTTCTTCTCCCAGAGATGACAACCGTGAAAAAGACTCGCTTTGTAATACAAGGCATCCTTCTGATTTATTTATTATTCTTATTTAGCTTTTGAAAAAACTGTATTAGCTATAGGTTATACCATGACTAGTAGAGAATAAATACATAAATCTGAAAGTGTGAGATTTATTAAATTCATTATATTTTAACAGACTGATTTTCTAATTGCTGCAGCAGTAGATAGGAGCAGCTGGTTCCAGAATCTGCAAATGAATGAATCCATCATGCCATGATTGGTAGGTTGTGAAAAGGCTGTTTACTATTATAAAAATCTTTGTTTATCAAAACAAAGAAAACTATGCTAACCAGGGTGCAGAACAAGCTTCCTTCAATTTTGTCCCAACTTCCTCAAACAACCATTACCCTTTCATTTTATGTAGATGGATATATTTTACATTACAATTGAATGTGCTGAACATGTACAACAACAGCAAGAGATACTGTGTTTGAAATTCAGTCCAATAAAATCACTATGGGAAAATCAACATTCATTAGTCTGAAGTGAATGACCAGGACCAGGAATGAAGAAACAAGACATAGGAACATCAGCTTAAAGTATCTTTAAAATTACTTTTTCTTTTTTGTACAACAAAAATAAACACAGCAAAGACTTTCCATTTTTACGTTATTGATGCCTATTTCTTCTTCACAATATATAAAAGGAGATAAACAAGTTGTTTTGATTTGGTAAACAGAGAGAAGTGATGAAGAATGAAAAAACTATAATAAACAAACAAAATGGTAATATGAAAGATCTAAACTGAAATATGAAAGATACTAAAACTATCTATGACTTTGGCTTCCCAAAACACAAGCAAACACACTGCAAACTAGCCACAGGTTTGCCTTTATAAGTGAGTCAAAATGTGAAGGCAGCAGGACACTAACTCTGATCTGCAATTCCCTGTATCTCCTGCATTCAAAAGAAGTACACTCAAACTCTGGTTGCTTTGAAGGAAGCAAAGGATATGGAGACAATAGTGTCTCAAGGTTCAAGCAACAGGAAGGAAATGTGCAGTCTCTGTTTTATTGGCAACACGTTCAGAGAGACATTAAGACTTTTAATTAGCAGACTGGTTTCCTTTATCCACTAACTTTCACTGTTTTTTTCCAGGTATAGCCCATTGTTCTATCATTAATGTCCCCATAGCAATGGTAAGTCAAGTGTATCAGTTTAAGTTTGTAAAAGTAAAATAAATTGCTATGTCTTCCCTAGGACTACAACATCCCTTGCAATAATATTTTTCAAGTAAAGCATTTTCTTCCTCAGAACACATTCATATTAATTTCTTTATGCATTGCTATATTAAATTTTAATTTTCAACTCCTAATCATAACAAACATTATGCAAGGACTTTTATTGTTTCTCTGTTTATAGCAGCTGAACCTGCCACCACTCTAGTCTGTTTTTCTCACTAGCAGACCAATATTTCCACCTATTTCTAGAACACAAATGAAATATGACCATCTTCCTAATTTAGATAATTCTTATTGTCTCTGTTATCCACTACTTTGAAATACACTTCTGATTTTGATACCTTACTGAACAGGCTAAATCCTGCTGGCATACTGTATACAAAAACTTGCATGAAGAAAGATATGGTCCTAAATTTCATATATGTATTTTCTTAACTATTTATACTTTAATATTCACCAGCAGTTGTTAGGGAAAACTGCATCTGGATTTAGCGTGAAGTCCATCTGCTAAATTTCAGTTTGATGTATGCCATGATCTGCCACAAAAATAAAGAGGTGCAGTCGAGATTAGAAAATTCCTTTTTTTCACACCTGCCCTTAAAAAATATTGGTTTATTAAATGCTGGGTTTTACTAGAAATTAAGAGCAAGTGCATTTTTAATATAGTGAAATTTTAGTAAAATAATATATTAATTTTAGTGAAAATGTATGTATGTTATCATTTTCCCCATTAAAAAAGCAGTTCCAAAAGATGAGCTTTATATTTCTATGCTATACCCTGGGGATGAAGACCAGTTATATTAGCTTTTTTAAAAGGAGTGCAGGCATTAGTGTATCAAGCATTTTCATCCAAGTTCATTACACAAGGTAAGAACACATCCCCTAAATTTTCATTATATTTTGATGTCACATAACTTAATTTTCATAATTAGGTGCTACGATGACTATATGTTCTTGAAAAATCAACATAAAGCTCAAATTAAAAAAATAATAAAAAGAAAAAAGTGGCATATCCTTTCCGGTTATCAGATTTATCTATAATATATTAAACTCCATTAATGCCAGTCTAAAAATATTTTTTGACCAAAGCCTGCATACTTGTGGTAATGCTTAGTGCTCTGGAGACGGTATGGTCCAACACAATTAGTAAAGCCCTGAGACAGCATTAAAAAGCTAAAAGGTGAGATAAGAATAAGATTACTGACTCATACGTCCCCAAAAGAATCTGGACATAGCTAGGAGATAATCCCGTTTGTGAGGGGTTCCACATGTCTCTGCACACTGTATTGCAGAAACTGTATTCTTCATCCTGTGGAATTAGCGCAAGTCAAATATGTGTAACAAACCTATTGCCTTATAAAACATCATGGGTGTTTATCTCATAAAGTACTATTGTTTCACCATCATTAAGCTTGCATAATTATAACTTCATTTTATGCTACTGCCCTGCCGTTGGGTGAGTGCACTGGAATGCATGAGTGCACATCTGCTTTAAAAATGGACATCACCAACTTGATTGTTTGACTAATTTTTTTTCAGGTACAGTCTACGAGTGAAACATCTTTAAACGCTGCTACATTATTATTAGGCAACTTTCCAACAAGGAAGAAACATGGCACTTGAATTCTGTACAAGCTTATATTTTTAAGAAGGCCACTTCAGTGAAATGTAGGATTAGGATGCCTTTCTGGCACTTTTTCATGTTTCCCAGGCTGGACTATGATGGAAATTGGAACGGGCCCCAGGAGATGACAGCTGAGGGGGGCCTTCTGTATTATAGCAGACTCCAAGGATGCCCTAAAGTAACTGGAATTGCTCAGAGTTTGCACAATGCCACATGCTGTTATTTTGTTACTGAAGGCACTGTTACATTTTAGTACATTGTGCATTCACAACCCACCGGCAAAGAGCTGACAGGCGTCACTGGTCATCCAGTAAAGCAGTTTGGTTCCCCTTAGATTGTCATTTATAATGCAGCCATTTTATATGCTCGGACAGATACTTTTCTCTGCTACCTGTGCAATGACAACAAATGAAGGAGTCTGCTTCAGAATATCACATGCCAAAAATTAGGCCAAAATTCTTTGCCACCTACAGAATAAAAATATATGTGAATAAATCTCACTTCCTGTAGGTTACCCCATCTGTACGGGAATGCTACTGGAACAGATCTCTACTGAGCCAGTGCTATCAAATGCTGTGTACTATGGAGATGAGAGAAACACACTCCATTTTTCTTCAGAGTCCAAGATGCATCAATGATATTTGGGAAAATGTTGCACAGGAAGAACAATTGTACTGGGAAAAATAATCACATGGGGAAGAAAAAACAATTATGAAACTGTTTATCCTTTTAAAAAACTAATTCCAGAAATACGATTGAAATCAGGGGTCTAAATTCATCCTGGATATATATGTATGCAATATTATTAACCTAAACAGAGTAATATCCCACATGGTCATAAGACTGTGGCACGGCCTTGGCCACAGAAAGAGTACACTTCTGTCACTTGCTCCATTTAAAATTGTCCTAAGGAGCTCTAAGCTGAAATCCTTGTTTGAAATGAAGTTTTCAGTGTCTGACTCTGTCTTCTTCCTTTAGACTCCCTGGCAGAGGGACTCTCCCCCACTGTTTGTACAGTGTCTCGCACAATGGGACATCATAGAATCATAGAATCATAGAATCATTTCGGTTGGAAAAGACCTTCAAGATCATCAAGTCCAACCATTAACCATGCCCCCTAAACCATGCCCTGGAGTACCCTATCCACTCGCTTTTTGAATACCTCCAGGGATGGTGACTCAACCACTTCCCTGGGCAGCCCATTCCAATGTTTGACAACCCTCTCAGTAAAGAAATTTTTCCTAATATCTAACCTAAATCTCCCTTGCCTCAACTTGAGGCCATTTCCTCTTGTCCTATCTCCAGCCACCTGACAGAAGAGACCAACACCCTCCTCACTACAACCCCCTTTCAGGTAGTTGTAGAGAGCGATCAGGTCTCCCCTCAGCCTCCTCTTTTCTAGACTGAACAACCCCAGATCCCTCAGCCGCTCCTCATAAGACTTGTGCTCAAGGCCCCTCACCAACTTGGTTGCCCTTCTCTGGACACGCTCCAGCACCTCCATGTCTTTCCTGTAGTGAGGGGCCCAAAACTGAACACAGTACTCGAGGTGCGGCCTCACCAGTGCCGAGTACAGGGGAACAACCACCTCCCTGTTCCTGCTGGCCACACTGTTCCTGATACAGGCCAGGATGCGATTGGCCTTCTTGGCCACCTGGGCACACTGCTGGCTCATATTCAGCCGGCTGTCAACCAACACCCCCAGGTCTTTCTCTGGTGGGCAGCTTTCCAGCCACTCTTCCCCAAGCCTGTAGCGCTGCATGGGGTTGCCGTGACCGAAGTGCAGGACCCGGCACTTGGCCGTGTTAAACTTCATACAATTGGCCTCAGCCCATCGATCCAGCCTGTCCAGATCTCTTTGTAGAGCCTCCCTACCCTCAAGCAGATCGACCCTGCCTCCCAACTTGGTGTCGTCTGCAAACTTGCTGAGGGTGCACTCAATCCCCTCATCCAAATCATCAATAAAGATATTAAACAGAACAGGGCCCAACACCGAGCCCTGGGGAACACCACTCGTGACCCGCCGCCAGCTGGATTTCACCCCATTCACCACGACCCTCTGGGCTCGTCCATCCAGCCAGTTTTTCACCCAGTGAATAGTGCACTTATCCAGGCCACAAGATGCCAGCTTCTCCAGGAGTATGCCATGAGAGACAGTATCAAAGGCCTTGCTGAAGTCTAGGAAAATAACATCGACAGCCTTTCCCTCATCCACTAGGCGGGTCACCCGGTCATAGAAGGAGATCAGGTTGGTCAAGCAGGACCTGCCTTTCGTAAACCCATGCTGACTGGGCCTGATCCCCCTCTTATCCTGGAGCTGCCGTGTGAGTGCTCTCAAGACAAACCGTTCCATAATCTTTCCCGGTACCGAGGTCAGGCTGACAGGCCTGTAGTTCCCCGGATCCTCCCTCTGACCCTTCTTATAAATGGGAGTCACATTGGCAAGCCTCCAGTCCTCTGGGACCTCCCCTGTTGACCAGGAACGCTGATAGATGATGGAGAGTGGCTTGGCAAGGACCTCAGCCAGTTCCCTCAGTACTCTTGGATGGATCCCATCAGGTCCCATAGATTTGTGAGTGTCCAGATGGCGTAAAAGGTCAAACCTCATTGTATTCATTAGACAACAACTGTAAAATCATTATCGTCTACACATATCTGTTCTGTTTCTTTGGTTCCTCACTATTATTCATGTGCCCTCTCCTTTCTCAAACTTCCAGCTGAATGTTCTCATGTGTGAAACAAGAGACTCCGTTGGTAAATAAGAACGATGCAGACCCTGAAATCTGCCAGCAAAGCATGCATGATAATTAAACATCAGCAGATGTGTGTTATTTGCTAACTAGGCCTTAAACATCGATACGTTCTGGGTTATGTTCTGCACTCCTCAGGCTAGTTATTAAAGGATAGTAATAGCAAATGTTTACCTATTTTGACATGTTTTTTAATTTTAGTTTTAAATGTTTAACTTCCTGCCGGATTAAAATTATTCTTACAAGGCCAAAGTACTAAAATATAAAAAAATTTGCTCCTAGCTGATCTGATGAAGTACCATCTCCGCTTCCAGTCATTCCTGCTTTTTAGCATCTTTGAGCCTGACATCAGTTTTGGATGCAGCTAAATGCCAACTATCCCGATAAACATGTACACTACCAGCTGTGGCTCCATCTGCTCAACTAAACATTTTCACACCAAATCTGCCGGGGAAAAAAAATATTGTTTTTGGAGTTGGTTTGTAACAACTGAAATATTAAAATCTTAACTCCAGGTGGCCCTTCACTTTTCTATTCCTCTGATGAATATATTTAGAAGACACAAACCCACCTATTTATTGTCTGCCTCGAACCCACAAAATCCAGCGGAAGGAATTTGGTGCAAAAAGAACAGATAAATAAAACAGAAATCCAGAGCTGATAAACCTTCGCTTTGTCTCTTGCGGAGCCCCTGTGAACACCTACGTGACTGCCCGGCCTGACGGACGCGCAGCGGCAGCTCCCGGTCCCCCTGCCCCAGCCCGGTGGCAGGCGAGGCCGGTGCGTTTGTCAGCCTGCTCCCAGAGCCCCCCGGTTGCAAACTGGTACTTCAGCAAACTGGCATGAGAGCCGCAGTGCTTCAGAGCCTTTTATGAAGACAAAAAAGGTCCCTTTTTTGTGAGCAGGGATACCTGTAGGAGCAGTGAAGCCGACATCCTGCCGCAATCCGAGATGTACTACGAAGCCTGAACCGACTTCCACACGTACAGCACCCTCTGAAGTGACGGCTGTGTACACGCCTTTGTATCAGATAGAGGTCTAGCCCACTACCATTAATCTCCTCTTTTTGCATTTGAACATTCAGGTCTTCTTGAGCAAAGAAACACAAGTCCTCAAGAAAAGGCAGAGCGACACTGTGAACGTGACTCTTGCTTGAACTCTCAAAATCATGTTAGAAAGTTCAGCACGGTAATGAGAGGGCACTAGGAGCAGTACCTGCCACTGTGCTAGGGCAATAACCCTAATATACCAAGTCTGAACAAGGACCGAGGTTTACATTGCACCAAGCGAGTGCTTTTCACTTTCCACTCCCCTGCTGGGAACCCGACAGAAGGTGTGGGACAGCCCCAGTTCTGTCACCATGAAAGCCTGAGCGGCTGTTGTGAAACAGGGATAGCACCGCGGCTGAGCGGGAGGAGAAGACTAATCCTAGCCACAAGAAGCTCAAGTATGTTTTTCCTGCTGTACCTGCTAGGGCCTGTAAATTGCTCCTTCTGAGAGTCCTTGACTGCACATGCCAGAGTTCTGAGATAATCTTACACCTTCATGAACAACAGTTTGAAAATAATGGATACAAGTCTAGTTAACTCAAAAGACCAGCTGATTCAGGCAGACATCTGTTTTGTATAGTGTCATCCTAAAGGCAAAACCAGAACAATTCCCCACCCCAGCTAGGGCTTTCAAATGGTTGCAGTAACATAAGAAGTAAGAAAACATCCAAAATAACGGATGAACAGACTATACTGTGGTTTAAAATTCAAAGACACCCTAGTGGAAACTGAAGAGGGATGAAAAGGTGTGATGCTTCTGTAATTGTTGCTACTGAAAGCCAAGAGTAATTTTATTGAAGTGAATGGAGTAATGCCAAAATTTTCATACTAAAGAGACATCAGACCCATTTAGCTCTGAAGTACTCCTTGACAACTGAATACATTTCTGGTTTAGAAAGTTAAATTTTATTTGGGATATTACACCTTCTTCTATTCTGTTACATATGTTCCTTATAAAAGTGAAAGAAAAAAATCTTGCTACATCTAATAATTTCTTCTAATTAAAAAAACGTTCACCCAGGAATATGCTTTAAATAGACGTGGCAAGCAATTAACAGTTTAGACTCCACATCAGAGGCTTCTGAGCCTTTTTGATACAGCTTTCTCATGATTTCATTGTGAGTTTATTCTTACGACCAAAGTCTAGTACATAGGAAACCCAGAAAGTTTTTCTAACTGCTGAAATTAAGTAACACAAATTAAAACAGTCATGAGAAAGGTAACCGAATTCTGCATAAAGATTTAGGTTTGTACATTTTATCCCTTCTCGTTCATTTAGCAATGCCTTGTCTATCTGCATGAATACAAATGTTATCAGTAGAAAAGGAGTTTGGGCTAGAAAAATGTATTATATTGAATAAATTTATCACCTAACAGTTCTTACTAATGAATACATCACAATCTAATACTTAGTTAATACAATTAAACCGTGAAAAATAAGTATCTGTCTTTCTTTCCCTTCACATTTTTGACTCAAGAAACATTACAAAGAATCTCAGTAATAAACCTAAATTGTGAGAGACATGAGTTCCATAAATAAGCCAAATATTATGAAGTTATGTGCAGAGGCACATGTACATAACCCACTTTACTACCTTCTGTATTTTGAAGTTCTCCAAAAGAAGTACTATTAGCATCAGTCAGAGAATAATGAAGAGTGGAGCATGTTTTTGTAAAATAAACAAAATTATGAGGAATTTAAAAAAAAAAGATCAATATCCAGCTTTGCACACAAATAAATTGGGTTTTCTATTGTTCAGTAGCCAGCACCTCTAGCTACTGGCTAACCGTAAGGAATAATATAAAAAAAAAAAAAAAGTCATAACATTTATTTCATTATTTTAGTATTTAGCTTCAGTGTAGATATTGCAGTTATTTACGTCTGTGATTTACAACAGAACAAAAAGTGGTCTGGCAGCTTCTTTAGAAGAAAAGCTTATGAGCCATATAATCCAGCAAGTTCTTGTAATAGTGATTTCCCATCTATATATTCATCTGTTATAATTTGGCATATTTTCACTGTACTCCTTTGAGTTGTACTAGTTTATAAAGCCAGGGATCTTTACAAACACAGAAGCATATAAATATAATATACATTTCTCATTCTTTCTCAAGGAGTAGAGGAAGGAGTAACTGAACATCCAAGCTGGAAGGTGCCTCTTTGTTCTGCTACGGCTGTTTCTGTGTAACTATCAAGATAGAAGGAAGTCCAAGAAATTTGCATCACACAGAGAAATAAGGCAATATTTCGATAGTCACCAGATTCCTTGGGAATTAACTCAGAGACTTTGATGCAAACTGTACTGCTGTGTGCTCTTTCCTACAGATAAGCCTTATATTTACTGTGAAGAAATCTACTGGAGAACTTCCAAGAGGGAAGGTATCAAGCACTGGAGCTTCAGATAGCCTTTAGATATCTGGGCCCAGGCCAGAGAGTCTTGAAGATAAGAGTGGAGACTGAAGTTAAGCCTAATTCTCTGAAAAGCCAATGTAAGGCAGTCTGATGTGCTCATGGTGGTCTGGGGTGCTGCAACCCTTTGTATTAGATAACTTCCCCTACGCAGTAAGAGCTTTATGCTCAGGTATACTGTGTTGCTATCATGCAACGGAGAAGCAGTAAATGCATGAAAAACTGCAGCCAGTTCAACATCCAGCAGGGTGAGGTAGACTCTCTTACCCAAAGAGGAAAGATGGACAGTTTTATTTACCAGATGTCACTCTGTGGCGGCTTTAGTGTCGACACAGAATACAGAAGTACTCCAAAATTATGAAATGCACTCATCAAAAAATGATGTATGACTTTCGCCAGAAGCTACTACACTGGGCCTGGAAACTCACTGACTTGTCATTTTCTTCTTGCTAGTACCATCTCTGCCTTATTTGGGTTCAGTTTCAACCAACTATTCTTCATTTCTGTGCTGTTTTCTTGCAATCAGTTGCCACTACAGTGAAACCAGAATGGTTACAGGTCTCAAAGTACAGAAGGAAATTAATACGATCTGCATATTTCTCGAGCATACCATCTGACCTGTTCATACAGCTGAGTGTAGATGCCAAAAAGAGCTAGCAATAAAACTGATTCTTGAAGGACACCAGAATGAAGAACAGAAAGGCGGTCTGCCCTGACTACTTGTTGGATGTGTTTGTCTGGGAAGAATGCCAACCATTTTAGTGTATTACTTTGGATCCTGCTACCTCTCTCAAGCAAGAAACTACTATCTCATGATCAACCGTGTTAAATGATTCAGATATGTCTAAAGTGATGAGAATAGATGTCTGCTCTCCCTCCACTGACAGGAGCAGATTACCTATTACACATGCCACTAAAGCCATTTCATGTCCTGCTTTAAATTCCGATTGTGCTGGATCTAGAATTTTACCTTAATTTAGTTAATGCAGTTGGCCTTTGGCTAGCTTCTCTATGAGCCTGCAAAGAGTTTCACAATTATTCTGTGTCTGTATGTGGGGACAGACAAAGAAAGATGATTACAGTTAGCTCTAGGGTGAAATGTGGAAACTGTTACAGAGCACATGGAAATGTTACACAAAGGTTTGGGACAGGAAATGAATAGATAATCCAACTGAAGCTACAGAGGGAATGACAGGGATGTGAGACATAATTATTTAAACTGGAATTTGCTCAGGACACAAAGGTTAACACCTCTCCTCTCGCAAATTGTGCCAAGGCTACAGCTGACAGAACTTCAGGTTTTTTAAGTCATTAGGAAAGCAACAAATCCAATTGCAAAATTCTTTTTCTCACAAGGGACAATGGGTTCAACATAATACAGTGAGAAAGAACTGTCTTCTGAATCGTCCTTAGCACTTCTTTCAACATCTGGATTCTCACTGCAGGTATCCCATTCAAGTGATACTCCTCCCCATTATAAACCTACTCAGTCTGATAGGTGAAAAGAAACAGCTTAAGGGAGTATAGCTACAGTGACCATGAGTCAAAACTCATGTAATTTAACTTTGCCAACAAACTAACAAACTAAATAACAACACACAGTGAACTAAACAATGGAGACTATATCCTGGAAAATCTCTAGGTTGTTAGTTTAAGGTTAAACAAGAGTGGTAAGTAGATGAATGCAGGTTATTAAAGCCCCTATAAATGTACACACTCACACATATAAAAGAATCCATTTTTTGATTTTCAAAAGCTATACAAAACCTACTATGTCTTTGTGGGATTTTGCTGATCTTTCAAGAATGACAGATCAATTTGTTAAAGGAAGAAAAATGGATTGAAAACCCACAATGTTTTAAAAAGCAATTCCTTTCAGAGCTCTACTTTTTTGATAAATTAACTATGATCAGCAATGGAGAAATCCATTTTCTTTTCTATCTAAGCTTCAAATAATGATATGTAATAAAAAAAAGATGTACATAAGCAATTCATAGCAATGCCCAAATTTTTCAGATTTACTTTTCAATTCCTTTGGTTTTGTAACTCATATCGTGATTTTCAGAGATGCTAATTGCCTACAAGTCCAGTGGCACTTCAGTTATGCAGTAAATAGTCCTGCCAAAGAGTCTGGCAGGTGTCTGCTTTGTTGTGTCCCTGAGGCCTGACCGAGCAACTCGGTGCAAGGTGAACTTGTGTCCTATCGCCACAGCTTCCTTCCTGAGCCTTTGAAAGGAACAGTTCCCCACAGCAATCGCTGCTGAAAATCAGGCCATGGGCATTAGTCAGTGGGCATCCAGCACCTGAAGCATTCAGAGAAACCACATTTTAAAACCTTGGTCATATTTCTACATCATCAGGCAATTATGTCATTACTTATAATCTGTAACCTTAAAGACCGTCCTCCAGGGGTTTCATGCCATAGAGCAAGCTAATGACCCGTTGCAAAGTACCTCCTTATAATGGGATTCAAAACTTCATTTTAGCACCTTGATTATGAATGACATGCTTCTTGTTTCACTGCCAGTAAGGTGCTGAGTCATTAGCAGCACAACATATGAAAGCAGAAGCTTTAACATTAACAAAGCTGGGATAAACACAATCTTCCAAAGAGTCCCTTAAACTTAAGACACTACATAAGACTATACTATTATTATCTGTAGCAGAAAAGCCTTTTAGCATCTAGTTTTTGTGCAACACAAAGTAAGGCAAAGCTTGTTTAAAATGCGTCGTAAGAATCAGTTACTATTAAGGATCATAAAATTGTCTTCTGGGTTTGAACCACTGATGGCATAATATAAAAATAAAAAAAAATAAAAATCTGATTTGAACTCATTTAAATGTAGTACCAATGTAAAGCAGTATTTTGGAGTACTGCTTTTACTGACCACAACATGATTTGTCCTCCCACAAATTACAAAATAAGTGTTTTGATTAAAAAATGGTGAAGTCAGTGTACAGTCAAATGTATTTTTAGTATCAATGATGCAGAATTTACAGTTCCTAAAAGGTTAACAAATGCAACATTCATTTAAAAGTAAACAAACTGGGGATAAGCCTTTGCTTGCATTCTAAATTTACGCTATCCAATGAAAAAACACTTACTCTATGCTTTATCAGTCTTGACATCAATATTAAAACAGCTATACAAACTGCCATAATTGTTTATACATCCCTTCCAGCCGTTTCAATGTGAACAGTGTCCTCCTTGTTTCTTACCCTACATGCAGCTATTTCATCATCTCCAGTTCACATATCAATTACCAGACTTCTACAATCTCAACAAAGATTTTTCTTTTCTATGTCCAACCTCTCTTAAGCAATAAAAAATATCACCATCAAATTACAGGTGAAACATTTCTGAGAAACTGGAGAACATAACAAAATAGAAGTATTTTCCTAGCTAAGAAGGTAGGAGTGGAAGGGTACTTTGGGATCACTATGTCAAGTCACCTGCCATCTCGGGCAACCATGTGATGTCATTCCTTCCAAAAGAATGACCAAGCTCCATCTTAAAATGAGATTATGTGTCCCACTACTCCCATCAAAAGGCTGCTCCAGAATCTCACTGGTCTGATGGCTAGAAAACTTGTAATTTCCAGCCTAAATATCTCATGTTACAAAATCAACCATTTGTTTTCACATCAGTACTAGTCATTCCATTAAGTTGGCACTTCATTCGTGATTTTTTCCCCACATTCCCTCCCAGTATACTTCTGAATACTAGTGAAATCTGCAGCAGTAAGGAGTCTCTCTCCGTCGTTCCTGTTGAATCTCTGTCATGTGAAAGAAAGGCAACAGGAGAGGAAGAAAATTAGGCACTACACATAAACATGGCTCTGTGGCCTAAAAATTAGGATATTCTTAGAGAAATGGAAGAAGCACAGTTAAACTCACTGGTTAAAGAAGGAAACTAAACCTTACTCTCCCATTTCACTGGCTACAGCATAATGCCGGAGCAGCATTTCTGAGCCATAGCACCCCATTTTTAACAGAAGGCTGAACCTGTTCTTTGCTCAAAAAAATCATGAATACTGGCATGCTGACCTCTGGACAGGTTTTCTGGCTCTCAATCCCACATACACTCCAGTGCCAAATTAAAGGCAAAAGGGAAGGAGCTATGTTTTCAGCTAACCAGGTCCAACAGCTTTTCTTCCAGCACATTTCTCCTGAACCCTTCTGAGGCACCTGACTTCCCACAAGCAGAGGGTGAAATTTCATGCTATTCTTCATACCTCCTAATAATGGGCTACTGATAAAACATTCCTATTCTCCTCTGTGCTTCAAACCACGCTATTCCATCATTTCCTTTACATGAGATCTGTGGAACCACAGTTGAGAGTAAGAGGAAACTGTTCTCTTCCTTCTTAACACTGAAGTCTGGATTATGAATGCAGGACCCAGCACCCAGATCCTTTCAAGTACTTTGTATCTTTTCTTTTCAACTGTAAAATGGAGCTAATTAGCACTTTTTAATGTAGAATTAAACTACCTGTTTGAGGTTTCTCCAGGCTCACATGTGATCATAGTGCTGAAGCAATACGAGGGCTGTCTTTGATGGAGTCAACATTGTACTTATACTGAAGACTAAGTTTTATTTTCCAAGTGGCCACTCTTGGACTTTTCAGAAGCAAATAATTTTGTTAAACTCTAAAATATAGATGACTTCATACTTATTAAAAAGAAACCAAATCTATTTTTTTGAAACTAAATCTAAAGTATAAATGGTTTCATGCTTATTTTTAAAAACTGATCTGCCGTTCATTGTCATTAATCATACAGCCATAACCAAGCTTCTAGTTTCAAACTGCTTTTTTTTTTTAAGATCAGTTGAAGACAACAAAGCAATAACAACAATACAGCACCTAATGCCACAAAAGTGAAGAATTTGCTTTCAACTTTTATAGGAGTCTGAGCCTCTTCTGTTTCATTTTTTATCACAGTTAATCTCTGCAGATATTACACTATATTAAATCTGTACCACAGCCATATTTATCTTGAGCTTTTCTGTTACATGTACGTTCATGACAAAAACAAACAAACAAAAAACCAAATCAAAACTCCCCAAGATGTTTCATGTGATGAGGACATAAGAGTGGATTTCATTTAATTTACAACCGGTTTCCAAAATTTAACTACTTTCGTATTTTGCAGTACAAGATCTGTCTGGTAGTACTTCAAATTTATAAACCCCAACAAAAAAAAAAAAGTATTTTATCCACTGTAACTCTTGTAATCACCTTACCTTAATTTTTTTTTTTTTTCTTCTCACCCCTCCCCCAAAACAGATGTAATAATACAATTAGTGCTGGTCACCTAACAGGATCATTTCCTGACAGGTTAAAATATATCTTAGAATGGTAATTTCAGGTGTTCCTACTATGAAATTACATTCGAGACAACTCAATGCAATAATCTATAAATCTCTATAACAGATCTGTGGTCAGATTTTCCAACACTAGCCTGCATTTCAGTGCAATCTGTGGGCAACAGAAACTGTGAGCAGTTTTGTCCAGACTTTATAGAGTACAATAAAACAATTAGTATTCTAACTCAAAATGGATACAAATTTTTTTTTGTATCTACAAGCAAAAGAATGAAAACCCCCAGATGTAACAAAAGATTCTGTGAGATTTTTAATATTTTGCATATGTGCAAATAATTACTGATGTCTATGAAGTCATTAATAATATTGTCAAACAAAAAATATTGTTTGTAGTTGAAGAGATTTTTCTTAAAAAATTAAAAAATTATATCACCTACTCACTTCAAGGTTAAAAGAATAATGCAAATTCATATGGGTCCCTGATGGTCGAGGTAGGATTAACATATTTTCACCTTCTCTAATAGAACTGCTTTGGTACAAAATACATTGTTCTGCACTGTCATGATGTATGGCTTGTATTTAGAAATCTGACAGTTTAGGAGTGCATTATGGCATTCCATTAAACTGAATACGTTTTTGTACTGCACAGGAAAAGATAAAGAGGCCACAATTCCTGTCGTCTTTTTAAAAAATAATAGCTTTTCTCATTACAGTAGTAAAAATTTTAGAAAATGTGGTATTTACTGGACTGGTAAGTTCTATTCTCTGTGTTTCAAAGACCATGAGGAAGATATAACTCTCTATTTCATATAAATCCTAACTGCTTTACAGGAATATGAACTATATTAATTGATAGAGGTGTCAGCTAAAACCCTCATTTATAACTGCAATAACAGTAATTTTGAAAACCTTTGGAATTTGACCTGTAAGTGGACTGTGATGTTTCAACTTCTGAGTGATATTAATGACTTAAGTAATTGTAAAATGCCAGCAATACTGGTGATGCACTGTTATTTCACACAACAGTGTTGTCACTGACACAAGAAAGAAGGCAAAGAGAAGGAGCAAGAAGAGGGGCTTGAGAAGGGAAGGGAAAGAGGACTAGAAAAACACCAGTGAAACTTCAGGTTAGGACATACATGTGCAAGGACTCCTTATTCCCATGGTGACAGGACAAGGCAAAGTTGTCTGTAAACCTCTGGAATGTAGACAAGGCATTCATTTAAGAGGTTTATCTATTCTTAATACACCTGTGGGGTTGTACCATTACAAATCCAGCTATATCATAGAAGTTATTAGCCCATTGTCCAAATGCGTGAAATTTCCTTGGCCTCAACAAGAACCTAGAGGATGCTTTTAAAATAGTTTATCAGTTGACTTTTTTCTTCAGTAGTACACATTTTACATCAGTCTTTCACCCAAAGTTTTCAAAACCAAGATCAGGGGGCCTACAAGAAAGCTGGAGAGGGACTTTTTACCAGGGCATGTAGTGGTAGGACAAGGGGTAATGGCTTTAAACTGAAAGAGGGTAGATTTAGATTAGATGTAAGGAAGAAGTTCTTCCCTGTGAGGGTGGTGAGGCACTGGAACAGGTTGCCCAGAGAAACTGTGGATGGCCCATCCCTGGCAGTGTTCAAGGCCAGGTTGGATGGGGCTTTGAGCAACCTGGTCTAGTGGAAGGTGTCCCTGCCCATGGCAGAGGGGTTGGAACTAGGTGATCTTTAAGGTCCCTTCCAACCCAAACCATTTTATGATTCTATGATTCTATGAATAAAGAAATGGCTTTCTGAAGATCCCCGTTTCCCCTAGTGAGAATCATTTAAGTTACTCGATCATGAAGAAAAGCAAAATGGTAGTGCTTGGCCAGAACAGGGGAATATACCACTGACTGGGAGTCCTTTCATCACAGGATCCAAAAAGGTTGCACTCTCAAAGCTCCAGCTGAGCATTTGAGCTTCTCTCTTCCCTTATGGTTGGGTCAACAAAATGTAACATGGAGCAAGAAGGTGGCAAAGCAATCGCAGCATCCCACTGCAAATATATGAGGCAGGACAGTGGCTTTGAGAAAGTGCTGAAGAGGAACCAGGAGGCCAAGGCTTGATGGTTCTGCCTTTGCTCACCATCAGCTGGAGCTGTGGCAAATTGTCCTCAGTGTTTGTACCTAAAACTTAGTCTGTGATTACCTCCTTATTAATGGTTTGAGTTTGCTGACTATAAATGACTTAAACTATATTTTAAATCAAAATAAAAATAACAAAATTTGTCCCCAAAGTTTAGTATCCTCTCTTGTTCTTTACACCTTCTTTTCTATGATCTTGGAAGACCATCAGATTTAAAATTGCCTGCCCTGAAGCCATTAGAACAGAAGCTAAAAAAATCTTATGCCCGTATGTCTGAACAACCTCTTGAGCTTTAATGATGTTGTAATGTGACAGAAAGGTGACACCTACGTTTTAGAACACTTCCAATATAAAACACAGCTAAGATCTTTCCACACAAAAGATAGAGTAATGGTGCTAGTCTCCGTAAAATTATTCCTCTCATTTGGAGTAGTGGGGTGAGAAAAAACACAAGCCATGAAAAAGCACTTTAATGTGACCAATCTTGTTATTTTTGAGTACTGGGTGAACAGCTTATTAACTGCAACAAGAACCAGATCCTCCCAGGTGCAATTAGGGGATGGAGGAATGCATCAGTGTTACAGTTTAAAAACTGCTGTATTAAAGACCTGCTTTTGTCCCATAGGAGACTTACCTAGAACACTGCAAAAAGATTCACAAGGGTTAGGTTGCCAAAAAAATGTCACAATGATTAGTGATTAAAAGCAAAGTTCCAGAAGAACAAACTATTGCAGAAAGGTCACAATCTCAGGGTTTTTTAATAAGCAAATGTATTATTAAAACATCCTTAAGGGCTAACCCTGCTACCTGCTCACTGTCTGAGAACTTGGAGATTCCTGGTGAGATTTGTTTCTCTTTCATATGCAACACTGGCAGCTACCCAGTGCATCCAGCAGAGCTGCAGGAGACCCAAGCTTTCTTAAAAAGCTGGTGATATACTGAACTAGTCCTGTACAATCTCTCTTGCATTACAGTTCTCAGGGAAAACATAGAGGGATAAAAAAGTCTGTTAAGGGAGGTTTACAGGAATTCCAGTCAAGAAGAATTTGGCTGTTACTGAACAAAGAAGATCAACAGCTCTAGATTAACATGAAAACAAGGGATTAATTCTATCACACATTTAACAAGAAAAGAAAAAAAAAAAACAGGAAAATAGATAACTTTAACCTATCTTAGTATTTATATAGCCACTAGCAAAATAGTGTCTAAACGCCTCACAGTCACTAATGGATTTTTCTTCACAATGGTCCTTTGATGCAAAGAAGTCCTATTATTCTCATTCTTCTCATGAAGAACAGCATCATGGAGAGATTAAGTCATTTATCCAAAGTAACACAAGATGCCTATGGGAATGACTATGTAATTTATCATGGATCTCCAGAGCCCCAGTCCAGTGCCTGAACCAGCAGACCATTCTCTTCTTAACACACAAGAGCTGCTGTACAGGACCTTAAATGACCTTTCAAAATGGCCATTTTTAATATGTTTTTTGCTCTATCACCATTCTAAAGAAAGTTGTTAAAGCAACAGAATTAAGCACCCTGTATCTTGTCTTAACATCAGCTGTGACACCTGGGACACAAATACTTTTCAGACCGAATATTACATTTCTCTTCAAAGTCAGCAGCAAAGCTAAAGCTCAGCAGCTTGGCAGTTGGCAAAGATCCTTCCTGCTATGCAAATGGCCATACTTTAATGAAGTCCTTTACAGGTTTTTTTCAAGGCTTTTTGTATTCCTGTGACTGAAAACAGCTACTATACTAGCAATATAGAAGTCTGAATATGTGGCAGGAGCCATTTGGTAAGCACCAAAATATGTTCTTTTCTGGCAAACTGCAAATAAAACTGAAGAGATCAGTTTATCATTTGGTAAAGCTGCTTAAAAACAAAAGGAAGTAAATTATTTTCTTTTTATATTCAACTAATGGTTTCAGTTTGAATGGAATTCAAGCTGCAGGAGCACCCATGAGACTGGCAGTCTAACACACTGGGTCAGTATATGCCTCTAAAGATTCAAATTAATTAAAACATGATATTTAAAGAAAAAACTACTAAAGTTCTGTCTTTATCCAGAGAATAAGTACAATTCACATCAGCAACCTAAAATTCTCCAGCCACTATGTTCACCTGAAGGGAGCATGACCAGGAGTGAAAAGTTTACTAGGTCATGCTCCTTTAATCTTACCTTCTCTTTTGGGTGACTGCCAAAAGCACTGCTTATGATGATGTTTATGAAAAAGAAAATGAACTGAGATCATCATTTAAATTCCACACAGTTCACAAACAACTTTCATATGGTAACAATTTTTGGTCACTGCTTGGGTTGACTGAATTTGAATTGGTGACCTAAAGGTGAAAGATTCTGCATTCCAGGATCAATCTCCATGCTGTTAGTTGTTCCCATTTTCTGAAGTTCAAAGTGGTAGAAGTGAGAGTTACATGGTGAAACACTGTTGCCTCCACTTTTCATCCAGTAAAATATTTTCAGATTTTTTTCCCTTAAAATTATTCTAAGCATAAACCACAGTTATACCAAATTTTCTCGCGTATGGAGAACTTCTGATTAAAAAAAAATACCTTCATTAAATAAGAAAATAATCTTCTGGCAGATAATTAAATTTTGATATTAAGAAGTCGGGCAAACAGTAAAGAAAAAACAGTGTTACAAGTTCAGTTGTGCCTTTGTAAAACTGTCTGCTTATTTCAAGGGTATTTAGTTAAGAGTATCAAACAGTCGGCTTTGGCTAACTTAAAAATTATGACGACAAAGAAAAATCCTATGATCTTAAGATTTCATAATTCCTTTAAAAAAGTTTTTTCTAATCCAACAATTCTGTTCTGTGCTCAAAACATGAAACTTAACTAACACATGTATTCTTGTCAGCTTCAGTGACAAAGTGAGTAAATTTATTTCCAGGAAATGGACTTGTGAAAATTCTCAAGGAATTGTCAGCTGTATCTGAGCTAAGATGTTTCTGTCAAAACCTTTGTAAAATATAACCTGTTAAAATTTTTCTTTGGGGAATGGGAAGGGAAATGAGAGGAAACAGAGAAGAAAAAGCACCTTCAGAAAAATTACAAAGGAATTTCCAAAATAGACATAGTGTGCCTGAAATGTAGGCAACTGAATGAAAGATTCGCACTATGCTATTATTTCTTTTTACCCACTGAGACAGCATTTTTGTTCAACTTTCCAAATACCTTAAGTCTTCACCATTTTTAATGAGACAGGTATAAGAAAAAAGAATAACCTCTCCTACAAATTTATTACCATGTTATTTAATCTGCTGGTTGAACAGCACATTTTTTAAAGGTCTATCTTTCACCCACAGAGCAATGAAATTCAAAACTGAATACAATTGCAAATCCCTAATCTGATATTAGGAGAAGGACTTCTGATTTATCCTCTGCATACACCAGCTTTACAGAGTAACTCTTTGGCATACAGAGTTCATGCTGTAAAAGCTATAAGTTATTCAAGAGCAAAAAATGATTATTTTCTGTACCTAGTTTCACAACCTGGTAACTATTCTTCAGAGACCGCTTGACTTTTATGATCTATGCTATTTTAATTATTTTTCTATCAGCCACCATTTTCTACCATTGCCTTTTCCTGCTTTACATTGTACAAAATTCAACTAAGTCAACCAAAGCAACTAGACCACAACATCCTTACAGACACAATAAGAAAAAAAAAAAAAAGAAAAAAAGAGGGACCCCAAATTTGTTTCATGGCCTATTTAGTTTAACAACAGACCCAATGTCCATTCAAGCACATATAATTCAGAAGGCCTGCCTGCCAGCAATAAAGACTGAAATTGGATACTTTGTGAGATTAATTACCAAGATAGGGCATGATAATGCTAGTCAAATGGGAAGGTAATTAAAGTGCACCTTCCATGAAAATTATTCATTGCTGATGGATCAGGTGACAGATAAATCAAAAGGCACTTAAAAAAGCTACAGGTTAACTTGTGGAAGGCCGTTCCTCCCTGGAAGTCGCTGTAACCACATCTGCTTGTTCCTATCACAAGACGAAAGGCGGGAGGGTAACGCAGCCTCCGAGAAAGCGGAACCCGGAGAAAAGTTATCAGCATTGTGCCTGCAGACAAAGGGTCAGCTAGAGTGGAACCAGTCGGCTGGCAGCCTTTGGATTACTACATCTCTCTGCTTGTATGCCAGAAAGGGGTATTGCAGCCGTAAAAGGCGGCAAGTGATGAATTAATAAGTTGACTAGTCCCCCGGGTGCAATCCTTATAGGCGGAGGACATGCTGCGGTAATCAAACGGGGTTATAAATTGTGTACAGTGAATGGCACAAAATGCGTCTCACTTCATCACCGTTAAGTCAAGACTTCCTGAATTTGTCATTAACTCTTTAACTTCAATATATTTATTTAAACAGTAAAAGTAAGAGAAAGAGCTTACAATAACAAAAGGGCAACTGATACTACCCAGCGGGATATACAATCTAATGGAGATCACTGACTCTTACTTTCTACAGCTACAGGGGTCAAACTGCACTCCTTTTACACCAAAGCTCCCCTTGAGATGTACTGATTAAGTTCAAAACATTGGACTAAATGCATTTCTGAATGCAGAAAAAAACCCCAGGATCATGTCATTTTTTACAGCTAGCTTATGCAAATTCCTAAGTATTTATTACCTACTTGAAAAAAATGGAGCTATTTACATGGGTAAGCATTTCCCAGATCCCAGATTTTTACAGAAAATTTCAAAATGACCTTGTTTTGGATGGAACATCTGATTATTAAAATGTATGAAAATGGATAGTTGAATAATTACCACCTTGTCTCTGTGGGGGTTTTTTTATGTGTGATAACTCTTTAGGTTGTGATATTAGGATAATTCTGACTGTTCAGTGGAAGTTAAATGGAAAGCAACTTTGTGCCACCCTTTTTGTCTTTAATAATAGTAAATAGGCATTTTCAAGGGCTTAGATACTTACTAGGGTTAAAGGAAAACTTAACCACTGACTTTGAATCAGAGCATAAATAGGCAAGAAGATAATTTTTTTTAAATCCTTCACTTAATTTCTTCTCCCAAAAATATACTTAAGATTTTCCCACATTTTGAAAAAACAGTTCTGCATGTTTTATAAATAACTTCAAAGCTGTTTTCTGCATCCTCTGAATGTTTTTCCCTTCCCTAGGCTTCATAGTGTGTACAGGAAATGCAGATTTAAGTGAATACTGAAAAGTGAAGCAAACTTCAAAAATGTAAACTACAAACTGAAGCCCTTTCTGTGTGCCCAATGGGAAGCATAACCCTTTTTCAAAACAGAATTTATGACACCAGCCGTGACTGTTCCCAGTCTGGGGGAGTATTCTATATTCACAGAAGTTTATACGATCATGTGACAAAAAGAGGCATGGTACTAGTTTACCAGCTTCACTGCAGTTGGCAGCTGTGGCATTTCCCCCAGAAAAGGAGCTTGTGCTGCTTTTGTGCATAGTTTTATCACTTTGAGATTAGCCTATTACAGTATTTTCCAAGAAGTCAGATTTTATAGACCTCCTAATCTATAAATATAGCTCCGTAAACTTAGTAAACTTACTTAATCTAGTAAACTGTGGTAGAGTTGAGGATGGAGTATGAATACATGCCTGCCCATACCATTAATTCGTTAGCTTGGTTAGCTAGTTGGGCATAGCTGTGGCAATCTCAATGTGGGAATGTTGTTTTGGGAGATAAAGAAGTTTAACTTCACAAGCGTGAACCCTGACATACCAGGAACAGAGGATGGACCCTTATCCCTTTCACG
This sequence comes from Harpia harpyja, assembly GCF_026419915.1. Taxonomy (NCBI): domain Eukaryota; kingdom Metazoa; phylum Chordata; class Aves; order Accipitriformes; family Accipitridae; genus Harpia; species Harpia harpyja. Next base: position 17,823,518 of record NC_068942.1, on the reverse strand, counting down.
TAGGCATAGCTTTGGTAAACAGGGAACAGGCATTAGCTTCTTTAGACTCCCACTGCCTGTCTGCTAGTATCTTAGTGGAGTTTGAGCTATTGATTTAGGTCTATGGATTGCTAAATGGGATGAGACTTGTCTGCCTGAGAGATCACCTCCATCCTTTACCCCTGCTGTAGTCAGCAGAGGTGTGAAAGGCAGTTTCCTCTTTGGCATCTAGAAATTACTCTCCAAAGCATCATGAATGTGATAATATTCTGAGAGCCTGGGGTACCTGCTAGGGCAAAGGTTGAGAAGCAGCTCCCAGGAGGAAGGTGAAGGAGTTCACTTGCTCTATTTATTGCTCATTAAAGGTTATCTGTTAGTAATTGTTCTGTGCCACTGCATGGCTGAGTTAATGTATTGCTTACACAAAAGTACATAACACTGATGAGTGGTCATCACTGCATTATTGTAGGCAAGATAAACTGTAAGGCACCTGCGGTCCTCCTAATGGGGACTCTTAACTGGCACTAAAATGAAAAGAAACCATAGAATAAGTATTTTATATTTTTAAAATATTTTTAACATTAACGCTATAAACTGCAATCAAGTGAAATACCCCTATTTTTAAGACACCTGTATATGCATATCCTCACTAAGCACCTTAGTTAATTCAGTCAATGGTAAAAAGCTTCAAAGAGTCTTAACAACGTGAATTACTAATAGGACTAGCAAATTATTTTTAAGGAGTTTTAAAATCCTGAAGACAAGAAATTATTTTTAAATTTGCTTGTTTGTTTAGTATTTTCTTGAAAATAAATAGAAGCATGTAAATATTTAATGTTAACATTGTGGCAGAAATTAACATTTGCATATGTAGGGGTGGGAGGAAGATGGGCATTCATGTCATCAACTTTTGGCAGTTAATTTAGGTGGCTAAATAAGGAAGGTAATCTAAAGCTTCCTCTGTAATTAAGGACAAGTCAATGCACAATTCCTAAATTTGGCTCCTGTTCCAAATCACTCCCTAAAGAAACCTATCAATCTCCACTGACTACAACAATGTAAATATCCACCAAAGATTTAATGCTAATGTTTAATGCCAACATCAAAGAGCAGAACGTTTAGCCCTAAAATGTTTCATGTGATTAACTCCACACAGTATAAAGAACAATGACACTTTTCCCTCTTCATTACCAGTTAAGCTGCAACACAAAAAATTAGAACTAAGGATGAAATTTTGATCTCAGCTACCCAAGGGAATATTTGGAATAATTCCACAGGAGGTCCACAGAGACAGATCATTAGAGTATTGGCTCTGAAATATTAACATCCAATTCCTCATTTCACAGCCATGATTAGAGGCTCTATGAACTTAAATAGACTCTTTAGCGAAGTAAATGGCATTTCTCCACATAAGCATAAGGGTTTACCAGCTCTGAATCCAGCCTGCTGACTCAGCCACTACTGCCTGAAAGGAGCTTGGGAAAAAAAAAATGAGCGCTCTGTAATGCATTAGGAAACGGGGAACTCAAAAAAGAGAAATGCTTAGATGACGGACAGACAGAAAAGGTCAAAAGGATGGATGGTAAATAGATCCATCAGCAGGTATGAGATGGGAGATACAGAAACTGAAGGGTTTGCTGCTGCAAATGCATACATGTGAGAGGTAACCCCAGATTCAATGGATAATTCTGTACAACGAGCTGTTGAAATGTAGGTAAAAGTTTAGGAGGGTCATCCTTAAAAAGAAAAGCCAAGAATCACAGTGACAGGACCTCATCCCTCAAGTTTTAAGCTCACTTCAGAGGAAGTGAGATTTAGCTTAAATATTCTGAAAAATACACTAACAGGCTAGAAGAAAGAGAGATTAAAAAGAGATTAAGCTACAGGTAAGCATGTGCGTGTATGCATGTGTGTGCACATCTCTTCCTCTCTTTTCATTTCTCTGTGCCTGTATATGGCAGAAACCAGATGGAATAGGATATGAAACATCCCATTCTGCACTTCTACAATTTCTTTCATTAAGATTAGAAAAATATCAGCAGTTCTGTGATTAATTTTTCTTAAAAGTTTTCTGTCTTTCTGTGTATGTGGATTCTCTTATGTCTGATACATGATTTCGCTCATTCAGTAAGGACAGGTCTTCATTGGCCTGTTAACATCATGCAGGAGTTTAAGATTTCCACCTCTCTGTCAAACATATTTAAAACTGGCCAAAAACTGTTGACAGAAGACAAAGGAGCTGAAAGAAAATTGTCCAAAGAGATACTCATTTAGCAGACTCACGTAGCCTTGTACATTTAGAAAATTGAGCTAAAAATAACCTTTCCTTAATTAGCATTAATACTAAAATGGCCTGAGTCATATGACTTGCGCTGCTTGCTGTGAAAATCTAAATGTACAGATGAAAAAGCAGCACATTAGGGACTTTAAACTACAGCTGTCATTAAAGCCTGCTTTATTTTGTGGGTTGCTCTCACAAACAACCTACCTTATGGAAACATAAACCACAGCTTGTTATAAGCTCAAATTTAGGACATTTATATTGGTCCCACAATAAGAAGATTTCTGTGTCATTATTGTGAGCATGATTTAGTCGACTTATGTTCGCATGCAGACACCGTTACGTAACACTTAGCTCAGACAAATGGCTCAGTTCTTGATCTTCCCTATTCGACTGTAGTTAATGATCAAATATTGTTAAAAATTGGGACACTAATTATCTGATGTCGACATGTTATGGATAATTAAGAATTGCTCACTCTGAAGCCATGCTAATTGTTTTCCACAGGTCTCCTTCTCTCGTCCTTGTGCCCTCAACAAGGCAAGCAGCTACAGGTTTATGCGTACATCTCTGTCACGTACTTTGTCACAGAACATACATCACCCTTTCTGGCGCATCCCCGATTAATTTTGTTGGCTTGCAGCAATTATCCCTCCCTTTGTGACTGACCTCCTGGTAAATGGAGTGCATGATAGCTGGGCAATTTTTTCCTGCGTATTTTACCACTTAATTGATCCTTGTTGGCTGCCCGCAATAGAATACACTAAACTTAAGTCATAAAATGGTTGAAATTGAGAGAAAGTGGTAATCATGTTTTAGCAATTGTAGTTGACAGCTGTAAAAATCAGATCTTGATAATGTTCTCTCATTTACCCTATTACTTGGATCAGTTGGTTAAAGCTGTTAATGATCCTCTTGGATCAATGTCTTTTGCTTGTAGCTATAATTTACTGCATTGGTGGATTAGTACAGATGTTTTCATAGATAGCTCTGCATCATTTCACCAGATTGCTGCCTGCATCAAATTTGCTTCCATTCATCACTAACGAAGCAAAGAAAAAGATAATCAGCTTCTCCTATCTTAACATTAACTATTGAACTCAGGATAACACTTTTATTGTTGTCAATTTGCAGCCTTCAACCATGGCTTCCTCAGTAAATTGCCCTGAGAATTTCCTCTAGAAATAGATCCAATGATATATTTTGACTATAACAGAGAAAGACTACAGAAATGCTGTACAAAACTGTGCAAAACAATTCATACACTAAAGAGTAGTAGATATAACTGTTCAGTTAGGAATATGCCCTATGGAGTCAGGGCTGGTTCTATCACATGCAAAGCAGAGGAAACTACATAGGGCAGCAACGTCAGAGATGGCAAACATTGGCCAGACTTATTAATTACTCAAACTATTCCAGCACCTGAAAAATCTGCTGTCACCCATGGAGCTGTCAGAGTGGGTAAGTTAGCAATGGCTACTGCTATTAGGGAAGATGTCTCCCCTTGTTACCCCAGTAGCATCAGAAAGATCAAGCCCAGCTCTTCATAGACCTTTATTTTGCCCTGACTTTCCAACCCATCTCGGCTATCCTCACCCTTACCTGCCAGAAGTGAACTTCATTCTTGGGCCATTAACACTGCCAGAAGGCCACAGGGCAGAAGGGGAAGATTTGTATTTTTCACCTGAGGGCCTGTTTAGCCAAAACTCCATTTTTCCTTCAAAAAAAGCAGGCTTGCTGGCACATGCAACAAACAAAAAATAAGTAACTGAATAAAATATGATCTGTTCCAAAAGAGCAGCAGCAGAATCTCTGACTCCATTTCTAATGAGAATATAGATATATATAAAGCAAACTGGAAACACACTATCTTAGAATGCTGGACAAATCTACACGACACCTCTTTCTAGACAGTTAATTATGAGACTGAACTTCATCCCTAAGTGGTGGACTCAAACCTTGCTTTAAGAAAGTTCTTGATTCAAGACATTCTTTGTTCCTTCCTGCAGTGCTTTTTTGGCATACTAACTACACTAGCTGGGACAGACTCACCACAAAGGTCTTCCAGCTATTAAACAGGCACTAGTGTGAGCAATGTCTCCCATCTAGAAGTTGCACGTTTAGCTATTCTATCGTTTAAGCTTAATGGAGAAACTTCTTCAGCTCTCTTGTATAAGCTCTCTTCTCTCTTTTAAAGATTTCCACAGGAGTCATTACAGTAGGCTGGCTCCATGCCATGCTGTCATCAAATGCTTCACTCTATAAAGATGTTACAGTTAAAGAATTTTTTCATTTACTACATACAGCCTCAATAAGGATTTCACATTTGGTGGTGCTTACGCACTTGCAATAGTGCCTTTCAGTAGTGATGCTCATTTCTCATCAAAAAAGCATCTGTGCACTTAGAGGGTTTTGTTTTGTTCTAATAAGAACGGTACATGAATTCTTCAAAAGGTCTCAAACAAACCATCACATATTAGGAAATTCAGGGACAAAATTTCTAATGTCTTATTTTGCTACAAATATGAACATACTCTTTTTCTTTGAATTTTGTTCTTTCTAGGCAAAATAACAAAGAAATGAAACACCTTAATATTAAATTAAACTACTAAAGTAAGATCTCAGAACTCATGAGCACAGTGGGTTTTGGCCAGATTAATTCTAACCCTATGTATTATTCTGTCCTACCAATACCAATATTTCAAAGTTTTGTTTATTGAAGGAGTTCAAAACTGTTTTGTAAATACTGAAACCCAAATCTTCCTTGTGCTTTTATGAGGCCAGCTATGTGTTGTTATTAGCTACAAATAAGAAACAGGAAGCTTAACCAAACAAATGTAATATATGATTGAGAAATTTTATGACTGAATCAGAACAGACCTTTCTTTTTGCCAGTTTCCCTGCTGTGTTTCTCTTTTACTGTTAGGTCGCAATATAGCCATGACAGTGTTTCACATAAAACGATGTCCTACGGAAATTCTGAAGTTTCCAGACAAATATTTGCCTACATTTCATAATCATCATGACATTATTTTGGTAAGAGAATGATACATGTGGCCAATACATCAAAGAAACAACACTGAGTTCCTGAGATCCTACTGATGGAGTTCAGCACTGTTCTAGATCCTGCATCCAGTTACCATACTACAGTTCACAGGAAGCCAAAAAAGGAAGATCTGGAGGTACAGTTCTGCTGCCAAAATCAAAGGTCTATGGAGTTGTTTTTTTCTTTGCACATGAGTTAATTAGCTACACTAGGCTGTGTATCACCATGTATAAACGTATCAAGTGATTTATTGTCTTTGTACTGCAGGTATCTTGAAAGTCTTTGAGGTTGGCCAGGTCTTTGCAGAATTATGTATAAGTGTCCCCAAAGAGTATAATAAAGCTCAAAGAGCACTACTATTCAGTTTCTACTCTGTTCAAAAGGACTTATGGCCATGAGAAATAATCTAACTATGGATGAAGTGAAAGAAGAAGCCAGGCATATTTATGAGGGGCTAAAAACCCACCCAGCAGGTGTCACAAGTAGAGCTCTTTTATTCTACAAACCCTTCTGCAACTGGTCATAGAAAATGTGATGTTAACACACATATTTTCTTTTCAAGGTCAGGATTAATTTTTCGTCACTACTTTTAAGATGACAATTGGTGTTAACTCATAAACATCGAGGAGATGTCTGGCTCGTGTTTGTAACATTAGAAGAAAAAGTGGCTCTGAGTCCTTTGTGTCACATGAGCAAACCAATCTCTCCTTTCTTTGGCTAAATTGTACTTCATATCCCTCATTTTCTCCCTCGAGTACATAGTTATTTATCACGTAGCTGGTGAAATTATGCTTTAGTAGTCTACATTTGACTGTGGTGACATACCCTGCTACTTCAATAGCTCAGTGCATGGGAAAGTTAACAGCCCTGTGGCTGTCATGCTTCTCCTAGCAGGTTGCTACCAAACATTTAACATACACAGAAGCTTAATCTGACCATTTCTAATTCAGAGCTTTGGTTCTGTGAAGCTGAAGCTTTACTTTGTCTTTGTGTAGCTACACTAGAGTGTAGCTTCCCACTATTTTTATTTCTAAATAATGTAAAATTCACATAGTCTCTACTAGAAAAACTTACTTAGTTTCTTAGCAAAAATTATTACATACATCTATTTCTAAAAAGCTTTTATGGTAAAGCTGGACAGGCAAGAGTTCTGATACCCATTTGGAAAAAAAAAATCTTTTTTTTTAGTATACTAAAAAAAATAATTTCAAATTACATTCAGCCACAAACTGATGTGCAAAAACCTGCTACAGTCAGACTCAAAATGTGATAAGAAGTTAAAGTTTCCTTTCAGGATGACAGAGTGCCCATTGCTTTGGTTCCTGTGTGTTCTGATAGAGCATAAGGTTCAAATCCTGCTCCTATTGAAGTCAATGACAAAACTTCCATTGACTTCAGCGGTGCAGGATCAGACCCTAAGCAACACAGCTAACATCTGCTTTCTTGCTTTCTCTTTTATCTTTCAGTGAAAAATATTAGAACAAATTAGAACTAAATATTAGAAAAAATTAATTACTATCAATTGGCTAATCTGTGGTAAGTTTTCTTATAAAACATATTGCTTTTCATTTCAAATGTATGTATATATTCTGTATATGTATATAAAATATTATCAAAACTGTCAAATATCATATATGTCATAACATGTTATATCCTATATAGATGATTCCTTCTTTGTGACAATCCTAAAAAGAATTTAACATTTAGCAAGCTTAGAACAATGCCCCAACCTAGCAATTCTACAGTATCTCTATAACCTTGTGGATTTCACTACATTAAATATGACCCGATACAATCAGTGAATGAACAAACTGCTTTCCCTGATCTGATGGTATTTGCCATACAGAGCTTGGGATTGTAATCAAGTTTTTATCCATCAGTTTAATTCAGGCATAAATTCAGTTACCTCCTCCTATCAAAATATCTGTGATACTAGTCCAGGTTAATGTGACTGCAGATCAATAGGCAGTCTTAGCTCCACAGAAATAACCCAATCCATTTTTTAAATGTACTGAAAAGACATGTAAAAACCTGGATGAATAGTAACTACCACATGTAATTAATTTCTACTCTAGTTTTACCCTTATCAGTTGGTGGCCATGGAGTGCAGAACATTTATGAAACCATGCTGTCTGCCTACTGTTCTAGAAAAAAGTTAAAACAGATTAAAATATACCTTAAATATTATTAAGAATAACCACTAACATCTTTGTAGCTCCCGTTAAATAAACTAAGCAAAACGGTAACCCAAAATACAATCATCATAACATACATGCCTCTAAAAACCACAGCTTAATGAAAGCAGTTAGGGAATATTAGTTTTGAAAAGTGACTTTTTCTATAATTCTGCCAGCTCAACAGATAGAATGCGTTTGGTAAAAAGAAAAGAAAGACAGTTTTATAATCAGAATTCTTTTCATATGAAGCAGCATTTTTAAATATATATGCAGATGATGGAGCCATACCAATGTGGGAAAGCTGATCTACAGTTGAAGGCTAGAAGATGAAGCATAGCTCAAAAAGTAAAGTCATTAGTAGGAAATACCAAATGAAACCTGAAGCTAAAGGAAGTCCAGTGAAATGGGAAAACATAGAAGCAATGTTAAGTTGAACACTGAAGCTATTTGTAATAAGCTGTCATGTATTGCCAGAAGTGAACGTTGGATGGAAGGAGTAGATGAAGGTAGATTAACACAACTTGGCGGCAGAATGGGAAGACACCAAAATGGTCTGGGGAAAGGAGAAAAGTGAGAATAGGACTAGATCGGTGAGGTCAAAGCAACTGGGAAAGCCATAGGCATAAATATTCTTGATTGCTGCCTCTGCTGGGGGACAGCTCATTGCTGAAGAAAAGTCGGGCTTAAGTGAGACTGACAGGGAACAGGAAACAAATAGATGGTCAATAGTGCAGAGACTATGAAAGAGGAGACTTTAAAAAATGAGTAGAGATAATTGAGAGCTGGGGAAAAGGCAAAGAGAAGCAAAGAAGAGAAAAATGATGAGCAGCAACAACGAAAGGAGAATGTAGAGTAGGGGAGAATGCAAAGTGAATCCCCTGTTCAGAAAGACCTCAGAAGTATGTAAGAAAGGCAGAACCCATCACACAGCTTTACGTAAGGGATAGCTGGTTTCCTTTATGCATTCAGTCATTTCTTCTTGCCATGTAAATCAACCATACTGCTGCTAATAGTCTTGATTTTATAGCATGTAATGTGTTTTCTGCTCAGGTTGCTGTGATAATGCAACTTTCAAATATTCAGTTCCCCTCCCCTTTTTTTTTAAGCTGTGAATTTAGGGACCTGTTTTTTGTAGGAAAAGGTCTGAAAATTGAACTCTGAGATGTAAAAAAAAGGAAAAGCAAATCAACATATACAAAATAAACTGTTACTAAAAAACTTTTTTCAAGGGTAAGCCTTGATTATGGAACTGAATCGGGGTTTTTAACCACCAAGTTGTCGGCATTAAGTGCATCTGAAGGCACAGCATGACCTAAGAGTGCTGTGAAGAAGCAGTGAGCATTAGCAAGTGCTCCCTGCATAAGAACAGGGAGTACATTTAGGAACAGGTATTGGCATTACATTTCAACTTTTGTTTGTCATGTTTGGTTACGGTAATAAGACATGATGAGTGTCCCCTTGGATATGATTTTTCCTTTCCAATGATTATAAAGACAACTCAAACTGGCTCAGGACAGATACTTATATTTTCTCAAACCCTGACATATGTTGGGATTCATCCAACCTATGTTAAATAATTTTCTCAGTCAGGCTAGGTTGGGTGAATGTCACCCTTTATCAGAGACCAGTCGATTGTCCATTCAGATAAATTCCAGAGGAAAGGATGTAGAAAGACAATTTTAAAAACACGCTGTCTTTGCAAAAGTGTCAACAGAAAAATTATACAATTGTTATTGAAACACTTTTTTTTTTTAAAGGTTTGAAAGTGCATAAATGCCAAAACCTGACAAATATTCTTCTGCTGTGAAACCTACCTGATTCCATCAACCTTTTGACTGTTGTATGGAAAAAATGTAAGATTTAGAAAGGAATTTGATGGATCAAAAGGAACTAGCAGTACCACTGAAAGGTAAATATCTTATTAGGGAACTGGTAAATTTATCTTTGGTAAACAACCATTCAATAAGCTTGCAAAAGTAGTGTTTGTCAGCTCTTTGCTAGCTGCAGCTCTTCAATACAGTCACCTATTGTAACTGGGGCTTAGTCACATTTAAATCTGAATTCTACAAGGATGCAGGGGTTCACATAGATCAGCTTGCAATACTGGGATGACATCCTGTATTCCTTATATGATGCTGGATAGGCAAGATATGAAACAAGATGGTTTATTCCTGGGGGACTTAGTGCACTTAATCTTTTACCTCTGATTCCGGCTCAGTTCTTTCATGCTTTTGTCAAAAAACAAAACAAAGCAAAACAAAAAGCCTCACGGTTCTTGGCTGCAGCATAAAAAATATGCCATATGACAACTGATAGCCTAGTCACAAAGTCTTTTTAACACAAGGAATGAATAGCAATGTGTCATATGTATATACGTGAGCAATGTGAAATGCTACCTACCAACTAGCAGTCATTTTATTGTGTTATTTCCACAAATATAAATAGTTTTTTATCAACCACCTGGTTCTTTTCTGTGACATGCTCTCTTTGCCTCATCAGAAGCTTGTTATATGTGGGTGAAGAAACACTGAATATATTCCATAACCCCATTCTTTTATCAATAATTTCCTGTTATCATTACACAATGATTTGAATTTTGTGAATATGGTCACAAAGGATCAACTCAATTAAACCAGAACTACAAAGGGAAAATCTCACTGCAAGCCTCTGTGCAACTGGTGAACCCGGTAATTATATATAGCCACCTATTGTGCTAGCATAATAACATGTGAAGAAGGTTTAGTTAGACACATTTACACACATAAAAAGCAATATGGGCATAGAAAAAGTCATTTTTGCCAAAAGGATAGAACAGTCACACAGTAACAAATGAGAGCTGCATGAATTCTAGTTTACTTGGCTATAAATAAATCCAACATTTTCTTTCTCTCCATGGTAAAATAAAATAGGAGCACAGAAGCATAACAGTCTCCTTTGAGCAACCAGTCTCTTTCTGTTCAATTATAGTCGTCAATCTGTTCCACCTAAAATATTTTCCTCCTTGAGAAACCAAAGAAATCAGTATTAGGATCCAAAACATGCTGTTGCAAAAATAATGTAAAAGAGGTCTTTCCTTTTGGTGAATGCATTTGTTCTGAAAGACTGTATTTTCTTTAACATGAATTTTGTAATTTGGGTGAAAAAAAAATGCAGCATTTATAGTGCGCTTTTAATCAGAAAATCTTGAAGAGCTTGGTAAAGAAAGGTAAGGGTTACCTTCATTTTACAGACAGGAAAAACTGCAACAAAGAGAGCTTAAAGACTTTTTTCCTACCGCTCCAAAATTCCTATGTATATTCCTTTTAGATGTCCAACTGGAAGCCTTTAAATCCTGATATTCAGAAATGCTAAACAGACAAAGCTTCAGTTGTATGAACACCCTTTCTCTCAGCAGTGACAGTGTCAGATTCTGTAGCACTGGGAAAGGGTCTCCTGTACATAATCCCACAGCAAACTGTAGAGCAGGGAAGGAACAGAGTCAGGTCTCCTTCTTGCTGCATGCTCTTACAAAACTTATCTAGGAGGGTGTAGGTTTTTCCATCACTTGAAATCACCATGTAAAGTCTAGATGTCGTCTCCAATATACATGCAAGCTATAGTTTCACTAATATCTCTGGGCTTGATGTGAGGATCATTTTATAAAACCATATAGCTTGTATTACTTATAACACAGGATAACCATATTATGTCTTCTGGCCTGAAAACCCCTATAAATCTATGACTCTGAGAACACAAGAGAATTAACTATAATGAATTATCTTGGGGGTAACACAACAAACTTCTCATTAAGGCTTTTTCATCTTCCTGAGACGTGATACTAGCCACCAAACTGCACTGTCTTTTCCTTTACCCTGTGCGCCACTGAACCATCAAAGCACATAAAGTAAAGCCAATTTGATTCAGCTAAATAGGAAAAAGTCCAAATCCTCTTCTTCATGTGGTAGTTCTGTACAGACATCTACAGAGAGCAGAACACTGTCCACCTGTGCACGTTTGAAGAATTACAGAGAATTATTTTAAAGATGAAAAATCAAGGTGTCAAAATAATACAATCTGTGGTGCAAAAATAGTTTCAGGGTAAGTTCTCTGTGCTCAAAATCTCATCATAAACTCCAAGAACTGAACGAGCACAGAGACCAATCCTTTTAGTCACAAGGACGGTTCCAAAATAATATAAAATGTGCATTTGGCATCCAGGAAAGCACTATGGGGAAATTAAATATCCCATAAATATTCCAGCCTAACTTCAACAACTATACAAACTGTCCTAGGTTTGGGGGGAGGTAGGGAAGGTTTTGAAGTAAATTTCTTGTCTTTTTTTTTTTTCAGATGACCATCTTTATAGTGCAAAATAACTACAGTTTCCCCTATTTGTTCATTGCCCCTGTACGGTGAGTTTGTCCTCAGTTCAAAGGGTTACTGTAGGGATCATTTCTACTGCACTAAAAAAGAATAGCTTGATCACAGTCATTAAAATTTCCTCCAAGATGTATGAAGTATCCTTTAAAACATTGGTTAGCTGTTCTTACAGCAAGCATCAGTCTTTCACTTCATATTTTCTTTTAAAGCTTTTCTTCGGAAGCCAGATCTTGCAATTAATGCTCGGTTTAAGATCTTTTGTTCAATGTATAAAAGGTTAGTTTTACTATCCTCTCTTAAAGTCCACAGTGCACTATTGTAGATTCAGAGGCCTGTAATTTTTACCAACAAGCAACTCGTCATTTCAGAAACCTAAATCAGAGAATTCTTTTTTTTCACTCAGCATGCAGACAACTAAAGCCCTTTTTTCCCCGGGGTGATATGCTAGTTTGATTTTATTTTCCCTGACATTTCACCTGTCAGATTATGATAACTAGAAGAAACAAAGAATAATCATCACATTCTCACTGAATCTCATAATCAAATACCTGGAAATATAAGATAAATTAGAAACATTATCCTGAGGGAAAACATTAACACTGAAAACACCATCAGATAACCAAATCATCTTCCAGTGACCTAGGACTCCCATACAGGTTTAAAAAATTCAGCAAGGAAGCCTGCATAGGACTGTCACATCTACTTTTTTTTAATCTTCAAATACCAGGGAATGACCTACAATGATGTAAGAAGAAAAAAAAAAGTTGCAGAGTTAAGAAAATCTATTCAGTAATAAAGCTGTATGTCTTCTTTAAGTCTTTCATGAATGCTTTCTGAAAGCAATCCTGAGGCCAAGAAACAGGACAGGTTATCATGAAATAGTATAAGCTCAAATTAACTAGTTGGCAAGGTGAAAAGATTAATGAGCCAGAACACACCAAACATGGTCCTGATTTACTGCATCTGTAGTTTGCATGTTCCCAATTTCTCTCAGTCTCACAGTGTTGAGATTCATAAGTGATGAAAACTTACCTGCTTGACCAGTGGTAATACTGACAGCTGCAAAAAGCCTCTGGGAACGACTCAAGTCAGAAACCCCATTCACAGCTTCAACTTCAAACGTGTAGTTAGCATGAGCTAGCAGGTCCATGACAGTGACATAGTTATCTACTAATCCAGTTTGCTGGGGCATATATCCAACGTTACTCCCACAGGGAACACATTCACCCTGCTCCCAGCTGCACCTCTTGCACAAAATGCGGTAGGTCACATCATTTCTTCCCCCGTTGTCAGCAGGAGGACTCCACTCCAAACTCACGGTAGTCTGGTTGATATTGAAAATGAGGTTCTGTGGTGCCGATGGAGGTCCTGCGTAACACACAAAAAAGTCCAGCGTAACTGCACAGAACCACGGTGGGACATGTAGCTAGCATTTTAATTACTGAGACAGAAGATAGTTGAAGCATTTTTCTTCACATAAACATTTCATTATTTTTAGTACAAGCTGCATAAAAGCTTCCTTGAACTCACTTGGCAAGATCTTTATTTATTTTCCATTAAGGCATCAGAATAACAATTGTCTGTGTACTTACTGCAACTGACTTTTGCCGTTTCTCTTCTGTGCAACTAAAAGGATTGGTTAATGTACTTTAAAGGTTTTCTTTTATAGTTTTCCCAAGTATGGGATTTGTTCATGTCTTCTAAACATACCGCACGAACTGCTTCTAGTCCTTTGTTATCAGCTCTGATATGATTTACAGAGATATTTGGTGCTGCTTTGGATTTAGGAGACTTCCACTATTTGAACCACCAATCTGTGTAGGCTAGTCTATTTGCAGTTAGGAGGTTAAGCCAGATCCAATTACAGTTCAATCAAAGCTCAGATCCGCACAGGTTACTCTTCATTTTTCATGTTACTCATTTTGGTATTATATCACATAAAGCACATTGTCTACAACAATTTTACAGCCATGGGAAAACTATGCCTGTATTCTATCTATTACAATGAGTTACACACTTACCCAACATGCAATGTTTTCCAATGTTATATCAAGCAAACATGCAAATTATTTATGCTGATTCTATATTCACTGTCAACGTTTTTTCCCCTCTGCCTTTCAATTTCATTTACTGTTGTAAATGTACTTTTAAAATATAGGAAAAGCCAACCGAAACTACTAGCTACAAGTGGCTGCACCTGGTTGGTTAAGCAATGTCCTTTACCATTAAATTCATGACTGACTCACTTGTGCATGCGACATACGGTGGATCAGAAGGTGCTCTATAATAGCTATCTTCACAATCGCATCTTGAAGATCCGTCCTTGTCAGAGAAGCTGTGAGTAGGGCAGCGAGAGCACTGCAGGTCTTGTGAGGAGGATTTGTAGAACCCGCGGCCACAAGCTAAGACAGAACAGAACAAATTAAGGTTTAGTTTTGCACAATTGTTCTGATCTTTTTTGCCTCTGTCACGAGGTACATGTTTCTGTAAATGTCTGAACTACCCATTCTGTTACGCTGGCGCAAGCAAGATACTATGCTCACAATGTCTTTTTCTTCAGTTGATGCTGTTAATGATTTTGTGGCATTTTTATGAGTTCAAGCATACACTACAAATACCTCAGCAGTTGGCAGCACAATATTTTAACACAGAGGGACACAGAAATATAACAAGCATCTGTTTTTCACCAACAGGGAGTACAATAATGGTGTGAAACAGCTGGATGCCTGCAATAGGCCTAAACAAGGGAAAAACAGTCTGGAGAAGCTCTGCTCTAATGCCACTGAAGTGTTTCTGGAATCTGAACTAGTTGATTTGGAATTAATGGAGCAAAAGTTGCTCCACTGATCTGAGAAACCCAAAGAACCTGAAACCCACCAGTGAAGCCTGATCCCGAGGGAAAAATGAGGCGTGAACACTTGTTGGACAGACGATGCTGATAGGAACAAGCAGAAAGAGGAGAAGGGCTGACAACGTAAGCCGCACAATTGGTTTTTCCAGTTTCACAGAGAGAGACAACCAGGCTGAAATGAATTTACTAAAACTTTCAAGGGAAAGTCAAAAGGTAGATAATTGGAAATACTCATAGAAGATAATTTCATGCTGCGGTTTGCCCGCTGTGAACCCATGGAAGTAAAAAATGTGTTGTGTTCCAAAACTGATGTTTAGAAATACTTCTTTCAGCTACTGCCACAGTTCCCAAAGCAGAAACACCCATAAAACACACCTATAATGACACTCACAAGCAGAGGACTGCAACCTAGACAGCCAGCTTAAGAATGGATAAACTATGAGAGCTGTAGGGGATGAGGAAGAAGGAAGTGGGGATCAGACAACCTAAAACTGGAAATAGATTAAGGCTCCATTTCAGCACTGAGGTTATGGGCAAACTTACAAACACTGTCAACATGAAAAACAGAACACAAAAGCCATCCAGATCTTCCTAATAAAGCAGAGGCTTTTTCAACCACACTATTTTATTCTTTTTTCCAGCCCTAACAGACAGCCTAACCTTCTTAAGCCATCACCTGTATGCAAAGAACAGGGACAGCAGTTGAAACTTAGTATTGGGTATCAAAATATTAAAGCTAGTTAAATAGTCATTCCGAATTCGGAGGGAGAAAATTTACTTTGGTTATATTCATATTTGCTTGAATATTTTCTCAGAACAGAAATGCAAAGTATCCAAAGACACTGATATTTGGAACAGTTATTTCAGTTGTCTGGTACTGCAGTGATGGAAAGAGCATGAAAACAACGAGCTTTACCCAAATCTCACTGAAGTCAATGAGGAGTGTCTTTGACTTTAATAGCCTTTGGACTGAGCCCACAGATGACTCTTATTAATCTGATGAATTTTAGGCAACTGAGAGAAAAGTAATGATGGTAAAAGATAACAGTAGATTAAAGTTGATGAATTAAGTAAATCAACAGTGGATCATACCAGTATAAAATGATAGGAAATTCTGGCCCTCTATTACTCTCTATCAATATACTAACTTCGTAAAGAAAAATATGCCTAAAGGACAGAAATCGCCATAACATTTAGTGTTTGTTATGCTGAAAAAAACAGTGGATGGATGCTCAATTACCTGGCAGAGAAAATTAGCATGCAAAGCATGTATCCTTTGACTTTGACAAAGGGGCACGAGTTTGTATTAGAAGAAAATCTAGTCCTGCTTGTAAAACATGCTATAGTTTGATTCTACCACAGTAGCTGTTATATATGCTATTTAGAAAAGACGACAGAAAGAATTCTGGAGAAACACTTTGGATAAACATGACCTGTGAATTTGTAGTTGTGGCAAATTTAACTCAGAACTGTCCTTTTACACCTTCATTCAAGGTTGTTTCAGAACTTCCTCACCAAAGACAAAGAGCACAAAAGCTGAACTGATTTGTATGCATGTACCTTAAGACATATATTTAAACTTCTGTCTGCTCTTTCAGTGCTTGCAATTGAAATGTAGCTAAAATTACCAAATAATAGTTTCCTGCCTTTCTTAAATAGTCATGTTCCTCTCATACCGAGAAAAACACTGGACAAATACACCAGGTCTTCCAGCACGTAGCCCTCTGCAAAGCAAAGAGCAACTTAAAAGGCAAAGATCCCTACTGTGTTTCCAGTCTGTCCTTCTCAGCAGGGAACATTACAAAGCAAAGACGCAGAGGGTAAAATAGAGATTTCAGACAGAAATAACAAAACGTAAACAGAAAACCCCTTTTCATTTTTTTTCCAATGTCTTGATCAAGACATTTATATGCTTAGTCACTTACTATTTAAAGTAAGTGTGCGTTTCTTATTAGAGTTCAAAGGATCTGAATGTCTGTGACTAGTTTACATGACTGAAAGCCATTTATTCTCCCACACAGCATACCACAGGCAGCAGGTTCAGGCACTCGTACCATGCTACCATTCCATTAACTTTTTTTCCAGTAAGAGGCTTGTGACAACATTTAATAACCACCCCTTCAACATATACACCCCATAAATGTAAGGGGCAGAATATTCCAGCATTGAAATTTTTAACGGTACAAAAATAGTGCTTTCAAAAAGGATTTTTAAAAACTTTCTAGTTCTTTAGAAATGAAGATACGCAGGGGTACACATCATAATTAGAAGTAGTCATTGGAGGAAGACAACTAAATTATTTTCCCTTTTTTCTTCATAAATTTAAATTTGTCACAAAAATATATTTTTTCAGCCTAGCGGTAGAATACTTCTATTGCTTAAAAACTGAGGTGCTATAAATCTTT
Organism: Harpia harpyja; assembly: GCF_026419915.1. Classification (NCBI taxonomy): domain Eukaryota; kingdom Metazoa; phylum Chordata; class Aves; order Accipitriformes; family Accipitridae; genus Harpia; species Harpia harpyja. Next base: position 17,806,420 of record NC_068942.1, on the reverse strand, counting down.
ATCTGTTTTTAACGTATATCACTGTTCTTGCCAAGAAACTTACAACTGAAAACTCTACCAAGACAGTGTTGCACGGACCAGTTACGAAGGTGTGATAACTTGCCAGTGAGCCATTACAGATCACAGACGGGAAAGATTCATTCAAAAACACTTTTTTTGACTCCTTTTTTTCCTCCCTTTTGTCCTATCTTGCCGAATTACCATGGTGAATTTTTTGTATTACAAGTAATTTAAATACATTGTTTTGTGCACAGTACTCACTCAAATACACGTTTAGCATATGCCACTGCAGTCAGTGCAATCACAAACATTTTGAGCCAATGTGTTTGGTATTGTTTAAGGGCCTATGCAAATACTGTAAATAATGGAATATTGCAAAGCCACAAGTAAATACTGAGGAATTAACACACACTACTAAGAACTATGATGCCACATCTGTGGCACAAGGCATTAGCTGTTGTAACTAGAGATGCTGACTGCAGCTTATGTAGAAAAATAGCAGCTTCTCTGCTGTGAGCTCATCACATGCCTTAGTGGCCTGGTAGAGATCAAATAATGTAAATTTTTTGTTTCATATTTATAAAAAAAAAATTCCCAGAAACTCTGGAAGGGGGAACGAAGGCAGATGTAGAGAGCAGAAAACAGCAGTCTGTAGTCCCACTTGTGGGACAGGAAAAAGGAAAAAAGGGACGTGTTAAGTACTGTTCATTTTTACGTAACCTTTTCACTATAAACAGTAAGGAGATTCATTTTGCTTCTAGGAGAGCTAGGGAACTTAAATTGGGAGGGATGATGGAAATATGGTGAGGACTATGAGTGACATGTAACAACTGATGTTTATATAACCAAAGGAGAAAGAGTAAACAGTTGTAGGGCAGTGACACATTAATCAAGAAAAGTATTTGCTACTATAATAATACAAACAAATTAAAAGAAGAAATCTCCATTTGTAGAAGTGCAAGGCTTCCAGGTGGCATATCAACTTAAGACTTAAAGGGCACGCAATTGTTTCAGCATGTTAGACACTTGATTGAACATGGCTTTTGATAATAATTTTTGAGTTTATATGAAAATAATGAAACATAATGAGCTGCAAGGAGGTGACTGCACTAATTACTGTTTGATCCCATTATAATAAGTAGACTGGTGTGAGGGGAGAAAAATAAAGATGACATACTGTGCTAGCAGAGCAAGAGAGCTTGCCTGTTTATTTGCTTGCTCGCCATTCCCTGAGTTTGCCATCACGATTAAGTTTTAGTGGTGTACATGCCATAGTTTCATGCACACTGAAGAAGATGAAACTAATGTTTAAAAACCAATACTTTTTCAACGTCAGCATCAAAGGATGGCAAAGGCGTATTCACAGAGTTTCAACAACAGCAGTATTACTTACGAACATGGGGTGACAGCCTGGTCCCACTGAGAACCACGGCAAAATGACTGCCCACCTCCTAAGAGCTCAGGTTTTCCCCTGGGTTCCTCCCGCCTCTTCAGTTGAATAAAGTAAGTTGACTATATGTTAAAGTGATCCCATACATTGTGTTTTGTCCTACAGGCAGTGGCTAGAATTTGTTTTATAGCTGTGTGGACATAAGCGTCTATTCTTGCGATTTGTTTTCTGTTATCTTAATCAACTCCCTACCTTTCTACCCTTCCCAAGCCTGTGAACATTAAAGACAATTCAGCTAAGCCCCTTTTCACAGAAATTATGTATACACAAGGAGTTTGTGCAGATGTTTCCTGGATGAAGTTATGCAGCTGCAAAGACTTTATTAATTATAAAATGCAAAATGGATTGTTCTGTAATTGAAACTCTCTGGGGCTCTGATACATTTGAAAATTAACATACATATATGTATGGTCAGGACATAGATGGATGCTGTTAGATTATTTATTACAGATGGATTTTTTAGCTAATGCAGAAAGAAGGCTGGTCTTTCTCCACTGGAGCTTTCAAATATTTGCTTCATATTAATGTCTATGGTTCCATAACTCAGGACTGAAAGCACAGCTTGCAGAAACAGTACTCCCACTGCTAGTGTTGCTGACCTCATCTGCGATGGACAGGTCCAGAATCTTTATTTTAATCCTATTGACAGTGCCTCAGTGGGAGTAATTATAACAGTCGGCCACAAATCCAGACCTCCTGTCACTGATATATTAGGGTTTTTCACAACAAAAATGAGCAGCAGACAAGGAGGATGAAAACAACATGGGGTAGTGATTATAGCAAGATTTGTCAACCCCCTTCCGTATTAACCTGCTACAAACATATGACAATTTGGCATGGGAGACACCAGAAATACAAAATGTTTAATCTTCCACAGCATCAAAAATAAAATTTTGAAAATAACTTGGGGGGCGTTGCTCTCCTACGAGATACATGGCTGGTAAATCACAACATCAGCCACAGGCACTTTTTAGGCAATGTATCTGAAAAGTTTAGATAAACTGAAAGCAGACCATTATAAAATAATTCCCAAATGTGGATTTCAATGTGAAATATTAGACATAAGAAATCCACTAACAAAAGGAGACTTTATAACCTCTGATCCCCTTTTCCAATAATTTGTGTACTTTCAAGTCATGACTATGTTTGAAACTGTAAATTACTTTTATAGTGAGAGATGGCATGTGTTATGCCTTCTCTGGCACCTAATATATATTGTTTTATAAGGAGCTTAGACTGTAGTATTTTATTTGTCTAACTACTATGCAATGATAAATGTCTAGCTGAAAAAGATGTTTATTTTTGCATGATTTTTAAACTGCAATAGCATCTAAAGAATATTCATGTTTCAGCCTAGGAATTATGTTGTATGGCTTAGCCAGAGTAAACTCAAGACTCTTAATTGTGCCTTAGCTACAGTGTGAATGATATCTCTAAATAGGACTGTCCCATGGCTGCATACCATCATCCACCAAATGTTTGCTGTTGCCTGTCAGGAATCTCTCAGACCTCACATTCATTTCCCAAGTCTAACATGTCCTTGCTGTCCAAAGTCCTGCTAATGTCTTTTGAGAGATGTTCACATACTGCTGTTCACACAAATAGATTCAGAAGTAGAATGCTTGCTAAGTAATAGTAACTTATTCCAACTTTTCTACCAAATGAACTGAAACCTTTACCTATGTACAAATCTGCTTAAAAAAAATAAATGAGTATGTCATTGTGTGTGCCTTTTTAACTTACCTAGTTGCAATGAAACATAGACACAAAGAAATACTCTGATGTTTTCCTGGCTAATTTATACACAAGGACAAGGTAATCAGGTTGAAGAACATATCCCACAAATCAAAGAATACCCAATGTCACTATACTGTAACAGCAAAATTACTTTGAATCTAATGATTCTGAATAAGTACATAAAAGATTACATTTAAATGGCAATTAAAGAAACTCTAGCATCGTCTGAGCAGAATTAATTAACTAGGTAAGCTAAAAGCTGTGCACTGAGGCTATGACATAATGTTTCTCTAAATTTTCAGAGTTTGCAAGGACTTGGGCATGTGCCTCTCATTAACTTTCTTGGGAACCACAAATATAAAGCCACCATGAAAATTTGGGGGAAAATTAACATGTTAGAGACACAAAGACACAAAAAAGCAGACAGATGCAACTCTATTACTGAACAGAGTTCAAAAGTGAAATGAAAGGAGGAAAGATATTCTGGCTTTCCTGTTCATTCTTTTCCTTTTTTTTTTTTTTCCCCCCTTTTCTTCCACCATGCCGTTCCCTTAAGATTAGGTGTGCAAGGTGCTCAAGTAGCTTCTGCACAGACTTGAGTGATAGCTCAACTGATGAGCCAGATTGGGAGCAAACACTCCACACTTTGCAGGACATGGTGTAGGTTCATCACAAAAAAATTAATCCATGCCTGAAGTTTTGTCAGCAGTAGAAATTTTATCTGTCTTCCTCAGATGGTTCTCAACCAGTTGGAGAATTAATGGAAAAATGCACTTGATTTGTTCATAGCTTCTGTATCTTTGGATTTTTTTTTTGTTTTTTCCTCTTTTACTGACTTGGTAATATTTAGTTATGAACTTTTTTTTACTTTTTACTAAAAAAATCTGTTAAAAATACAGTGGCTAAGAATTTAGCAGATCTAAGACCACCAACTAACTTACTTACATTATGGAAGTTATGATGGTCTGATAGGAAAGTTGTATGATTATCTAACTGAGTGGAATAAACACTTCCCTTAGATGCATCAGCAGACAACAGACATTGCTGCAACAAAAAGAAACTGGCTATGCAAACTACAGTGTAAAAGTGGTGCTTTTTTTTCTAAACAGATGTACGAAAAATTTATGCTAAATTTGTCACATTCCTGTATTAATGTTTTTGTCTGTCTTTTTTTTTTAACTTGTACAAAATTCAACTCTAACAGCTGGAAAAAAAAAATACTGGTAATGAAATTAATTGTTGGGATGTAGCTCAAACATGAAGCACCAAAAAATTCCTTATAGTCTACAGTGCAGCTAGCTTGCCTTATACAGGGTTGCCACTTAAATAATAAACTGAGCTTACTGAATTCAGTAGTGACTCTGACAGTGGCTATGCTATGACTCAACTCCTCTGATGTCATACAGGTTCTGTACAGTCATACCTTGTCTGTCCATACACAAATGAACCCTGTGAGGTGTTTTAATGCACATTCGGGCTTTGTGATTGCCAACAGGTCTTAGGGAAGGTTTCCTGTTGTTTTCTAAAGAGAACAAAATACATCAAAAAAGCTCCAAGGAGTAATGAAAACAATGTAATTTGAGGGGGGCATGTATTTTGCGTTTGCTTGTTTTCTAATAAAAATGCAGTAGAATCTGACCACTGAAAAATCATTTGGAAAATATAAAAATAATCTAAAAAAATATCTTTTAATTTAAAGCCAGAGAGATTCCCATGATCTTCTTACCTGACCTTCAAATGTATCAAAGACCTTTGGATCTAATGAAAATATCTTTAACCTCGAGTACTGTGTTCAGTTTTGGGCCCCTCACTAGAAGACAGACATTGAGGTGCTGGAGCGTGTCCAGAGAAGGGCAACCAAGCTGGTGAGGGGTCTAGAGAACAAGGCCTGTGAGGAGCGGTTGAGGGAACTGGGGTTGTTTGGCCTGGAGAAAAGGAGGCTGAGGGGAGACCTTATCGCTCTCTACAACTACCTGAAAGGAGGTTGTAGTGAGGTGGGTACTGGTCTCTTCTATCAAGTAACAGGCGATAGGACAAGAGGAAAAGGCCTCAAGTTGCACCAGGGGAGGTTTAGATTGGATATTAGGAAAAATTTCTTCACTGAAAGGGTTGTCAAGCATTGGAACAGGCTGCCCAGGGAAGTGGTGGAGTCACCATCCCTGGAGGTATTTAAAAGACATGTAGATGTGGTGCTTAGGGACATGGTTTAGTGGTAGACTTGGCAGTGTTAGGTTTATGGTTGGACTTGATGATCTTAAAGATCTTTTCCAACGTAAATGATTCTATGATATTAAAGGTAGAAATGTACAGTGGCATCTGAAAGTAATGGTTACTAGGTAGGATCTGTTATTTTTTCCTCTTTTACTGATTCTTTTAAGCAACTCCATTATTTTAGAATCTTTTAGCCTCATTACCTCAAATCAAACCATCAAAAAAAGACCGTCTCACTCTAAATAGCAACATCACTGCAACACAACTACGATATGACGACCTTTTATACAGAGCAGTGGACGTATCCCCTGACATGAGCATCTCTAATGCCTATTAAGCCCCCCAAAGGGTCTCATCTCCCTTGCCAAATGAACAGTCACAGTCTTGACAGTTTGGCTGTCAGAGTCCTCTAATCAGGTAGTCACTGTGTTTTTCACCAAACCCCACAAAAGCAGTTTCCAAATATCTGCAAAAACCCTCTCACTCCCTGGCTACCCCTGTTGTCCCTTCCTGGAAGCAACACTGAGAGACTTCCAGGAGAAGCAGCACGAACTGGTGAAGGGAAGACTTGTGATGATAGCTTGTCTGGTGAAGTTGCTTCTAAATTACCATCAGAGGGATAGTGGAAATAGGGGTAAGTTTTGGTCCATCAATCACAGACACGTCAGCCAGATCTGCCAGCCAGAGATCTGCATATGCAGAGATCAAAGTTTCCAACTTGCGTCTCATCCTCCAGAGCCGTTCCTCCACAGACAAGTCCCATGGCTGTGGGGGACAGACAGCTTATGCTGCCCCAGGAAGATCAGATGCCTGCAGCTAGGCACTTCTCAGGCTGCCTACAGACCGGATGCCCCTGTACAACTTTCCAGGAGATTCCGTACATTGACCTGCCTGCCTGACCCCAACCGTGGGCAGGCATGGGTGGGACAGTGTTAGCTCAGGCCAGCTGGAGGATACCAGGCCAAGTTTTCCTTCCCAGGATGCCATGACATTCACCTAACATTCACCTAACACTTGTCTCTAAAAGCCTGGACACTCAGCCAGTCTGGTTTTGCTGAAAGGCTCAACACTGATGTCCCAAATACAATGTAGATGCACCTATACTGAAAAAGGGGTTCCCCAACAGCAATCTACTTCTGCAAGACATAAAAATTACTTTATTATACAGGCACGATCATTCACATGTCACTAAAGCCTTATTTACAAAATTTTCTGACATACTACTGTAAAACTAACTTTGTGCTGTTTGTTTTATTGGTTCCTCAATCCAGTTCACTCTACAGCCACTAAATGTCTGTGAAGGCACAGCACAGGAGCAGGGGGCTGAGAAATGGTGGAAACACTTCTTTCAGCAGCAATGCTTAATCGATGCATTAATAAAATGTAAAGTTAGTAAAAATATAACCTGAGTAACTTCTTGTACTTCTGTGGAGAGAACAGTACTGGGTTTACTCATTCTGTCTATCTTTATGCCATAGATTCCCTCTTCACGCAGATGACTCCCTCCTGATGCCCCAAAATCCCACCTTACAACAACTGTCCAGATACAAATATAACACAAGATTTTTCTATGAAGGGCTCAGATAACCTGAAATCCTTTCACAAAATCATTTTGTCTCCTGTGAAATGACAGAGGTCTTTGGGGGAGTCTTAGATCATATGTTTCAGGGATAAAGTTCTCTGTAAAGGAAGTGGTGCAAATAGATCTGTTGCTGTAGACTTCCTGAAGCTTTGAGACAATCATCAACTTGATGTGGATGTTTAATCTAATTTAACTGTAATGGTGCTTAATAATTGGCTGGCAAGGAATAAATCTGGAGGGCTTACTCATAAAATAGAACAGAAGCAGGCATCTCTATAAGCTTTCCAATTGAAATGAAATTAAAATAACTTAATAACACATTTTTGTTTCCTTTGGACAATGACCTACCATTACCATTCCAGGCTTCAATCCAGAGGAAATTTTTCACAGGTTTCTGTAACACATTCCTCAAGGCCATCATTATACAGCAGGCAAATCCATCCAAACAAAAGACCAACTTCTAAGAACCCACAAGAGAGAAATGACTCCACTTCTGCACAATGGTGCTACAGAATCTAAAAATAACTTTAGCTGCATATCCCGGTCTCAGATATTCCTGCATTTAAAGTTGATTGTCCTAATTACTCAGAAAAAATATGCTCATGTCTATCAATCCATTGTGGTGCTTTTGGAGGAACTTTAATGCAAAAAAGCAACTGTTCTCCACAGTTACATTTGGCTTGGAACAGGAAGAAACAGAAACACTTCCGGAAAAGAAACAAAAAATACAGTCCAATTTCTTTAAGAGAGGATTCCCTTCCAGGTTCACTGAAGCCAACAAAATTTTTATGAGTGCACAGATTGGAAATTTAAACTGTCTGTGTAAGTACTTAACTATAAACTTTCAAAATAAAAAAAGGATTTAACCTCTTTATCTAAAGATTAGAGTATCAGTTTATTAAGAGATTACAAACACTCAACTCCCCTTTAATGAAAAAATAAAAATAAAAATATAAAGGAAAAGCATTACCATACTAATTCACTGATACAAAACTGAACTGGAATAAAACATGAAGAAACTTATTCTGGGTTTGCTTCACTAAGTCTGTGCTAAGAAAGAACATTGCTAACTGACAGATTTATCTGCTACAAGTTTTTATGAGAAATCTTCCCAGATTCACACAATGCTTTAATTCCAAATAGTACAGCATGAGTTGTGATACTGTGAAATGAAGTTGTCTTCACTAATTGCATACTCTGAGCAGAAGTGTGTCTTATAGCAGAGAGCATATCAAATCTGCCTGGCTGATCCTTATGATTTGGAAATGTCACTTTCTACTAAGCACACAGAAAATAGGGAGGGGCAATAAAGCCGCTCAAAGATAGCAGCCATCCAAAAAGATAAAGAACACGCTGAGGAAAAGCAGACAACAGATTGCAGAGACAGAACAATCACAGATGGAGGCCAGGTGGGTGGGTCAAACAATTTTTTTTAAAAGGGTTTATTTTCATATTTAAACAGTACCCCGTTGTGTAAATGTTCAGCAAAGAACTGATAAGAAAATGGATTTGTAAGTGCGTTTGAACAAACAACATGTCTTATAGTCAAGAGGGGCTTAGTCGTATATAATTAAGGGATAATGTGCATGGTTGAAGAGTGTATGATACCGCAAGTGATTAAACGCCACTGCAAAACAAAGAACCCAGATACCCAAGGAAGCTTTATGGAGCCAGCATGGAGTAATCTTAAAACATGAACTTTCTTTTTGTTAGAGAAGACAAGAGGATATTCATCTAACCATACAAAAGATTTTTTTCACTGAAAGCACTGGGAACTTCCACACTGCTTCTGCCACCTAATCAAGCTCTTTAACTAAGATTATCACACTTTCTGTTTCAGTGTACACTACTATTACATTTAATCCTTTAAAACCCCTAAGAGAACAGCTCTCTGCATGTATAATGCCCAGGTTCACTGGAACTGTGTGCAATCATAGTTCTCTGCAAATTTCCAAAAACTTAGTGGCATTAGCCAGCTGAGCAATTACAGTCCTGAGGGCTTGATTCAAATCCAATGAAGTAGTAGGTGTCTTGGACAATGGATGACCTGAATCATGCAATAAAGACAAGGCAAATGAGGAAGATCAAAGGTCCACCTAGACCACTGGCTTGTTTCTGGCCATGACCTACGCCCGATGCTTACAAAAGGAAAGAAAGAGCAGGGCAGAGGGGACCCGCATCCAACAACGAGGCGCTAGAAATGGTGAGCTATCAGCCATCTCTTTGCCTAATATCCCCTGACAAACTTTTCTTTCATGAATTGATCAAATTATTTTCATAAACTATGAGAGTTCATCCAAGTGACCATTTACCTGAATGTTAAACCATGTTTTATTTCTTATAAGAAAGTATACATAGTGCATGTTTCCATGCAATTCCTTACATAGCTGAAGCTTGTACAGATACAGCCACACCAACACTGAATCTGAGTAATCCTGACAGTAACACAACAGCAGCAGCCAACTCTGTGTGGCTTTCAAAAGCCCAAGAAGCTGAGTAAATAGCATGTTCCAAACACCGACTGTTACAGGGGCTGTGTGCAGGTGTCACTGACTACAGCGCCAGCTCAGGTATGTCATAGCAGAGACTGCAGTATAGACACACGAACAATCTCCACTGCATCTCACCAGCTGTCAGGTACATTTCCAAGAATACCGATATTCCAAGGCATTTACAACACTTTTAAGGATTTGGAAACTTAGAATTCCTGTTTGTGTTTTTTATTATCATTATTTATTTGTGTCCTGGTTTCAACTTTTAAAAACTGAAAGGGAATAGAAAGAATGCTAATATAACATGAATGCATCCACAATAGCACTTTTGTTTGGATCCAGAGTGCACTTTTGAAGTGATTTCCCGGTCATCCCTGCTGACCATGTTTTGGTTCACATCAGAGTAATCTCAGAGCACATGAACTGGTTTGCTTTCAGAGGAAAATAACCAGAAGATGTGCTCCAAGAGTGAAACTAATGCACTCCAACCACAATTGGATCAGACTAGACCTACCCCAAACAACCCCCCCCGAAATTTATTTAGTGTGGACATCAAGTCCTCAGCAGTAACTGTTTTGCTTTACAGATTAACTTTTATTGTTCCATGCTCTTTGCTAGTGACACCATCATGAGGGGAAAACATGAATTCTTTGTTTGGAGAAGCTTTAATTGTTGGCTTTGATTGACAAATCAGTACATAAATTATCTAACAGACGTAGAACTGACTCAGCGTCCTAATTGTGAACAATTTGTAACTCAAATGATTTTTTTTTATGTGCAAGATATTCTTCAAACAGCTCTGCATAGCTTGTTAGAAAGACAAATTTATAGATGTTGATTCCTCAGTGCTCAGGAAGGTGCACAATTCTTTGAAAAAGAGCAAGATACTGAAAGAGAAGCAATGAAGGAAGCAAGTTGTTATAGTCACAAACAAAAAAAAGAAAACAGAAAAAAAAAGAAAAACAAAGAAAATAAAAGCTGGTTTACAGAAGTCAGGGGAGAAAAGGCAAATTTATTATAAAGTTCAATAACAGGCAATAGGGCCGAGTTTGTCCTCACATAACATGTATGCAGCTCCCAGAAGAAACACTGTCCATGTTAGGGAATTGTCCTCACAGCCCATGGCAGAATTCAGTTTTCCACTTGGGGTGGAATTTAAGACTTTCAATTAGGCAGCTCTATTCAAAAATCACTCATTCATTCTCAAAAGGATGGACTGCCAAGGAAGAAATAAAACATATCTCTAAGAAGGCGTGAAAGTCATGGCAATGGCCCAGGGGACAGCAGATATTGACACTGATAGAAAGCATTCCCTGATATCTCCCCGGCCTCTAATACATTTCCGTCTTCAGTTCTGCTACATTACCCAAAAGCGTACTGGTCCTCTAGTACCACTGTCCTTCTTCCCCATTCTTGCAATTTTCTGCATTAAATATTAACATTTTTTCTGAATGATAAAAACACAAATATAATTAAACTTTAATTACAGTTAATTTTATAAGAAAAACAAAGATGGAACAAATTCAGAGAGTAGCGTGGCTGTGGAGGTCCACTAGGAGTCAAGGAATGGGGCTGAGCAACAGGACAAAAAACAGGCATACAGTCCTCACGCGGGGCTCAGTTCCTCCCCTTCTCTTCCCAACTTTTTCTAATTGCTCAGCCAGATGATTTTCCATTACACAGCCCAGCTCCTTATCACCAGCAAGCACACTAGTCCAGCAGACCTACTGATCTCAAATGGGTCTCCTCTGAGACAGTGACTGGAAAGCTACACAAAGAAAAAAGGTTGGCCAACCCTGACGCTGGATTTAAATACAAAGTCAGACTGGGACCTGGGCATCCTGAGTCTGCCTTGAGGACTTCAGCAGGAAAAAGGGGCTGTTGGGAGGGAAACATCAACAGAAACTGCAGCAATGTGATACAGAGCAGGAATATTTTTAGAGAAGTCATTCAAATTCTATGATTCTATGATTCTAAATTTATCCCTTGATCTCCACTGCCTAGCTGACAACAGGCCACAGATTAAATATTCAGGATGTGATTGCTCCCAAGATTACAACACCTAAATTTCAGTGTCAATATATTAGTGCTTACACATGTAATGAGTAGCTAAGTTCTCACCCGAGCCTATGGAGACCCAGGGCTCAATTCTGAGCTGCCTAACCACAATTGGATAGGCCAGTCTGAGAAAGGCTATCCTGCCACGTCCCCACCTAATGGTCCAAAAGGGTATAGGTCTTCTGTGACTCCTGTATCACGTCTGCCAGCCCACACAGATGTATACTATACACCACCTCAAACAAGACCAGACAAACAATGTTTATGAACCCAACCCCAGCCTCTTGCAAATGGTCAGTGGAATGGCTCTCCAGGCGACAGCTTCAAAATAAATCCTGCTCTCAGTTACTTGTCCTGGCATGCTAACATATAAAGTATCCAGTCATAAGAATTACCAGTAATCCTGAAATGGAACCCAACTGCATAGCCTCATAAAATATCTCCTGTTTTCATATGCAAGCAGTTTATCTAGCATCCTATGATAGGTGGGTAGTGATGAGAAATGAGAACAGTAGATTATCCACAATCTCTATCAGGTCTGCCTCTATCAAGCACCAAATAGATCCATACACATAGCGTTGTAGAGCTTTTTATAGCTTGTCACACAAAGTCTCAGTGACTGAACTGAAATGAGTAATGTATGCCTACAGGGACTGAGATATCAAGCTGAGGTTGGCATATCTGAGCCTTTGAGTAGAGAACTGGTGTACTGTAACTAGTTCTCTAAATTCAAAATAAAATACTGGTGAAGTTAAGTCGTTTATGATTATGTTAGGCTATTATGACATTTATGTGGAAGATGATGAAAATTAATTTGATATGAATGCAAATGTTAGCTGGCAATTTACTGCATTACAGCAGCAGTATAGAAAGAACACACATCTGAAGAATCTTAATTCTACATGAACAACATGAGCATGTCTATGTTTGTGGAAATGTGTGTACATACGTGCATGCTTCATGAGCATTCATATTTCAATGATATAACCCTCTCCGCTGGCCTATTATGTGTCCAAAAATGAATGGTAGGAGTAGCAAACAGTTTGGGTGAAGCCAAGAACAAGTGAACATTCTCAATTATTAGTGACTACAGAAAGCTGAGTTGTTAAAGACTTTATCAAGTACACAATGATTCTTAAAAGAAGAAAAAAACCCTCTATTTGTCTATCCGTGTCTCATCTTTCCTCAAACTTTGGAACAAACTAACGTATGACATCATTGAAATAGCAGATGCAAAAGCCATATATTGGGCTTTTTGCCACTATATGCATGAAGCTACAACAAGCATTAATTATGGACACTTCTGGGGGATCTGGGAATCCTTAATTAACATTTTACTTCCCACACTACAAAGGATGCCAACCCCTTTGCCCAGCCGCTAATTCTCATGTTGAATTAATAAGGCACTTTTGTGCATTTTTGTGCCCTTTTGGTTTCCTTGTCCTATAAGGCCCATAAGCAGTCGAAACTCTATTCTGCATTTAACTTGCAGCTTTTAAGATATTTGATAACTACTGATAACTTTGTCAAAATGAAACAAAACGCTGTTCAGAGCAAGGAGCTCTAAGATGTAAAAGGAATGCAAAGCTCACTGGAATCTTCCTCAAATGCAGGGAGAGGTTTTGACAATGTGTACCCACACATTTGACATCAGTGTCACACAGGGTGACTTTATTGTACATCTTTGCAAGAATGAGCCCAAATGTGTTTCATCACTGCAGGCATACTGGTTTTCAACCAGTAAGGTTCCCAGCAGGTACCTCTGGATGGACTTAAACCAATATATACTCCCATCTGTCCTCTGCACTTACGCTTTCCCAGTAGTACCAGAGGTTTCAAACAGCTCATACTTAGTGCTGGATTTTCACTCATCCTTCTTCAATCCTGAACATAGCACATACTGTGGATTAGCAATCAAAAAAACTGTTTCATCAAAGTCTGAAAATGGGAGCTAGTGGAAAAAGAAATGGAATTTAATGTGAAAATAGGTAATGCTAGGGTTGCTGTACTGATTGCTTTTTTATTTTTTCTTCTTTTTTTTAATACTGAATTCACTTACAGCCTCTGCTTTTTATTTGCGGTGAAGCTGCTATAAAATTTTCCGTCAGCCGTAGCTGGTTTGCAGAATTAAGGGCTACTGCTGTAGAATTTAGAAATACAGATTCTTGACCTTTTCCACGATGATGTTTCTACAACATCCTTTGGCAGCAAAGCCCGTAGTCTAATCGATCCTATAGTAATTGTCCTAAAACTTAATATAAATTGTTCCTGACAGTGCTTAAGCACATAGCATTTTTATTTACGTCCACTGACATATGAAAATAAAATACTCCTTTTCTCTTTGTAACAGTCTGTAACAGGTTGGCAGACTTAAGATTTTGTGCAAAAATAAAAGAGTTCATGTGTTCTGCCCTGCTTAAAACCAAAACAACCCCCCCAAGAAACCCAAATCTCACAACCTTAAGAATGAAGACAACAAATGCCAGGTCATGCTGTTAGATGAGCAGCTCCCACCAATATAAAAAAGTGAAGCACCTCTTTTAGATGAGAAAATCAGAAGTGAACAGGGGACAAGGAAAAACCTCAGACTCACTCAGAATGAAAGAAGAATAGGTAGGGTTTATGTGGTTTTACTAGTAAATCAAATCCAATAACACAAAACTTGAGGAAGGGATTGACTTCTGGTATTATCTCAGTCTATGTTGTTCAGCTAAAGATTCAACAGGTATATAGTCCATTTACATGCACCTCTTTGCATATGCAGCAAAATTTATGTCTCCTGCTCAAATTTTATACCAGTTCTGCCAAACTTAGAAGATTGATTGCACTGCTGTTCTCACGAAGGTCAAACAGGTGATGCAAACTTCTGCTGCTTTTAGTTCCTAAAATTCTGGAGACTTACCTTAATTCTGTGGGGTTTGGGTTTACTGTATTACGGCTGTTGCCATGCTTAAGTACCTCAGTGGGATGGGAAAAGGCAATTTTTCTGCATAAACGAATAACGTAACATTTGGCAACCCAAACATCTGCATTATCTCCTCAATTTTCTCTTTGCATCGAACACAGATTAAAACTGCAGTCATTTTCTTTATTCTCCATTTCTTTAAATAACATTATTTTACATTTTCAATAAACTTGGGTAAATTTTCCATTGAAGTACCTATTCCTTGAAAGAAGATGACCACAGTAACTCATCGTCATGGTATTTCATCTTACCCCTTCTAGCTTCTCATTTTTATATCGGAGAATCTGTAAACTGTTCTTCCAGGCTTTCCAGCATCTTACTGCCTCATCTTCTTCAGCCTGACTTTCTGGCACTGAGTACACCACCCCCGCCTGCAAATTTTAAATGACTATTCCCTCACTAGGGAACATAGCATACTTTTTCACCGGGTCTGTCTTCATAGGCCCTTACTCTGAAGTGACTGAGTTGACAACAATATATGTACAATGTCCTTATGTCACGTGATGCAAAGTGTTTAAAAGAGAAGTTTAGTCGTTCTTTTCATATATTGTTCCAGCTGGTTGCATATGTTTAAATATAAGCAAAACTCAAAATACTGGCTTTTCCTCAAAATTAATTTCTTCAAATGTCTGTAAGCCTAATGTCTATTTTTTGTACCCTTCTCTTTGCAACAATAACCATCAAATTAAAAGTAGATTTCACAGGAAGAGCTGCAGAAAGGTGGATACCCTACTCTGTTTCAACTTTCATTAGCCATGATGATGTACAGTACAGCCTGAAAATTTAGTTTTTATGGCCTCTGTTCTGTTCTAAGCAGAGGTATAAAGTAGAAGTGGAAGTGGACCAAATCCATACCTGATTTTATTTCATTTTGGGATTTCATTCCACTACTCTGTTAACTACAATAGGTATGTGGCCAGTTTTGCAGGCTAATCAGTCTTCTTCATAAAAGAAAATTATTTAGAAGTAGCATTGCTCAGTAACAAAGGTACTAAGTCAAAACTTGTATTTGGGATCTATTCCTCACTTTGGCACTTAACAGCTTTGTGACCATAGCCAACTCGCTTAATTTCTCTTGTTTCCTCTATCTTCTCTGATTAAATAATGAACAATAGGAACTAAGGGGGATACATTCCCATTCAGTATACAGACAGTAGCACCTCAGAATCAACTGATTCCTCTTCTTGAGTCTGGTTGAAACATGTAGGCATTAATGCACTAAACAGCAACAACAGCCTTCAGTAAAATCTGCAATTTCAGAAGAATTTAACCTGCTCAAAGGAAAATATCACTAGGAGAGAGAATACTTTCTAACAGCTGATAGAATTAAATGGATGAACTGACTCTGTTCTCTATGCCTCCACCAAAACAAGCATGAAATGATAAAGGGGAAATTGTCAGCCATAGGATATACCTAACAGACAGGCACATCGAAGATAAACGTTTTATTCCTGCATCTTTTTTCTTGTGGATTTCAGGAGAGGGTTGTGGAGGTAAGAGGGTAGATAGACAAGGGGCTTTTATTGATTTTGTGTGCTATACTTGCTCTTGCTACTTATTAAGAGCTGTGGAAATTGCCCATAGCTATCTTTTTCCATATTTTTTCTGTCTGCAATACTGTCGCTCCTGTCTTTGTTCACGTCCTGGAAAAGCAGTTCCTCCAAGGACTAGTGCTACAACAGCAGCAGACGCCCAAGTCATATAAATGAAGATGGTAAGAGATGTGTAAATACTTTGCAATATTCTGAATTCTCCTATTAATCAACACCCCAGCCACTTAAAGAGGTGAAGACCTCCAACCCACAATGACTCTGCTTAAGACCATCCAAAAGCACATGAAGGCAAGAGAGATCCCACAGGATCAGGCTGTAAAAGACTGCCTTGTTTTTAACTGTGGGTCTTTTTTTCAACCAGAGTAAGACTCATTGCAACTCTCCTTTAAGAATTTGCAATGGTGTCAACAACAGCAGCAGTAGAGACAGCAGCTTTCCAAGCATCTGTTGTGTCAGTGCTAGGGCCATCAGCATAAACAGATTGTGCTAGAGACAGTTGTCCCATGTGAATCAGTAAGACTCAGCCAATTCTCACCATTCTGCGCTGATCACTGATGAAAAGGATTTTCTTTGAATTGAAGGATAAATGTTATAAGTTCCTTGTACGTACAAAAAAATTCAGCATGTTTTATGACTTACTTTCCCTGAATTTCTCCTGATAAATGCACACTCCAATCTGATAAATATTCCCGGAGGAACATCATGCATTCTGCCTGTCCAGACACATGGGGGGGGGGGGGGGGGGGGGGAAATCAACCTATGGATGACTAAATATTGATGAATATGGTGCGAATTCTGAGGCAGGTTCTCCCCTCCTCTGTCTTCCACTTTCTAATTTACAGAGTCTGCAGTATTTAGAGTCACAATGTCAACCAAAGTCAGAAGAAATAGAATTCTAGAAAGCATTACAACCATCATTAGCACTCTCTATCCCAACTACTTATCAGACACATATAAATCTTGATGCCTATGTGACTCACTATGATGAAATTAAATGAGAACAAACAGAGCAAATGCATGTCTACTGCTTTTATCTCTAACCTAGGCAGACAGTCATCAATATATTTGAGCTACAGCAATATATTCTGTAATATTTCAGAATATTGTTATCATTTTATTAAACCAAATATCTTTAGTATTTACTCCTTGTATACCTCCGTAGTTTCCTAACAGATAACCCCTCTCCAGCACTGTCTAGATGATCCAACATTTCATACAACAGCCTCACATGCTCCCTTTCCTAAAAAAAAAAAACAAAAAAACCCCAAAATTTCTTTTCAAATATACATTTAATTTATGCCTAATACGGTGCAAGGAGAACTTGCAAATCAGTGTGCACAAAGGCAAGGAAGCAAAGCAGTTAGTCAGTAAGAATGTTAAAGCATGTGGTATCCCTGTTCATAACTGCCTGTATTGTAAAAGCACAGAAGCTGTACGTTCACACCAAATCAATCCTCCATTTACCCTCAGACATTTTAATCTGTTTCCTTAAAAGGACAGGTGCTGATAAAGATTTGAAACAGAGATTGAATTAAGAAAATGACAGGAAAAAAGAATCCCTGCTGCTACAAAACTGCACTCTCACCGGGATTGCATTTCTTGAATATTCTCCTTCAAGGAGACAAGCGTATCATTTTTTATATTTAGCCAGGGAAGGCGACAGACTGAAATCAGAGTTGCTAAAACCAAGGCAGGTAGTGTGAAATCCAAGGAAGTACAGAATGGAGAACTTAAAAAGAGGAAAGGGTTAAAAATCTTTTTCATCTTCAGAAAATCAGCACATTATTCTAACTGAGCTAACATGCTCAACTGTACTGCAGAATGACAAGGAAGCCGAAGACAAAGGTTTCATTCACAACTCTACCCTTTTACAAGAGATAACCTCCTGCACAGATGTAAAGTCAAGTCACATCTGATTAAGTTCACTTCTCCTGTGACAGTGGACAACACTTTTGGAACCAAAATAGAAAGAGAAACCTTGGTCCTGTATTGGTCAGTCCCCTGCACATTGTTCAGATCAAAATTTAGCATAGCAAAGTGGCCCATGTAGATATTCATTGCAATTAGGCTAAAAATCATGAAGAAATTTATAATTCTCCTTTTCATTTTCACCACTACCTAATAAAGATACCAACCCTTTCTAACAGCAAGTTGTGAAATACCTTAAAACATCACTGATTTTCCACTACTTATTTTCTTTTATTACAGGACACATTTAAAATAAATCATTATCTACGTTGCTTAGAAATGTACCTCCTCTTGATGTCTGTCTTACCCACGATGCTTCTGCTCTGTGACATCACAATTAGCTGTCATGGAAATGAATATCCGATAATAAGCAGAATACTTTGGGTCAACTCCTGGTCCAATTAAACTAAGATTCATGCCATTCACTTCAGCAAGGCCAAAATTTCACCTTTTAACTTCCGCCAATGAAAACCCAGTGGGAATAGCTGAGCAGAACGTGGCATCCAGTTTTTATGCAACGTTTGATAAATAAATTCAGCAGGAGGTTTGGCATTCGTTTTCATGGAAACATGGACTAACCTATCTCACGCAAATAAGGTGTGGGGGCAGAAAAACATGCATACATTGGAATATTTTGTAAAAAGTGATGTTTTCTACACAAAGCTTATGATTTTAAGAACTTATTAGTTGTCCCAGTGGCCAAATTAAAAGGGGTTATTCTACAAATAGGCAGAAAATTATTTCATTTGTCCCTGAATTACACATCATTTTGTTTTGTTCTGAATGCCTAACAATGTGCTGTGAGATTATATTAACTCTTTGTGCTTACTGAGGCAGCAAGCAGGAGTCTGAGACTTTTGATCATGTTAGAGGGCTATCTTTTACTACATCGTTTCATTTTGTAAGTTTGTCACATGACGTTTAATCATTATTTCAAATTGAAAATAATAATGTAAAATGACTATACCCATATGATACACTAATTAGCACCTACCTCAGAAATGTAGCAAGAGAAAAAAAAAATAAGTGAAATGTAAGACAGAAAGCTGACGCTATAAATATTTTTAATCTGTTTCTGGCCTGATATGTTAATATTGCTCATTTATCACAGAAAAAGTAGCATGTGTGCTGATCTAGCACTACAACTTTTTGCAAATGCACAATAGCCAGCTACTAATGGCTTTGAATGCTATTAATGCATTGTGGTGAGAATAAATGTATCAATGAGTTTTTAATGACTGTAAATGGGATGCCTCTGTGCAGCAGCAAGGACAGGCACAAACATAATACACTGTGTTTTATTAATAAAAGAACAACATTTTTTCCTCCATCGAGATGATTCCCTTCAGGCCTGAAGTGCACCATAGGTGATAGCTTTGCGACAAAAATGGAAAGACGTTCTTTTACTCCTAAAAGAATACTCCTTAGAAGATATTACTTTCTTCCTCCGGAGCAAGCAGATTACTTTGGACTCATATAGCCCAAAACAAATAGCCCACATCTGCAAAACACATTCAACAAAAAAACTTTAAACTCCCTGCCTAATGAACGATGGGCATACAGAAAGGTTAACAACAGGAGGTCGATCTCTACTTACTTGCACTTGAGAATTTAAAATATGACCATTTCCATTTTCCTTTTTTGATTATCCCTTATCACTTATTATCTTCTTTCAGTATCCTTATCTACACAGCATTTGTCAAACATCAGAACTGTCTGACAGTTACCCTTTAAAAAATTCAAGAAAAGAAAACTGAAATATATTTCTGCAGGAGCTGATACTGTACAGAAGCAAGTAGGCATAAAGCTCATGATATCACTACAAGAGCTGGCAAGAGGCACTTCACACAATTAGGCAAATTCAGACTTATTTAATTGTCCAGCAACTTTACTGAATTCCTGCACTTCATTTTTAGCACAGAATTAAAAGTTACCCTCTCTATTTCTCCCCAGTGGTGCAAAGAAATTCAGTGAATGATGGGGTATCACCAGGATAGAGCATTTTAGTTAATATAACAGAGCAGGAGCTGATCATTCCAGGAATGTTAGATGTCATAACATGAATGAGCAGCAGCAGCAAGGCTGTAAACTTCTAGGGCTCTATACCGAGAGCACTGTGCATTACTTAAGTGGAAGAAAAAATTACATGCAAAGTAGAAAATGCAGAGGAATACAGTTCCGAAATAATGAGATTGGTATTGCATATACAACAATTTATTCCCATTTAGCAGTCAGTGGTAAAGAGACCAGACATTGCAACTCATAGCTAAACACCTGACTGGCAAGCTGAGGATCGCTGCAGACTTCACACGCAGTTGTTCCTGATTAAATCCATGTAAACAGAATAAGACTTGTTCCTGTTTAGTTTAAATCGCTTTTAAACCTAGATTCCCCTTGACATGCTCGTTCCCCACCAATTCCTCTTTTATCCTGCACTAAAAAGGATGTGCAGGAGGAACAGGTGTGCCCTGACAAGAAACCTGCTCCTGCTCAGTGTAGGATATTTCCTCACTCTTAACTTAAACTTTGCCCATAGGGAGACTCCAATTACACAGACATTGGAATGCAAGTCCTGTGCTGCCTGATGTGCTGCATGCAAGGAGCTGTGGAAGAGCCAGACCTCATGCGCTCACCCTCCTCTTCAGTCTGGCCATTGAGGGTGTTTTACACACGCAGGCTGTAGCAAGATTTCACTCCAAAAGGGCCTCTACAGTCATATGGGAGAGAGACAACTGTCCATGCTTATGGTCTGCTTGGTGAATTCTGCAGCAAATATCCCTAGTTTGCAAGAAAAAGGATGGTTTTGCTATTCACCAGCCATACAAACTCAGTCTTTACTTAGGGACTTTCAAAGCCCCAAGGGGCTTCCCTCCTTCCCATTCCTCATCAGTGGCAACAGTTTCTCCACAAGTTAAATTATGTCCTCTCTTACACCTATGCAACAAACATGTATTCTCCCACACTTTGAGACACTTTGCCTACGATGGTTTTATACAGGTAAAAGCTACTTGAAGCCATTATGATTATGCTATCACAACTTCCTAAGCAGTCCTGTCACTGGTGTGTGAGATGAACTACGACCCTTGGCTTACTCTTGCGAGATACATTGATTCATCAGAACTAAAAGCATGTTTTAAAAAAACAGCAAAAGAATCACGAACTAATCTGACTGGATATGAAAAAAGAACTTTGCAGTTGTTTTAACTGCGGGTTTTAACATGTGCTTCAGAATCAAAGTATTCTTGAGCACATAAAGTTGCCAATTCCTTTTTTATTTGTTCTTCTTAATTCTTAATCCTAAAGCAATTGACAATTTATTTTAAATTCCAGTTCTAAGGATCACATGGGTTTGTTGTTATTGCTGTTTCCGAACAACCATCTAAACTCTAGCTTGAGGAAAAAATGGCTTCTAGTCCTTGCAGTTGTGGAAAACCGTTTGAAAAGATGACCCAACTACATTTCAGAGACTGAACAGATGCATACACAGAGATTAAAGAATAATGGTGATCTCAGACATTCCTGATTTTGTGGGGACCCAATTAATTTCAGCAACATGAGCTATGCAAGTCTGTTTAAAGATTAAGAAGTTAAAAGAAAAAAAAAACCACAAAACCCCAGTAAATTCTCAGATTCAGAACCCTTCTTCTTCTACTGAACTCATCTTTTAATTTCCAGTTTTGCAGGCGCTTAGGGACGGTGGAGAGAGAAGAGAGACATTCCAACTTGCTTAATGAGAAGCACAGAGCTCAATCGCCTTAGGTCCAGATCATAAATTTAAAGCGTATCTTTTTTTTTTTTTCCTAAAGTGATATTACACAGTTCCTGCCTCTCTTGCCGTGTGGATAAAACACAGTGAAGCCTTTTGTATGGGTAATACAAAAATCTAACCTTTGTCACACCCTCTGCCATTTGAGGAGAAAGAGGAGCAGCGTGCAGCAGGGAAGAGGAAGAACGCCCCTTATTCTCCTCCACTAAGTAAGAATATGGCCGCACTTCCAAACGAGCCCTTCTTTTTTCATTATTTATGAAAGGTATTTCCACAACGTTTACCATTGATATTTAGTCTATTGAAATGGTTATTTGTGTGTGTGTGAAAGGCACTTTGAAAACTGTTATGAAAAAAACAAAACAGAAGCAGGAAGTAGACCTTAGGTCTTATGAAAGACAAAGACAATCTCCCAGTCACTTCAAGGGGACAAGGTCAGGCCTCACCTTTATTCTCATGCATTTGCATTATTGACTTTATGAAACAAAGGCAAAGCCCTAAGTAAAGAACTCGTTGTGCAAACCAAGGATGCCTGCGTGATCCTGTGTCATTAGTGATGGCAGCTCTCAGCCACACACCACACACTGGAGACACTGGCTATTTGCACAGCATTCAGATGCCACTCGGCTCTGGTATGCGAACCATTAAATGATATGCCTACCGCAGTGATGAAAACGCCTGCTTTACACTTGTATTCACCTATTGACACATCCACCGGCACTCCGAAGTATGGGGTAGAGGCTGAGAAACGTCTCCATCCTCCAGCTCAGCCCATGCCCAAAATCGTGCCCTCAGATTGCATCTGCTCACCGGTCCACAGTCCCTCCTCATCAACATACCGTCCCCTTCCCTCTCCTCCAGGATATATCCCCAGGCTTCAGTTTGACAGCAGGTACTTTAAGCAGTACAATGCTTTGTGTGGGTGGAGTAAATTATATTACTGACTTTAAAAAAAATAAATAAAAAAACCCCACAAATGGATAGCCTTGTTAGTATACAAAAGAATAAAGTGGTACATTTAATTAAGACATTTTTCCCCATATGGCAAATTTTGTTTGTTGTAAAACCACATATTTCATTACTGCTAAGTTATTTACAGTATTTCTGATCTGTCCAACAAAATGGTACATGGTTTAACTGTTCTCTTTGAGGTGATTCTTTATTAGTCATATAATCCATTTTTCTACTGATTAGGGAATATGACTCAGTACTAAATATTCTTTCTCCTCATACAATTGATTTTTTGAGCTTTTTTCTTCAAATATTATTTTCTCCAACACAGTTTTGCTGGCTAGTCTTTATTAGTATAAATCATCTGCAGATGTGCTAGAGATTTCACACTACAGCTTCAAAGACCTTTTCTAGAAACTCTGGAGAACAAAGCAATTTTTCATACCTAATTCCATTCTTCTCTTTCCCACCGATGTAACTGTCAAAGAAAATCACAGCTATGCTGCCAACACAATACAGAATGAACTCGGATCCATACAGACTATTTCTGCAGAGGCCCAGAGTCCAGAGGTGAAAATTATCTATTATTCTAAACAACAGAACCAGCCAAAAAATTCTGCTGTTGAAGACCTCACCCCTTAGGGATGAGATTAATCGGGAACCAAATCAACCTAGCTCCAAGCAAGAACATCAGACTCCCAGTCCCTGCCAGGTGTCCTCCATGAGAGCAGCCAGACACAGCAAACCCGCTGCTGGTACTGCCAGGCTTATTCCTGCCTTCAGACAGCAAGAGAGATGCCACCGGCCACCTCCCCACCCCCCTGCAGCTCACAGCTACCTGTGTTACTGCCCTCCTAATGAATCCTCTGCTGACATTTAGTCCAAAGCATCTTTTGCCTTCTTCTGTTTTGTTTAAAGGGAAAAAAAAAGAGAAAAAAAAAAAAACAACCCACAAACAAACAGGAAAGTACATTAAACCAAACACTTTCAATTTACATTATTTTTGGATCACTTCCTCAGCGGCCTGCCCATGGAAAGCTAGCATTTTGCAAACTTTCAACTAAAACACGAACAATATTCAATACTGACAGGATGAAATGCATCAATCTGCCCATGGCTTAATTCACAAAGGCAAATTTCTCTTTCCCAGTCTCGTCCCAGAAATGGGAAATAAACTTCTGTACTTCAGTATCCATTTCTGCTGGAGAAGAGGGCATAATTGGGTCCATTTGGTGGGGGGTTTTGGCATTCTATGCTTTTCATAGGATAAAGCCTGACAAAGGGACAGACTATCAAAACTGAGCCAGAAATGAATCGATTTACAGCAGTGTAGTAAAATTAAAATGTGACTCAATCTGGTTATTACTCAATATAACTTAGAGAAGAAATGGGTCTTTGTAAAGTCTTAAACAAATTAATTTGCTTGCTTAGCAGACTTAGGGCTTGTTAAAGGCCCACTAAGGTGCCTCATTGCTTTCAATGCTCTCTGGCTCATTGCTCTTTCCACACTGTTCAGTAGCTGGCTGTAATTCCGTATTTCAGAAATTTTCTTCTAACTTCAGGTACTTTCAGAATGATTATAAAATGGATTGAATATAGGATCGGGGGGGGGGGGGGGGTAGGGGTGTGGGGGGGTGAAATCTGAGTTAATCTATCTGGACAAATTAGTCCTATCAGATACCCCATTAAAATCGGTCCAAATGAAAAGTAACCTTTTAATCATCTGAGCTACAGGACCCAGCCATCACATGTCACAGCCAGCACACAAATATCCAGAAGCTAATGAAATATGGTGCTGTATTTCAAACAAAATCAATCACTGATTTCTTAAAATTTCATCCAGAAACCTAGTGAATTTATTTCTCTCTCTTTTTTTTTAAAATCCCATCTGATGGGAGTTAGTATCAAGCAAGGGCATACAGAGAAATCCCTAGCTGATGAGTTGCTAAGTAAATCTGTTACTACAGGAAACATGTTCACGTCTTTAACAGGTACAAACAAACACAACTGATGGGAAGAACACAATCAATAAAATAGTTTCCAAAAATCCTAGGACTGTTTTTCTTAAGATCAGCTCTGAGTGACTTCAATTAGATGCAGATCTGTTCTGGTTTTCTCAGCTTTGCCAGCTTGTCAGATAATTGCCTCCCAAGCAACTCTGGTGATCAGGCTTTCTCAGTTCAACCATTAACTCATTCTTTGACCAAAAAAAAAAAAAAAAAAAAAAAAGCCATGGCACTTTGAGTTCTTTTTCAAAAGGACAGGTATGGATTGCAGCCTGAAAGGTGCAAAATATACTACACTCATCATTCAAATGTGTTTTTAAAACCAATACTGCGGCATAATAGAGAGTTTTCTAGTTCTTTTCTGTTACCTGCTGCTGTGTTCTGTACACAGCAGGGAAAAGCATGGTTGTGTGAAGTTCATTGATGGATACAGCTGAAAATTTTGATTAATAATGACTACTCATCCTGCATCTGCACTTTATTACCATAAGCCATTATGCTCAACTCTCATAAGGTAAGCACACGTGAGCCAGAATTACAGCCAATTTACAAGAAAATAACCCAAATCAAACTACTTTTCACATCCTATGTGTGGTACATGCTTATATGGTTCCTCAGATCAGAACCGCAGGCTCCTGAGACACACCACTGTGCCTTAGAAAGAGTCATGGTGTGTCACCCCAGAGTTACAACAGATGTTTGACACTGGCTTTTACACGAGAGGAATGCGGATGCATTCTGTTCATAAAAGTCTGTGGAAGGTTTAGAGATCTAAGTGGTTGAAATGCATGGTATAAATATGCAGTTATCATCAGTACGCTTCTGTCTTAGATAAACTTTTGGCAAAGTGGAACCTATGAAAACTGTTCAACTTTCTGTAATTAAAACAATATTAGAATAATCATGTTTCACCATGACAAAATATTACAGGAGACAAAGGAAGACCTTAACCATTGCTTGTAATAGGCCTTTCAAAACACAAACCATACCCATGAAAGCGATAATTTTTTTTACTTCTGTGATAGATTTCCTTTCATGAAGGTATGTTGCAAAATAAACACTATTCTTCACTGTGTTCTAAAAATGTCTGCTTTGAACTATTTAAACTATTTTAATTACTCACTGTTTTATCAGCATAAATAAAATTTGCTCAGTGACCCGTGTATTTCTCATCTAAGTGAACCGAGCTACTTCTCCCAGATCATTTAGTGCAGGTTAGCCAGGCTTTGTGAGCAGCGTATAATGATATGCAAACTAAAACCATAACTATGTCAATTTAAGGTCAAAAAGGCCTATTTGTGGTTATTATGGAAATCAGTTTAAATGCGAGGTGGCTAAACAATGCGTCTTTGCGTACTGCCTCAGCAAAAACCCACAACCAACCTGCCAACATCTGCTTTTTGAAGTGTCAGATAACATTATTTCCAGGATGACATCAAGGGCCTTTATTGGCTATGCATAAGGTCAGTGAATATTAACTTCATTTACACTTGGCTGAGAATTGGCTGGTGCCAACAATAGAGGTTTAGATCCTCTGCTGAGCAGGGTTAAAAACTGACAGAAAGCTGCCATTGAGGAAGATGGATGATCGTACTAGCTGACCCTATTCCTCCCCAAGTGTCACAGCTTCGGCCTCTTTTCTATCTCTGCAACAAAAGACCCTCTCTGAGCTTTCCAGTGGCCTTCAGCTTTATTGGTGCTAACAGGCCCAGACATTTTCATCGATTGGATTCTCTACCTCTTAAACACAAGAGCTTGCCCTCCCTGGCTAGCCAAACCTTGGCACAGATGTCTTTTTTTGTAATTGCTTCTCTGCTGTCTGTTGGGAAGGATGCAATCGGACAGGCGAACATCATGTCAACACAGAAAATGCTTCACCATTTATCTCGGTTTCCCAATGGCATTTTAAGGAAAGTGATACGCTGTTTGCCTTGGGGGGGGCTTAACCCTTCAATGGCTCAAAAGGTCTATAAATGCAGAAAAAGAAGTTGCTGTAAAAAAATTCTAGTGCATTTGTCCTACACATAGTTCACAAACGATGAATTAGTTTTTTCCAATCTAACTATTTTAAATACACATCTTTAAATGCACAGAAATCGGTTTAGTGTTGTTACTGTGCATGCTTCTATGTCAGATCCTCAAGGGGCTTTTCAGTCAAGTTCAAAGTATACATTTTATAAATAATGAGACTTGAATAGTTAATAATGTAAACATCTGTAGAATTTCCAGTCTATTTAAATCCGAGGCCACAAACTTAATAAAAATCACAAAAATACATTAGGAGCTTAAATGGATTAGAACATATCTATTACGCAGAATGAAAACAGACATCTTTTAACATTTGAATGACAGAATGACTGGAGAAAAGATATAAAGGAAACGTAACAGAGCTGTACAGAATGCTTTGGGGTTGAAGAAAAACAAAGCTGATGCTCTTTTATCTTTTTTTTTAAAACATCTGCTACTGGACATTGCTGGCAAAAGAGTAATGGATTTGACAAGCCACTTGTTTGATCCAATACAGCAATTCCCGTCTTTCTGCATACACCATGGAAACACCCAGCCTGCTATCATAATTTATATATTTTCCCAGATTGTGGGCTGCGCTGCATGTGCTCTGTGCCAGACTGACTCTGCAAAGCCACCCTTAAAGGCATTATAGCTAGCCAGAGGACTCGTCTCCCACTGAGTTGCAATCAACAGGATTATAACAACCCTTGCTCTGCCTAACATAGGTTTATAGCCAGAAGCACAGGAGCACGGATTAAATGCCCCTGTTAAAATCCATGGCACAAGTTATCTAGCAGGGACTGGCACAAGTCTCAGAGCTAAGGATGATCTAAAAACCATGCATATAAAAACTGATGAAAAAAAAAAAATGGGGCGGGGGGGCACCAAAACTTATTTTTTTACAGAGCTATGGGTTTTGCAGTAAATATAATGGAGCAATTCTCTCAAAAATTAAGGTAGAAATGCCAAATACAGGCGAGGTCACAGGGTGGGAAAAAAACGTAATCCAACCTGACAGCCCAGCCTATAAAGGTGAATGAAGTATCAGCCACCAAAACTACCTCTGTGCCATGATGTAGTGTGGCATGATGGATCAAATTATTTCAGTTTTCCAATAATGCTTGTGGTTATAATTGAGGGAGGGGGTTGGAGGGAGTGGGGGGTCATCAAGTAAAAAGGCAAACATTTTCTGCTGGGGGAGAAGGAAAAATGGCACCATTTTCAAACTAGCCGCAATCAAAAAGGAAGTTTACCTCAGTCATAAAAACGGTAGAAAAGAAAACCCAGTCATAATTCAGCCATAAAATGAAAAGATGTACTATGAAAAAAATATGTGTGAAAGCAGCTAAAGTGATTTTTGAAAATACAGCAATACATATATTTCTTGGAATGAGATGTTTATTGCATACAGCCTACCGCAATATAAAATAACGCAATTGTGCGATTGTACACCAAGACTCATGATGACTTTTTCTTTTTTTCCTTTTTTTACACTACTGGTGGGGAATACTGCCACAGTAATGAGGAAAACACACATTTTTCATATTTGTAGTAACTGCTATTAAACAAACTGCTTTTAGCAAGGACTGCAAGACTGGGCCCTTGCTCTTTGTGTTAATAACAGATGGTTATGACATGGGGCCAATTCCTGTTTTTCTTACTTTCACAAGTAGTCCCAAGGGACTAATTATTTTTTTTTTTTTTATGAATAAAGCAAGCAAGATTTTACCCAAGGGAAAATCTGCAGGTTTGCAACAAAAACGTTTGTGGTCCCCTTTTCCACTGGGTAAAAGTAAGGAGCTCTGCCTCTTCGGTGCACCCCGCCAGCCCCAAAGGAAGCGTTAAGGAACCCCAGTCGCAGGTACTTGGAAGGAACAGGGAGAGAAAGAACTGGCACGTAAGTATGAAATGATGACAGCTCTCAACAGATTTCCCCAATATGCTTCAGAAACCGCTATCAGGGATGGAGATTGGCAAGGGATCCCCAGCAGCACGCTACTTCCATCTGGACTGGGTGGAACTATAGTGTTCCACCTATAGTTCCAACTATAGCAGACAGCTATGGGGATTTTAAAGAGGACAAGACAGATCCATTTTTTAACCCACAGAGACATGTCATACAGCACAGGAGTTTTTCCCCCATGGATAATCACAGGAAAAGGGCTCCAGTCAGAAGATATTCTCCTTTCCCATCACCTTAATGAACAGCCCTCCATCTCTTTTAGTTAACAAATGCAAGTCAACCATGATATATTTGTAAGCATATTCTGAAAATTAAAATGAAGAAAAATTAATGAGAAATAAGTATCTGTGAAACAGGTGCTTACCATATGCTGAAGGCGACCAGGCTGTTCACCTATACAGGAAAGTATCAT
The DNA here is from genome assembly GCF_026419915.1 of Harpia harpyja. Classification (NCBI taxonomy): domain Eukaryota; kingdom Metazoa; phylum Chordata; class Aves; order Accipitriformes; family Accipitridae; genus Harpia; species Harpia harpyja. The sequence goes on along the minus strand of NC_068942.1, from coordinate 17,777,296 downwards.
CTCTCTATATGGGCTATACTGTCCATAAACCACCATACTGTGTTCCTTTAACTACTACCCATTGTATGATCAGGTGCCCACCACAAGAAGCAGGAGGAGCTGAGCCACTGTTCCCACCAGGCATCAGATACCCAGCGTAGGGCAAGTGTAATTTGTATGTGACAAAGGGCTTGTTTTACCCTCCTCTAAAAGGAGTTGTGAGGGTGCCACGAGCTGGATCTTCATTTCACTGAATATAGATACACTACTGACTCAGGGAAATGGAGACAACCGGTATGAACGCAGAGATTTAAAACTCACTTCTGAGGAGATTGTAGCGATTGCAAGATTGAAAACCCTCTTCCATCTCTGCATTTCTGTGTAATATAAATTAGGGTTTGGGGATTTTCTTCTACCTCAAGAAGAAATTACATTAGTGTATACCCATTAGGTAAGTACATATAGCACTTTATAAAGCAACACCAAAAATATTGTTTCAACCTGAATGCTTAAGCACCTCAGCCACTCACAGCTAGAAAGAGCACAATGACATGTTACCCATATTTAGCAGACCAAACTAAACTCTTAACTGGTGACCATGGTGCTAGAAAGCTAAGGTTTGACTTGCAAATCAAGTGAATCTAGGATACATGGAATGATATCCTCCCTTTAGAAAGAAGGGCAGCCCAAGCAGAACATCTTTTTAGGTATGTGGAGCTGATCTGTAATGTTCTTATGTGTTCAGATGACCTGAGCAGCCTGTTTGTTCATAGTCCCAGAACACGTCCGTCAATCAATGTCAACATTCTTCCAAGCTCCACTTTGACTGGCAACTGACAGTCAGTTATCTCCTGAATGTTAATTAATAATGAATACCCTTGTCACTGCTTAAATACACAAAATGTCTTTAAATGGTGGAATTTAAAAAATGGGGTTTGTTCTGTGAGAACAGGGATTGTATTTTCATTTAGTCCTTGTGTTAAGGAGAGAAATAAAATTCCTCATTTAAAGATTGCACGTCATTTGTTCTATCAACATGTGCCTTATTTTCTAAAAAACACTCATCTCTACATGTGTCATGCAATTTTGAATCTTATGTTCCTGGATACATGATTTTTACAACAGTAATACAGAATACGGTGACTGTGTAGCTCTACATATGACAGAAAATCTTTAAGATAAAAGATCAAAAGTAGGCATGTCATTGTCTCCTCCCCTGTCGCACTCACCCAGGAAAAAGAAACAGTGTGTTTTAAAAAGATGTTATTTCTCTCCCTTGTTTACTGGCATTATTCACTAGCAATTCCACTGACAAGACTTTTTTAATAATAAGCCAAATGGAGACTTATTTCAACTGACAAACTAAAGCAGACAGACAAGCATACACACTGTAAAGCCAAAGAATTGCCCCTTTTAATCAGAAAATTAAGTGATATATAATTAATGATAAGTGAAAGTGAACAGAAGAGACAGTCACAGATCACAGATTGAATATTTTGTTCAATCTGCACTGTGGGACATGATTTTCAACCCTGCTTATGATTTTAAGCACATGATACTTTCACACTACCCAGCAGCAGACTGCAGATTAAATCTGGCTGAGACTTCCATAGGTGAGATAATTAGGTGACAATGTGGAGCCTTGGGATTTGCTAACGGTTAAAACAATGTCCATTTCCTTTAGGTATCATTTGGGAGGACTTTATCAGTACTTTTCTTTTTTTTTTTTTAGTTAAAGTCAATAAAACTGCCCACATTTTGAAAGTTGTCCATTTGTCTGTATAAACATATTGTCCGTACACAATCAACACAAAACAATGTCACAATTATAATATACTCCAGAAAGAAAACAATGTTAATTTTCAGTGAAGAGCTACTGGTACAGAACAAAACTTTTCAATAAGCTGGACAAAAATGAAAATGGAGAGTTATCTATCTAATTTATTTACTGTGCAAATAAATTGATTGAGAAAAAATATGTTGACATTTTGAAACATGAGAAATCAAACATCTAAGATTCAATATTTGATTTCAGCTAAGGGACTGTATCATGGGCCTGATACAACAAAATCAAGTAAGAATACCCTCTCTTCAACAGGATTCCAATCACATTCCAAAAGTATCTTTACGCAGCAATTAAAAAAGAAATACCAAAGATGATCTTAAAAAAAAAAAAAACAAACAACTGTTTTATGCAATCTTTTTCTTTCTAGTTACATTTTCTTATTTGATATTTTAAGACTTCTAAGACTTGTATACGGTCTAACAGAAACAAGAAAAAAGATCAATACGTCTCCATTTGCTTTGACATACAAACACATCACCCTTATAAACAAATGAAAAATCAGTAGAACGTTTTCTCCAGTTCTGTCATTCACCTCAGAAATATATACATATATATATAGTGCAAATAAATTGATCAAGACAAAAATGTTAACATTTTGAAACACGAGAGCTTAAACATCCAACGTGAAATGTTTTACCTTTTATATATATATATACACATGTGTGTGTGTTTTATATATATATATCTATTTAATATACAAAAGAAAGCTCAGAACCTAAAAGACTTGGAACCCATCGCTCCATATGAAAGATGGTTCAACTGCTAGACTATGGGAAGAGCAAGTGTCAGCAGGGGCTAATAAAACCTTCTAACAGTGACTGCATGTTGGTTAATAGGCGTGCCCTATTTGAAGCAAGAGATCCGAGTTCAGATTCTCCTCAGCAAGAAAAATAATTGACCTAAGTCTGGAAAACTTGAGTTGAATGAGATCATGTAAATATGATCAGTGATCACAGCCACATGTTGCCCACTCAGACCATGTTCCACAGACAAATTTTTGAACATGTAATTTGTTCCAGCAATAACAGAGCTGAGCTGTTTGGCACACAAACTGCCAAACTTTTAGGAATACAATAAACTTTACTTATAGAATCTCAATCGGCAACATTCTTCAAGCATTTTCATGGTAGCTAAGCAAGGGCTCCAAGATTTTAAATTAGAGATTTAATGAGATTCTCAACACCAACTACGTCCCTCCATGGTCACAAATGGATCGACTCAAATAGGCACGACACAGACATTCATGAAATGTATCATTTGTTCTTATACTCTACCCATACAATAGTTTAGTGTAAAAAAAGATGGTACATTCAGGAAGTTCAAAGAATACTATGTTTACGACTCATAAATGAGGACTAGCTAGTAAGCCAAGAAACTGAGAGATTTGGAGGGTTGGAGGCCACAGGCAGTACTAACTTTTCAGGTGGGGTGGATCAGGTCATTAATCCAAGGTCCAGACAACCCCTGAGTTTTCCCTTGATGGTCCATCAGAAGTGGACGGAGAACACTGACATCCTGCCCCTCTCCTACACAGGGGGTTAGGCTTCTATAGAGAAATATGCACATGTACACTATGTCATAAGACGAGAACATGGTCATTTGAGAAAAATAAGCTCTATCAAGGGTCAGGGGACACCTGTAATTTAGTCACATCATGAGGACATATCACATATCCAGTAAGGTGAAGGGAACATACAGCAGGTCACATGCATACGGCTACATGAGACCACCATATTAGTCACCTGCCAGAAGACCTCCAAGTATTACTTTCAAGGGCCACCCTAGTTCAATCCACTGTGTTCAATTTACTGGAAAAATGAACACCAGTCATCTAGGCTGGGTGATATTTCACATTCACTAAATGTAAGGAAAGAAGAATAACAAGTTATAGCCACTAATTATCCTAGAGATTATACATGTCATGTACCATCAGTGGAATTTCCGAGTCCCATTTATATTTACTTCTCTGTACACATTTATACCAGCACAACACCTACAATTCAGAAAAGCACATCTAATCAAACATGCATTTAAATATGTTTCATCAACATAAAAGTTTTAGGGTTTTGTATATTCTTAGTTACTTAAACTTTAGTACTTTCCTCAGTAGGAATATATTAACACATGATGTTACTCCCATCGAGTTAATGGGATTCTTGCCATTAAGTTCAAGGGATGATGCCTCAGCCTGCAGTCCTACAGATAGTTTTCTGCATTAGGCTTTACTTCCTTAAAATAGTCATAACTTTACTGAAATGTAGGAGCCCCATTTTTACACTTTCTACAGCATGTTTATTTATGGTAATACATACTATCAGAAATTTTTTTGTTCAAAAAGAAAAAATCAGTAGCCAACCAGCAAGCCAGGGCTCTACACTTGCACCAGCTTCTCAAAATTGAGCGCTTAACTTATTTCAGAATTACAGCAAGAAATAATCTTTGCATTTATGTATATTAAATACATTGCAAAATAATACCAATTAGTTTCTTAATCATGTGCTTCCCTTTTATCCATCAATCACACACATTTGAGGTATGCCAGGTGTCAGAAAATACTAATAATTACAGTTAATTAGACTTTTATTAGAAAAATGCTTGATATTATTATTGCAGGAGAGCCATGTCTTGCCAAGAGACACATGTAACTAATCCAAACCATAAAAATTAAGAAGTTAAAAGTATCAGTTTACCTTGGGTAAAAAACCCTGATGTTTCTTACAGATGTGAGCAACTTTATCCTCCTTAGGATAGGCAGTGGGGCCACCCAGCTAAATAAAGCTATGCAGGTACATGCATTGACAGGATCAGGACTCTAGAAGGACAATAATTGAGCCCAATTCTGATCTCACACAAGTTTTATACTTGGTTGCCTTTGCTACTCTGAATTATACTTATAAATTAGCTTAATATTGAGCAAAATTTCCTGAAATGCATATAGCTTCTAAAAGATAATTTTTCCTAAAAGGAAAATCTGTTCTTAATGAAGAAAAATAGAAGTAAGGAAAAAAGCATTAAATACTGAACCGTCACTCTCCAGTATGTTGGCATGTTGTGTTTATAACAGAGACATGACGGAGTCAGAAACAGTCATTAATGGAAAAGTACACAAGAATACTCCTTCACCAGAGACACTGGACATACTGCTGATATGTCTGAGAACAAGAAATGAAATATGATATTCCCACAGAAAAGAAAGTTTCTGCTGTGAACTATTAACTAGGATACTATTCACTTTCACATATAACATATTTTTCATTAGTATCAGGGACAAGAGAACTCACTGTGACAGATACAGGCAACAGAAAGATTTGGAAGTGCACAGGGATAAAAGCTTCTCTAAGTAAGGAGAAGACTGTTCATAAAAATGTCTTAAAGATATTTGCTCTTGCTGCTGTTTTCTCAATGCAAGGTTCTAGAAGAAATTAGATACATCATCCTCTAAAGAGAAGTTACTTTTTATGAAATTAGAGATGGTAATGCTGAATGAAACAGTGAACCTGCCTTTCCCCCCCCCCCTTTTTTTTTTTCTTTCTGCTTGATGCCACAACATTCTGTGAAGGCTTACAGTAGAAAACATCTACATATTTTTCCCATCATGTGAACTGTGTTTGGTTTTTAATAAGCTCCCTGAACATACTTTTCTAATTCTTTTAAGGAAACCCCTTACAAATTGTTTTATTCTTAACTTGGTTCCAAGCCTTAAGTTTTTATTAACAAAGTAGTATTTCTAGTATTTCTAGGGGGGGAAACCAATCGTGACATAAACAAAGTATATGTACTGAGTACACTTTGAAAGATCCATTTTCTCTTTGCAGATATTAATTTGGAAATGTTTAGTTGTTTTCAGTTTAAAAAGTGTTAATCCACAAGCTGTGTACAGCTTATTGTTTTTAATAACTAAATTAGCATTGCAGACAGAGCTTGCACAGTACAGGAAAAACACTAATATTTAATGCTGAGAAGTCAAGAAGCAACAATTAATTTTTACACTGTAGTTCAAGTGGTAATAAGCACGATACTAAGTGAAAACCCACATAAAAAGAAAACTATCTCTGCAGTTTCCCAAGCAAAAACAGAAAGATATTCTTAAAGATTTAATACTGCTTAATATATAACAACTATTGAGGGGACAGGGGGTAAATATTTTCATGATAACAGAGGAAGTTTGGGATGCAGCAAAATTCAAAAGCTAATCCAGTTAAGCAAACATTTTGCTCACATAATTTTTATTTTCTTTCAACTTCAGAACCAAATATGGATCTCTCTGTATGGCTGTCCCAATTCTCGAATAAGAACCTCCACTTCACTCCTTTGCTTAAGGCTCCTTGTTTTCAGAGAGCAACTTACACTTTGAACTGCAGTTTACTTGAACAACTTTGAACAGCATTTCACCATCCATATAATAGATGTCCTACAGACACATAAACTAGATTAGTTAAACACTTATTAACATGTTCCCCTCTTTCCTGTGATCAGTTATTCCATTAAATGATCTCTACTTTCAGTTTCTCTGTAACCTGCTAACTCTCCTTTTCTCAGTTCCTGGAACATTGTTTTCTGGCTGGGGGGGTGGTTTTTGTCTTGTTTTGTTTTCTTAAAAAGCTAACAGTGATATTTAATGGAATGCATGTACACTTGAGAGTCCCCTAACAAGGACTGTATGTGTCGCTTCTCCCATTTGTACTCAGAAATGAAAGAATATTTAAATTTATTTTTAGTGGCTTAATTCTCAGAGGTTAACAGAAAACCTGGACAAAAAAAACAACCCAAACCAAACCAAAAACCCTACAGAATTTCCAAGCAAGCCAGTTGCTTTTTCATCTAGGAAAATCTTTTACACATAGAAAATAACAAAGCTATTACATGCCTCTTGCACCTTTCACAAAACATTTCTGGGCAGAAAAGTTTGTCTGAGAAGCAAGATGTATGGTTTTGGGCAACAGGCTTGACACGATGAGATTCCATTTCTAAATACCAACTAAAGCTTCATTTAGAACAAACAGAAGACAGACTTTATCGCTAAGGAGTTAATGGCCCAGCTGTTGAGCAACCGTAGCTAATTCAGCAGTGGCATCCCAGACCCGTAAAAAGACAGCTTTAGTGCTTCCTCTGTAACTAAAGGAGAAATTACTAAGATTCTGTTAGATTTCATTGCTGGTTTTGTTTTGATTTCAAAATCTGTGCACAGCAGTGAATGTGACAAAAAAAAAAGTACAACAAATTTAGTTTAAGAAATTTATATTCAGCAAACAGCTAGTAAAATGCAAAAATCAAATTAATTCCCGGAGTTCCTGGAGACAACAGAATCTGGGAAGAGGAACAAAGGGTCAGGGGGTGGCGTGGGCTAGGGCAGAAGAGGGGCTGGAGAAGGGAAAGAACTCTACATTCAACTACATTATCCAACAATTTCACTTGTAGAATCTCGGCTCCTGATTGCCCACCTGCATGTGCTATTTCACTCCTGTCAGCTCTTCTGGAGCAAAACAACTATTTCATTGGAAACTAAACCCGTCAGTAGCTCTGCAGTTAATTCATTTTAGGGATCACTCTGATGGCATTATGGATGAGAACTAGCTGGTTTCAACCGCCTCCACCACTTGATCACTTCAAGTTAACATCACCTTACTTCTCACGTATCTTCGTGTCACACTTGAGAGAGGATGCTGTATCACCAAAACTATGATGGCCTATAATCATACTGAAACTAATTCAGACATTTCAGGCAAAGGAACAGTGTAAAAAAATAATTGGATCTTAGGGCCAAAAGGCAACCCAGAGGAGACCTGGAACAAATGCTGTGAGAACACAAGCCATTTTGTATGATTTAATTTGGAAACCACTTTTCGAAAAGGACGTGTTTCACAGTAGACATAGCTCCTCTCCCCCTCTCTTCTCTGTGTTGACACATCCAAAAGGCTGAAGAACATGAACAAAGTAGGTCAAAGAAACCCAAATGACTTAGGGAGACTGACAAATTTGTGAAAATCATCCTCCTTATGAACACTAGACTGTTCTGAAAGAAATATATAGCAATAAAATATATTTTTCTACCACATCTCTCTGACAAGAAGACTCCAGGGTGAAAGAAAGCCAGGACATTTGACTTTCTAGAAACTCCAAAGGGGGCTGGAAGCAGAAATCACAGCTCTGCATTTCATAGTAGAAACACCTTCAGTATTCTTAACCATCTAGCTAGAAGGTCTTACTTTTACCTTAAAAGTACCTGGTATATTTTTCTGAACCCTGCTAGGATACTTTGGAAAGATATTTACCTTTTTTTTTTTTATTTAAAATCCAATACTTCCTATGCAGTTGTATCTGTGATCTCATATCAGATCACACTGCCCTTTCTTTAAAAAGGACAAAAAAATTATTTAATATATTAGGGGATAAAAAGGGAAGGAGGTAGACACTCTCCTGTTGAACTTCCATTGGCTTCAGAGAAAATGACAAGACTCGGAGATATCCTTATTCTCTGCTCTGGTTCAATTTGCTGAGAATAATTACATTCTCTTCCCTAGAGTAATTTTGGAGGCAAATAGAAGAAAGGTAACTCTTCTTCAAAAAAGGAAACATTTAGAGTCTTGACGATATAAATGCCATTGAAAAAGTTTCCTACAATTTTTCCCCTTCTGCACAAAGCAAAACATTTTCAAGTTGAAAATGTAGGAATGTCAACATAGGTTACTCAAGCTGCAGGTCACCTACAGCTTTTGGGACACACTACCTGAGCTAAACTCTACACCTAATTCACAATATGCACAACTTGGGCTTTTTAGAAACAGGGTAACATTTTTTTTATGACAACTTATTCACATAGCCCCCTTAATTCATTGCCTTCTACTAATAAACTTGTGGCACATCTGCTCCTAAGTGGAGTAATATTAAAAAACAAAAACAAAAAAACCAACCAAACAAAAAACCACAGCCACACATACTTTACCACAAATATGCCAAGCATAAAGCAAATGCAGTTTCTGGATCTGTTATCAAGTAATATTTCACAAAGTAAAGAGATAAAAGTTTGTCCCAAGAAGAAAAGACAGAAGGAACAGATGCATCTTGCAGTCTGGCACAGTGTACAGCACATGACAAAGTTTGGAAAGAAAAGCCTATAGCTCCCTTTTTACATCACCAAGACAAAATGTACAAATAGCTATAACCCCCTCCCCATTTGGGGGCCCATAAAACAACTGTTAATGCATACAGTATTATAAAATGTTTAACAGTAAAATGGACCCATTTGGCTTTCCCTAGAAATCTGAATTTTTGGACTTGGTGCCCAATCATCTATGTAATTTCTCAGTACAGTCATATTAAGAGATGCTTCCCACCTTCTGAAATATCACTCTACTGTTCTGATTGAACAAATTTAATTCCCTCCCTCCTCACCCCCAACTAACATGAAACAGATGGAAAATACATTACACTAGAAGTTCTCAAAGAATTGCTTTCTCCTTCAAATACCAATCACTGATTGCAGTGTGCTCCTTAAATGCACAACATATCGACTGAACTCCATTGTGAGAAAAAAATCGAAGTTAGACCTATTGGGAGTCCACTACAGCTACTGAGAACTTTATTGGGTTTTTGTGGTTGGTGGGTTTTGTTTTTTTTTTCCAGAACAGACGCAATACACGATGTTGGAAGAACTGAATGTTTCTAAGTACCTTTCCGGTACCTTTGCTAGGTACTTTTCAAGACAACCCTTTAAAATGTACAGCTTCCACACCTAAGTCTAGGGCCACACACCAGCAGACATAAGATCAACACTGAGGAGATAGCGTCCTTGCACATAAGCAACAGAATCTGCAATTCAAAGTTCAGAGGCTCATCTAGTTTTCTCATGTTTGTTTCACCCAGCTTTAAGATTTTGCTTTACATGACAATTGTGAGATCTCTGGAATTTGGCTCTCTTATGTATGTGTGTTATCACGACAGATCACTGAGGTGGCACGGACTCCTTGGCACACCTATAGTGAGAAGTAATCAGTGTACATCCAAAAAAAAAAAAAAAAAGATTAATTCAGTTTGAAAGATTGAGCACTGAAGAAGGAACACATGGGAGCTCATTTTCCAGGTCATGTGTTTCATCGCTCACAATTGTTTTCTTCCTTATCATTCCAGCACTACTGGTTACTTACATTCATGCAACAAAAAAATCTTCTGGCAACACATCCAGTGCAGAGTTCTGTATAAATCAAAATTCAATTGTTTTAGTATCTGAATTCAATAAATTTCACACATAGGAGAGAAGCTGTATGCAAAAGGAACATTCTTCAGTCACAGACAGCCAATCAAGCTAGCGTCACACAAATGAAAATCCCCACTGAGTTACAGGCTGAAGATCTATTTGGAACTACAATGTGGCCATCTACTCCTACCTTTGCTACAACGCAGCCAGATAAGGTATTATTCTGTATCTTTAAAAGACCCTCCTATTGTGTTAAGTTAATTCAGCTGAGCTTTAGCAAGTGCGAGAGAGGAATCACAGACTTCTGCCCATCCTGACAGAGCACAATGCTTTCTGCCACGAGCAGTCCCAAAGAAGTCACACAGCATGCCAGGTACAAAGTATTTGCAGAAGTGAGCCCTCAGACAGGGCTATAAAAGCTCTGGGTTAAGGAAGTACACGCCAACTTGCTTCTGCTTGATCTGTTACACAGCTTGACAGTAACAGATAGCCAGTTGCATTAGTGTCAATGTTCAGATAAGTTTCTCTCAATATCTGTCACAAAAAACAGACGCGGTATCAGCGTGCCAGCTGTATTATCGGTCACTACATAGTTGATCATACTTAATAACAGCCTCAAGCACAGACACGGCTAACAAGTATCACAGACGGCAATTACTATTGTGTGCCACAGTCACCCAGATCGCTCTGACTCGGAGCTGCCAACGGCGCGCATTCGGCGAGCGCCTGCCTCCCACCTTTTCCCTCTCAAATACATTAACTTGCCTCAATATGGAGCCAGAGTTTGTTTTGAAACTCTTAACAGGATCACTGAAAGAAAAGAGGAAAAATACCATAAATGATCCTCTGGACTGTTTCCAGAGTAGCGTATTCTCTTAGCGATTGCTTTGAAAGCAAGCCAAAAATGGGAAGTGTTCTTGCAAATGAGCACGCTACTATACTCAAGTACAAGTTATCATTTAATTCTTTTGTCAACATCAGTGCGGTTAGAAATTAAGAAGCCTGTTTAATAAACAGGTTACTTGAATTCCAGTTACCAAACACCAATTTCTTCTCTATCCATCCCCCCATGCTCACTCAGCTCCCGCCCCCCACACACTTCCCAACATACACTGCTTTCTTTTTTGGATACTTTCTCTCCTTTATTGAAAGTCAAATAAAATTAGTATATTAATTACATCAACCATGACTAGGTCTGTAATCAAGAGCAAGTTAGCTAAGAAAAGGAAAAAAAAAGTCAGTCGCTCCAAAAAAGCATTTGAAAACCTCAAAACAGGCTTCTACGGGACACAGTGCTTAATATTTTTAACAGAGCTTTGATACAGTCTACTGAATGGTTTCATGGGGGCAGTTTTTCACATTACAATTACTCCTAATGAGATCACCCTCCACAGTGTATAAGCCCTCATCCCTTCCCAACAGAACAATGAAAGATTTGTGCAAGGCTACAAAGGCCTCAGATCAACTCCACTCACTTCACCTTGTACCGAATTTCCTCGTAAAAACTTGCCAAGAACACAAGTGCGTTTTTTTCTGAGGACAAATGACTAATAAGGAGACTCATTTACTTTGTTTCAGGGTGTCCCTAATCCTCTACAGATTTTGAAGTCCTCACACAGACATCTCAGACTCAGTGACTGATGCCAGCTTTGGTTTTGAGATTCTGTAGGTTTCTCCTCTTCACAGATTTGTGGGGTTTTTTTCCAGTGTTTGACTTACAACATTTCTCACCAACAAATGTCTGCCTATCTTACAACAAAAATATGGTGATATGTAACTCCTTGTGTTATCTTACAATAAAGATGACAGACCTTGTGTTAAATGTACATGAAAATACCTGTCTTCAAACAAACTGCCTATTCTCTTGATTTTACTGTAAGGAAAGACAATGAAATATCCTTTCTCACGCTAAGCAGAAATATCTTACACATGTAGCCCCAGTGAAAGCAATGCTAAGGGTAGGTATCATTCTAAGAATATGGATAACTGAATCAGTCTGAATTAGAAAGTACAACTTAGCAGTCTCTGATTTGCTAGCATTTTAAACTAATCACCATGATCCCACTGCAAGCCAAAAGTTTAGAGTTAGCTTTATGCAAAAAGATACTGTAAAAAGGAAAACATACTTTCTTCTGAAAACTTGATATTCTGTTTGAAAGATCTATCTTCTGTTTGAAATTTTATACACTTGACACACAACTCCAACTCAGTTTTTGTGTGTGTATTCTTCCCATTACTAACCACACCTCATTCTAAGTTCACCTCCTGTTTTAGTTTCCTTATAATTCTGTCACAGATCATGCGAAAGAACAAACTGTTTAACTACTTATATCCAAGACTATTGATACAATGTTCTGTGATAGGTATGATTTGCTCTGCATTACCAAGAGGTACAAGGAACATCACCTTAACTGGTTTAAAATGTTAGTCCTGACTCTATATTTATACTTTATACAACTTTTAACTTTTCTTGTTTAAATTTAAAAACACAGTATGCAACCACTGATTTCCATATCCAGAAGGGCTGACTGCTTTAGATTAGTCAGCTTGAAGTTTACAGTTTGAAGATCCAAAAACTTTGAAAGCAGACTGATGATGTATTTCTCTTGCAAAAAAAAAAAAAAAAAGCTGGTAGAATCTGACCTGTAGTATACATATTACAGCAAGCTGTATGTTTACTTACGTTCACACGTGTCTCCTTTTTGCTGGTATCCTGCTTTGCAGATACATTTTCCAATAGGCACTAACCATTCTCCCTCCGCGCTACAGTGCATTTTCGGCGAGTTCTCCGCCTCCTCCTCCGCACTGCTGACGCAAGTTCCTCGTACTTCAACTAAAGAGGAAAACTCTGAGCCAGTCACTGTGTCAGGAAAAATAGCTAAGTTCTCAATGATGGACCAGCACTTCTTGTAGTAGACTTTGACAGAGACCAAAGCAATGCAGGCCCCTACATCCTGAAATGCAAGATAGAATCCTTTTTTGGACAAAGGTCCAATTTCTCTCACCTCTGTGTTAAGTTTCATTTTTCTCTCCCCAAGATCACCCTGGGTAAAACTTTCATCTGCTGCAATAGTGTCTATTTTTACATATTGGTTTTCTCGGATATTCCTGCCAGTGTCGTAGTCTGTTTCATAATAATACAAGTTAAAAGTTTCTTTACAAGTCCCCAGAACTCCAGGAAGACTGTTACAATCCCTCAGAGTGAATTTCAGTTCTACAAAAATCCTTTGTGCATTGCTTTTTGCAATCCAGTTAGTCCGAAGCCAGTTGTTTTGGTTTGATTCCATCACCTGGCATACCTGGTATGTTCGTATAGGAGTGTAGTTTTCATCCAGTCCACTAATTTCTTCCCACTAAAACAATAACAAACAGTTAGTAATACAAAACAAGTATGCCACCAGATGTAACTACTGTGTATTTTAAAAGGCTTCACACAACTCAAGTCCCCCTCCTTTTTAACAGTATGGTTTCATAAAAAGTAGGTTATTGTTAAAATACTCTTAAGAACCCAAATGAAGAAAATACACATTAGCGCAACTGCAGGCTCTCTCTTCCTCCATGTCTTTCCCACATATAAATAACTTCGAAAAATCATTGTCTCATCATGGGCACAGTTGTAAAGAGGAAGCTCCAGAGAAGGCTGTTCAGCATACCAAATTCTGATTACGCAGTAGGCTCTCCCACTTTTCATTAAGGTCATGACAGTTTTGGATAAGCAGAGACCAGGAGGAGGGAGGCAGCTCTGCTTCCAGAGAAACCTAAAATCAGTGAAGTCTTAGAAACTGAAATTGCCTAATGTTACAGTACATAAAACTTGTGTACATAAAACTTCCAGTGGAACTTTCAGTTGTACAGAAAGCATGGGACCGGGTCCCGGAACTTGTGACTCAGACGATTTTCACTGCTACATGATGGAAGTGGCATAGAGAGAGAGGGCAAGAGAAAAGGGACAGAATTAAAAATCTGAAAGCAAGAAAACATTTTGGTTGTCCCCTTTTTGTTCAGTCCGCCTTCTGTTCTACTTACAAACCAAAGAAGGTAAGCAGGAGCTCCTCACCTCACATTTGGTTCAGTGGCTGCATCCATGTTAAAAGGAGCAAACTTCATTTAGTTGGGAGTTCAAATGAACCATGAGATTACATACGTAATTAAGAACAACCCACATGACTGAAAGTTCACTGGTTCAAAGCCTGGTTTTTGTTGTTGTTCCCTCTTTAGGATACCAACTATGTAACAAACTGGTAAGGCTCCAACAGCCCCATAGTCTTTAACAGCCTTTGGTGGCGTGGGAAATTGCACCTCCGGCAATGGCAAACCTTCCACTGAAATCAGCCAGGCAGATCCGCCCAGGTGCAACCAAAACAATATCTGCCTCTCACCTTTCTTCACATTTCTTGTAACATTTAATTCACTGCAGAAACCACAGCTGTAATAAATTAGGTGGGGGAGGGGGTTGAGCTATCCTCACCCAATGACATAGGGAACCACAACTTCTCCGTATCGTGCTTAGCCCTCTGGCCCGGTGTCAATAATGCACTTAAGATCACGCTTAAGATCAATGACAGTACTTATGAGCTTAATGGTAAGCATGTGCTTAAGTGCTTTGTGGGACTAGCATACCCAGCACCTCTGCAGGATGGAGCTCCCACAGACATTCCTTACACCGGTAACCAAGCGTGGAAGGCATTGGTTTCCCAGACCAGCAGCCATGCAGTATACAGTACTTTGCAAGCCTATTTGACAGCAAATGAGATCATTTTAATGTTGGTGTACAGCTCCAAGAAAAAGCAGATGTGGCTGAACTGATGCTGGAAGTTATCACCACAAAATATATCACGGCTGCAGATGCTGAAATGCACAGAAGTTGCAAATATCAAAGTGCATTTCAAAGACCTACAGTTAATATAGATGTGGTACGTATGGTATTATATATGCATATGGTATTAAATGATTGAAATATATTATTAAATGCTCATGGAGTTAACTGAACTGATTGCATATGGAACTGTATTAATGCCAGAACAGAAGGAAGTCTATCTTCATAACAGATTTATTAGATTTGAATAAGATCCTTTCCCCCTCTATAAGAACTAGTACAAACAAGGAAAAGAAAAAAACAGGGCCCTGGACTGAGGCTTTTGGCTCTGCCACATTGGAAAAGAAAAAAAAAAGAAAACACAATTAAAAAAACCCACAAAGATGACAAAAAAGGCATGAAGCCTAAAATTTTACTGATTTTTATATTCTCCATTTCACATCAGGTAGTGTTGGTTTGGGGTTTTTTGAGTTGGTTTGGTGGTTTTGTTTGTTTTTTTATCTTGCGTAAGCAGTCCTCCCTCAAAACACCAAGCCAGATTCTGCAGTGAGATATTCCAGTTAGACAACGTATCGTATCTTTGAAGTGAAAGTAACTCTAATGCACCACACAACAGAATCTGACTCCTCGGGTTTTGATGTGGACTGCTCTGTCAACACAAATCCTCACTGCCCTCCCCCCCCCAAAAAAAAAACCAAACAGAAAGCAAAACAAAAACAAACAAAATACATTTAACGAAATCAAACCATTTTTCGTAATACAACACAAATGAGCCTTCTTGGAGTCAAAAGCCCACTACATGAGACTAGCTAGTATCAGAGAGATTCATATGCTATAGTCCAGGAAAACAATACAAAACACTAAATTCAGATAAGAAGTCCTACTTTACGTTATCCCTAGCATTAAACACTGAAGTCCATCTTTCCATATTTTCCCAAAGCCATGGAGTATGGTTTTCCTAAAAAATTAAGGAAATATGACATGATTCAGTTGTGTAATCACAGAGCTATTATTTCAAGTAGTCCACTGGAGGTGTACCTGCTTCTCTGTGGGGAAAAAAATACATCAGTATTTCAGGATGTTTTCACCTATGCCATCTGAGGTCACGTTTCATTAAAGTCTCTCTAAAGTGATCAATTCCGTGATAGCTTTTACAGCAAGAAAATTCAACTTTTCTTTGTCCTGCTACAACATATGGTGATATACATACAATTCCACTTCAATGCGCCCTGTTCCATTGGTTTCAATATATGGTGGTTTAACTTCCCAGTTATCTTAACATTGTTTGAGATCATTGTTAGATGTAACATTTGCAGTTGAATGAGGCATTTAACGAGTGTCTGGCTGATATATTCCGTAGTGTGATGATGCTGTAATTTCTCTCAAGAAGAAGATTTTCTGTGTTTACTCCCATGAATTCTTTATTGCATAGTAGAAAATTCAGTAATGAAAACTAGAAAAACACTTTTTTCAAAATTACATTATTAAAATTGTACTTTTATGTTAATTTACAGGCAACTATTTCTGAACATTTTCACACATACGAATCTAGCCATTAGTTTTGATTCACTTTTAAATCGTCATTGAAATTGGCTTCTACCTCTGAAAGTTGCCTTTTACTATTTGTTGAATTTGACTCTACTTTCGTCTTTCAGTATGCTGACATGTGTAACGTGTTGACACGTCCTTCATTATCTACAGGTTAGCCTAATATAATTGCCACCAAGCTAATCTTTCAAACACCTCTGGTAAAGGCTTCAATCAGTGCAAAACGCTAATGCCGAAGTTATTAGCCATCATATGCGTTGAGCTCGCATTACATTCTTTCTGAAGTCCTCAGATTCGTTTCCAGTTTATGCTTGTATTGATTTTACGATCTTGCTTTTAAAGAAAGACACTTTCAGATTTTCATTCTTCTTATTTAAAGGATTTGTTACACTTTTATATCCCCACTCACATTTCACGGTCTTCTGGCTCCAGATTTCTTAATGCGCTAAAGATTAAGGGCCTGATCCCCCAAGTCCTTGCTCATGCAAGAAGTCGCAATGGATTCAGCAAGACTGCTTCTATGAGTAAGAACTGTCCATTTAATTTATGATTTGTCAGACTAAGTTAAGGTAGGACTGAGCTAAGGTAGGACAATATACCCATTATATCTTTCTGAAAATGTTCTTCCTCAAGGCTTGAGGAAGAAGGGGTTTTACACCACTTTTAATTCAGACTGAAAGCAGCATTTCTCAATGTTACGTATATAATAAGACAATAACACCAATGTTTCAAAACTTCTCAATTTTTATAATGATGTGCTTTACAATGGTACATTTCATGGAGTACCATGGGATTAATTTGTAAGCAAGCTAGAGGTGGCCTTAACCACATAATTCATGCCTAGTTCCAGATATCAAGCTCCTCAAGACTTGAGGATGTTTCAAGTTTGGAATGTCATTTCAAACACATCTGCAGTATAAATGTTTTTATTTTAGAGCACTTCAATCTGTTCCATTCAATTACAAAGAAAACATTGTAAACAAATTTATGATCACCCATTATACAGAAAATGAAAAACATATTTTTAGAAAGTTTCCACACAGAAGTAAATCTGCTGTTGCTAAAGGAAGAAGGAAAAAGTGATTTAAAATGCCATGTTATAAATATACAGAGATTTCTGGTACAGCACAAAGGATTACACCACAAAACATAAACCTACCGAGAACATTTAGGTGAGTTTCTAAACAGACACTTCCTTTTAATTAGCTTGTACATTTGTACACTGTAACCTGAGGTACTCTTCTTTCCATTCTAAAAATGAAAAAGCTGTAAACACTTGGTACGATTACTGAGAGGAATATGAGGGGGAGCTAGTTTAAAGCAAGTGTTCAATTGCTTTGGTACAGTAACTACTCATCTTTAGGAACTTAATTTTTGCCTGGAGTACTTACCCCATTGGGAGGAGAGGAAATCCATTCCAACTCTGTCTGTTGTGCTTTAGAGTCCAGCAATATTACTAAAAAAGAAAAAAAAAAACAACAATTTCCACTGTTTGTTAAATATGGTAAGTGGAAACATAAAACCAAAGAACAAAGTCTGAATAAAAAGAAGTTATAAAAATAATACAATTTTTGTACAAATTAATATTTTTTCTTCATATTATTAAAAAAATTATCTGCAACCACAACTATGCATTTACTCGTAAACAGATGATTAAATGATTATGTACCATCTGCATATAAGCAGAAATACATTAATCTCAACAATTTCATTGCTTAAATCAAAGTGTATTGTTTTTCTTAGTGTTCTACAGTGTTACTAATCAGTCATTAAGATGCATGCTCCCTTCATCTCCTTTGTCATAAGAAGGACATTTCCCATATGCTGGTTATTACAATGACCTTAAAACAAACAAATACACACCAACATTTCAACAGTTTTCCAAACTGATTTAGACAGGACTAGTCTATACCCTACTGGGAGTTGCACTGCAAAAGCAATGGTCTTTTTGAGTTTGAAAAAAAAAATAACATCCCTTCAGTGACAAAGCAGTAATTCGATAAACAAATGACAACCAGGAATACAGAAAATAAAGACTCTGCAATTACCTCACACTTTGCATACACAAAATACTACATACACAAAATCACACTAATTTGCTTTATGGTAATGGCTTACTAAAATCTTCATGTCATTATACCCCAGTGACACTTCTATGCAAAAAGACATCAGTTCTAGTAGCACTGCAATTATTTTCAGCTAAATGTAACCCCATCTCCGAAAGTGGTTAATCGCCACCTAATAAAACAACTCTTACATGTTTTACAGTACATATTGGAGGTTATATTACTGATGTTCTGGTACCTCCAAACATACATTTCTATATGTGTCTTATATTTCAGTTATAGCTATAAGCTTTCTTAGCATATTATTGTAAGTTTCTGTAAGACTTTCAAACGGTACATACGTTAACCTGAGATGTCCAAAAAAAACCCCCAAAGTGAAGTAATTTACTGTAATACCTTCTTTCAAACTGCCAAAGCTGTAGAGTGATCAACCATATATCTAGGTTTGGTACACTTTGAAGATTCCTTCTTCAAAGCAGCTGCACATTTAACTTCATACTTGTATTTGATTAAATAAAAAGTAACATTTCTAATTTAAATCTATTCAGTATATTTTTAGCTATAAAGCTATTTATAACTTTCTGCACAGCATTTAAGTACTGATATTTCAATGCATGATTTAAGGCTGTAACTTGAAGCAACTTTTTTTGTGAGGTCTTTTGGAAACGGTTATAATTCTGGCTTCGGCCCTTTCTCCTAGTAGAATATAACACAAAATTTCAGTGAATTACTAGAAAGATGAAGTGACTAAAAAAGTTATTTAAGGGTTCATACAGTAATATCTGGAACGTTAGCCGAACACAAAACGGTAGCTTCCAGGCCTGTATTTCAGTAATAAAGTGGAACTACTCATTGAGGAAGTTTGATAGTCTGTCTCCAGAAAGATTATGTGCTTATTTCGTTAAGCGTGGATTCAAGGGGCTTTACTTTGTAACACTTTCTATAGAAAAGCAGGTGGTGTATGGGGCGGTTTGTTAAACAAGAACATTTATAATGGTCCTGGAAAAAGAGGTACCACGAGAAACTTAACCATTTCAGCACCAGCACAAGGTCCCACGGCTGCAATTCATTACACTCTTTACTTGGCAGCAATTCTCCATCCCGTAGCAACATCCCAGGAAGAAAAAGACGGCAAGCGAACAAACCAGCCTCAGACCCTGCGCTGCCAACACCCCCTGCAACGACAACGCGCCGTTTCCCTGCGGCACCGAAACTTGCCGGAGAAGAGCTCCCTCCCGGCTCCTCGGCTGCTGCGCTGCGCCCACCCCGGGCTGCGCAGCGCCGGGACCCGAGGCGGCGGGACAGCGCCGAGCTCCGCGCACCCCGCCGGCAGCCGCGCGGGGCCGCGCAGCCTCCCGCGCCCCGAGGACACCCAGCTGCCGGCCGCGGGGCCTCCGCGGGGGCGCAGCGGGCCGCGCTTCGCGCGGGGCGGGGGGACAGACAGCGAAAAGGAGGCGTAAAACCGGCGGGCGAAGGGGCTCCGCGGGGAAGGAAGCCGGCTCCGCGCAGCGGGGGGAGCCGCAGCCCCGCACCCAGCCCGGGCGCTGCGCGGGGCTGCGCGCAGGCGGCCGCGCCTCCGCGCTGGGCAGCGGGGCTCGGCGGCCGAGCAGCGGCGGAGTACCGGTACCGCGGTCGCCCCCCGCCACGTCCCCACACCCCCCCCCCCCATCCCAGCCCGGCAGCCGCCCGTTTGGGGGGGGGGAGCGCCCGGGACGGAGCCCCGAGGTCTCGCAGCCACGGGGCGGAGGGACGGGACCTGACCCCCCCGGGGGTCCCGGCCGCGGCGCTGGCAGAGGTCTCCGCAGGTAACGCGGTTCCCCCCGCCTCGCTTGGAGAGCCAGGCGGACCCTGCCCCACTCCTCTCCAGCATCTCACGGCGGCTTTTATTTAGCTACCGAAAGGAAACTCTGAAAACTTTTCAGCCTCTCGGCCCCCCATCCCTCTTCCGTACCCAGCGGGGAGCGGGGGGAAACCACGCGGGGCTGCTGCCGCCACCAGCCCTTCGGCGAGGCCGGGTATGAAGCTGCAAAGTTACTTTTTTTTTTTTATTTTTTTTTTTTTTTCCCCTGGCTCTTTCTTCCGCGGGAGTTTTCTGCGCTTGCAGCAGGTAGCCGCTATGAATCCCTGTCTGCCGCTCGCCCCCTCCTGACCCTCCTTTGGCTAGGCTGATTTTCCCCAAACATACACACATTATCCACACACGCTTATATGTACAGATGCATATATATATATATATACATACACATCTATACACGTATTACACACAGAAACTCGGGACAGACTATCGCCGCGAGGCACCGGCGCAACCCCGATCGCGGCGCAATCTGCAGGGCAGAGCGGGGCAGGCAGCCCGCACCCTCCCTCCCTGCCTGCCTGCCTCCCTCCCTCCCTGCCTGCCCGCCCGGCCCTTCTCCCCACGGCCACGCGTTAGTACTCCCCGCGTGGGGGTCTCCGTGCTTTACAGCCCCTCCAAATAAACTTTCGAAAGCAGCAGCTAAGGGAAGGCTCTCTCCTCTTTCCCTCTCTAACCTCGCCATCGCCGCCTTCTCTTAAGGGCAGAGGACATTTTAATTGAGGGATTTTTTTAAGCTCCAGTTACAAGCTCGAAATGGTATTTCACCGCATGCCAACGGTTTGATGAAAAATATTGACGTATCCAGCTGAGGGCGGAAAACCCCCAAACGCATACATATGCGGAGACACCGAAAAAGCCCCTGACTCACCCTTCCCTGTCCCGTCCCCCCCCCTCCCCGCCCGAAGATGGAGACGGACCTTCGCCTTTGGCTGTCAAACGCGAGATGGGCGCTCCTTTAAATCATTTCGGATTTTCTCAGCGTGAGAAAAGAGATTCCCAGACGGACTTTGTGAATTGATTTTATACACCTCCATCAGTCTCTGATAGAAAACTGCCTGTTTTCTCTCCTCGCGCGGGGGAAACAAATGTCCGGGGTTTGCCTTACACAGATACCAGTGTCGGATCGATGGGAATCGGGATGCCCCGTTGTGATACGCAGATGGTGCAAAACATCCATCCCTAAACCTCTCTCTCCAGCAATGCCGGGGGAGAGCACATACGTTGTTGCAGGCATACGACGCCAGGCTGTACGTACCCTCTATATGCATGCCCAGCCTGCGTGGCCGGGAGGTGGAAAACTGCACCCCGAGGCTCCTTCCCACGGGCTGTGCACGGCCCCGCGGGGCCGGAGCGCTGCAGGCCCCCGGTGGGTAGTGGCGGGGAGCTGCCCCGCGGCCCCAGCCCCGCCGGGCCGTGCCCTGCCCCGCCGCGCCTTCCACGGAATGTCCCGAGCCCCGAAACTCGGCCCTCAGCCCCTGCAGCCCCCGCCCGCGGAGCAGCGAGGTAAGCCGCCCTCCCTGCACCTCGCCGGGAGGATGAAGGCTGCCAGCGGAGAGCGAGGCTCTCCTGCACGGATCCCCGGGCCGGGGGCTGCCTCCCCAGCCCCATGCCTTTCCATCACGTGCAAATGCCTCGCAAACCTCATTCCTGCGAGCAAAGGCAGTTGTCCCGGTCTCTCACACGTACACCCCCGGTGAATGCCTTGCTCTTTCCTCCCTCCCACCTCAACTAAAAAAAAAATGTCTTTTTTTCTTTTTTTTCTTAAAGGGGGGCTGACAAGCAGCTCGCAGTGGCAGGCAGGTCCTCCGCTAAGCCACCCCACAGACTTCGTGTGCAAAAGCAATAAATAAACCCAAAGTTTTGTTTTCCGCATCACCTTACCTTCTTTCGCAGCCTGTGCTTCCCCCGTGTGTGCAAAGCGGAACAGCCAGACGGAGCACAAAATAATCCAAGAAGGGAGCCTACTTTGGAAAACCATGGTGCAGGAGCGGGGTGATATTATATTTCTAGCTATATATTTCTAGACACTGCCGCTGCCGCCGCTTGGTGGGTGCTAGAGGACGGTGGAGAATTTGCTCTGCTAGTCTCTGGCTCGGCGCTCCCTCCCTCCCGGCTGCCTTTCTTCTTCCTCTTCTTCTTCTTCTTCTTCTTCTCCTTCTTCTTCTTCTTCTTCTCCTCCTCCTCCTCCGCCGCCGCCGCCGCCGCCGCCGCCGCCGCCTCCGCCTCCGCGCCGCTGCCCGGCTCCCGCACCGGGCCGGCCGCCCGCCAGCCCCGACTGCAGCCCGGCCGCCCGCGCTGCGCTCCGATAATATCAATTAGGGCGAGGGGGCGGGACCGCAGCGGCAGGGCGGCCCGTCCCTCAACCTGACTGACGGCCGCCGTCGGCCAAACAGCAGCGACTCTCGGCGCCCGGCGGGCCGAGCCGGCCCCTGAGTCGTCGCGGCCGGGGGGGCGGGGTCGGCGGTGCCGCCCAATGAGCGTGCGGCGGTGTCGGGTTGCCGGTGGTGCCGGGGAGCCGCGGGCTGTGCGCGGGTCGGCGGCGGCGGGACGGAGGGGCCGAGCGGGGAGCGGGGCGACGGGCCCGGGACGGCGCCCGGGGGGCTGCCCCGCACGCCCGGTAGGCGGCCGGACGGCTTCTCCTCCGAGCGAGCGGAGCGGTCGGCCCCCGGGACTCCGGAGCTCTCCCCGTGCCGCAGCTGCCGGGGTCGGGAGCGAGGGGCGTCCCGGTCGGGGCCCCAGCCGCAGCCGGCGCGTCCCGGCGCGGTGCCCGCCCGCGGCTGGACCGGGCCGGTCCGGGCCCAGAGCGCACCTGGGCTGCTGCCACCGAAGGGGAAACTTCGGCAGGAGCTGCGGGACGGTGGCCCGAGAGACCCCTCAGCCAAAAGTCAAGTTCCTCGGGGCTGACATCACCCGGGCTCCCTTCCCTTTGTGTTACCGGGGTCTTCCGTCCCGCGCCTCCCGTTTCCCCCAACGCGAAGAACAGGTTAATGACAATACAGATCTTACTGGGGGGGGGGGGGGGGGGGGGGGAAGAGGCGGTTGCTTCCCCCCCCCCTCCCCGTCGGGTGTAACCTGAAGCGAGGGTAATCCGCTAACAATGAGGCAATTTAAATAGGAAGGGGAGGAAGAAAAAAAAAAAAAAAGCAAAACCCGAGGGAGAGAGGAACTTGCCAAATCTCTTTTGTCAGCGCTCAGCCTGCGGGCCGGGAGGGCTTTTCCCGGGGACCCGCTTTGCCCCCGGCCCTCCGTTTTCCCTTCCCCAAACCCACCCTTGCATCCTTCAACGAGTGAAACACCAGAGCGGCGCAAAAACTTACAGTTCCCTCCGCCAGGCTGCGGAGCGGGGGCTGCTGCGACGGGCGCGGTGTCTCCGGCGGCCTCGGTGGGAGCGCTGCCCTCCGCTGCCCTCCGCTCCCGGGCCGGGGCCGCGCAGCCCCCGCGGCGGGAGGCGGTGGTCCCGCTCCGCGCTCCGCGCTCCCCCCGCCCTGCCCCGCGGAGCCCCCGCCCGGCCCCTGCCTCTAACTCTGCCCCGCGCACCTTCCCGGGGCTGCTGCTTCGTCCAGCTCCTTTAAAAGTGCATCGCCGCGTCCTTTCGGAGGCTAGAAATGCGATGTAAGCGGAATAAGCGATGATTGTCTTGGAATCAGGCGAAGACGGCGAAGCGCAGGGGGTGTAATTGCAGTTCGGTGGCAAGATTCTGCGAGGATCTGAAACAATCCTCGCGCAAATGGGGACGCCGATACAGAAAATGTTATGCCATAAACGGAAATTTAAAGGGGGGGGGGTGTTTGTGGGACCTTTCGGTACATAAGGCAAAATTAGAACTAATGATAAGAATATGCTCAGCACTGTCGGATAGACAGCCACCATACTCCGGGCTTTGAGAGCACTTTCCCTCTGGTCTCCTCCTTACTTCTGAGAACAGTGTGGAGGTAGCCTCAAAAATGCACTGTATTCCTTTCACTTGCTGAATATTTAATACTCACGGCATAGAATATGACAGTATTTGCATTTTATTCAGAATGTTCTTCTGATACTCTGGATACCATGATGAGTGTAGGCAAAGTACGCGCTCTTGATTCTCTCGTCCTCTCTCATCTGTCAGCCCCATCCTCGTACGTGCTTACGCAGAAAGGGGAGCTGTACAGAACAGTGAGTTTGCTTATCTTCTTTTAAAAAGACTATTTTGTTTTAAATACTTACATGAAGGTATTTTGTAACTTCCTTGCAAATTTTCATAAAGCGAGGTTTCGTGTGGCATACGTTCTAACAGTGATTAAAGCAGATGTAGGAAGTCCTTAACATAGTTAGTCCTCTACGATTTCCTAGCATAAAGTGCAGGTATTTCACTACAACATCATTAACCCCAAAGAACAGTTTTTAACCTACAGAATGTATCTTAAGAAAAAAGTGATTTGTATTGAGACTTTGAATTACTATGTTCATAAAAACGCAGAAACTTACTAAATGGACAAATTGACAGAAAGGCTCAAATGGTAATGAGATATATCCATGTCCTGCATATAGTATTAGGCCAGACACTTGTTTTCATCATTACCTGCATTTATACAGGCTGCATTGTGCTATATTTTACTATCTAATACTGCATGTGTATAATATGTGTATAGGGTCTATACACATCCAAGGATACTTAAAATTATGTAACTGTATTAACCACACAAAGGATATAGGTGCACATGACTGAGTGTATAAATAAATTAGAGATTTTAAAAAAAAAAAAGGGTGTATATTTCTCTTCCTGATCAACTCATTTTAAATGCCCTGTCTTCCTGATAATCATAAATGTAGCTAAAGATGACATATTATATGTACTGCTTCCTTAAAACAGTTGTGGAGGTATTCACAGTTACACCAAAACAATCCATATACATTGAGAGGGTATATTATAGTATAGTTTTTTTAATTGTGCTTCTTACACATTAAATCTTTCTGAAATTGATTCAGAATTTGAAATAAATACTTTTTAGTGAATTTTATTTTTTTTCTTTTCCTCTGCTACTTTGTAGTGGTTTACGATACTTCATGGTATTCTGTAGGGTGCACAGTCTGTATTGCATCTCATCCAGCTGAGCATTGGAACTTCTTCGAACAAAAACAGAAAAGAGAAATATTACAACTGAACCAAAACACTCAAGCTGCATGGAATACAACCCTCAGATTTGGTATCAAAATCTCTGAGCGAAGAAGAAAAAAAAAAAGAGAAAAAAAAAGCAACTGGGAACTTCATTCAACTCAATGTGTTACAATTCAGACACCATCAAAGTAAATGGTTAACTGCAACAGAACAATGTAATCAAAGATACTAACATTGCTTTGTTTTGTTTTGTTTTATTCTGCTTTGTCCTTTTTTCATACTCAAAGTCTGTAGGCCAGATTCTGCCTTTTATTTAAACTTGTCCATAGTTAGAATGGCTTTCTTGATATTACCTAGCTTCCCTGTACTGATACTAGCTTGATACTAGCCGAGCTTCTCTATACTGAATTGCAATAGTCTAAGCAGACTTTGGAGAAATATTTAAAGAATTTTCTCCTTAAAATTGGCTAAGTCTATCTTCACCACATAACTCAAACTGAAATTGTGATACAAGGATATGGGATGAACTCTAAGGCTATACAAGCATACGTAAGGAAATAGCGTGGTTTGAAAGTAGTTATAAAATTCTGTTTTCTCAAATTCCCTTTTTGCAGGATTCAAATATTCTTTCTTGGCTACTCTGTTCAGGGCTGAAGCAAAATTCCAATACCTACAAAAAGATGTTGAAGGTTAGCCTCAGACATAGTCAATGAAAATGATACTGAGTCTTGGTTCTGTCCATACAAGAATGATCCTTAAAACTGGTTTTGACGAAAAACATTTGAACTGTGTTTTACAGTAGTAAAAGTAGAAATTAGGCTTAAGTAATAGCAGAAGATATTTTAAACCCTGAATTTGATCATTTGCGGTCATAATCTAAGCAATCCTTTACCTGTACACAAGATTTTCTATGAAATATGCAATACACATTTTTGTAAAATTTTTGTCGCATTTTTGTAGAACCTTTAGTATAAAAATGCAGTGAGTTCATGACATTTGACTTTTAAGTAATAGGTGTATAAGAAATCATTATATGAGACTTTGCATTTAGTCTTCTAGATGTAATGGCACCTACATTCCTAATCTGGACCAGAGATAAATTTTCCATACAGTGTCAATTTCAGATCTTCTGGTGGATTTGTAAGTCAGAGTAGCTCTATTATAGTAAAGAAGGTAATGCATTAAATAAATATTACAGGTTCATAAAGAAATCATAGAGAATTGGGACTGGCTTGTTTGAAAAGCATGCTCATATAAAAAGTCCTTCCTATAGTTGAAATTTCAGGTTGTTTTTGTTTGGTGTTTTTTTTCTAAACTATTTTAGTTAGCACAAATCAAAAATAGTGCTATAAAGCTTCACATTTTAAAGTCTTCATGTACATCAGAATGGTAATAACAATTCACTGACAAATTTTCTCTCGGGGGATTTAAAGTTATACGCTGTGCTAAATAGATACTTAGATTCTGTTTTCCAGATCTATGCATTTTCAATACACTTGAAAAACACTGTCCACAAATAGAGGTAAGGTGGTGTGTCATCTTGCCATTTAACAGAAATTAAATATGTTCTGTAGAACAATACAAATTAAATTCACGTTAAATATATAGGTGAACATGAAATGCCTCTGCCTTTCCCAAGGAACGGTAGCAGAGTTGTATGGGGTCCAAAAATATGCTGCATCTGGGTCCTGTAAGACTGCTTCCCCTGACAAATCTGAATTTGAAAACTGTTTCACTGAGGAACAAGAGCCTTTGGAGAATATACTGCGTCTGTGTTGATCACTCCTCGGAGTCTGTTAGTATATCTCATTGTGCTGTGGACCTTCCCAGGGGAAGCCCAAGCAGGGCAGGCCAGTGCCATCATCCTGCAATAGCATCTGGATATATTCTGAAAGGAGATAATTTCCATTGCTCACCTATGAATTAAAGGAATGCCTTTGTGCCCAGGTGCAACAAGAAGTAACCGCACACATAAGCACATTGTTGACTTCAATACTCTATAAGATTCAAAGTTTCTATTTTCCTAGGATGTTTGTCATACTAAAAATTGCGCACATAAGAGCCTGATCATAAGGGTAGCTAATTCTTATTTTAGTTAATTAGCTGCAAGTAGTAGATAAACTCTAGCAATATGCTCCAGTGAGGTTAGTATCTTCCTGTTCTTCCTCAGCACAAGTGACATCTGATCACTTCCATCTGTGACAGTCCTGGATTCTTCTTTCAGCCCAGCTGAGGTGAAAAATCAGACCCAGTAGATTTCCTGTTTCCATATATTACCTCCTCTTACAGCCAGTCTCAATCTCTCAATTTCCTTATGGTTCTGTGAAAGACCATGGAAGCATCTCTCCTCTCAGTCTCCTTTCTGTGGTAGGAGGTAGGAGGGGGAAGGGTAAAAGAACAGATGCAATAACCCTTATTTAGTTCTGAAAGATAAACCACAGATTGCAATGGCAGGAGTTCCAGTGCTTTCACCTCTAGATCCAGGAAGCGTAGTGATGTGGAGCATCACTGCTGACAGGAAAGCTGCCAAAGTGTAGGGGAGAAGGTGTTCCTTGAAGTAGAATAATTTAAGAATTGCATCCCTCAGGAGTATAACCCTCTGCAGATTTCCCTCTTTGCCATCTTTCACATATTCTCATACTCTGTCAAGTTTCCATGCACACATACTGCCACTTCAATCCTGGTCTGTAGATTTACCTCCCCCCAAAACTGATCTCTTGTTATCCACTGCAAGTAAACCAGATTTCTGACAAATAATACACATACAAATTTGTGGAAGTTTGTTTTATCCTAAGATAGTTGATGCTTAGCAGATATGCTAAATCACCAGACCTTACATACGTTATTTTATCTCCTTCAAATGCGGAAGTTCATGTGATAGTGAGTTTCACAGGTGAGTAATGCTTTATTCAGAACACATTTACTTTTGGCTTGAATTTGCCAACTGTAGTTTCAGGATGTGATTTCTTTAGTATTTACTGTAGTGTGACAAAGGTTAATAGAAGTACCTAACAAACTGTCTTTATACAGTCAACTCTGGTTTATCTAGAGTAATAAACTTGTAATACAAATGCAGGGATGATGCAAATCCTCTGTAAAATTAAGCTACATGACTGTATAATGAAGAAAAAAGGTTTTGCTACATTCGACCCTAAAGGGCAAGCTAACACCTGCCTGGATCGGTAAATGCAGACTGAGAAATAAACCACAATACTGCAACACTGCCTCCAAACCCCTTCTGTCCTTCATGCAACCAGATTAGCTATCTCTGTCCCCATGATAATGTGCACCACAAAATGGATAATTTCACCCCAGTCACCACTGAGTAGGTTCTCTTCTTTTAAGTATTATTATTATTTCATGTACATTTACCAAGTAGTTTCTTAGTTGCCTCCTGCCTAAAGCCTCTGTGCAGACAATGTTTTCCTCTTGTAAGGGGTTCCATTGATTTAGGTGAGAGTTAGGTGCTACTCAAGCTGAATGAGAGTGACACTCTTAGGTAAACACTAAGTATCTTTAAAGCTCCTTCAGATGGAAAACACTTCATTTCAAGAAATCTTTTATTTGTCCTTTTGTACATGTTTTTCTTGAGGAGGTGATTTGAAATGTAAGCAGTAAGCAGAGTTAACTGATGCAGTGGGGGGTGCTTTTTGTACATCAATTTTTTTTTTAAGACCATAACTTTGATTTTTTTCCAATTTTTTGTTGGTGTAGGTTTGGGGTTTTTTTTCTGTTTGGGGTTGTTTTGTTTGTTATGGTTTATGGGGTTTTTTTTTCCCCAATCATGGCACAATAAGCAGTTGTCACTCAGCTGTAGTGTTGCCAGTGTTGTCTAGGTTTTTTCTTAAGTGATTGCAATAAATTTAAAGCCCATCAATGTGATTGAATAGTTCTTTTTTTCTTCTCTTCTTTCTAGTGAATAACATGGCAGCTGTCTGCAGTAATTCATCTGTCATTGCGTTGCCCAGTTGCTTAGAGGTAGGGTTTCTAATCCGCTGCATAACCTTTCTTAATCCTGGCTAACCTGAAAAATCTTTTGCCACATCACTGTTTATGACTTCTACAATAGATAATAAATATACTAAACTGTGCTACTCATAGTACACATATTGGAGCATCCTATAATTTGCTTGGGTTTATGATGAAATCAACCATTTATTTGCTAATGCACTTTGCTTTCCTTCTCTTAGCCAGACTGTAGTTCTTGACAGATGTCTACCTCACACTCTGTAATTATTTAGGTCTTAACAGTCATCTTTGGGGAGACTCAACAGACTATCTTGTATCATTTTATTTGAAATTTTATTTTTTCCCTTTTTAATAGTGCGATCCAAAACATTAAAATAAAAGGCAACTGTTATAAATGAATTAACAACATCTTCTATTTCCTTTTGCTTTTTAATTTTGTTCTTTATCCCATTTTCAAATATAACCAAATAATCAAATAACATTACATAAAAGGAAAAGAATTAGTATAGCTGGCAGACTGAACCTTAAAAACAAAGAATTCAGATTTATGCTGTCTGTGAGGTAGCATGAGTTTGTGTTTTCTTCACATATTTTATTAGTACACAAACTACCAGGCAAATTTCTATAACTGCTTTGTTACAGTAGTAAGCCCCACAGTAAGAAATCAACTTACCTAATTGAACTTCCAGTGTTAAGAAAAAAAAACCAGAAAAGCTAGTCTTCCAGACCAGGGCATCTGCCAAGGACATTTCAGCAGAAATCAGCTTCCTGAATTCTAGGAGAAAAACTCCACATTACTTTTTCCGCCTTCAGTGTTAACATGCATCTTCCTAATCATCCCATATGGGTAGTGGGAGTTTGTTTTTCCCCAAAATGGGCACAGAGTTCTCAATGAATGTTGCTACATCAAAAAAAAACCCCAAAACCAACAACACCCCCCCCCCCCCCCAACAAAACCATAGCGTGCCTCTTACAATTTACAGTCAAAGGGCACGGCAGGCTGAGAGAGCATTAAGTCACCTTTGTGTCCTGATTTGGTAAGCTGAAAATCTCCTCAGTGTATCCAAAAGTGCTCCGGGGGCCTGTGAAATTATGGCACACTCCTAAGGCTGCCTGGTGCACTGCAGGGCCAGTTTCAGTCTGATTTCTGCAGCTCTGTCTCAACCCACTCTTCCTTCCCCCAGATTGCCCCTAGCTTTGCCCCTTGCTATGATTTACAAGACAGTGCTTTGAAGGCTGTTTTCTGGCATGCCTATGCAAAGGCTTTCCTCTCTCAGACAGAAACAGTGATTGTAGGGCTTTAATGCTATTCCAGCCTCTTTGTCCTGCCATATAATGTGCCTTGCATATAACCAGCTGTAGCATAATTAAGCTAGATTTTAGGTGCTTAATCAGGCTCAGCAAAATAACATAGTTCGTCACATTCCTTCCAGCTGAAATCAGTACATAGCTTTAAGTCTGCACTGCCTCTACTGTACCTGTGAGTAACTGCTGTCAGCTGGCAAGAGCTTAATCTGAATTCAGATTCACTAAGAGATTAATTTAAGTTACTTTTCTTTCAAAACAAGTACTGTACTGTATCTGTTCAGACTGAGACTTTTCAGTACATTTATTTGTCAAATATGCATATGTATGTGTCTACATACATAATTTCCTCATAAATTCGAGTCATAGATAAATGGAATGTAGAGATAATATAGTTTCATGTAGGCAACACTGTGTACAGAGGGCCGGTCCCTCATCTCCTGTGAATTGACATAATTGCAACAACGTTATGCTAGTTGGGGCTTTTTGGCAAGAATTCGTGCCAGTTACGTAATTCATTACAGCATATTCTAACCTACTGAAATCTATGCATATTTTTAGGGATAGCTTGTACAGGCCCAGTGATTTCTGCTTGCAAATTCCCTTTAGACGTGCCCTCAGGTTCCCCCTGGATATGCTTCTGTCATGGTGTCACTTTGAGAGTCACTGCTGCAATTCTTCCATCTATGCAGTTCTCACAGAAGTCAGTGGGGGTTTTAGATGCACATAGGTAATAGGGCTGGATGTTGGTCAAAGCACGGTAGGTTCTGAGCTCTTCTAATACTCCTCTGCTCACACTTCTGATTACTAAGCACTGTGAGCCTGAGCCTTACCTGATGGGAGCCCCTGGAGTTAGTGTCTTTATGCACCTGCTAAGATTTCTACCTTATGATAAGTTACACCATTTAAATCTTTCAAACCATCTTTACATAGATATAAAAAAAAAAATCTACAATATCAAGTATCTGGATAATATTAGATTTTGGGGGGAACAAAAATTCTGCAGGTGTTTGTGGGAGTGGAGAGCTCGCTCTCCACCTCTTCTCCCATTAGCTTCCCACCAGTTTGACTTTGCTAGGAGGCTGGGACTTGTTCCTGAGGAAACACGCCCTGCAGTTGAGACAGTAACCTGCAGCGGGATTGGAGATGTTAGAACTGCCTTCTTCTGCACATCCTCATTGAGATACAGTACCGCCTGTCCCTGGGAAGCACCCTCGCTCACCTAAGGGCATGGCAGATCTACGTGACTTCACTTGCTCACTGCTTCGGCTCTGTTTCACGACTGTGCTGGAAAAACTAGAGGAGTGAGGGAAGATGAAGAGTACAGCTTGCCTCCACCTCCTTCCTGCTGAACTGAGGAGAGACACAGCTCAAGGAAGTGGCGTAGCAGGAGTAAAAGCCACAAAAAGGGGAGGCTGCTGTGCTGTGCAGAGGGATGTACTGGGTTATCACTCTGGATGCTGTGATAGTCACCTAAACAGTTTTGTTACCGTTTGATGTAATTTCTGATGATGCCGTCGGGTATGGTGTATTATCCTTGCCTTACCTTCTTTTCTCACCTTCAGTTTTGCTATTCATAGGGAATTATCCAATTCTCAGAAAGGTGGAACTTTGATTTCAAAAGGTGTCTGTCTGTATCCAAATGTTGGAAAGCCGGAAGAGTTCATAAGGAGGCTAAAATAACAAGATTATTTTTAAATGACATTTGCTTATGGTTTTAACTGTTATGTCTCTCTAGCACGCAGATATGTGTGATAACCCCCCTTAACTGACAGTTAGGTCACATTAATCAGGCTATTTCTGTAACTGCTTCTTTCTACCTGCAACTGCATATCATTCTCCAAAGGAATTCCACACAGTTAGGGCCAGTGTAGAGACAGGGCTAATTCAGCACTGCTTTGCTCAGCTGCATTAAGTTGTTTTGCTATACGGAAAGAATTTAATTAGTTCACATCAAAGTTACACCACCTTCAGCGACAGGTAAAATTGGTGTGTAGCAGTATGAGCTGAATCAATGTGAACTGATATAAAACTCAGGAAACCTAGCTTTCAATGGACTGCTTAATGCAACTCAGAAAAGCAAACCCCAGCACAGTATAGCACGCAAAGTGAAATAAATGAATGAAAACTGCATGATTAAATGCTTTCATCTGGAAATTTCATTGCAATATTCAGAAACTCTACAAATTCTTCTAATTCATCATACTCTTTGTTTATTACTAATAAATTAATGTGCTGATGGAAGGAATTCATTACCCTTTCTACACACTTCACTAGTTGCAGGTCATTTATTAATCTGCGTTATCTGGTAAGACTAAAACCAGCTGTAATTACATTGTTAAACATTGATTAATAAACAGCCCACATCACTAATATACGCAAGAAGCAAGATAAAAAATCTTTTTGAAGATTTAGAGTAAAATTTTAACATTCCTTTGGGAATAAGAAAATCTGGATCTTCATCAATATTCATTTTTGTAAGATTCCATTTGCTTGTACAGCTGTATCTCTAAACACCTTTTGGAAACAGATTAACAAGCAAATTCAATTACACTAGAGTAAACGAACTGCATTCGCAAAGTGGTATTAATGCACTAAGTGAAACATTTAGAATGAAACATTTTTTTTAAATAGTCTTCAGCTAACCATTCTTTTTTGGTTTGTATTCTTAGTTCAGTCGTGTAATTAGGCACACATCTATTTTAAATCCATTTGTATTTCACAGATTTAAAAACAATATAGCAATTTGAAATACATTATTAAAAACACTGCAGATTCCTAGACCATGCTTTTGTAGGTTTTCAATAAAATCAGTTTGATTGAAGTGACACACAGGAAATTATTACATGTCAGAAGCTTGGATTATCATTAAGGGTAAATAAGCAGAATGCCTCTGGCACTTGACAAAATTGGGGAACTTATTTTTATGATGTGGCTCTATGGGAAATAAAGCAGATGGAAAGAAGATGCTTTTAGAAAAGATGTTTTAAGACTGTCCTCAATTAATCATAAGTGACAAATCTTATTATAGCATTGCTATAATACCCCTATTGCTAAGGGTCTGTCAGTATTTCCGTTACAAACCTGTATTTCAAAGATTTATAAATGGGCTATAAAAATTAAGTCTGGGATGAAAATTGGTGTTCACACTGTTCACTATGGGATCATATTTTCCTCACAAAACTTTAAGAAAATCCATTTTACCTTTTTGAGTTGGATGGCTGCAAACAGACAAGTGAGAAGTTTGGTATGACTTCTTTGTTTGTATAACTTTAAAAAAGGACACAATTTAAGAGAGCAGAACTATGGTTCAATGACATAAAGGGTCTAACTCACTTTTTTTTTTTTTTTCTCCTGTCCTTGAAAGGATCACCCATTTTAGTGTAAGTTCAGCTTGTAATAGGGTTACTCCTTTGGGTTATTTCTTCCAATTCCATTACTAATTAGGGATTCGACACCTGTTTTCCAGCTCACCCAAATTTGTGCTAGCCCAGAACATGTTCTATCACTGGGATTGCATAGGGCTTTGAAACAGAGTCTACTATTTCTGCAGAACTGATGATCTGAACTAAGGTTAGCAGTTCTCAATGGTTTGATTAAATTAACTTTTTTCGTCTATGTCCCCTTTGAAAGTTGAAGCTATTCTGTAGGGTGCAAAATAAGTATTGCTAGAAAGTCCAACCAGTGTAAAGCTCAGAAGTGCTGTGGTTCTTCAGTATTATGGCTTAGGAAGGTAGATGACCTGTTAGGCTTTTGAAGTCTCTGACAGAGATGGTGAGAAGTCCTTAAGGGCATTTTGAAGAGGATCAGAACCATGGTTTGAGACCCATGAGTACATACTCACTACTCAAGGATGTTAGAGGTGATGCAGTAGCTCTTTGCTACTGTTCCCTACCTGTGAGGCAGGACTACCCACAACATGTGTCCTTTGATAGGACAAGGGGTAATGGTTTTAAACTAAAAAAGGGTAGATTCAGACTAGATAGAAGGAAGACATTTTTTACGATGAGGGTGGTGAAACACTGGGACAGGTTGCCCAGAGAGGTGGTAGGTGCCCCATCCCTGGAAACATTCAAGGCCAGGTTGGAGGGGGCTCTGAGCAACCTGATCTAGTTGAAGATGTCCTTGCTCATTGCAGAGGGGATGGACTAGAAGACCTTTAAAGGTCCCTTCCAACCCAAACTATTCTATGATTCTATGATATGGAGAACACAGTAAGGAGATCCCAGTTTTCTGGGATCTGGCAGTGGTTTTTAGCCACTTTGGCCAAGTCTGTCTTGGTAAGCCATGTCTGTGATTCTTGTCTGGCAGAGGAGCTTCTGTATCCCCCTCCTCAGCTGGCTGAACCACCAAATCAGGCAGCCACATCCAGGCTGCCCATGGGGATTTGCACCTGCCCATGCCCAGGAATCCTTTAGGAAAGTGCTAGCTGGTCTGGCCAGATTCTGCTCTAACAGCGTAAACAATCAGTGTTTGGCAACATTCCCCAGAGCTGTTTTATTTACTAGTACAGGCACAGACTTTGAGGCCATTCAAACTGACAAGACAGTTAGAGGTTGTTTGGACTGAACTGAAATCTGCCATCAAGGTGAAGTTTGCCAGTACCAAATGGGGGAATCCAGCTTCAGAGGGCCAGACCTTCAAGTTGACAAAAGTTGTTACCTCTAGAGCTGGTAGCCTTGAAAGACCAGTAGGTAGACATATGCTGGTATCTGCACTTCATGTATCTAACAAATTCCTGGTCTATTAGCAGGCAAAGACAGTGTTCCAGCAGAGATATAGTCTGGCTGTCCTGGGTGTGCTTTCATAAGAAAAGAATAAGATATTCTTTCATCGACTACTGCTGAAAAATTGTGTTCTTTTCGTAATAGTAGCCTTGGAACAGGCACACACTAAAGATCACTGCCTGCTACCTAGCAAATCAACCTGCAAATGAACCTACCAACCACCGCAAGTGAACGTGACACTTCCTTCGGTGACTAAGAGGCTGGCCCGTGTGATTTATGTGTACAATGATATGGCACGTGCTTCCACTAAACACACCCCTCATTTCCTCTTGTATGGCAAGCTTGGCTGGCTGATGAGAAATAGGAACCCTAGAGCCAAAATTCAAGCTGAATTACCAAAAAAATAGATTTGAATAGGTAGTAAAAAAGAAAAGAATGCTCACAGAAAGAAGATACTAAAAATACAATGGCATTATTATTGATGGCATTATTATTATTATTGTCGTGCTGAAAATTACAAACCCGTTGTTTTTGTAGAAGACAGAAGATGTGAAGAACAAAATGTATGATCTTGTGTTTTGCTTTATTTAGGAAACAGTATTTGTGAAAGCTAAAGTCTAGGCTGATAGCTTCATTCATTTAAACAGTTGATGCTTAAGGTATTGTGGACAAACAGAAAAAAATCTTTCTATTTTATTCAGGGTAAGTTACTTAATATTTCAGTTTCTCTGCAGGTGGAGAGTAATTATGTTGTGTTATTTTTTTCTCATTTGCTGTTTGTCTTTATACAACATTGGCCATGCTGAAGACAGTAGAAACGATCTAAAATATGATGTTATCATTCGAGACTATAAAAACTGAATTGGAAAGGGGTGAAAGCAAATAAAATGGTAATAAGGGGAAGTGGGACGAGTGAACAGTCCAGTAAGTATTCAATAGAATTTTCTTTAGCAAGTATTCTCTTCTTTTCCAGGCATTAAAACAGTGGTATTTTAATAAGAATATAAACTTACTGAACATCTGTAAAAGTTAAAATTAGAATACAGGCCTGTCTGCAGTATTTTTGGGGCGTAGTCAGAACTAGAATGGTCAAACAGTAAATTTTCATAAACATTCACAGGTAAATGTATGCTAACTTGTGATTGCTGATGATTTCTAAGACTGGAAGATATGATATGTGAAAAATGTAAAGGTTACTTGTGCAGATCCTTACTGATTTCAAAAGTTACATATTATTTTAACATATATAAGTATTCCTAAAGAGAGGATTATTTCCCTTTATTCTGTTACGTCAGCTGTGTCTGTTGTGGACTAGAATCTATACTGTGGGACTTAGGTGACCAGCCACTTGCTGACAATATTGACTAATAGAAGTAACTTCAGAACATGGGTGAGGTTCACACACGTCACTTCTGGCCTGAAAACTATTGATCCATCCAAACTTTAACAAAAGCAGTCAGGGATTCATTAGTCAAAACATACCTAAATGTTTGTGGACTATTGTTAACCAATAGTCTAATCAGTGGAAATGAAGAGGAATTACTGAGCAATGTTCCTCCTAAGCAGTCTCTTAATGACTCATACCGCAGACATTATCAAAAAGGTCATTTAGTTCATTCTTCCACTGCAGAGTTCATTTGAATATGATGCATTTGAATTACTCTTTTTTGATTAGCCTCCCTTGACTGAAGGTGTGTATTACATAGTAGTAGCATGTGAGTTGTCAGGGCTGGCCCAGTACCTGGTGTCTGTCATAGTAAGTCTTTGGGGATGGAAACATTAGTGCATCCAAAATATTGGTGGAGAAATTGCTTCTTTCTTATAGACACACAGAGAAAATTACAAGACCCTGGAAATTCAGTAGACTTGATCACATTCAACTGTGTTGCCCCCAGCCTGGTTGTATGAATAGCTGCTGAGTTGTGTTTGTTTGAATCTTTACCTGTATTATTTCTTAGGCTCGCTTCCTCAAGCTGAAAGCATCAATGAACATATGTTAAAGGATTTCTTGCCTATGAATAGGACTAAAGTTAGGAGCAAAACCAAAATGAAACCAGCCCTATAGGGTAGCTTGGTATGATAGGAAAGCATGATATCAACTTGTGAGAATGTCTGGTTTCAGCTGATTTTGATGCGTAACTAGTAGGCTGTGCTTGGTTTGCCACTCTTCTCCCATATACACATTTGTGCATATCTGTGGATACAGTGCTGAACGGTGCAGGCTGAAGGCAGTTTAGAGAAGAGAGACGCTCTGATGTGCCTTTGAAGAAAACACAGAAGATTCCCTGATTGTGTCTTCTGTTGCATGTTTTGAATAGCAAAAAATGTTTAAACTGCCACAGCTTTTACATAAGTCTCACCAGCCACACGATGTAACTGGAAATGTTGCGATATAAACTCTGCAGGTTTGATTATCTCATATTGTCTAATTTTCTGGTAGTATGATAGCCTGTCCTCTGTAACAGACCATGGGACCTAAGCACAAACATACCTTTTGTATCTTATGGTGGTATATTTGCAGGGAACCTGGTACTCTGCAGGTTTTCTGTCTTCTAAGGCACCTGGCTGATGATTCTGCATTAAATTGAAGATTTACCTTGTGCTGAAAATACCACATTTCTGGTTTTCTCATATTTTCCGTAGGAAAACTCAAAAGAAAAAATGAAAATATTTTTATATTTGAGTCTTTTTATGGCAGTGGGATTTTGTCTTCTTTCAAAGAGAAATGAGAAAAATAAAATCAGATTTTTTTTTTCAGAGAAATACCTTAGGTAGAAATTCTTTATCTGCTTATTGATTAATTTTAATAAAGAAGGTTTGTTTCAAAAAAAACCCCAAACCCTAGCCAACTCTAATTATATATTGAGCATTATTATGGGGAAAATACTGCAAAAAGAATGGCTAAAAAGGTATAAAGGTCATTTAAAACATGAGGCAACATCACCTAATACATATGTAGCTTTTAGATATGGCAGAAAACAAGCAAAAGCTACATCTGCGCTGATAAATAAAATGGGCCATGGCCTATTCTTTACTCCTGAAATCAAGTGGCACAACCTGGTTTGCATGTCCTCCCTCCTAGAAGAGGGTGGACTTACTGACTCCTGCAACCAGTCCCGGCTGCCTTGTCTCCCACCTGAGCTAGTGCTGGCTGCCCTGGCAGCCCCATCGCTGAGCCCCTCCGGCAATTAGGAGTGCGGATGGGAGAGAGTATAAATGGTCACAGCTTCTTCCCTACAGCCACGCCATGGCCCTGCTTAGTTTCTTAGTAAAGATGTAGCAGATGGACTAGCTTCCTGCTAAAATTTTACTAGGAGCTTAGTTTACCTGCTGGTCTTGATCCTCAGTGATTAGAGAGCTTTTCTCGTGTTGGGGAGCCTCACGGCTGATGAGCAGAGCACAGGAAAGAGCTTTTGGCCTGAAATAGGAGTGGTCTGTTTTGAATGATCATTTTTAATAGAGTGTGAATCACCACCATGTCATCAAGAATATAGCAAAAACGCATGAGAAAATTCTGTCAATAGAATGCTATTTCCATGGACTATTTTGTATCATTACAAATTGCATTTGCTGTAATAAGTTACAAGTGTTATTTATTACAAGTTAACATCAGGACTGAGACAAGTCATTAAAAATGTATAATACACACAGTTTTGTTTCCCCTGATAAATGTGAAGTTTGCTAGGCTCAACTCCCCTCGTGGGAGGGGAATGCTGACAGGGACAGTGCCAGGAGACACTTTGATCCAAAAGGCTAGATATACATGCTGTATGCCATAAATGCATTTTAGTTTTAATAACAATCCAAGAGGTTCAGCGTATTGCTTAATAAAAGATCAATGCAGTAATATGATTAACCACCCTGTGTTGCTTTCTTTCCGTTTGTGAGAAAAGATAGTTCAGGAGCTGCATGGCAGTGAATAGCAAAATGACTAATTGACAGGCAAAATGAAGGTTTCCCTAAGGGTTTTTTCCCCCTCCCCGCCCTCAGGGCTTTCTTTGTTGGTAGAATGCTGTTAACTCTTTTGTTTAGGGTCTCTTACCTTTAAGCAGGCTTGTGGAAGAGCTTTTCATATTTTTTAGCAGTAGATTTACTTGCTGAGTAAATATAGCTGATGAAAGAAAAGCTGGTGATCCATAAAAGACCAGGCTGCAGGGATCCTCATTAATCTTCCAATAGTTTTTCCTGTCATTCCTCTTTAAAGTTCCTTGCCTTGTAAAGTGTTTGTGGAAAAAGTAGGAACACTTTTTCCTTCCACTAAGCAACGATTTCCAGCCAGATCCCAACAAAAGCTTGCACTCCCTTTCAACTAGTTTTAACTTCAGCTGTGTCATTGGACAGGTTTCTCAGCTATGAAAGGGAAAACACTGCTTAACTGAGTTTTACAAAAGGAGAACAAAGAAAAAGCCAGAGAAAAATAGTTTTCTTGTTATCTGCTGATGGTAATGTGACTATATCATTAAATGGATAAGCTAAGTGGGATACCATGATAAAATAAAAATAAAAAAATTATTTGAGTGCATTCAACCTTAAATAATAGACTGTCCTTTGGAAATCTTGACTTCTCTTACAGAAATAGTGAAGCATATGGCTTGAAATAGAGAAAGTTAATATAATTAGCTGTGATGGATTATGGCAGGATCATGAGAACATTAGGACGGAGGCCTACAGTTTAGAAGGTATTCCAGATTTGGGATTGCTGAGCTAATGGTCACTGAGCAGGGCTCAAAGCATGGTCTGCTTCTCCTGAGGATGATTAAACTGACTTGCGTTCAGATTCTGCTTTCTGTTAGCACTGTCCAGCATCTTAGTCCATCTATCAGATATGCCACCAGTAAGTCTTTTGCCCAAGGAAGAAGTCATAGGGAATAGTAATTCAAGCTCTTTCACAGACAAGAGACAAGGGAATCAAAAGGTTTTAAAAGCGCCTATGGTTCAAAAGGTAAGAAAGAATACAAACCACCAAAATGTTACCAGTTTGCATCAGACTAAGGGGAAATAATTTTTGCTAAGGGGAGGGGAAGAGAGATACAATCTTAGATATTATCTCCACTTTTTCACTTCGACAGTGGAAAGTCTCCAAGGCAGAACATATTTTTGGTCCTCTTTCAGATATATTTGGCAAACTTATTTTCAGAGCTAGGTGAAAGTATTTTAATGGATCATTTTTCTAACAAAAAGTAAAACCTTAGGGCATTGGAAAATATTTGAACTTGGATTAAGTTTAACAAATATTTTTTGCTGAAGGAAAAAAATGAAAAAAAAAGAGAAAAAAGGAGAAAAAGAGACACTGTAATAGTCTAGTTCAGCATTCCTGACACAAATTTTTTTGGTGTGAGCTCCATTCAGAAAATCAAGAAAGTCCCCTTATGGCAGAGGTGGTGATACTTGCTTCTGGTAACCCTACTGCTGAAGCCCTCTCTGGGACCTGGGAAGCCAAGGTTTTGATGTATTATCTGTTTGAATTGAAGCAGAAACACAAATCCTGTAGATATTGGCAATCCATTGCTCTTCCTACAGTCTCCCACATTACAGCTTTTCTGTTTTGTGTACAGCACTGAAATTATCCTCAAGGCACAAGCTAAAATTTAAAAGCAAGTTTTATGTGGCTTAGTTTTAGACAGCTAAACAGTAGTCATTTTGTTTAAAGCACCATCTAGGATCCTTCTATAGTCAATGTCAGGTCAGAAAAGCAGTCTTAAG
The DNA here is from genome assembly GCF_026419915.1 of Harpia harpyja. NCBI lineage: Eukaryota > Metazoa > Chordata > Aves > Accipitriformes > Accipitridae > Harpia > Harpia harpyja. The sequence goes on along the minus strand of NC_068942.1, from coordinate 17,736,193 downwards.
ACCTATCTAAGGATTAGTGTGAGCTGTGAATCTTTCTCTGCTGATGGTAAAGGAAGTTTAGATTATTACCTAAAACTAGTCTTTATGGAAGTAGGCCAAGGTTAGGTGATATGAATGCTGCTGGGTTGTCTCCTCTTCTAGCAGGTCCTAGACTTATTTCATTTTTCTCTGTGGCCTAGTGAATAGCTAATTATTTATATAATGAGCAACAATTTAAAAAAAAGCCATAGAAAAACACAGCTCTAAGTGACTGAGGAACTTACATTTTTCTAGGACAATGAAGACAGTAAGAGGAAAAGACTACTAAGTGCCCTAAAGGAAATAATTGTGCTTCTAGAGCACACTAAGCGTTTATTTGCCTCCGAAATGTGATTGTACTATCATTGAATTAACTATAAAAACTATCTAACATTATCCCCAATGCTATAAAGTAAGGTTATATAATAAACATAGCAACATAATCATGTGTTCAAGAGTTGCTTAATAGATTTATCTGCCTTTGGCAACATATAAAATAATGATGGTCTTTTCTACTATTGGGCCTCAAAGTGATCTGGAAACTCAAATTTCACTTTTCATATGGAAAAGGAATCAGATGAGTCAGATGCAGCAATATATTTTGGGTTGTACAAGCAAGGCCTCAACAGCTACAGACACAGCTCTGTGGCAGACTGACTTATTCAGTGTATAGGTCAGCCTTAGACAGATGGCTAGTCCCTGAGAAAGCCTTCAACAGCGAGTTACAGGACTGCCTGGGGCAAGCTCTCTTCATGGAAATGAGCTCACCTCTTCCTCCATTCCCAAATTCCGAATTCCTGGAAACACCTGTTCCTTAACCTGGGGCTGCTTAGCTCAAGAGAGTTATTTCAGCTCATTCCTTTTTAGCCTTGGCTTTGTATATATGTCTCTGCCTGTTGGGGAGAGATGGAGGGACCTTTCCGTCAGGGAAGAAGGCATTGGCTCTCTGTGGTGAGGTTTGGGGCTGTTTGTAAAGAACAAAACACACAGGCTCTGATTGTAATTGAAAGTTGTTCCCACAATGCCAATAACATTAATCCTGTAGCAGAATAAACAAGCCCAGATACTAGCTTTAACTGCCGTTTGTAACAATTATTATGATTGTAGAGCAGGACCTCAATGGTAAGGCACTGCATGAACATAAGTGAAAGTCTGTGCCTCAAAGACCTATAGTCTATAGTCTAGAACCAAGGAACAGCAAATAATACCCACTGGTTTAATTTTAAAGGAATGAATGGGCTCAAAATATCAACTATGTTAACATAATCCGGTCACTAACAAGCAGTTAATGTTTAGGAAAGACCTAACATAGTCTTGATTTATATTATAAAAATCACCAGTGCAATAAGGCCTTTATATTATTTAAAGGTCTTTGAGCCAGAAAAGAACAAAAACAAAAATATAACCTCCAAACCACAAAAAAAAATCCAACCCCACACCAAAAAAAAAGAAGAAAATAATGGCCTTTTTCACTGTTCGTTCTGAGGTATACCAAATAGGACCCACAGGAAATTCAGGCTAAGTGTTACATTGTGTGAACAAGACTAGTGTACTCGAGAGGAAGCTAGCTTTAAGCTGGGTGGACATGAGGCACTCTGCACGACTTGGCTTGCAGATCACAGAATCATGGAATGGTTTAGGTTGGAAAAGACCTTTAAGATCATTGAGTCCAACTGTTAACCTAGCACTGCCAAGTCCACCACTAAACCATATCCCCAAGCACCACACCTACACGTCTTTTAAATACCTCCAGGGATGGTGACTCCACCACTTCCCTGGGCAGCCTGTTCCAATGCCTGACAACCCTTTTGGTGAAGAAATTTTTCCTAATATCCAGTCTAAACCTCCCCTGGCGCAACTTGAGGCCATTTCCTCTTGTCCTATCGCTTGTTACTTAGGAGAAGAAACCGACACCCACATTGCTACAACCTCCAGATCACAAATTGCTCTCTGGGGTGAATACCTTCAGCAAGTTAGATGTAGCCTCATTCTCTCATAGTGGCAAACACAGTACTACCTCTGCTGGTGAATTTTGAATTAATCAGTGTGATAATTCCTATTTTCCTGTTTTAAAAAGACACAAATAAAAATAGAGATGGGACAGTAAAAGTTGGGTGTAACAGATCTTTTAGAGGTCTGTCTTCACAAGATGTTTTAAAGAGGATCAGTCAGTTTTAATATCACAGTTTCTGCTCCAGACTTTCATTAGCTACTCCAGGATGTTGTGTGGCTGATCTGGCCACGTCCATCTCCTCCATTGCTCTTGCTGAGGCTAGGCTGAAACATCTGGGCTGTTCCACTTCTGCTGCCATTGTGATTGCTCTCAGTATTGAAAAGCAGAAAGGAAGAGAGTGAGAGAAGGAAGGACAGCAATAAAAAGAATCAGAAGAAAACACAAAGATATACTGAAGGAATGAAAGAGGATTAATATCTCTTTTTTTCTGTTTGTAACTGTGTGGACCACTGGTCAGGTTTCCTTAGTGTGGACATCCTGCTGATCATGAGTGCTTAATGGAGGAGTCTTGATGACAATGATGATAACAATACCAATACCAACAACAGTAATAGTATCTTTTTTTTTCCAGAGTCACTACTGAGTCCATTTGACAGGAAAAGATTTTCTTCTCAAAGCTTTCAGAAGTGAGGTTACAGATGGAATTTACTATCCCAGACTATTTCATTCAATATTTAGACCCTTTTTTCATAATATTAGTTTTGGTTCATTGATTTTTCAGTCTTATAATTTTTCGTATTTATAAGCCCAATCTTCACATAGGTACTGAGCTTTATTAAAATACCTTGTCATTTGAATAAATTATTTTTTCCCCACTTTCATACTGCTTCCCTCAAACAGTGAGTATATTGTTTTATGAAATTTTGACCACTTTAAACAACTGAACTCACCATTAGGGAAAATGTTCAAGCTTGGATTTTACAATAGGAAAATAAGGAAACAATAAGGCATATTGGTCAGCATTGCAGGCAGCTGGCTCAGCACTAGCAACTGGAGAGTTGGGAAGTGTTTTGAAGGCATCAGGGAAAAGGAGAGTTTTAAGATTTAAAGGAAGATAGTGAATTAGGATTGCAGATGTTCACAAGGATACCTTTCCAAATGTGAGTAAAAAAAAGGGGGAGAAAAAACTGTAAAAGACCTGACAGAAAAATTAAACAACTTCATTTAACAGAATGAAAATGGCTAAGATAAGCCATGAAAGGCCCTTCCTTGAATGTGAAAACAGGTAGCCAGAGTTCAGTGCAAGAAAGAAAGGAAAGCCAAGAGAAAGACACAAAGGCATGGGTTGAGTTGGTCAAAGTGCCAAGCTATCAAAAAGATCCTTACAGAACCATTTTGAATGTACTGAAAGAGAAAGATTACCTATCTTAGGGCCTGGGAGAAGGATGTTATGCTAACTGAAATGCCAGATGACAGGAACCAGCTGAAATAGATTAAAGGATAGAAAAGGCTGCAACGAAGAGATATTTCAAAAGATTTAGACACAGCCTGCAAACAAAGATCTAGAGAAAAGTCTAAATTGGCCTAGAAGTATCTATTAATCTTCATTAACTATTAAGGAATTCTAAATGACTGCTCAGCTTTAATTGTTCATACCAGTGTCTGTGATGGCTAGGTGATAGATCTGATTGACAGATAGGTCTTTGGTTGCTTTTTTTTGACAGAAAGGCAAAAACGGAGGAAGTCTTTAAGAAGAAGAACAAGATCCTATTTTAGCCATATGGAGTCTGAGCTGATGACCAGATATCTTTGAGAATGTATAAGAGTTGAAAAAGTATTTTAATTTGTACAGGAGAAGACAGGTTTGGCCAAAGTAGAACTGTGATTTGTTATAGCAGAGAAAGAATAAAATCAGTTTGCATCTGAAGTAAAATTACCTGTAGAGAGAGAATGAAAGAGAAGAAGGTAATCTAGAACGTGGTATGTAGATCCACCACATGAGGCTTCTCCTTTGACAAACATACTGAAAGGACAGTTTTTAGAAGCAGGAGAGGATCCAGGAAAGCATCACAGAAGCTAAGTGAGACAAGATTTAAGGAAAGGTCAGTAATATCAAACACAGCTGACGGATTAAGATAGAACAGCGTCGGGCAAAAAAGAGTAATTAGAAACTGTAGTAAGAGTTGTTTCACTGTACATAAGAGGAAAAGCTGGAAAATAGAGAGTTCAGGTTAGAGAAAAAAATTAAGAAAGATTTTATAAACAGTGATCAATTAACTCAAAAGCAGGAGAAAGTAAGATTGGGTTTTTTTTAGTGGAAAGATTAATGTTTGTGTCATTAGAAGAAAAACAAAATGGAATTGAGAGCTTGTGGATAACAGGAAGGAATAAAAATGAACAATAGGCTTATGGGATTTGAGGGTACCTATGATTCAGGTGAATAGAAGAAAGGGGCTTCTTCTGAGACAGGATAATGGAAAGAAGGCTAGGTAGGAAGTCATGTTGTATTTTATCAGATGATATGCTGTATGGGTACTGGTTCAAAATTATCTATACATGTTTATTTTTTTCTTCAAACACAGATTACCTTAAAATCTTCTCCTGGGTTGTAACAATTTTCTTGTATGGTACCATGAAGTATTTTGGAGAAATTCTACGAAAAGAGAAAAAAAAATTACTAACTTTTACTTCCCACTCATTTATATGTAACACATAGCCAGGTAATTCTTAAGAAAAAGATTTATTCATAGCAATGTGTTAAAACACTTATGTGAGTGCTGTGGCTGCACTGAGAATGTATGTTACTGACACAGAAATAGCTAGAAATATTGGACTATATAACATTTCTTAAAATCATCTCTCTAATTTTTAACCATAACTTTATCGAGTTTAGATTTGCATATTAGAAAACAGCAAGGCACAGCAATGGTTAAGGGGATTCTGCACAAACCAGGCTTTCCCCATGAGAAGCAATCTGCACACCTATATTTCTGGGCTGCATTCTCAATCACTTCTGGAGCAAAGAAAGTATAGCAAAGTGCTCCTCAGGACTGGGAATGAATCCCACCTCACCATCTGTTACTAATTTTGGAGCTGAAGACCCCATGCATTATTAAATCACTAAGCTAAAAAAGTTGTGTTAAGCTGGTGTTAACTTAACCCACTACAGTCAGGAATGTTAAAGTTCAGACTAGATTTGGGACAGGTTGTTTGCTGGTGAATAGATTCCTAACTTTATATATAACCTGACTGAGATTTCTTTGGGGCAGAAGATGCTGTATTTCATAAAGAATTGTCTCATGCTGTTGTGACTGAGTACGGAAGTGGTCTTGAATAGTAGTATATTGTAATCAATCTTTGCTGTAATAGCTTAGTACAGTGAAGCAGCTAAACAGTGAATTACAGGTTAAGGGTATGCTCTCAGCTGTGTCTGATGTACGGTGCTATCTGAGCTGTGTCCTCGTGATGTGATGGCTTTAAAAGGCCATCCATTGCTTTACACAGGTCAACTTTTTTGGCCCTGCACTACACTCTTCATCTTTTTGTAAGCACCTCAACAGGGCTGCAGAGACAACATTGCAGGAGATGACAATTTCAACTTTATTTGGTGAAGAGCTCCATAGTATGGCAGTAGTCCAGAGCATTGCCTGGGACTGAGTCCTTCATTCTGAAGTTCTCTAACTTAGTATAAGTGGAGGTATGCTTTCAGTCTGAGTAATTGATAGGTTTACCTTCTTTTTCTGCAGGATTTCCCAGAAGACATACATCCAGAAAGCACTGGGCTTGCTGCACCTGAGCTATACAGATGGCCTGCATGTGTGCATAAAATCAGATGCATTGACCTGCCCATATGTAGCCGATATGTCTGTGCTGCTTCTCCAACTGAGCTGCCAGGCATCTGGAATTCTCAAAAAAATGTCCAAAATACTTGAATTCCACCTGGACACCATTTCCGGGAGGAAAAAGAGGGCATGTCGGGAAAAACCTGGACATATGGAAGCCCTAGTACAATCAGAATAGCTAACTATGAAAGCAGCCCATTAAAATAAATTGTATATTTTGTATTCTCTGTCTTGTGCTGGAAATTTAGCATACCTGTCAATGAGATTTTAGGGTAATTCTTTATTGTTTATTTTGTCTCTTTTATCATGGACATTAAAAAAAGACATAGGGATGTTCTGTTACAATGCATTGGGTTTGCAGGCTTCTTCAATGTCGATATTTTCTATAACATGGAATTATATTTTTCATGCTCTTCCCAAGGGTCATTATCACATGTAGTATGAAAGTGTATGCACAATAATTTAAAATAGATATAGGGAACTGCATCTCCTACTGCAGTTTCAAAGCAAACTCACTGAACACTTTTCCAAAATCAGTATCTTTTATGGTTTATATATACGAAAAGCAATCACTACTTTTGTTACTTTGCAGCATTAAGGTAATGGCTTCTTTGAACATGGACGCACTGTGTTGTAATAATAGTACAGATTGCATATTATGACCCTGCAGTACTCAACACAAAGTAAATATCCCAATGGTAAGTAGCTTCTGAGAATGCGCAGTAGTTGCTTTAAAACCACAACATCTTGCCCAATTTAAATTACTTAAACTGATTATTCTACATTCCAGGCTAATTGCCTGCAAAATTTCATTATAAAAATCACAGCTGTTTGCTGGTGCATGTGTGCATGGGATTTTGTTTATTTGGTTGGTTATTATTCATTTGAGAAAAGAGAAATATGTGTCTGAAACAAAATTTTTGTTCAGTTTTCAGAGCCACATTTATTCTAAAATGTTTAACACAGAATCAGTTTAAGCCTATTAAGCCTTATAGTCTAACCTTCCGTCCACACCATCTCTCTGTATAGACCCTTAACAACATATTGCTATGGAATATGCGCCTGTACATCAATGCCTGAAGACACATATGGCTTCAAAGCATACCGACTCAATCTGGGCATAATTTATATAAAAAATGGACAATGTCTATTCTTATTTGCATATAAAGAGCCACAGACATCTTCAGATATGAATCAGAAAACCTATTTGACATCAGTGGAAGTACACGCACTAAAACTAGCATATGGTCCACAGTTTGTGGAAAACAAGTGTTCTGCCCACACTTTTCTTAAAAGACGCACACACAAAAAGCTTATACTTTGTACTTCTGCCAGCTGCAAAATGTAATAAATGTAAGTTGCAAATATCTTTTTTATATTCTTTATTTTAATCTGGATCTCTACCCAGAAAGATTTAGTCGTGTTTTAACTGAGCATTCAGAGAGACTAATAACTAACATTTTGCATAGAATAAACTGCTGACAAAGAACTAAATTTACCAGAGCAAAATAGGACTGATGCCTTAAAAGTCCAGTTCTGTTTCCCGTATAGACAAGGGTGAAAGTTGCTGCTTATATGAATGCCATTAGCTGCAATAGCAATAATGGTGATCATGGTATGTGAGCAAGATAAGTCTGGGAGTCGTGCCTTATATAGTAATTGCATCCAATCAATGAATCACTTATTTCTGTGCCATGTCTCCAACTGCAGGCAGTGTCAGCTCCCTCCATAAAAGGCTAAGAGCATTCACACTGTAACTGCAGTTACCACTCACCCAGTGACTGGAGAGGGTGTTCTGGTAGACACTATTTAGTGACTTTTCAAAAACACCTGCGTGACTCAGAAGTTTGAAAGTGGCTTAGACACTTAGGAAAGTCAATAGAAATTATGCACCTCAGGGCCAGATTTTTAAAGGCTACTATCTTCCATTGATTACAGGAATTAGGAACCTAAATACCTTTACAAATCTGGCACAAGAGGCTAAATCACATTTGAAAGTCAATAGGAATTAGACTCCTAAGTGCCTAAATCAAATGAAAAAAGACGTGTTTTAGGAGTGAGAATCTTTATAATTGTATTCCCACTAGTGTAACTGCAAATTATGGGTTCAATTATCCCACTTAGGCACAGCTCAGAGGAAGAAAGTGGTATGAAGTTGCAATGCCCCAGAGGAAAGCTACCCTTCCTAAACTCTTTCAGGAGGTGTAGCATACTGCTTCATGAATTTTAGGCTTGTGAGAGAAAGAAATCATGGTTTTGTTTTAAGCTGTTTTCTTTGGATTGTCAGGATAAATGATGATAATAATAATAACAATAATAATAATAATAATAATAAAAAATCACTAATGATTCTAGTGGTCTTTATTTCTATTTATAAAATGATGCAATTTTTAAAAAACATACTGTTTATTATTTCTCACAGTTCTGAAAACTGATATAATACTTAACAGAAATAGAGCAAGATATTTTCTTTGAGTCCAAGAACTTACAATGTAGGGACAAAATCATATAATTATTTGAATGCTCATGTGTGTCCTCCAATGAGGTAAATTAGTAGGATTAAGAAGTAACATTTTACTCGGTACAAGTACTCACTATGAACAAATGTGGCAAAATATGGCCATAAGCAAAGAGAGACAAATAAGATAATATATGAAACAAGAACATAAAGAAGTGAATGGAAGAAGAGAAAATACCAACAAGAAGGTAAAAAAGATTTCTGATAATGCATTGAGAGGCAAATAAGTATCTAACACTGGCACAGAATTATTTTGTTTATAATTTTACCATAATTACACAGGAGAGTTAGCCTACCACTACCAATAGGACAGCGATTATATGCAAAGGTCATCTCTCTTCACATTAATCAAGGAGTTAACAATGATTGAGATGATTCAGGAAAATCCTAGAATGAGAAGGGGGTAATTATTCAGAGAAGGGAAGAAAATAAACAGGAAATATAATTTATTGCAAAAATGAATAATGAAACTCCAAAATGAATACCACATCAATTTCTAACATTATCCCAACTGGAAAAAAAAAAGTTTCATCTGAGCTATCAGTACAACATGCAATAAACTAAATACTTTTTAACTCCTCATTTGAAAGACAAATTATGGGAACTGAGGATGGTATATAACGAAAGGTACGTAAAGGAGGCCTATAAAATCATACACCGTATAGCAAAAGTAAATCAGGAGTTGTTATTCACCAAGTCTCACAACGCAGCAGTTAGGGACAATGCAATGAAATTATCAAATAGCAAGTACAAAGCAAAGAAAAGGAAGGCTAATTGTTTTCCCCACAAAATATTGTTACACTGCATTATTTTTTGCTATATACAGTTGTAGAGCTGAAGTGTAGGGTTGGTCAAAATGATAGTTTTAATCCTGTTAGCATAGATGTTAAATCTGAAAATCTCTAATTTTGATGAGTTCCAGAATCCAGGTATCAGGTAGAAGAGGCAGCTTATGGAGAAAAGAGGAAAATAAGAGCACCAGAAGAAAGACTAAGTATATCTTATTCTTATGTTCTTCCCTTATCATAAATTAACAGCTGGTGCTCCTCTTCATTCTTTTTCTTATGGACAGATTCATGCCTGGCCAAAAGGTCTTCCCCCAAAACCCACATCCTGTTCCCAAAGGGAAGACAGATAGAGGAAAAAACCTGTCTGGAGTGAGCAAAATGAGTGTGGGGGAAATGATAAATAGAAAAGGGAAGAGGGTAACAATTAAAAGGTCACAAATATAAGGGCAGGGAAACAGCAGGAGACACCAAGCAGAGTCCCCCAAAAGCAGTCATCATCCTTTGAAAGTATCATCCAAGGACAGGTGGGCACTGCCCGCTGACGTGATGCGCGGAGATGTGACAGGACAAGGCAACGGAAATAGAGTCCGCGGTTGTCCCCTTTCCCTGTGCGGCTTCTTTTTCCTCGTGCCAGGAATGGCCAGCGCCAACAGGAAGGTGATGAGGAGATGCCAGGGCATGGCGGGGCCTCAGGCCTTGCAGATATAAAGAAAAGGAAAAGGAGAAAAAGATAATATTGACAAGGGGTTCTTGCAGAGCTGTACACTGCAGCTGGTGTACATGGTGTACATTTGCACCAGGGTCTCCCTCTCGCTGCAGGAAACGCAGGGTACACCAAGAACTGTTCCATGTCCACGAACATGTCCACGTGTGGACAATTTTCCATTCATTCACAGTGAAATGTGAAGCATGCTGCCCCATAGGCATATTTTAGCAAGCTGATAGTTAAAGAGCCGATCAATTAGTGTCTAGATGGGGCACAAAAGTGAGGAAACAGAGCGAAAGAGTTACGTGCGTGAGGAAGTGTTTTCACATTGCAGTTCAGAGACTGAGCAACTACATCTCCTGAGGCCTGCTCGTGTGGGGCTGTGGTGTGCTCACGCTGTCCGGAGAGGTGGATAAGGGCAGGAACGTGATAAGGAGACCTGTGTAGGCAAGAGTCACACGTGCCTGGAGGCCACCCTCCTACAAGGCTTGCCTGAGGGAGGAGGGGGTCAGGGGATCCAAGGCGGCCCTCATCTTCTGGAGCAGAGGGTGGGAAACGCTGTGTGTCAGACATCAGGCGGTATGGGCCCACGCGTACCCACTGACTAGTCTAGGAGGTCTCCCACCGTGCTGACACCATTCTTCCGTATGCCAAGAGGATCTTTACCACCTACACACGTAGGTAAGGTTAGTGCAGCAGAAGTTCAGCAGCATTCCCCTTTTTGGTGGCAGTAGGGAACATAGTTACTCCAAAGAGCTTATAGGTCCTATTGGCATATGCTGTTGAGAACAATGATGTCGTTAGATAAAGCTTCAGTCTAAGCCTGGCAGTCCTCATATTTTTGCTTGATGTCCTCTCACCCTACTTTACCCTTTTATAAAATAAGTCCAGGCTCCCTTTAGAGCCAGTGTAGGGAGAGGTACCTTCAAAGAGTGATTTATTCAGTTCTGGAAATGGCTGCTTTCTCTCTGATGCAAAGGTGGATGAGCCTGTGAGAAGACCGTGTAGGAGGAAGCAGTTCCTGGCATATTGAACACTGAAGGAAAAAAGTTCTTATTGCCTGACCTGGTGCTGGTCTGCTATAAAGGTAGCTTTCATAATGCAGGACCTAGCTGTCAGACTGTAGTCATAAAAATAAGTTTTCTTCCACATTTGGTATAAAGAAACATTTAATACTATTTCAGGCTCCTCTTTTGCAGGTTATGGAACAATAGACAATTTAAACTCTATTTGTATTGCTCTATTAATACAATAAAGCCACCCTCTGAGAATTTCCAGTATTGCAATACTTCCACAGTGAGTACTGCATTTCCCATACAAAATAAATCAGAAGTCATGTAATGCTGCAACAGAGTCCTGTCAATACCAGTTAAGAATACAAGGGGATTTATGAGGTGCCAGCCTTCTGATTCCACAACACAAGGTAACTCAAATAACCCTGAGGTTTGATTTAAGAGCAGTGACCCTCGAAGTTTGCTGCTTAAATATTGTAAAAACTTGCTGCTAATTATCAGGGCCATTACTGTCAACAAATCATGGCTTAGAAAGCTGCACCTGAGACTGTCTACTATCCTATTCATATATAGAAGATTTATAGTTGCAATTCACATCCTGGCAAATCCTTTCATCTGTAAAATGACAGGTGTGATTTAACCATGTCACTTATCTATTAAGCTCAGTGAAATTCCAGGGCTGAATTCCTTCATATTTCTTTTAACAAGAGAAAGACATTTCAAATAAATTTCTTTTTTTTTTTTCCCAGTGTAATGAGCTATCCACATTAATTGAGAAAATATTGCATGTGGATTCCACAGTTGTAAATGGAAAAGTAATTAGTATTTGAAAATCATGTGGCTTCAGTCCTTGTTGTTTTAAATACTTAATTGAGTGCTGATCTTGCAAACATTTGTGTATGTGAGTACTGTGATTAAAGTTAACAATGCATCTACAGCTTGGTAGATTGGATCTTTTTGTGATATATCCAAGAATTTTCTTTTGTAGATTATGGGATACGTACAAAAAGGTTAGATTGTAAAATCAATTGCTTTCAGTAGCTGTTCGTTAAGAGATCTCAAGGTATAATCAGTCATGAAAGGACTTGTTTTCTTTCAGAAACTTGTAAGAGGAGGTTTGTAAGTTTTATTTCTAAATCATAGAAGTATTTTCCTCTATTCGGATCGCTCATGAAAGTTCTGTTAAGCATCTGACTTTACAGTTATTAAACATACTTATGTTTCTGATTAATATTCAATTTCTAACTTTAAAAAAACAACCATAAAAGATAGGAGAATTCTCTTTCCTTTGGGAATTTTAACATTTCCTTCCAAACGAGTGATCACATATCACCGAAGAACTAAATTGCTCCCTATCGTTCATCACATGTTGCTTACAATTATATTTTCCTTTCTATTATTATTTTGCTTTTCTATGCAGAGCGAACAAGATTTCAAATGGTATGGTATAACTAATCAATCCTTTCTATTAGTCTGTGGTACACAAAACTGCCATTGTATTCGGAATATATTGATGTTTCTATCCACTTGCTTTTGTCTCCTTCTCCCATATCATGACCTCTAAATACTATAAGCAATAAATTGTTTCTGATTGCAATAAATAAGAATCATAAAAATTCTAAAAGGGACCATAAAGATTTTTCAAGTACGTGTTTATTCACTTAGTAAATCAGACTTTTCCATGGCTTTTTTTAAATGGATATAATGAAATCATTCATCATTTGATAAGAAATGCAAACCCATAACCTGTTCTTGAGAGAAGCTGAGTCCCTTTCTTCCTCATAGAACCATTACTTTAGTACAGACTATTGGATTAAGGACTGTAACCAAGAGGTAAAAATTGTTAACATTAAAGGAAAATATCTCTTCCTTTTGTTCTTGAAATAGTTCATTTGTTTTAATAGAGGAAAAGTTCAGTAACCTTCCAGCTTTGCATTAAACAGAGTTCCAAAAGTATGTAGTATTTATACATGTAATTCCCTTCAGTACTAATTAAAACATATAATTATGTGTGCAAGACTTTCCCATGTGCCACCTAGTGAACTGTCTATGATAGCAAGTTTCCAGTCTAGGGAGAATGTTATATGCAGAGGACAGCATGGAAAAAAAAGAGAAAACATAATGAAGCTATTAGAAAAAAAAAATGAATGGGCTTTTCTGGTTAATGAGGAGAGAACGTAGTGGAGTATGTTGTGGTTTTGGGAAGTATTCAGTAAGTATTTAAAGAAAAAAACAGTAGCTTTTACTTCATGGTATCATTAGTTTCTGTTGGGTAGCTATCAGTGGACTCTTGACAGCTCCATACCGCTGACAGATACATATCCATTTTTCTTCCCTTCTCACTCAGCAACTGCACCCAGCTATGGTGTTCATCAGATCCCTCTGGAGCCAGTTCAACACACAAAGTTTGCAGAAAACTATCCCAAATAAGAAAGACAGAAAGGTAGAAAGGAAGAAAGAGAGAAAAGCAGTAAAGAAGGGAGGAGGGAAAGAGAGAAAAAGAGAATGAGAAAGGGAAGGTCCTTTGAGAGTAATTTTCCTTTGCTGACTGGAGACGGATCCAAACAATTGACTAACAATAGATAACTAATTGGTAGACAGCTAAAAAAAATGAGATAAATTTCAGTCTTAGTGGAATAGTGTTCAAAATAGGTGCAAGATAAAAGAAGTGATCTTACATCCATTCTTTTGCATTGCAATAGACCACATGATTATTTGTTCTGGAGCAACTTGTTCTATATAGCAAGGTAAAAAGATCTGTAGTTGCAATGGGCCACATAACCCTGTAGGAAGATAATGCACAGGCACACTATTTGAATCCTTCCCCACACCCTGACTTGAAGTATCTTTGTCAAATGACAATATTAAACTCAGCTTCCTTATGCAAAAATCTCTTTTTCCTGTACTAGGGATCATCTCCACTCCTGCACAGCTACACTGTTGCTTCCCTTTCCCATAGCCCCTGCTCCCAAAACTCAGCTCTGTGGGACTTCTCACTGGACTTGGTGTACTCAGCCACCTCGCTCAAACTGCCTCTTATCCCTCTTTATCATCTACCCTTTCTTCTGATCCTACATGAAGCACTAATCTACTTCTATACTGTGGATTAAATTTCCTGAAACTATTCTTTTTTTTTTTTTTAATTTGCAGCCTTCTGGATTGCTCTGCCCCTATTCCACCTTCTTTGCTGGTGATGTAAAGCTTTTCTCTATGCATTTTGGCTGGAAATCTCTTTCACTATACCAGTTAATGCACTTCCTCCAGGGACACTTCCAGTAGCAATGAGATTCATGGGTAATACTGTTTCTAGCCCTTCTGCCAGGAATAGCCGTGGCTTCTTCACAAAAGACACATATCTGGTTTATGGTCCCAGGATTCCCAAAGTCTGTAGCAAAGGAATGATTTTCCCATTAACCCCACATAATGCGCCCATTTTCTCACACTGATCGGTGTTTTCATTGACTCAACTGGCAGTTGTTGTCATTGCCAACTTGAAGTCAAATCTTTACAAAATATTTATGCTCAGATTTCTATCTTAATCCTTAAATTTAATCCTATAACATTATGTTTAGTTCTGGTTAATGCAAAGATAGTTGAGCCATGTAGTATTTACAGAATCAATTTATTTAACTTAACATTTATTAAATCTGCATATTTTACTGTTTTTCAAACTCCTCCATTTGAGACATTCTTCCATATTTGATTAAATTGTTGCTTAGGAAAAGTGCTCCAATTTTTCTTCTTTTTTTTTTCTGCACTTTTTTGAGGAGTAACTGGAACTGAAAATAGTACTCTAAAGTGCACTGATGTACTGCTAAGCAATGCAGCATAATTGCCTAGCTTGTTTAACATGACACTCCTAATAATACAACCCAGATAGCATTCACGGTATTTGAAATATGTCATGTTGTTGACTCATTTAATTCATCATCTGCTAAAGTACCTAGATCCTTCTTTTTAACTGCGAAGTTACTGATTCTCGTATTTTATATGTGTGCATCTGGTTATTTCTTCTTGTCAGGAATACTTCATGTAATCTCATTGGATTCTGTATTCTTTTTCGGGAATTATATACTATTTATCATTATAGTTATTTTTTATTATTGGTAGGACAGTCATATCCAGAATCCCTGATCATGGTTATCAGGCTTCTGCCATACTCTATACTGATGAAGTAGACAGAGGCTCTACCATTTACATCTGTCTTGTACCACCACGATGTTTTGATTACTTTCACCACTGTATTTATCTACAAATGCAATTAACATATTCCCAACTTTAGCCTCCAAGTCATCAATGAAAATATTGAATGATATTGAAGCCAGAATAGATTCCTGAGAGACCCAGCTTAATATCTTCTGCCAAGCTGCTGTTGAGTCATTAATACCAGAGTGGAAGAAAAATTTGTACTGACTAATTTACTGGATAAGCCTTATTTTTTTCATGTTTACTGATTGCTAGTGAGAAGATAATTTTTAAATGAATATTCCAGTTTTCATTTAAAAGCTCCTGTAGAAATCTTTGATTACCACTTTTCTCTTGAAATACGAGAAATTGCATGTCAATGTATGCTTTAAATTGTGTACACTGACGTTACTGTTTAGGACCTGTGTACACAGAAGGCTCACAGAGCAAGAATCAAGCATGGGAATAATATCTGCTCTTCATTAATTCCTGCTCTGGATGTACACAATGATTTCTCTGCCTGGGACCAGCTACTCACTATTTAAGATGGTGTAGCTACTACACACAAGATTATTCGTAGTTCTCACTAATGCTGTGTCTATACTAGTGAATTAAATGTGCACGAGAACACTTTTGGGTGCTGAGGCCAACTGGCATGATGCTGCCCACATCTCTGGTAGCAAACTCTCTTAGCTCCAGAACAGGTGTTGCATGGAAACTGTTTATTGGAAATGAGCTAGCCTGTACAAGTTCATGAACTATCTCTGGGCATGGTCTGGACCATGCTAGTTGGCATGAGCCAAATTAGCACCAAGGGACATTTAAGCATTTACTCATATATACAATTGTATTCCAGCTTCTGGAACCACTCCCAGACATGACTGAATTTAATATGATAGATATAAAGGTCTACACTGAATGTTTGCTGATGAGTTTTAAATTCACATCCTACTATGCTGTTAAATATTTCTCTTAAATCCCCTGTCTATGTGTAGGTACATGTAGTACCTACTTGGTTCTGTTCTCTAGCACAGCTTCCAGCATTATTTTTACCTTGGAGCATAGTTCTTGGGGAAAATCAGGTCATTTGGTGGTCAATGACTCATTTCCGGCTTTTCAGCCCATGTCGCTGCCTTTTCTGTTGAGGTCTTTTACTAGTACTGGAGATGCAGGAGATCAGCTATTGCTGGAAGCATAAGAAACCCAGTAAGTACCCAATATTTTCTGGTGAATCTAGAAAGCAATTAGGTATCTGTGCCACTGAGGAGATGGAGATTGCTGTTGTCACTTCAAAGAGCGATTCATGGAAGAATCCCAAACCTGGAACAAACACCTTCAGAGTCTGTCCTCGAAACACCGAAAAGGCTGGTCCATTCTTAATCTTCATGAGAAAAATATGCCATATTTTAACTTGGTCAATCTGATATTTTGATCCAACAAACCATGACAGATTCAACCAAGTTAAAATCCTGTTTCAGTATATCCATGAATGACATCCTGAACCTCACTCTAGTTTGCATCTCTAATACTGTGCAATTTAGCATGTTAAGATCTTCCCAAAACTCACAGCAAGACATACACACACAAAAAAAAGCCCCTAATCTTGTATATCTTATTTGATGGCTGCTGTTTACTAGCTTGTAAATGCAAACTCCTTCTCCTTACAAAAAAAAGAGAGAGATGCTGATGGGGTTTAACAAAAGAAAAAAAAATTTGAAGGAAAAGGTTATTCAACAGGTAGTGGAAGTATCAAAGCCTTCTTTCCTTTGAATTTCCTGTAAATTTTATCCTTTCTTCTTCCCACAGACAGTATTTTCCTCCTCTTCAACTTCATTTAGGTGGGGTTTTTTTATTATTTGCTATAGGTGGTTTGATGTTATGTTTGTGATGATTTCTTGCCAATATTAAGATGCTGAATGGCCGGTTGTCTGATTCCTCTCAAAGGAGGTAAAGGGATAAGTTATATTTGCTTTTCCCTCAGGGGAGACAATAATTTGGGGCTCTTTCCTCTATCCAGATTCCAATTACCATATGAACTTTGAAAAGTTAAATTCTTTATTAAATTGGTTGAAATTGGTGAGTGACTTCAGAAGTTATTCGTAGGACAGACAGCTTGGTAGCATAAGCCTTACTACAGCAAGAAACCAGACTAAAATGATACATCTGGAATAGATATCAGAACTTCTGCTTATATATTCATGTTATATTTTTTATAGATTTCAGCAACATTCAGTTCATACAGTACAATAATTTCCAACTAATCAACCTTAAATTTCTCAGTTTTATGTGATCTGACATACAAATCTTGTTATACGATTCTTTTAATGTTTTTCAGGATGTTTTACATTATTAGATCTTGACCAAGAAACATTTATGTGAAATGGCTCTAAGCCAATAATATGCCTTTTGTTTAATAAAAATGCACTGTGAACGGTTTAAGAGGTGTCTGTGTTTAATGGTGAATAAAACACTGACTGTTCCTTTCCATGGCCAAGTTGCTGTCTAGCTTGAGGTGCTAAATAACAGAGAGTAAATTTTGTGGTCTCTGCTAAGCCTGAAAGTGGAAGCACCAGAGAAATTGCATGTGCAAGGGGTTTCAGAGCAGGACGTAGAAAATGGCTTAGCGTGTAAATGAAGAGCAACAAGTCCAAAGGATATTCAGGGTGATCGAGGATGTTGACTCACAGGACGATTAAACTTCAGGTGACTGGAGTGTCTTGGAGCACTCTGCCTTACCCTTTTCCCCGTGGGTGCTGTCCCTATGGCTAGGACAGCTGGCTCCATGTGAAGCTGCTCCTGAACGGAATCATTTTACAACTGGCCTTTTGTCTTACTATGCCAGCAGTAAGCTGGTCAAGAAACAGCATTAGAGTTGGACCAGCCTTCCCAGCTGCGAGTGGCCACCTCCGCAAGAGGCAAGGTGAATAATAGCAGAATAATAGCAGGAAAGAGCTGCTTCGGCCAGACAACTTTAATCTACTTGTGCTCAAATGTCAACCCCAAGATGGAGTGAGGTGAGATTCAAGGTAAAATGTAACATGAGATGTTGAGCAGCCTTCACTCTAGCTTTTACCTTGCTTGAGTTTGGGGAGTGCAAAGCACTTACCAGACACAGGAAAGTCATTTTTTGAATCTGCCCTGCTTACCTTTTCCAGTTAAAAAATGGCAAAGGGCTAAGTCCTGCTAGCCTTAGGGAGTAGCCCCTTCACTTCTCAGGGCTCTGCTATTACAGAAATAATTTTTGAGGCAGTGGGACTTCTTCAGCAACTAATGACTATTCATTTGCACAATCCTTTGTGAGATAAGATGTTTATATATATATATTTGTCTAGCAGCGTTAGTACAATCCAAGGATTGATTGTCTACAACATCCTGAAGTGAACTAAGTAAATAGAGAATTTCTGCTCTTGTAGCTTGATCGAAATACCACTAAAATTGCTGACAGGCTCTGAAATGATAATGACAGGCCTTGAATCAGATTCTTACTAAAGAGCTTCATAAGTATTTTTGTGCCTAGTGCCCCCCTCCAACCAGAAATCCCAGTTATAGATTTCAGGCTAGTAGTATGTTTTTTAAAGCTGTAAGATTCCAAGCAGAAGGGGAAGAAGATTCTAGCTTGATTTATGCATGTTTCCTATACATACATTGTGTATACTTTCTATATTGTACAGATATTTTCTCAACATTCAGCCTTTGAAACAGGTTGGGGGTTTTTTCAATTAATATGAGAAATGTTAGTATAGGACCACTTTTCTGATTTTTTTTTTTTCATAATTCACTGAAAAAAAGTAATTTTTTTTCCCTCTTATTATGGACAAACTGAGACCCTAAGCAACTGGTTGTTTTCTATTTGCTCATATAGAACATGATACATTTTGAACACAAGATCCAATCAGATCTGTAGTTTAAGGTTACAAAAATTGGAACTCTACAGGTTTTGGTTAAATACGGAAAAAAAGCAGCACTTAAACAACTGATCAGTGTTTTCTCTGTCTAGGGGGTGTGGGACAGACGTTCAGCCAGCAGAAGGCAGGGGGTAAGAAGAATGAAACACACTTCATTCCTTCTTCTCTTCAAGCATGCTTCCTCCCCAAAGCCTGCTTCGGCTGGGGGCCAGGGAAAAAAGGTGAGTGGTAATGGAGGGTGTAGCTGGGATAACCATCTCTCCATGCCTTCCACTAGGTGAGAGGGAAAAGAAAGATATTTTGGAGTGGGACAAAAGAAATGAGAGACACACAGTGTCTCAGACATGGGATGGATGGGTGACTATTTTCAGAGCTGGAAATACAGAGATATTCGAAGGGAGAAAGTTGAGAGGAGAGAAAGAGGAAACTAAGGAGCACCTGTGCTTTAACCAAGTCTGCTACTGACAGCAGCCCTTCCAGCATAGCATCCTGGTCCTCACTGCCTACCTCATTTTTCTGTTGGGATGTTTTCACGACAGCGTCCAAATCTCCTGGGAGTTTTCTTTTCTCACCAGATTTCTTTGTAACTAGTTGTAACTAAGGTGTCCTGACAAAAGCCTGTTGTTTCTGTGGGACTTGTGGCTTGGCCAGCTGTCCCCTATTTTGTGCCAGAGGAGAACTGATCTCCACAAATCCTTCCAGACCTCATTTCCAAAGCTGTAGTTGCAGTGTCTGAAGAGGAACTAGAATAAGGTTTGGTGCCCCTGGATAACTTTTCAGATGATAAGTAAACCTGAAAAGCCATTTTCTATCAAAAACTGGGATAAAGCAGATCCCACGATCTGCATGCCTACTAAACCCTCCAGTGTTATCTTTCTGAACACTTATATTTATCACAGGAACAGTAGGGAGCTCTAGCTCAATGCAAGGTTTTATAGCACTTGAAAGAACACTTAATCAGTGACTCATTTGTAATTTAATTTTATTATACTTAAAGATACTATAAATACAAATTTAGGGACTGAGGCTGCAAGTCTTTATTCATGCAAATAGCCCCATTGCACTCAGAAAGACTATTTCTGTGATTACAGAACGAGCTCTTAGGTTATTGGGAAGCTACACAGCTGTTAATCAGACATTATCATTTTCATAATAGTTATTCAGAAAAGGGATCTATAGCTGTGTCAAGAGGAAAAGAAAAAAGATTCAAACAGTAAGTGTGTATGAGAAAAATTACAATCTTATAATAAAAACATTTATTTTCTGGTGTATTTCAATTGCCCTTCACATGCAAATCTAGATTAGAATTTATTTTTATTTTTCAGATAAGAATCCCTATGCAGTTTCAAACAGTCTACTTCTGTTTAAGCATCTATAAGAGGAACTTCCTAATTTTTTCCGGGATATAGAAATTTATTTTTAGTGCTTTCCTGTCAGTAAAGCCAGGTCTACATTAAGGAGTTACTGTGGCACCAGTGCCAATCTTGGTATCTGGCGTCATTACAGAGCCAGCCTTTGTAACTGGCGTGATTACAGTGGCAGAGCCTCTTCTGGTGTAGAGAGTACTCAGATATATAGCTTTTGGCTAAATGCTCTGTAAGTGATGTCTTTAGCACAGTGGGTGAATTGGTTAGTGAGGTTTCAATAATTCTTTTTCTTACATGTCAAAAAAAAATTGTTTCCTTTACCATAATTCACCCTTTTAATACAGAATATATTCAAGACCAAAATGTATATTCATTTGACTCATATTTAGCTGTGTAGAAGTTAGATACGTGTACTTAGGTTACACCTGTACTGGTAAACCACAGAAGACTAGGATGTGGGCCTTACCACTGGCATGCAATCATCCACAGCGTCCAGCTGTAAGCACAGATCCTGGCACAGTTTTTTCCCATGCCAACTGTTTCTTTCCCAGACAATATCCAGGCACTGCTGGGGGACAGCCTGGGCCAGGTACTATTCCGGTAGCATTTGGGGTGCAGCCCCCCTGTTTTGGCAGGCAAGAGGTTTTGTGTAATTGAATGGAGGACTCAAAACTGTGCCATACCAGTTGGGCTCAGGCCAGAAAACAGTTCATGTCCTTTCTTTTTTACTGATGTACATGTAGTCTTAGCCTCCTCATCGAGTCTCTCTCATCTCAATAGAGAGAAAGAGGTATTGCCAGTAGGTGGTTCAAGCTGACTTAATATCACTGTCTTAATTAGAAAGATTAGACGACCCATTGACTTTAGAAGGATCCTTACTGATTAAGTTCTTTAGTCAAAGTTCAGTGAACTAAATCTTAGGCTGAGTCCCTGATGGAGGCAGACCATGAAGGAAGAGTGTTTTCCAGCGGAAATCTCAGTAGTGGCAGGCTAGGAGCTGCAGAATGAAGATGAAGAAAGTGCCAAAGGAGGCATTCATGCTGCAATGTGCTACAGAGAGACTGCAAGGTTTCGTGGGAAGCTGTGAGGCATTTGAAATCTGAGAGGTAATTAATAGGCTTGGAGGAAATCAAAATAAGTAACTATGTATGTCTAGATAATTGTATATTATTAGGGCTCCCATTTATAGCGTAAGTGGGCATATTTAAAATACTATTTGGACATGTTTTCATGAGGTTTTAACTGCAGCTCACTTGCACTGTCCTTAGACATGAATAAGATTATGTGCTACGTGACGTATGGCTTTTGAAAAAGTAACACATCATTTCAGTGTCTTGTCATTTTGCGGTGTTAGAAGTGGATTGTTGTGTGGTTGTAAAAGGTGGAAATGTTCATTTTTACAATGGGATATTGAATTTTCTTCTTACTTTTAAAAGTCCCAAATATCAGACCACTGAGGCACTGAATCCAACATAGCGCATTTCATCTGCACTACATTATTTCTCATGCATAAGCATGCATGGATCCATACCACAAGCCTTTGTGCATGTAAGATTCCTGCTGTTTGTACACTCTCTCTAGGGCTATTCCTTTCTGTATTCATATTTCACATGTCAGACTTAAAGGACAGACTTCTCAAATCACCTGACAACAGTGAATGACTCGTAAGTAAGCATATAGCTTGTAATTCATGCAAAAGTGTTTTTATGGTGACAGCAAATCTTTACGTGTTCTTTCTGAAGGAGCGTTGTTGACATGGAACCATCAAGATTTGTGGATGACTCTGTGTGCAGTGATTGACAAAGTGCTTGTGCTGCTATTAGTAAATGTAGCTCCTCAATGGCTGCACAGGCATTATCAGAAATACATTAATATTATGACATATTGCTGTCCACTCTTAAAGCTATGATGTGCCTGGCAGTTGCAGGATAGCAACCGAGTTGTTTCTGCCCTAAGTAATATAGTTAAGAGTTGTTTCTCATAGATGTCACTCAACCCCAGGCTAGGGGTGGTAACAGGACCTCTTGTACAATGTGGAAAGTGGTCATAATGGCTTGGATTCACTTTAGAACTAGCACACATTAGATAGGAGGGCAAAGATATGCAAAGGCTGCTATGCATGTATTTAACTGAGCAATGGAGCCTCCAACCTACTGTGAAGGCTGTGAACCCACAGTGCACACTATTAATCCAGACAGCAACTTCTTCTGTAATATGCTTTTCTGAAGCAATTTGTAGCAATCACAATTCTGTATCTTTATAGTAGCTGGAAAGAATCTGGAGTCTCTTAAAAATGTTTTATAGTAAGAGAAATTAATGAGATAAATGTAAGAGTTCTACACAAGCTACCCATGTACTCAGCAAAAATGAAGATGGCACATACTCAGTTGGAACACCTGAATTAACTCCTTTGAGATATAAGAACATGCTCATAGCTGATTGCTACATTTAACATAATTAGAAGTCACTAGGGCTTTTTGCCTATGGTTAGAACTTTAAACTATGTGCATTTACACTAGAAACAAGACAGTTTTTTAACAGTGACAGTGGCGGAATAATCAATGGAGTAACTGACTAGTACACTAACTTTTCTCAGTTTTATGGTAGATGCTGCATGACTGAATTATAAAAGCAAGGCTTTT
This sequence comes from Harpia harpyja, assembly GCF_026419915.1. Classification (NCBI taxonomy): domain Eukaryota; kingdom Metazoa; phylum Chordata; class Aves; order Accipitriformes; family Accipitridae; genus Harpia; species Harpia harpyja. The sequence goes on along the minus strand of NC_068942.1, from coordinate 17,713,255 downwards.
TTTTAAACTGTGGTTCAAAAGTTACTGAGCTTTTATAGCCAAGTAACAGGTTTCTTGTCTATTATAATATGTTACTACACAGAAATTTATTTTTCTGTAAATACTATATATGGTCTGAGAATCATCTTTAAATGGCCTGATTTAGCTTGGCTGACCATTAGCACTTTTCAGACTACAGTTACTACCTGCTGTCCTAGTTAAAAAATTAATTCATGGAAGACTCCTACCTTAAGGCCAGACTGGGTAATCGCAATGGTTCTTTATGATATCATAATCTGTGAATATCTGTATTGAGGACAGAAAGGCTAGGATAAAGTTCAAGAGCATAATTAGGGAGCAGTTGTCAAGTAGCCTTCTTTCCAAGAAAACGCTGTCCTAATTAATGATCCCTTTGTGTAAATGTTAACAAAATTTCCTACCCCTGAGCTAATGGATTCGATCCACTTGAAAGATAGATGAACAGCTATGAAAAGGATGTCTGAACATACAGAATATAAAAGGTTCTCCAGAGACTTGGAAAATGGATCATTTGGAAAGCAAATTAATTTGGACAAGTGAACAAAGGATCCTGACAGTTATCATGTACTGAAAAGTAGATGGACACGCTTTAGGGTGAAGCAGCTATTTTCATTCTTGGAGTCCCCATGCAGAATCAGTGCAAAGTAGGAACCAATCTGTAAAAAGGAATAAAAAATATCTGCTTTCTTTCAGTCTGCAACTCAAAAGAAAGTTTACTCAGTTTACTTCCTAAGGAATATTTTAAATAAAATTACTTTTTCTTTTTTCTCAGAAATCTTGGTTTTCTTAAGAATGCTGTTGCAGGAATAATTTCACATAAACATTCTCAAAAAAATACAGAGGCAAATAAATCTTAAGGAGAAATAATGAAATAAAAAAAATGTTTTTACTTTCATATTATTCTTGGCTTTAGGTCAGGGCTATAAGTGAAGGTGTGAATTACATCGCTGACAGGTGAGAACCTAAAAGACAAATGTGGGTGGTTAAAAGACCAAGCTCATGACGGTAAAAATTGTTTCATGACTAGTATCTTGAGTGCCTGTACAATAGTGGGTGGACAGACACATACCATTTCAGATCCACCATTGCAGCATGTGGATCAGTTAACTGTGTTTTCCATTTGTTTGGGTTTGATATCTAAGCATTTCTTTCTGAAATATGAAGCCTCCTTCTAAAAATCTGTACATATGTTTATCAGCTTCAAGCTGAAGAGTCTAAATTCTGCCATCCTTTGATGTTCTGAAGAGCCAATAGAGTTTATATTTTTAAAAGTTTATGATATTTACTCTGGGTTTTTCTATGTATTTTGTGCCAGGACTGTAAGAAAATATTCCCATACATAAAATTCAAGAAAATTCACTGAGATAATAACATGCAATGAAATGCATATGAATCTTTGTTTAAATCATAGTATCTCAAAGCACTTTGCAAACACCAATTGAGCCTTGTAGAACATATCAGAAACATTAAAGTTTTATCATCTCATTTTACAGAGGTGGAAATGGAAAGTTTTGAGTCATGAGTTTTCTAGTGCATTTAGTTGCAGCAGTTCAGGATACTCACCAGTGATTTGTGCTAATACACAAGTGAATACACACAGTGAATGCCAGTGGCCATTGGTTATGGATGTTTCTGCCTGGTGCCTGGGGGAAATGGCAGCAACAGAAACCATGGTATACACGGACAAGGGGCGGGGGAAGCTAGAGTAAACTCCAATAGATCCCCTTGCGTGGATAATTGAAAGACTAGGACTGTTCTGTACATCATGAAAGATACCCACCCCACTAAATCGTGCCCCAAGCTGACAGTATGAAGAATTCTATCCCTTTCTCCTAACTGAGGATGAAGTCCAGGAGATTATATGAAGACCATTTTCCTCTTCCTTAATCTCACCATCTTCCTGAAGACAATACGAATTTCAGTGGATTTGATGATTTGGACGGAGCTGAGTCGCCATTCATAATGCCTCAAGCCTCTCTTTTTCTAAGACATCCTACAGCCAGGGTTGTACTCTCAACAATATCAGACGCTTACCCTACCTTGCCACCAGTTGTCCTTGGACTCAGGTAGCTGGAGGAGAAGAAATTTGAACATGTCTTGAGTACATAGCCAGAGGCCTCTTCTGTGAAATATTTTAATTAGGTTATAGAATTTTGTGTAGGTTATAGAATATATATGTACATGTCTTTCCATTGTAAATAGCCAGTTCCTAAGAATGAACCCTTCAAAAGCATTATTAATCAGCAGAACAGACAAAAGTAGCATATTTTAATAAAACCTTAGCTTAGAGAAGACAGCTATGTCAACAACAACTAGGTCCTCATATCAGGAGTTTCATCACAGCGCTCAGCAGCAAATACACTGTCCTACACTTGGGAACCATTGATTTTGTACTCTGGCACACTTTGTAATTACCTGTTTAAGGAACTATGTGTCACGTTTCTTTACTAGCGAGCACTCAGAAATGGTGCGAACAGACATATATTCTTTTGCTTTTCTGTTTCTTTGTTTCTGAAAAGCAAAATGTGATGTCTGAAGCATGAAGGTTCCATAAAGATTATCCAGGCATGATAAAAATTTATACTGGTGGTATAGTATTCACATCTTCCTATATCTGCATGAACCAAGAAGACAGGTTCACCAAAGCAGTTAATTTCTAACTACTTTATTAGTGATATGGAGTGAGTAACTATGAAAATACAGGCATTAAAACAAAAATGCTTTTTAAAAATGATACCAAGTGCTCATACAGTGCTAGAACTGCCTAGCTGAAGAAGCAGCAGGAAAACAAAATCCGCAAAGTAGTTTTGCATTAGAAATCACAGATTACCTTCTTCAGAACAAAGTATTTAAGGTTTAAATCATAATTCTATTTTACTTTGGGCCTTTCTTGTTTTATTTCAGGTCATTTTCTGACCATCTCTCCTGATTCTGTATTCTGTTTACATATTGAGTTAGATGCAAAATATTTCTTGTCCTGAAGTGCTGAGTAGCATTGTTTTATGATGGAGGACAGATGGGTTCTTCTTTTCATTCTTTATTTCTTTCTTTCACAGAGATATTGTGACCTAAGTTTACTAATATTTGTAAGGCAGTTTAAGATAATTTCGAATGTTACACAGCTAGCACAGAAATAAAACACTGGATCTGGATCCCTCACATTTGCTGAAGTTCAGAACCATGTCGTGGGTGTGATGAGCACAGTTTGTGACTAGCAACAGCGATGAGCATTTCCAAAGGACAATTTATCCTCCGTATCTTGGGGACCAAATTTAGGACAGGATGTATCACAAGATTATCTCCTCGCCTCAATCTACTTCTAGTCATTTATTATAGGAAGAACATATGGAACTATCCTAGTGTAGCCTGACTTCTCAATAGCTAATGTTAGGTGAGATGTATATAACGTTATGGACTAAATCTGCATCTTTTCACTGATTTAACGGAGCAACACAGAACTGTGGAATCCAAAGTTTTTATCCAAGAGGAGGAAAAGCTCAAGTAAAAAAATGGAAATGCACTTGGAAATTGCAAGTTACAGCTTACCAGAATTTTAAAGGAAGATAAAAATGCTTGGAGTCAGTACATTAGCAGTAAGAGGAATCAGTCAATTAGTTGGCAGGTTTGAAAGCTAATAAGAAAGAAAACTGAGAACACCGGAAGTGCCATTGTCTTTTGTACATTTTTCTCTCTTACAAAGTTTAACTGTGGTATATGACTAACAATTGGCACCAATAATATAAGGGTGAAAATTCAAATTATAATTGGAAAAAATTTACGTTAAAGTCTTCTTAGATAAACTAAAGTCTGAATCAACTTTGCCTTTAGGGAATTGGCTGAAATAATTTTAGACTAGTTAATGGTCATCTTCGGGAAGTGAAGAAGGACAACTGAAACATCAGAGAACTGGAAAAAGATGTGGTGCCTAACCTCAGGTGGTAAAATGAAATGTGTATACTGAATTTCAGTCTTTGGAATAAAATCAAACAATCTATTTGTAAAGATTTAGAAGATAATAAGGCAGTAAGTAACAGCCAACATAGATTCGTTAAGAACAATCATCTTAAATCAATACAATTTCCAAGTATTCCTTGTGGAAGAAATAAAAGTGAAATATGTATTTTTTCTTGGTTGTTCTAAGGTTTTTAATACAGTTATAGTTGACATGATAATCAAAGTAGGTTAAATATGGTATAGATGAAACTATTGCCAAGTGGGTGGACAGAGCACCAGAAAAGAAACTATAGTTGTGTGCTGTTCTCTATCAAAGACTTTATGAAGCTGGGTTGTGCAGATGTCTGTTCTGGGTCTGATACCATTTCTTTTTTTAACAATATTGGGACTACATTTATTTAATAACAAACTGGAAAAGTTACAAGTACTTTGGAGGGCAGGAATATAATTCAAAATGACCATGACAAGCATAAATGCTTGAAAAATAAGAAAAAAAATTAGTAAGAAAGAGAGCAAGGTACTACATTTAGTAAGAATAATCTGCACCTGCAACACATGGACTGAGTGTCTAGATAGTTCTGCAGAATGCAATCCAGGAGATACTTTAATTCTTGAACTGATCATCAGTCATCAATGTCAGGCAGTTGTGAAAAACAACATTCTTCTGTGATACATATATAGGAAAGTTATATGTAAGAGATAAAATAAACCTTCCACTGCCCACAAATGGTCTTAATTAGGCACAGTCCATAGGATTGTGAAAATGATCAGAAGTTTAGAAAAGATAAGATACAGGAAAAAAATCTGAAGTGAGGGAACCATTAAGTCTTGATATGAGAGGAGGAATGACAACAGACAAATATGTAATAAAATTGCTTAGGGAAATAGCCTGTTGTCTGTGCCCACAGGGATTAAAAGGTATAGAACTGATTTGAGTAGCAAGGGGAATTTAGCTTATATATCTCCAAGGATGGAGAGTCCACAACCTCATCTCTGGGCAGCCTGTTCCAGTGTTTGACCACCTTTACAATAAAAATGTTTTGGTTTTGTTTTTTTTTCTTTCAAGTGGAATTTCCTGTATTTCAGTTTGTGCACTTTGACCTTCCCCTAGATGTTAAAGTCCTTTCACCAGATATTTAAGTCTATATTTTGCTCCATAAATTAAAACTTGTTTGAAGGAAATGCAAAATTTCTAGCTTCCAGGACATTGCAGGAAAGCAACCAAGGACAGAAGACCAACAGAACTTTATGACTTCATAATATTTATCAGAAATCCTATTCCACAAAGTAAATTGAAAAGTACTATGTGATATTTTAGTCCCATCTTTCCATTTAAAGTCATTGAGAGCCCAATGCTTAATAGTTTTCACTGGCTAGCAAATTTATATTTTAATATTCCTGTGATTTGTGTGTATGAAAACTTTACAATACCTCAAATTTAAAGTCTAATAAAGGAGGGTATTCTTTTGTACATGATGAAATAACCCTTACCTTATCGTCAAATAAGATATTAAGCTACGAAGACTCTTGAAATGTGCATTATTTTCCCCTTGATAATAAAGTTTTTATTTCCTTCTTCTTAAACAATGTTCAACCAAAAAGTCCAATAAGAGCTGCTTTTTAGACTGAAGTAAAAGGTGAGCATATGCACAAATGCTTATTCCTGTTTACATTCTCATTCTTCCTTAAAAATGAAGCAAAATGTGTAAAACTTAAAATGTACAATATTTTTTATCTGATTAAAAATGACATAAATATTGAAACTTGTTTGTAATGAATTAACAGTCTTTAAAATTTATGAATTTTAGAATATATTGATTACCTTAATTTTTTTAAAAACTAAAATGTTTGTGATGTGTTTTTTCTAGGGGGGCAGCAGAATAAAAAAGTATTCAATTTAAGCATTTGTCTTGCCAAAGAGTATCTGAAACCAATCTGAAAGAGAAATATTAAATATTTGAATTCATAAGATATTCCCAAGCTAAGAGACAAATTAACGTAACTGAAATTTTAGGCCAAGACCATTTGATTGTGTTATCTTCCTTGTAAATTCAAAACAATTCAGAGGTCCTTTTTACATCTCTTTAATTAGTTGTTTCTCAACACGCAACACTTCAGATGTCCCTCTTTTCATTAAAAATTAGATTTCCCCCTTTTTCTTTTTAAAAACCTGTTTCATAAACACAAAGTTTTGAATCGTTGAGGAAACATGGCAATAAATTCCTTGTTAGGTTGCTGACAGTTTGCTTTTCTGATTAAACCTCCTTGAAGAAACTGCAAACATACTGTTAACATGCTGTTAATTCAGAATGCAAATCATTTCCACACTCGTTATCTTTGCCTCATACTTCTACCTCCTTCAGAAAAACTTCCATTCATTTCTGTACGTTTGTCTTTTTACAATGATTAGGCTGAATGGTGGTCTGTGTCTTGGTCACAACTAGTTGTAGCACCTTGCCTATTTGAACTCAGTTTGCTTCATCTGAGGAAGAGGGGGTAATTAGGCAACATTTGGTGCCTCAGCCCTTTGCTGTATCTAATCCCATATTAATGTTAATGATTAATAAAATAATACACTGTCTTGCATACAGAAGGCCTGCAGAATGTTTAAGTAGTCAAATATTTATACTAGTTTAAGTGTTTTATCTCCTGCTCTTTTTATAGGAGTCCTTTGCCTCACTTGGGTATATACCCATGTGCTTTAAATTGTGATGTTTAAGGTGAGTTGTAGACTTACTCTTATCTTTCAAGTATGGAGTTATTAGACTGTGAGCTTCTCAAAAGGGCGAAAAGAATAAAATTTATAGAACACTTGTACCTGAAATTAGATCTGTTCATCTAATGCATCCTTGAATAATTTATTTTGCAAACAATGGTGAAATTCATCAGATAACCTGATCTGCAATGAATAACTCGGTTACCTTGACATGACATAGTATTACATGCAGTTCCAGTTGCTATAGTAAGGCTACAGAGAGAAAAAATGCGTAACTACCCACCTGCCAGTTCTGCAGGAAAGGAATGAATTGTGAAGTTTGCCTTCAGGAACGGTGGTTACATGTCTGGAACAATTGCTCTGTGCATCAGAGTAAAAAAGTTTTCAGATGATTTCATCCCATTTGACTTCTGCATACTACTGTGGTAAGGACAACTTCTCTGATGAGAAACCTGACACCTCTTATCACTAGTGGGCGTCTAACTCAGCAGCAGAAACAGATGGAGTCAGGGAAATCACAGCATCTGTCACACAGACAGCTATGAAATGCATAAACATTTTTTGTGAAGGTGAAAATTGGCAGATTAGTCTTCTGGTTGTAATACAAAACCATGAGGTCTGGGCTACAAAACTAGCTCTTGGATGAATCATTCTCACAGGTGAAAGTCACCAGTTTCCTCACCTACACATACATTCATCCTGTTCTAGGCTGGGGCTAAGTACAAGACAGCCAGTTAGCTGTGGGTAGAGCAGATAGCTGTTAGGAAGGTGGGTGGATAGTGCTGATAAGTCTAAAGAACAGCAGAGTGAGACGGTCTGGTGTGCTGGAAGATGGAGACTGTCCACAAGGTGCTTTTTTGGATATTACCAACACTGAAGGCTTCTGATTGTGCTACTGTTAATGTAATTTCTAGGCTTTTCCAGAAGCAAGAGATGTTGGGTAGGGAACAGAGACTGTAGACTTCGTATTACAGTGGACCACTTGGCTGTGAAAAATGATGCCTACATCTGGCTTGAAGTGCATAAACATTCTGCCAAGATCTGTGAATGTCAATCAAGATATGGGAGTTTGTTTGTAAAATTCTTCTCCTGATACCTGCTATTTCAGGAGCTGACTCAACTCATGATTTTCAGTGCTTTGATACACTGGGATATAATGCTATCTAATGGACCTGGGCAGGTAACAGTGGAAAAAAGTCATTCAAAGAGGACAAAGTCAGTGTAACTGCCCAAATTAGGTCAGATGATAAATTCTGAGATGGGAAAGAAAAAAAAAAGAAATATATAAGAAGGATGTTTGAAATCAGAACCACTTGGGGGCCTTGTCTGCAAATAAGCCAAGCAATGTAGGAAAAAGTCAGGTAATTTGGCTGAGGCGAGCAAATTAACTGCCAGGAGTCCACACTAGTAAGCCAGATATGAAAATTGGAGAATGACTAAGGATTCAGCTGACAAATCATTTTACTTAGGTAATGAGTAACCTATTTGCTTTAGAAGTCAGATGAAACTGGGAACTTGATGATTAACAAAATGTTAATTGTCAAATGCTGTATGTAATTGAAAATGTAAAAGTTGCTTTATAATTTTAGACATTTGCACATCATTCACTGTCACTGAAAAAGTGTCCTTCTCATAGAGAGCTATCGCACTGAAACCAGTATGTTTTTTGTCATGACAGAACACACAATGTCCATTTCTACAGCCAACTGTCATGTTGTGAGGTGATCAGTGTAGTATCATAAAGGCCATAATTATTTAATTGTCTTTCAACACTCCATCTCACAATTCAAAAATGGCTTTCAGCTGTGTGTACAGCAGCACAAAGCTGGGGCTCAGTCAGTTTTCCAGCTATCTGGTACACTGCAAACAAATATGAAAATAAGGTACTTCAAAAGGAAAAATCATGAGGAGCTTGGTAAGTTTTCTGTCCTCTCCTTTAACCCTTTGGAATGATTGGAACTGTAATGTTTAATGAATTCAGGGTAATAAAGTAAGGAAATCAGGTGTCTGGCAGTCACTTACTACCAAACACTCCAGTTATTCTTCATGGAATTATCTGAGACATTAGCTCCATGTAAAAAGGGAAATTTGAAGTACTGGACTTCTCCTAAGACTTATCTAATGTCAAATCTGTGGAATAATTGAGATTACACTTTACAGCTTGTTGGCATCCAATCTTACACTCTATCAACTGCTATCAAGTGCCTTTAAGTGATATTTCTTATATTGTTATTTCTGTAAATTGAGACTGAGGGTAGGAATACACCAGTGAAGTAACCCAAAAGAGGGAATCTCAAGACAAAAGACTGGAGATAACTGCCTCAGGGCAACAGCGTGCAAATGAAGGACGACTCTGGGAAGAGATTACCTTGCCTCAAGACTAAATTCCCTTGGACTGGAAATGAAGTAAAGTTTCTTGGTTTAAGGCAGATTTACCTCAGCTCAGTAGACTTCATTATGTAGCTGGAACTGTTTCTTAAATTAGCTGGGATTTCTCCATACTATCCTATTTATATGCTTATGCCCTTACTTTGCAAATTATATTTCTCGCTTTCCAAACATATCCTGTTATTTAATTAGTAATTTTGTATCCACTTCTAAAATGTCAGTCTGAAGTTATGTAAACGGTAATTCTCTGTACTCTAGTATTTAACTGTTTCGTAAACAAAATATGTTATCAATATTCATTGTGAATGTTATTTCTGCATTAATGACAGTGTGAATATCCTGCCTTTTTGCTTTTAGCAAATTAGCCTTTTATTCAAAATAGATATTTTCTGCTTATTCATTCTTCAATCTCAAAAATAATGGGATACAAAGGTGAAGTCTACACTATATGAAATCAGGATTATGTTTTGCTTAGATGACCTTTCTAAAATGAAAAACCATTAAATTTAGGTAGTGCTTGTTGTCCTTTACTGTATTTTGATAATTAACAATTGACTGAAAAATCATGCAAAACCTGAACGCCCTGAGAATATTGAGTGCTGAAAGAGCTGGTACAGTTTTCTTGGAACAAGTACCCTCTGCTTGTAAGTCTGCCAAAACCTGAAATAATTAAGTAGAAATGTAGTGCCTTCACTAAAAGATGAACTATAATTGAATAAAGATCAGTTAGTAGATGCTGAAAATATTGACAAAGCTTTACATTTAAACTTGACAATTCTTTCCCTGATATCTGAAAATTATTCCCACTAGGTGGGAATATGGCAGGTTAAATCCAGCAGAAGGGTAGTTAATGTGGACTTTTTCTTTTACTGGACTGTATCACTTTTTTTCTGATCCAGCATGCCTTTTCTTATCTTCTGATTTGACACTTGACTGCTGGAGTTCACTTAAAGCACTGTCATTATCTAAAGACTCTGGTGCTTCCACATTCATCTTTAGAACATCTGTATTGGTTGTTAGGTCTATTTCTCTTTTTGTGACATCATACCATATTCAAGAGTGCGGCAGAACATGGAAAAGACCTCCAAGCTAGGAAAGCAAAGGATATGTAGCCAGATGTCTGAAAGAGAATTTGACGCTATGAGTTACTTGACGCATTGAAAACAACATAAACTTCTAAAAAATCCCAAAGTCTGTAACTGTTACCCACAGTCCCTTCCTCAGAATCAAGGAATGGTTGAGGTTGGAAGGGACATCTGGAGGTTCCTGGAGGTCACCTCCTTTCCTGGGCCAAGGAATCCTTTTCTAACCCATTCAATTGTCTAAACTCATGGTGCCTCCCCATTTGATCTGAAATTTCTGTGACATCTGTTTCTTTGAGCAGACTGAATGCTTCATTCCTGTAGATGTGTACTTATCATTGCCTATGCCTCACTGGGCCCAAAGACTAAAAAGAGTGGTGAAGATATCCTATCAGAGCATATTTGACAAGACCAGGCCCTTTGGAACAATATTTGTTTTTATGGCAGTGATTGACATCTTTTGTATAATATGCTGGAAATAGAATTGGAACATTTAAAATATATGCTCTTTTTTTTCATTGCTAAATTTACAGTAGTTAAATATTTAAATTAACAGAAACAAAATAAAAATTATTGGCAATCTTCTCATGTTTTCATCTGCTTGGTAAGACTTTATATATATGTTAGAAATATCACTTCTCCCTATTTCCCTGCTGTATCCCAATTTGAGATTTTCTCCAAGTTGAAGACCCTAGCTGGGCTGCATACATTTTCTCAGTTGAATGACAGGAAGCAGAGCACAGTGAATAACACTCTTCCATTTCATTGTCAATATGTCTGTTTGAGTCAGAATTATTTGAAAATGAAACAGAATTTTAAAAGACTAATATTTCCACCTTTGTTGCGGGAGAGCAGATATAAAACTTCTCTAATTAGTTAATTCTATGTTCTGAAAACACGCTCCCTTAAAAAAACCAAGGGAAGTTTTTGCTTCTTATTGTTTTTAATTAAGACTTCTAGTTTTGTAATTGAACAAGCAAAAGAGACTGTAATTGTGTCTAGATGGAAGCTAAAATGCTCTACCAGGAAATGGCCACTCTCAGGCTGGCTAATTCTGATGCTCCTTCCCAGAACACAGATTACCAGACATTACTTGAGACAGCTTTTTGAGTTATATACCCTTTTCATCTGATCAGCTTAGCAATTATTGCATTCCTATTTATTTTCTTCTAAAACTATGACATTTTGCACATACCTAGAATGCAATGCAGCCTTCAGACTATTTTTGAAGGAAATTATACTTATTGCAAATGTATTTAAGCTGATACTAAAAGTATTTTAAGCTGGTAATACTTTGCACATATAGCTCTTGCTAACAGATCAGAAATTAACTGAGAGAAGAGAAGCCAGTTCGTAAACCTCACCCTCATGCAAGTGAGCCATCACTTGCGTGAATGATCACTGAGTTTTCACTCTCACTGCATCAAAGAATCGCTTGTGAAAACTCATTATTTTGTAATCAGAAGACAGGGACACAGCGTAAACTTATGCTATAAGCATACCCTCAGCGTGAGATTTGTTATATGACAATATATGGAAATACTCTACTCATACAGTCTTACCTCAGTTCAGATTTATTTTCATATGGCATTTAGCCACAATGAACATAGTTTGTTTGATGTACTTGAGGTATTAAGGATCACATTCTAATTCCAGCTGAGTATTTCTGTGAATCTCTAAACATATGGCTTTGTGGTTGTGTTGGAAATTTTCAAGAAACGTGGAGGTGTGTGTTTAAAGTTGGAAGCTGACCCATAACACTGTGTAGTACAGTGAAAGGGTTCTATTTTTTTTCTGTAACGGTGCATGCAGATGAACAGTTTTATCTTTTTGCACTGGTTAACTGATTGGAAAATGTATTTCAGAACAATGATCTCAGCTAGATATCTGTTAACCCCTTCTTCCTTTAGATACTCTCTTAATGCCATTCACAAGGATATTTGTGGAACATGAAGTGGCACACGTATTTTAGTGTTCTGGGGGGAAATACAGTCTATTGCAACAAATGTATTTTTTCTCCTCTAAATACTCCTCAGGCAGTGAGATCTTACATGGCTCTGAAAGAGACGTTTTTGTGATGGGGTGAAGGTGAAGAGAAGAATGCCAGTGAGCAGGGGGAAATAAAGAGGGAGAGGATATTTATGGATAAGCCAAGGGAGCAGTGCCTGCTAAGCATAGAAGATCTATGGGAAATCAAGTTCTGATTGTAGGGTATCTGTGCAAGGATTAGTTCCCATCCTTCCTTTACTCCTGGCAGCACAAACTCAAGAGCTTTGCTGCTAATGGCTTCTCCGGCATTTAACTTAAGTGACTGTCCCTAGGCTCACTCCTTCTTCAAGCTGACAGCCTCTCAACCTGCTTAATACCAGCCATGCTGTGTTCATGGGGAGGTACTCCTGGGGCCTTGTAACCTGCTATGTAAGCTCTGTTCCTATTCCTGCTGTTCTCAAGGCCTCAGCACATCCCTCTGTGTTCCTACATTTCCCTCCAAGCAATGCAGCAGAAAGAGCTTTTGACTAATTCCATTAAAGCTATTGAAATAACATACAGAAATGCAAATAAAAGTAGGTGAATCACAGTAAAAGTGGTTCTCCTCCCTTAAAGAGACTATGCTCTTTTTATTAGTAGACTTGCTGTATTTTTATAGAAAAAAATGGTGATATTCAATTAGAAAAAGAATAGATTTACCTAGATGCACAGAAAAGAACATACATTTAATAATAAGAAACCACCTGTTGGGTGCTTTAAATTAGCAGTTAGTTCAGTCTCAGAAGAGGTTGTTTTACAGTCACACGACAGCTATGTTAGTCTCTGCTTTGTCCTGAAAACAGCTTAGTTCCTCTCATGTTGCTTCATTATGCCAGATCTTCTTTTCTGCCTGTATGCTAAAAAAGGACTTTTTTACTTCATGAATCATTCACATAACAGAGTAATAATTCATGAAAGTCAGTTCATAATCTTCCGTGCTTACGCTAATTTGGAAAGGTATATTTAATTTTTCCTGAGACCTCTTCAGTTCTGCTCTTGCAGAGTTCAGTCTTACAGCACTTCCTGCTCATTTGGACCTTCTTGCTGTTTCTTGGCCTTTAACATTCAAATAGTTTTCCCCTAAGCTTTTCCCTTTTAGGTTTACCCCTGCACCTTAGGAATGCCCTGCCTTTCAGTTCTAAGCTCACTTAACATGCTGATTATAGCTGTTGTTTCAAATTTCTTTTTGCCAAGTTGATCTGGACTACTTCCAAAGCAGTTCCTGTCATTTTCATGCACTGAAGCTGCTGTCTGAAATGCCTCTAACAGCATCTTGCAACCCATACTTTTTCTTTCTTCTTGTCCTCCCTGCTGGCTTTCAAAATTCTTGTTCAATCTTTCCTTAAACTGGATGTCCTTTTGATATTTTTAACTCATTTGTCTTTTGGCTGACTGTCTCTAAGCATTTCTTTATTATTTGTTTCTGTGGACTACTTTCTTCATTATGCATTACATTCTCCAAACATCCTATGCATTGTCAGCTTGTTTCCTTATTGCCTTTTTTTTTGGGGGGGGGGGGGGGGGGGGCAGGGCGATCTCAGGTAGTGATAATGTTAAGAAAAGACCTCCCATTTTCATCCCAAAGATTTTCAGTTCATATTTAAGGCTTCTTGTGTCTCACCCGTTGTTCAAGACTGCATGGATTGAATCGTATGGATTTAATTTCTAAATCTGTGTTCTTCTGGTTTAGCCGTTTCCTGTTCTTATTGACGTCAACACTATCACTCTGCAGCTGGTACCTACAACAGAAGGACTGTTTGGTCTCCCGTCTCTCTCTTAACCATGATCCATGCCCATAAGTTTTGCAAGCTGAACTATCTTAATTAAAAAATGTGGAAAAAATTGCACATCTCACAAAACTATACAGCCTAGACCTTTGTAAAATAAGGCAAATATAATAGCCAAAAATAATTTTGCCCAATTAATGCATTCTATTCAGGAATGACTGACTTTTTTTGAAGAAAAGTTCTGTTGTGTGTTGGCTGGGAGTGCTTGCCAGAATAGCTCTAGTGCTATATGTTTACCAGCAAATTCAGTACTATCATGCATTTTGTGTTAATATTTCTAAATCTGATATTTTGCTTTATGTTCACCCATTCCAAAAATTCTTATTCAGACTATCATCTCCCATGTAGTTCTCTCCTATTGGTCCCTGCAAAATTATAATTGTCCATGGTGGCTCTTTTTTCAATTTTGTTGTTCGAATTTTGCTTCTGTTGAACTAAATTCAGTAATGTTATAGATAGTATTTATTTAGTGGACCAGAGTCACTGAAAGCTGTGATTGATAACATAGTCAATTCAGATCACGCTCTGTGGGATCTCTGTATCTCTTAAGACTTGTTTTTCTTGCTGACTGCCATGTATAAAATTAGTCTGAGATAAAATACAAACTTAAGATCACACCAAGACAAAATGAAAGCACATGCCAAGACAGAAGAATCACAGTCAAAAGATTAATGGGACAAATGCTGTGGAGGAGATCAAGCTGGCTTTACAGGTTCATCAACCAACCTCAAGTTAAAAGCTCACTGCTTCTCTGACCATCATCACAGGGGCATTGGTCATCAAAGAAACACTACAGTAAGATCACCTTAGTGTAAATATCAGTGGGCAATGTGAAGAAGAACAGTCAATCTGTTCAGTAAGTAAGTGACACATTCTTCTTTCAAAGACAAATTTGCTTAAAAAGTTGTCTTAAAAGGTGCTAGAAGATGTGCTTCACAATCTGATCTTTGGGATATTTTTTTTCACAATTTCTTCTACAATTGAGCTAACACTGAACTGAAATAAAAATCAAGCTTGATAGTAATTATTGTGCACCAGATTTACTACATGTTCAAAAGAAAAGCTGGCATAAAGGTGCACTATGTTGTGTCTTTATTTGTTAGTTTCTTTTACCAGGAGTAATACAAAGTATTCCCTTCACCACAAAAAATAAAAAAGAAAACCATTGTTACTTCTTTTGATTTGTGAGAATAGAATGCATATGTCACATAAGAAATTCCCAGTGAAAAACTTCCAATGAAAAGAAAATTTCCACCTATTACATTACGTGCAACATAAAAGCCAGGTTCAGAGAAACTTCCTCAAGCTGGGGAAACATCTAAGTTCAGGTAATACTTCTGTACCTGCAAATTCTAGTTACAGACCAGAACTCTCATCTATGAACTAGGTATTTATGTTACTTTATAGGATTACATTTGAGGTAAGGTAACCTAATACCTAATGCTTTGCAGTGGGACACAAGGGCTATGACTATACCAATAAATTAACAGACCCAGGCACTTCAGCACTATCCTGTGATCATCAGTTCTGCTTAAAAGCAGGCCGTGTTCCTCGGCTCAGTTTCTGCTACATGCCAACAAGCGCTGATGCTTGAGCACTGTCCAGGAAATAGCATGGTCCATGGATCTTTCCCAAGAGGTCACAGAGACTGGCTGGTAAGACAGCTTAGCTGTGAAGAAGTGCTCTGTTCCATGCCACTCTCACTTAGGGACAGGTAATGGACATCATTGGACATTTTATTAACTAATACAGTTGCAACTAAATTTCTGACTTTGATATTCTAGTTTGGCCTCTTCGGTGACTTTGCACAGAACAGTTCACTTGTTTAACCCTCTTTCTGGTTTCCTAAGACTGGTAAGCAATACTGGCACATTGAGATCTCCTGATTTTAATCACAGAGAAAATAAATAAAGGGTGGATTCATTTTAAATCATAACTTATGAGACTGGGAAAATTTTTACTTCATAGCACCAAAGGAAAATTTGTCTTCTCTGCTTACTTTCACTTTAAAATTTTATTTAATATTGTATTTAAAAATTGTATTTAAAATTGTACCCTCTACAATTACTATTTTGTTTATTTTAATGGGTGAGAGGTGACAACTGTGGGTTTTGGACTGAAATGGGGAAGAGGAGTATTTGATAAATAACAGTGAAGGCAGGAGATCATCTTCTGGTTTCCATTATCCATTTATGTATTTTTGAAGTTTTCATTGTCAGTATTTCCATGACTAAAGAAAAGCATTTCATAATAGTGAAAATATTTGTGAAAATGCTTCCACTGCGATTTACATGTTAAAAGTTTTATAGCTTCATCTGCTGGTGGTATTTGTGAGCAGAACCTTTCTCCCAAATAAATGGCAAAAAGCTTTGCTTCTGGAGTGAGATCATCTCCTTAAGAACTACACAGCCACTGGGAATTCAAAGGAGTCACAGATGTAGCATTTAGGTGACGTAATAGTTCCCTAATTAGAGAAACAAAAGTTAGATGCATGCACCCAACAGCTTTCCCTTTGCTCTCTTCTGGAGAAGACATATAAAAGAAAATGCCTAATCTCTACTAACTCATGTGAATCCATCCATGGAAAAAAATGCAAACCCATGCTAAGCCTCATCGGATGACTGAGACACCACACTACAGAGGGAAGAGTAATATCTTCTTAATCAGTGCAAAGAATTGCATGAAAAACAATGTGGTATGTACAAATATCGTTCGCTGAAAAGGTTCATTAAACCTGATATACACAAAAGCTGATGTATTCTATACTCATCCTTTAAATAAATACAAGTAATTGCAATCTAATTTTCTGACTGTCTGAATTTCATGTTATTAACTATTTATGTCACAAGAATAATGTAGGTGGGACATAAGAATTTCTTAAACTGAAAACTTGAGAGCCCAGTTATGTTTTTAACTGGCTTTCCGAACGGAAGGATACTTCAGGAACGTGCTCCATTTTGCATACATTTGTGTCTCTTTCCAGCAACTTTTTACTGAAAAGTCTAGCTGTCAGTTGACTATTGTAATACCAATTGCAATGTCAACTGAATTTGACAGAGAACTAGAGATCTCAGAAACATTAATTTTACAGCCAAAAGTAAGAAGCAGAAAGGAGAAAAACTATGATGTTGGGGATAGAGTGAAAGGGGGCAGAATTCAGGTTTTGAGGAAAAAGAAAAAAGCTTTGTCTGATTTTATTAGGACTCCTGGAGTAGCAGATCACAACCAGAATTCTGCAACTTTCCAGCTTTTGGTATCTACATAAGCATACTTGTAGAAATGTAATATCCCTGTACCTTGTTTTCCCTCTCTTTTTTGTAGTACATATAGTCTATTAAGAAATTGTTAACTTACTTAACTTCATAATTTGTATCGAGGCATATTTTAAGGGTCAAAGCTTAGCTTTAGATACTATAAACCTGCTTCTATTTCTGAACTTTATTCATTTTTCTATTCCAAGTAAATTTTGTAATATATTTAATGGAAAGATGTACAGGATACTCTAACAATATGTAATTTGTTGGGTTTGTTTTGTTAATTATCAGAAAACAGCAAACCATTCATTTTTCATACCTGAAAATATTTAATCCTAATAAGTGATTAATATTGTTACAGATAAAAGTTCCCTAGGAACAACCATATATCTGGTAGCAATATAAAAATAGAAGGCACATCTAACTCCAGTTGTAACAAGATTTCTATGCTCAGCATAAGTGGGGGCCTCAAGAAACTATTCCATTTCCTCCCCAAGACTCAAATGATTAAGCCTATGTCAATTCTGGCATACGTTTGCCCTACCTTTTTTTAAAGATGGCCAGTAATGGAGGCTTAATAATATCACCAGACAGTCTATTTTGTAATTAATGACATGAGAATTTCTTTACTAAGGTATCACTTGATTTTTTCCTGCTGCATGACTTTTGGTCCTTTTGACTGTGGAGGCAGAAAACTGATTTTTCCTTTCTCTTTGCAGTAGCCTGTATCTGCACACACACAAGTATGGTCATACATAAATATATATAACTGTATATAAATACACATATATGCTTCCCTCCTCCCTTCTTCCTTCACTTCCTAAGCCTTACTCTTGGCTTAAGGTAAGATAAGTCATTCAATATTTCCTTTCAAAGCAGTCGTGATTTTTAGATTTATGATTGTTTTTGTTTGTCTCCTCTGGCCAACATTTTACTTGAAATGAACGCCCAATACTCTGCTCAGTATTCCAGCTGGAGTCTTGCCAACTCCAAACAGGACTGTTTTGTATTTCTACTTGCTCGTCATAGTCACATACGATGTCTGCTTTTTTGCAACAGACTGATACTTTTGGCAAATGTTTAGGCCAGGATCCCCTATAGACTGCCCCCCCCCCTTTTTTTTTCCGATTAACTGTTTTCTAATGTTATCTCCTCAAGTTTGTTTTATCCTGTATTTGTGCAGCTGATTACCACTGCCCTATTTGCTGTCTATTGCACCTGTCCATACAGTTCCTCACTAATGTCTCCTTATTTTTTCCTCTATTTATCGTGAACATTTTGAATTCTAGTCTTGCCCTCCAAAGCAATCTCATGTTTGTGTCACCTGAAAATATAATCAAATATTAAGGAAACCATCGATGGGCATTAGGCTGAGGACAAAACCTGCACAACCTCACTCAATATATTCTTCTGTTTCAATGTGAATTGATAGCTGCTCTTTGAGCAGGGTAACCCGGATATTTTGGTACAAATTTTAATTTAATTCCATACAGTGCATGCACCCCTAGTTTGCTAACGATACTACAACATGGAGAGTGTAAAATCAAAATGTCTACTGCTTCTCTCTTGCTATGGAGGAACTCCTGGCAGCTCTTCAATTTCTCCCAGTGCCCTGTGCCAGTGGTCTCACACACTTGCGGATGTCTCACTTGTCCCAGCGGTCTCTAATCTCCCCTTCCTGTACCCTAGGACATGATCCTACCTCCCAGCTACTCAAATTAACTGTCCCAGCTGCCAGCTCAGTGTTGAGCTTTTCTCATTAAGCACCTCAGCCTACCGAGAGTTGTGTCTTGGCCACTGCCAGGATGGGGAGGGCTGGGGGCAAGAATCACCCAAAGTCATGCAACAACGGTGACTTGTAGGCGGCAAGGCTGGAAATGCTTAATTCCTCCTTCTTCACTTTAGGAAAAGACTGAAAGATCTTAAAAATATGTGTTTCACAGAGATAACACATTCATGTGGCCCGAATGGCATAAGCAAATTCTCACGAATACGAGGATCCATTTAGAAAGCATTTTTAAATAGTAATATTTGCCTGAGCGTGTGTGCATCCTGGCACAATTAATGAGAGAAGTGAATTCCCCTATTTCTATTTAGCTGATTGGAATATCAGCTTTGAAGCCCAGTGATGGCATGTTGCTCTTGACATTTACTATTTAGTCACTGTTCATGAAATAAGGGCAAAAGATGGGATTTAAACCACTTTGGCTTGGAAACTAAGGATTCAAAGTGTGGAAAAGAGCAGAGGAAATTGTAATAAAAGGGTAGAGAATAAAAGAAGCAAAGAATAAAAACAGCAGTGGGCAGAGGAGGGGGAAATTTTTCAGAGAGTAACAGATGTGACAAGAAAACGTTTGGACAATTAAATAAAAGTCTGCCTAGGATTTCTGTGCCAACTTTCTACTGCCATCAGTGGCTGTTGTGGCCTGTGCACTGCAGACAGTCTGTAGTCCTGAATTTATACCTCCTGCCACAAATAATTATATTTTGATACCGCCAAAGCCGATAAGCATGTGAAACTTGTGAGCCAGTCGGGTAACAGAAGAAGTGAAACTGACTTTTAAGTTAGGATGTTTAAAACAAAAGGCCATTCTCCTTACTTGCTGCTTTTAGAGCCGGTGGGGCCAGTGTGGGTCGTGTTCTCGGGCTGTGCTCTGAGCGGCGTTTGGCTGCAGCTGAAATTCCCGCAAGGACACCTGGCTCCAGGAGGGGGAGCTTCAGCAGGCACAGGCACAGTACAGTCCATTTGCGAGGAAATACTGACAGAGTCGCTCTCTTACAAATAGATTTGATACTTTTGGTCAAGGTAGAGGCAGAATTTGATCTGATCAGAACATAGGTGATGCTCTAACTCTTTTCTGTCACCAAGCACTATCACTAATAATTAGTATTTTTTTTTAATAAAAAACAATGACAACTAAATATAATCTTAAAACCTTTTGAAAACAAATATGTTTAAACTTAGACACACGTTTAAGTAAATCAGGCCTAAAACTGTAACTTCCTGCATTGTTCTAATAGCTTTCAGTGTGGGTGTCTGAAAATAAAGAACAAACTGGCTGCTTTCCATTCAGGCTAGGTAAGGAAAAAATACATGCCTTTTCGTTTATTGATAGCTTAAATAATGAATAGGTACTACAAGTTTAGATAGCTGCTAGGGCATTTTATTAATTTGAGTTTCTCCGGAGGCCAGTATAAATGCACAGTTGTTAGGAACAAACTAACCTGCAGGTGTATTTATGTGTTTTTATGTGCATAAGTGTGTTAAATCTGAAAGAAAACAGAAAAGAGCTTGAAGACAGAAGAGGGCAAAGATACACTTATAATTAAGCCCTTGGTGAAATCCAGTAATAGGTTTTGGGGGGCAAAGTGCTGATTAAGAATATGGGAGTCAAGAAAACAAATAGTGAATTGCTTGTGCCAAGAACAAAACATTTTGAGTTCCTACGTTTCCACCTTAGAGATTGTCCTATAGCTTTCAGAGTTAACAAGAGAACTGAAACATACAGAGCTCTGCCCTTAGATGCTTTGCACAAATCCTCTAACTTCCTTGGAGAGCTTGCAAAGCTGGCAATCGGTACCTGCAGAACTATCACACTCTCAAGAGATGACAGCAAGGCAGTATGTTCTGGATGTGTCCCTCTCAGTTTGCATGCTGAAATAACTTAAATATTTACTACCTAAGTCAAGAGAATTTTGAGAACTATATCCTAGAGACATTTAGAAGACAAAAAGTGCAGACATTGATTTATCCCAAATTTTATGCTTCCTGGCTGCCAGTTCATTACAGGTTAATAGCTAGTATTTTAGTTATCAAATACAGTTGAGCATTTTCAAGGGTTGACCAGCCAGGCTTACAGCTCTTTTTTTCCCCCAGCTAAACAGAGGCAAAAGAATATAAAAATTGTCTACAAAGTATATTTAGAAGAAGGTTATCATATCAGATGCAGTGTGACTTGGTTCAAGGATTTCATTCTTTTAAAATTGTGATGGGCTGTAATACACAGAAAGTATTCACTTACGAACTCAGGCACTGCTACAATTTATGCAATAGTTTAATTTACAACTCTTTCAAGCAATTCTATTTTATAGATATTGAGAATTGGCAATAAGTCAAAGAGCAGCACTTTCCAAGGTATTACTTCCAATCACATCGGATCAGTTTGGGATATATTATGAAAAATTAGACAATTATTAACTAAGTAAAGTAGAATTAAACAGAGAAATCATGGCTTAAGGGACTGAAGATGTCTTTAATAAACTACATAGGGTACAGTCACTTCCTCTGGAAAAGATAATTCTAGTCAAAGGCAAACGTAAAATTGTTGTCTTTTTAGATCTCTTTCTATCCTCATTGTACCTACTCATTATGTGTCCAGCGTAAAGCCTGTTAAAGCTGGTGTTATTGCTGTTGGTTTGAATGGGCTTTAGAGCACAGTCTCTCTTCTACTTCCAATGTATAACTACATCTGCATTTTATTTGCTGTTATGATATAAAACATATCTTTAGCTTTCTGCTTCAGTTTCCAGATCCTTGATACTTTTTGCATAATAAATTTAAGCCTCTGGGCAATAAACTTCTTTTTCTTAGTTATTTTTTCATGGACTGCTTAGATATATTCATTGTCCCTTAGGGTTTGCAGTTTGCACATTTTATATTCACCTGCATATTAAAAGGCCATTAATATTATCTATTTGCTCCAACTGAAACCAGTAGCTTATGTTTGGCTTTCAGAAAGACATTCATTCAAAGACATCAGAGAATGCAGAAGCTGTGACTTCCCCTGCTAATTTGTTCTCTTAGTGCAACATAGGCGCTGCTAGAACAGACCTACCTTCCACACCTCTTACTATAAGTCTGTAAAGTCACTAAACAAATAGTCTACAGCTTTTAGAAAAAAAATATAATTAAGGATAGAGGATCAGGATTTGAATTAGTAATTCAAAGATCAACCTAAGAAGCATGGCTCAGACGTGTCACAATTTCGGAGTTCTTCAGATTCTGTGTAGTATATCCCCAGGTTTCACTCACTAACTCTCCCAGTGCTTAAAGCAATGTACCCATACAAGAACTTTCTCAATGATCCCCTATAAAATACATAAATTATGATAGAGTAGTGCCACTTTTTAAATGTGTGATAATTCTGAAAATACAAATTAAGCATTTTGTTTGTCTGAGCAAGTTCATGGAAATACAGACTCAAAGGGGAAAAAAGGTTCAAACTGATTTAAGCAGTTAAAATCCACCAAGTTCAGTGTGATTCGGAATCTAAACTTGCATACGAGTGTGTGTGGTTTTCCTAGTATTAATATTATCAAGAAATGTATTTATATTTATTGGCAATGTGAAGCAAATCTGCATATTTTTAGGATTTTTAATTGATAAATTTGGAGAATTGTCTATGAAAATGGTGAAAAGCATAAATGTCCACTTCCAATGCCACTGCACTTTCCAGTCACTGATGTATTACCATTAACCATTACAAGCTGTCAAACTGAAAATAAAGTTGAAAAGAAAGGATAGCATTTGGAAGGAGGAAGGCTGAAGTGTTTATTAGGCTTAGAATCTAAATTTGACTGCCCATTATGTCGAAGAGTACAAAATTATTCTATAATACACATATCAGAAACATGTGACAAAGACAGAGATATATATATATATCTTAAAATCACACCCCAAATCAGTAAGCATCAAATGTTCTTCCAAATTCATTTTCCAAAATCAAAATGCTGATATTTTGAGGATCTCACGCATACTCTCTCTCTCTCTCATTTTACTGTCATTTTTATTCATTAAAAGGCTTTTGATAACTTTTGTAGTAACTACTGATGAAAAACAAGGAAATAAAGAAAAGATCTGTTTTGACTCCAAGAAATGTTTTTTGTTTTTTTTTCTCTTTTTCAAATTACTTTTTACCTACTTTATTTTTTGCACATTTTTGCAGTGGTGAAGCTAGCTTAGGTATTTCAGAAACATGCATGGACTACACCTTTTCCCAGAATCCATATTCCTGGAAACTTAATATAAATTACAAACTTTTTGCCCTTTTCTCACTTTGTCCATGCCCTGGCCTGCCAAACACTCACAGCTTATGGTGGTAAGATGCTGTTTAGCACCTGAGCAAATTAAACTGTAGGATCTTTGAACTCCACTAGTCCATGTGAGGTCAGAGATCTAGGAATGATCGTGTGTCCAGTTTGTTTGCCTGACTTTGGTCATATGGCATTGCCAGAGGGAAACAAGATTTTCAATGTTGACAATCGTCCCATCTGTACTACTAGGAATAATAAGCTTTGGCCTGCACTAAGGGATAGCCTATACTCAAAGGCTGTGTAGGTTGAGCATACATACAAAAAGCATGGCCATGATGCCAGTTTTGTCCAAGGAAAGGGACTGATCCCTCCCTCAAATACAGTGGGACCTGATGAACCAGTAAAAGAAGGGAGGCACGGATGTTTTAAAGTTTTTGATGGTGACCAACAGGCAAGGAATGAATGTCCACGTGTGAGATCCTATCCCCCATAATTCATCTGAAATAACTATCTAAAATCACCTTAATATCCTGAAAAGCATAGTAGTCCTGTATCATGAGTGTTTAGACAAGGACTCTATAAAAGGTCTTAAAAAATCTGCTGAATGCGTGGAGAGCAACTCACAAGTTTGCTAATGAACAGCTCCCAGTATTTCATATCTAGTCCTTTGTATTAAGTCTACTCAAGATAATTTAGGTAACCCTCATTCAAAGCTTCTGGAACAACCTGTTTTACAGAAAATATGTTGAAATAAAAGCAACAGAAAATTTTCAAAATATGACATCATTTTCCCTTCCACCGTATCCTGTATCTCAAAACCTTGCATCAATTGCCTTAAATTGAACAAAAATATCTCTGCTGCCTGAAAAGTGCTCATAAAGTCTTTGAAATGGAAATTATGTTTTCTGGAAGGACAGTTTAGGTTAAAAGGCACAAAACTGGGTAATAAATAATAGAAAGCAGAAAGCTGGATAAAGGTGGAACACCGAGGGTCTTAGACTTATGTGAAGATAGTGGAAAGTGGACATAAAAGCCTATCACATGAAAATGTCAGCCTTTTACAGCCACTTTATATTTTCTCTGCACTGTTGCAAATAACTGATTTAGTACAGGACGACACTGAGTTGAACCTATATTATATAAACATCTGGACAATAACCCTGAAAATTAGTTGGACCTGATTCACCATTCCTAATTCTAATTTTTTTATATTTGCCTAAACAGTTAAAAGTCCTTTAGAGAAGGACTTTCAGTAGTTTAGAAAGATTTCAGTACAGACAATATACTTTAATATTTCTGGAGCAGAACATTTTTTATCTTTGTTTTGAGAAAACTTTTCTTTAAGCTTATATGATGTAAAAAACCCCACATTGCAACTAAAGGCTGATTTTACAAAAATGAAACTTTCAATGAATCTGAAACTAATTGAAATAATATTATAAAAGTGTGTTAAATATTAATTGGTAATGCAGATTTACTAGCTGAAAAACATACAGCAATTTTCTTATAATGTTAATTTGCACTATAAAATTTGGTCCACTCAGACACCTTACATGTAAACAAACACACACACATGCACACACATTGGATATACCATTTCTTTGATTTATACCTCTTAAATTTGATAAGGACAGGGTATGGTGCATGATTGATAAGTGTGCAATTGCACCCTTAAAAAAGTTATATTGATAATGATGAATGCAGAGGGTGCTGAAGAAAAGAAAGAAAGAAAGAAAAAAAGAAAGAAAGAAAGAAAGAAAAAGAAAGAAAGAAGGAAAGAAAAAGAAAGAAAGGGGAAGGGAAGGAAAAACATCTTAGTTATGCTGGATGACAGGAAAGTCCCTTGAACACCCTTGCCTTGTTATTGCTGAGCTCCGCTGGAGGTGCAACAGTTATACCGATGTCACTCAATCCCAGAAGAGCCAAGTGGATCAATTTACTGTTTCCACGGCTGCAGGGTATTAAATGCTGATTGCACCCAATTCTGTGATCATTGCACTGTGTTTAGCCATAGATCTAGTCAAGTGTTAGATCTACTACTGGCAAAGGACCTCTCTTTCCCCTAGGCTGTTGGACATTGATGAGTGCGCATCCTCTTGCTTTTCTATCTGCCTATCAACCATAAGTGCCTCTTATTGACCATTACTAACCTCTTTTAGACTTCTCTCTCTCATATACACTTAAACAGTCACACACACATGAAAGGTAATTTCCTCTTTGGAAGCCTTCCTAAGCTTTCCTTCTGTTGTTTTTTCTAAAGGTTCTTTCCTCTGAAACCTTCCAAATTTGATCATCAGTGAGAGTAAAGGAAAATGTTTAGGTAGAAATGCTGTGCCCTAAATAGGCACTAATGAATAATGGAGCAGGGATTGATACACATTCTTAACCATTCTGTCTGACTGAGAAATTGCTGAAGAATTATGCTGAGTTTTAGGTGTCCTTTTCCTTTATTATAAACTGCTAGAAGGGCCAAAAGCCATCCTTTCAGTTATTAGCAACAATTCAGGTTGTTCATTTGATACCCAATTACTTTGGCACTCAGGAAACCCTATTCATTCTGGGCAGTTCAGTGTGAAAAGCTGACAAGGAATGTAAAGAAAAGCTGGGATAGTCGTTATCCAGCTATGTTCCAGGCTTTATAACACCATGTGAAAATACCTGCAGCACTGGGATCAGGGCTGGATATCCCTAGCTTTCTTTCTTTCTGTGTTTCTGAATATATTGATAATTGAGGATACAGTCAATTGTATGCAGCTTGCTTTTTTCAGTTAAATGTTTGCCTTACTTGATTTCACCAATTCCCATGATCCTTCCCTTAAAGAATTTATGGGAAGCAGCACGAAGAATAGTGGGGCACTTTTGTGGCTTGCTGCTAGTGTGCCACCAGACTAGTGGAACTACAGAGTAAATTGCCCATATTGAAATCATTACACAAAACTCACTTGGTATATGATTTCATCTACTCTTTAAAAACTTGAGACTGTGGTCAGATCACATTTGTTTTCCACTTAATTTTCTCTTTCGTTATCAACCATGTGTTTTAATCTGTAAAAATAAAAAGGTAATCTTTAGAACAGAAACAGAGTAAGAGTTACCCACAAAGGGAACTCCTGTGACTCTTTTTAAGTGTTCTCATTCATGTTTTATGGTCCTCTTGGAAGGTGTTTCTCTAAATGAAGAAATATGTTCTAGTACGAGAAAGGAATTGAAATGAGAGACATCTGTATTTGCCAGTTTGGGGAATCTACATAAAGTTCATGAGTTCTTGGGGGAGTATTCATATCACAAAATCATCAGTGCATATAGAAGCTGCTGCAACTGTCAGTATTGTGGCACCTGTATCACAGATCAAGGATGATAAGGAGCGGTTAATCACAGCCATCATCCAACTGCATGAACAATATTTGCACTAGGAAAGATGACCGTTTTGAACAAATTTGTTGGCAGAAAAGAAATTTTCTTGGGGAAAGATAGGCATAGGAGAATGTAGCTAAGTGAAACGATGGCAAGTTTTTGTCAGAAGCGAAGATGATATGGCCATTCCGTGCTGTTGAAAGAACAGTCTGGCTGCAAGACAAACCAAGATAAAACACATCTATCCTGTAAAGCTGCATAACAGCTATAACACCATGTAATGCTGTGAAGAGAAGTCAACATATGGAGAAGTAGAAATAATAAGTTATGGCTACCTGACTCCTTACGCTAAACTGAGCAGCCCAGAACTTTGAGAAAAGAGTCCGGGAAATTTATGTGGAAATTAGTATTTTACCAATGCATTATTTTTTGTTTTAGGTAAAAATACATCGGTTTAGACTTTTGTGTGATATGTGTGTATGAGGAATTTTGGCTGTTGTATGCCCTTGGATATTCAGATGGAATAGTCATAAAGGTGCAGTTCTGGGAAAGGGTTGTTTAGCTTATTTGGATGCCTGGAGAAAGGAGAATACACTGTGCTAGGGAGTGGTGTCTCAGGTGGTAAGATCACAGCTCCATTTCTACAGAAGGCTCAGAGACAAGGTGTTCACAGAACGGGTGTTGTAGGGAACAGGAGGACAACCTGCACAGACCAAGGGAAACACAGGAGCACCTGAGACACAGTAAAGGGGGAGCCATACATACAATTCTGATGAACTACAGATTTTGTCCTGGCCGTGTGTGGAAGAGTGTATCTTACTAGCAGTTCTCTAGAAAAAAAAGGCATAGAAATTGGATTGGGAGAAATAGACAAGTAAAGATTTTGATGGTACTTGAGGGGGCTGGTGTGATAAGATATGGAGTCAGACATAGATATTTCAGTGGCATGGAAGTGTTAGAAAAATTCCCTTTTTAACGTACAGAGTGCCTACTGGGAGCTTTTGGGGGTGTTTTCCTCTGGATACTGCATAATAGACTTGATGGACTGGCGTCCTACATAACAAATTTTATGTTCCAGTATTCCCAGCTTCGTCAATCTGGAATTCATATATTGGTTGACAAGTCAGGGCAACAAGATTTTCCTCAGGCAGTATTTAAGAAATAATGCCTCGTAGTGCCCTTTGAATAACTGGAAATTATGTCCTCCATTCCTAAACGAGGAAGATCTCACAGGGAGAGCTTTGCAACTTTGTAGGAGTCTCTGTTAAGTGAGTTGGATTCAGCTGCCTGTGGAAGTGGATTTCCAGTCATTCAAAACCCATTGTGGGACCAGGGCCAGTTCTCAACAATGTTGGCTGAGATTTCCCTAGGAAAAGAAGGGAAGAAGGGACCGCTGGAATCAATGGCTACATCTGCATACTTGCTAATGGAACAGCCACTTATTACTTAGTGCCGGGAAGCCATCCCTGCCACTGAATTTTGATCACTTACAGAGCTGGATAGCCAGAATTGCCCCCAGAAGCCCTTTGGCCCACATCAGGTATCACTCTTCCAGGCAATGCTTGGGCTCAGTATGGAAGTTAGGACAGCCCACTAACTACTCCCAGTAGGGAATTTGGAAGCAGCTACAGTATTTTGGAGAGCAGGAGAATTTAACAGTATGGACACAGGGCATTTCATGTCAGTTAACATCAGTGCTAAAGAGTGTTCCTGTCCATGTCTAACTTATACGCATAAACACAGCAACCAAGGACCTTTCTTCTGTTACAAAGAGACCCTACGTCAGGTACTTTCTTCTATAAATGAACTTTAAATTTACACTATCTAAGAATTAACTGATTGTTTGACTCTATTGCCTTGAAAAGCTGTTCTAGGATCCAAATGGGTTCCAGCAAGCAGGGCTCATCTCTTGCTTCCAGCTTACTTCATGGTGTTGGTTACTTTATACCAGCATTTTTTTGCCAAAACTTATTTTCCATGTAATTGGCACTTTTCCCTCCATTGTCTTTATCTGTTTACACATCTGGCATATGTATGCAGCAATAATACCAGCACTGTGACTATGGATGCAGATAAATACTTAAGATGTTAGCACATAGCTACCTCTGGAAATTTGGCCTTTGTAACTGCCAGTTCTCGATGATACAAAAAATACAATATTGTCATGGTTTGTAAAAATAAACTCACTTGTTCTCCCATAGAGTTGGATCATATTCTTACTCTGTGCTTATATACGCACTTTTTAAATGTAGAATCCTGATTTTTGTATTTTTTGAAACTTCTGAAAGTTCATGACTGATACCCATCTGTTGTACATAGGAAGATAAAACTCACTGAACATTATTATCAATGTCTATTTTATTTATATGTTTCAGAGAAAAAAAACAGAGCATGGACAATAGTGTTGCCTTTGTGAAAATAAATTTATAAATGAAATCACACTTTTAGCTCACTGATAAATTCTGAAAAAGCCTAATTCTACAACTTTTTTTTTTAATGCCATTTAAAAGCTGTTAGAGATCAACATAGTGGGGTTCAATAGACATTATTTTGAAAATCATGCACAATTTTTTAATGAATTAAATCCTTTATTTGGATTACTATAACATATTGCATAGAATTTTTGTGCAATATGTATACACATAGCCTACATATACAGCTCTTGAGAATTTAGTAGAAATGTATTTCTGATATGGAATTCTGTTAAACAGCTGTGGTATAGAGTTTCATAGTCCTTTTTCAATTCTGTAGGAATATTTCATAGGGATTGATTGTGTGAATACTGTATGTGTATAAATGAATTAAAAATATTTATGAGTAGATGTTTTAGCTAGAATGAGTTTCTTGGTTTGATATCAGTGTAACAGAGCAGAATTTATCCCATTAATAAACAGAAGTTGATAAAAGCATGAGAGCATTTCATTTTTAAATCCGAGTTCAACATACTTCTATCTTGTAATTATCACAGAAGATTAGGAATACTATGTTTGTTCTCTGCATGAAATACATTTGCATATTATATTGTACATAATTTTTACCCTGTTACATACTCTCTCTAAATTCACTGGGTTTTTTGTTTTTTTTTTTAATAATAAAAGCCCCCAACAAAACACCATCAACCTATGAAACAAAGCCTGATTGACTGCTGCGGGATTTTTCAAATTAGTATTATCTAGCGACTTTTGCTTCAGCTGTCTTTTCACAGCTCTCCCAAGAGGGAAAGAAAATAAGTCTGGCCTTTGCCACACTTGTAAAATTGTTATTCTGTAGGGAGGGGTGATCAGAACAGAGCTGATCAAACCAGCCCTTCTGGTTTCTCTCAGAATATAACGCAGTGATGCTTATTTTAAAAATGGGCTTCTCATCCATTCCCTCTTACAAAATTTAGAGTATCTGAGCCCTGTAATGAAATGCGTTTTCATTAGATACACCATCTAAACAATTCCTGGAGCGGAGAGAGATCTCAGTACTTCCAGTCCTAATTAACCTGTGGGTTTCCTCTTGTGGTATGACTCCAGCCTATTAAATCTTGTATTTCTTTCTGCAAAGTGGCACAAGTTCAATGGGAGACACGGAAAGTGTCTTTCTCTTCCAGAAAATTGTATCCTACCAGCTAGGGAAAGCTTCTGGGAGGTGGATACACTAGATTTGAATTCCCTCCAGCTGAAGCAAGAACTGAATCCAGTTCATTCTCCAAGCCCTTAAAGAAAAAGGGTTTATAGCACAACCACCTCCTTTGGTGATCTTTTAGAAAGATGTGGATTTTAGAAGCCTCTATCTTGCTAATGTCCATGAAGATGACTTTCATAGAGAAATCCCTCATTTCTGGATTCCAGTGGGATGGAGGCAGAAGAGATGGGGAGTATTTTACATAACTACAGTGTGGAATATCAGAGATTTAACAACTTTAATGTCAAACATGGACATATGACAAATTCAGATGCTACCTGTTACAGGGATGTTTAGGAAGAAGGGGATGGGAGGAACAGGAAAACACTTGTGAAATGAGCTTGAAGTTAGATAACCTAAAATCCACTTGTGCCCTGTTACTGAATACCTACAAGCCTTTTATCTACACTGGTAGATTCATGTCAGAGCACAGGCACAGACACTGAAAAAATGATCATCCATATTGTTAAAATGCTAGTACACTCTCTGGCACAGTATCATTCTGTTCCAACTAGTGTGCTCTAAAATAATTCTCAGGCATGCATTGGAAATTAGCACAGAGTGGGAATCATTCCCAATAGGCAGTTT
This sequence comes from Harpia harpyja, assembly GCF_026419915.1. Classification (NCBI taxonomy): domain Eukaryota; kingdom Metazoa; phylum Chordata; class Aves; order Accipitriformes; family Accipitridae; genus Harpia; species Harpia harpyja. The sequence goes on along the minus strand of NC_068942.1, from coordinate 17,682,384 downwards.
GAATGTTGTTAGCTTGTTTTTGATGGCAGGAGAACTTAATAGTAAGGATGTGCCAGTTGGCTTCAGTGTCAAAGAAAACCCTGGGCTCTGTTTAGTTTGCTAGTGTAGATATAGTCCTATTGGTTCTAACAACTAAATCTAACCTAAATTTTACTGTATTTTGCAGAGAAGGTGGAGGCTGTTTTGGGATGCTGCCCCTTGTGATTTGGAATTGATCTCACAAACTCCTATTCATATAAATTATTGTAACTCAAACAGATCCACTGACATTAACAAGCTGCCTATAAAGTCAGGACAAACATTTGTGAGTGAGATTTTGCGGAATCAGCACATGGTGGGACAGGTGCAAAATAGAAACTTAGCATCTGATTCCTGTGCAGTAGTGCATTATGCTTCCAGGGAAACTGAAATCCTAAACACCAAAGCAATCTGTCTCACCTTTGGGTTGTTTGTCCATGCACCGGTTGATTCCGTGGCCTTTCCCCAAATCAGTAGTCATATGGACTTCACTTTACTTGTATCCCCTTATATAAGCAGATGGTGAAAAACTAGTCCCCTAAAAATACTGCCTTTGTAAGAATAAGTACATTATACCTCACTGTGCAGTAGTTATATGATTGTTATGGTTTCTTCTTTTGGTCCTTTCAGCCTCAGTGACTTTCTCACATTGTTGTCTATTTCCCTATCAAGGACTTTCTTCCTTGAAGAAAAAAGAATGTTATGTGCTATCTGTATTTGTCTTAAATATTAAAAGCTAAGAAACAAGGTGTTATTAATTATTCAGAAAAGGAAATTACTGCTATTATTATTATGCTAAATGCCAGTTATGGTTATTATGTTAACGTCAAGGAGCCCTGGTGAGGAAATGGAAGATCAAGTTCCCCACGTAGTTTAAGCTGCAAAAATATAAAGGAAAAAGATAGACTCTGAACCTCAATTTGGAAAGAAAAAATCAATAATGGCCAAGTTTAAGAATCAAAGGGCCAAGAAACAAAATCAAATGGACAGTTCCCTCTCTTCTGCCACCCATACCCAGAGACATCTACCAAACTCTTCATGCATCCCATGCTTTCCACACACTCCACAACCTCTACACCTTACATAATAGCAGTATGACCTGTTTTACACCTCTCTCATTGTCGCCTTCTTTTGTTATTTCTGGAACAATCCTAAGAGAGATTGCAGCCATCTTCACACTTCATTTCCTACAAGTACCTCTCACAGAGTGCTGATGATACCTCTACCATCCATTTCTTGCGTGCTCTTCTCAGCAGACTGAAGTACAGGGGACTTCATTTCTTCCATTCATGGAAATATTGAATCATAGAAGTTTTGATTGGAAGGAGTCTCTGGAGGTTGTCCAGTCCAGACTTCCCACTTGAACAGGGACTATACCACCACTGAGTCAGGTGGCCTTCTTTTTGCTAAGTCCTGGAAAAATCCAAAGACAGAAAGTTCACCCTCATGCCTTGCTGTGTAACATGCCCCAGTGCAGCACTTGCTTTCTGGAGAAGTTTTCGTCCTCTCTAATCTGAATGTTTGTGGCCTTGTTATGTCTTCTGCCACTACCACAAAGACTTTGGCTCTGTCATCTTCAGAACTGACTTTCAAGCTGTTGTAGGCTGCTGTTAGGTTGCCCCTAGTCTGTCTCTCCACCAGACTAATGAAGCATAGGTCCCTCAGCCCACCCTTAGAGGTGATGTGTGAACAGCTTGGCAGCCTCTGCTTGGCAGCCCCCACTAGGCAGCCCCCATATCTCTCCTGGACTGGGATGCCCCAAACTGATGTTTTCAACTCCTCCATCCTCTCCCTTTGCTCTCTTTCTCCTCCTTTACAGCTGCCTATTTTTAATCTTTTGTTACTCATTTTTACAGTGGACCCAATGAGATTTTCTCACTTCTTTGTCTCCTTTCCTTTACACATAACTCCTAATGCTGTTCCCTTCACTCTCATTAATAACAACAATTCAGATCTCTTGCTAGTGATATTTGTAATTCCATGGTTCTCTTCTCTGACGTCTACTCTGCTGGCAAGTTTGGTTTTGCACTTCATATGCAGAAAAGGACATCAGCTTGGTGTTCATTCAGGACATCTGTAATTCTTTTGTTGCTGATATCCTCTTGTATGACCATCATCTGGTTTTCACTGCCAGGATCTATTGCAGTGCTCTGTATTTGGACTTTTTGGTGACTTTCATTGATGAGTGATTTCTTCTTGTTTGTTGTAAGGGTTGATGAATTCTCCCCCCAGGATCTCTTGCCTCAGCAAAATTGTTCCATCTGTCACTTCCATCCATACCAGCTCTTTGCTTTTCTTTCCCCCTCTTCAGTGTAATGCATGGCATAACTGCCTGATTTGTTTGCTCGCAGAATCTGTGTAACATATTGGTTTTTGTTAAAAGCTTGTGACTGGGCAAAAAGGTCTACTGTTTTCCTTGCCCTGGCTACTACACTCTGGGTCAGGTGAAACTGAATCTAGTGGGGAGGAAGGTGAGTCCCTCCTGGAGAAGAGGCTTGCACTCAGCTCAGGGAGGTTCTAGAGTGTAAAGTGAAAGAAAAAAAAAAAAAAAGTTATTAAAAACTTAGCAAATAGAGAAAATGCTGCATGAGAAAGGACCAACTGACTTCTAAGATAACCAAAGGAAAAAAAAACAACCAAAACCAAACAAAAAAAACCAACCATGCAACCTTCCTTTGGGTATTCACAGCACATTAGATGGTTTTGGTGTATTCACTTGTGAAGAGTATGCAGCCAGATGGACTCAAAATTCTGAAGGACCCAGTGTCCTGCCCAAATGCCTTACTGAACTACTCATCCTGCAAAACCATCAGCATCCAGTTCCTCCACTGATACTCTCAGAATGAAAGTTGCTTTAGGGAATTCTTGGAGGAGGCTTACTTCCTTACAAATTTGTTACATTCTTCCGTCAGTACGAACATTTTTCTTGCTAAAATAAATCAACTTCTTCAAATTAATTGATTTCCATATCTAAAATCACAGCTTCTATTTTCTTCAACTCATTCGTCACAACCTCCTTCTGCCCCCATTTTTCTCTCCTCAGAGGACCTTGCCAATTTCTTTTGAGAGAAAGGAGATAAAATATGTCTGTTCTCTTTCTTTGACTTTTTTTTTTTTATTCTCACCCTCTCATGTTTCTCCAATGTAGAGGATGAGGAAGCTTTTCATTCTGTTCTCCTCTAACTTCACAAAGTGGTCTTGAGAGTCTTATCCCATCTCCTTACCTCACAGTGTGACACTTATGACATCTTTGACCTCTGGTTTTTGTCTCACATTACAAACATGCTCTATATTTTTTCAATCTTAGGAAAAAAAAAACCAAAACCAAAACAGAAACAAAAATGCTCAAATGCACCCTTGCATGCGCTTCAGTCTTCTTTGCCATTTCTTTTGTTTTTTTTAGTGCAGAGCCAATTTAATTTCTCATGTCCATCAAAAACCTGTTCAGGTGTGGCTGCTGTGGGCTGCAGTCTATAAAAGTCCTATTACCTTTTTCATTTCTGAATAGCAAATACCAGAACTAAAGTTCCAATCATCTCATTCCCTGCTCTGGCTGTCGTCAGCAGTCATCCATCTTCAAAATTGCCATGTATTCTTTCTTGAAACAATGTCCTCTTTTGCTATGGTGACTCTGCCCTGTTCTAAGTCTCTGTTGCCATGTCCTGTAGAGACTCCTCTTCATTCCTTCTTCTCCTCTCTGTGGATGTCCCATGTATCTTTGCCCATGGTCCTGTCTTCTTCCTCTTCCAAACATGGGTAATCTTATCCAATACTAATTCAACCACAATTCACCAATCTGCCACTTCACAATAGAGCAATCTTTTTTTGTCTAAAGCAAGATTTTGAACTGTTTCTCCAACATTTCCTCACGAGTATCTAGTCACCTCATCTAGCACAACACAGCTAAACAAATGTTTTAAGGAAAATTGAAAAAGCTTTTGCTCTTGCTTCCTAAATCTCCATGCAGGGGGAAGTGCCTATGTCTGTCATTCAACACACCTGACTCAGATATCGTCTCTGGGTTCTCAGGTATAGGATACATTTAAACAGTGTGTCTTCCTTTTGTACGATATCTTTAAGACACAGCTTTTCCATTCATCCCTATTCCCCATAATATAATCCTTTTGGATGGTATTTGATTTCAAGTACCTATATCCAGTATAGACTTCTGCATCTGTGTTCTTTTTTTGGATTCCTTCTTAGTCAGTGTAGAAAAATAGTTACTTATAGAGTGGAATTTTTACTTAAATAGACATCCAATCAAAAAAATTTTTTTCCCCCCAAAAAAGTTCCTATATCTCTTGAAGGACTAGCTCATATGCAAATATTCATGCTGCAGATGTCTAAAATTAGTTGAAATCAATCTTGTCTCCTTTTCCCTTTCTATCTTTAACATGGTAATTTCTTTCCTTTTGATCCTACCAAAGGCAGATTATTCCCACTTAGAGTCCACTTCAAAACAGTGATCCAGGTTCATTTTCCCAGGCTGTAACTTTGACTATATTGTTCAGACTTATACATCCCTTCACTAGCTATACCTTTCATCTGAAATCAAGTTTATGCTACTTATCTTGCTCACAGCCTTTCATCTCTCATTTACTATTCAGACTGACAGCCTCATACGGTTACCCATGGCTGTAACTCCGTATTGTTCACTTAAGACATTTTTGAACAAACATATGTATAGTTCCTCCAAGGCTGTCCTGCATATTTAAAAGGAATATGCCCATAAACATCTGCAATGCTTTTTACAAAACCCCACCAAATATCCTCTTTTCTGTGATGCTTATAAGAAGCTTGTCAAGTGCTTGGCTTCTGGCACACTGAGGTCCCTGATCTGGATGTTCAACCACAATTCTCTTTCTTTTCTTTTCTTCCTCACTTTAGTCTTACTCTGTCATAAAAATTAATATTTTTGAGCAAGGACTGTTTTCAGTCTCTGTTTGTGTGGTGGGTTGACCCGGGCTGGACACCAGGTGCCCACCAAAGCTGCTCTATCACTCCCCTCCTCAGCTGGACGGGGGAGAGAAAATATAACAAAGGGCTAGTGTGTTGAGATAAGGACAGGGAGAGATCACTCACCAATTACTGTCATGGTCAAAACAGACTCAACTTGGGGAAAATTAATTTAATTTATTGCCAATCAAACCAGAGTAGGACAATAAGAAATAAAACCAAATCTTAAAACACCTTCCCTCCACCCCTCCCTCCTTTCTGGGCACAACTTTACTCCTGATTTTCTCTACCTCCTCCCCCCAGCGGTGCAGGGGGACGGGGAATGGGGGTTGGGGTCAGTTCATCACACGTTGTCTCTGCCGCTCCTTCCTCCTCAGGGGCAGGACTCCTCACACTCTTCCCCTGTTCAACCATGGGGTCCCTCCCACGGGAGACAGTCCTCCACAAATTTCTCCAACGTGAGTCCTTCCCACGGGCTGCAGTTCTTCACAAACTGCTCCAGCGTGGGTCCCCCGCGGGATCACAAGTCCTGCCAGCAAACCTGCTCCTGCGTGGGCTCCTCTCTCCACGGGGCCACAGGTCCTGCCAGGAGCCTGCTCCAGCGCGGGCTTCCCACGGGGTCACAGCCCCCTTCGGGCACCCACTTGCTCCAGCGTGGGGTGCTCCCCGGGCTGCAGGTGGATATCTGCTCCCCCGTGGACCTCCCTGGGCTGCAGGGGGACAGCCTGCCTCACCGTGGTCTTCCCCACGGGCTGCAGGGGAATTTCTGCTCCAGCACCTGGAGCACCTCCTCCCCTCCTTCTGCACTGACCTGGGGGTCTGCAGGGCTGGTGCTCTCACATCTTCTCACTCCTCTCTCCAGGTGGTTTTTTTCCCCTTCTTAAATCTGTTCTCCCAGAGGCACTACCACCGTCGTTGATGGGCTCGGCCTTGGCCAGCTGCGGGTCCGTCTTGAAGCCGGCTGGCATTGGCTCTGTCGGTCATGGGGGAAGCTTCTAGCAGCTTCTCACAGAAACCACCCCCCTAGGCCCCCCCGCTACCAAAATCTTGCCAAGCAAACCCAATACAGTTTGCACAGTACTTAGCACAAAGACATCTTAGGCTATGACTAGATCTTCTAAATGCTAGGAAAATTTAAAGAAATAATAATAACAATATGAGCTATTTTTGTAACTAAAACATTTGGTGCTTTAATTATCTCTAAATCTCAAATGAACAAAATCTACCCTTTGGTACTTTGAAAATTCACTATGAATATAATTTTTATGGTGCTTCACTGGGAGAAAAGAGTATTATTGTTCAGTAAGTATAGCCATATATGTTACTCAATTCTTGTAGGGTAAGAAGGACAAGGCTGCATTTTAGACTGAATTTTGCACCTGTCTGTATTGGGAATGGCAAGCTATTTACAGTAATTCAGGAGCATTCCTACCAGATAACTCAGGAGTGACAGGACTGGATTATGTGTTATATTTTCGGTCACAAGGAGACAAAAAATAACAGAAAAAAAAATTATTTTCTCCAGTCAGCTCTAGTGTTCCCAGTTTGTATACTTTGTCATATATTTGCTTTGTTTATGTAAGCTTTTAATTTCTATAAAGGTAGATAGTAGTATTGTTTTGGATTTGTATCATATTTGCATAGGCTCTGCATTGAATTAATTAAGTATAGGTGAAACTGAATTTTTTTAAAAAATCAGATGAGTGGCACTGTGTAATGTCAGATTAGCTAAGAAAGATATTACACTGCTGGTGATATTTCTAGTGCATTTAATATTTTTAAGGATTTATTTTGTTTTGTTCTTTAACCTGTATCATGAATAATTCCATTCCTGATAGATACTACTGAATAAAAAGCTATGCATGTAGTGTTATTGTCTTTATCATCAATAGTCAGGAGGATACTTATCTTAATCTAGTATTTTCCTTTTCACTTTATTTATATAATATCCAGGCATATATGTAAACAAATAAACTTTCCTGTCAGGTTTATATAACCTAAGATGCAGAAAACTGCCACTTTATTTCATTAAGTTCAGATCCACCTCATAGAGCTGAGACGTGAATTTGCGGTGATGGAGTGCAGCAGAAAGAACATCACACACTAGCATAGAGACCCAGTGCACATTTTTAATATGTATTTATTTCCATAAATGTAAGTGCTGAGCAGCTGATTTCATTAAAATTATGGCATATTATATTTAGGATCTCTATTTGCATATTTTCTGAAAGATGAAGTATTAGCTTTTGAAGTGCCATTTTAGGTAATTTTTGCAGAGTGACAGATACAGATTTTCATTAGGATCACAGCAAGCTGTTGCCTAAGATTTGAACTCTAGAGAACAAGCCCCACTAGGCCTACATAAAAATATGTTAAATTACTATCAATCAGGATTGTGGAGGCATGAACTCCACAAGAAAAAAAAAATAATACCAATATTCAAGGTTATGACCCCCTGAGGTATAGTTCTTTGAGAAAATAAAAAAAAAAAGGATAAAGCTTCCAAGAAATTTCCGAAGTTGACAGATAATTATATTACATGGGAAAAAAGATCAGGAAACATTTTGTCTTGCTTTGATCTGATTGCATGTTTATAGAAAAAAAAAAATCACCTTAGTAGGATGAAAAAAACTAAAAAAAACCCACCTGAAATACTAGTGAGATTATGCTTTGTTCTATTTTCTAAAATTCTAAACCTCTGTTTTTCACTCAAAGATATGACTTTTTATTCCTGGCCACATACATACATTCTCATTAGTCTCATGATCCAGGTTCACAGTTCTGTCTCAAGGGAGAACTCTACTCATGTTTTCTCTGCCCTCTGTTTTCAAATGGGGAAATGAGCATAATTGATAGCTGAGCTTAGTTCCCCTTGAAGCTCTTGAGTACAGAACCTAGTGGAAAAAAAAAAGACAAAAAAAAAGTGGTCTGTATGTTTATGGGGGAAAGGAGACTGCAGAAGGACAAAGGAGGAAGGAAAGCTGGAAGATGAAGGAAAAATGGAAGAAAATCATGAGGGAACTGCAGCTGAAGATAAAATGCAATATAGTATCAGATTGCAAGAACAGACGACAGAAGTATGAGTGAATTCCAAAAGTCGCTTCCTCCAGAGATCTTGTGTCACAGATGCTGCTGCTGCTGAAGAATAGGATTTAAACATCCATCAAAAGCCTGCTGTTGTCCTGGTGGGAAAATAAATAGTTCAACATATTGCTCATCTAAACCAAAGTTACCCTGTAAAGGCTTAGAAGGTTGGGAAACTTGGGACCCGGGAAGGCTTCCTACATTCTCTTGCTAACCCAGTTCTCTGCCTCTCTCCTTCTTTTCCTCTCTCTCTTTTATATCTATAAATGTAGAAAATATGTGTAATTATAAAAAATATATATACACTACATGTAGTGTGTATATATGTATGTGTGAATAGGTGTAGGTAGATACAAGAATGTGTGTGTGTATGTATATAATGTATGTGCATTCTTCTTAAGCCTTACTGAAGTCAAGAAAAATCTTATTTAGGAGCTGGCTGAATTCCAAAGTGAGATTGCATGCAATAACTTCATGCGTGTGTGCACACATAAACACATTGTACATTCACAGTTTTAATGTTCAAATGCAAAGTATAGATCAATGTTATAATTTATTGAAGATGTCTATCAGAATTGGAAACATTTCCAGAAGGAAAAAAAATAAATCAAATAACCTTGAAAGGTTGGAATTCAAGTTGGATCCATACCCAGTGTAATTAACCAGTATAGCTATTCAGCATCATTTTTTAAATGGGCTTGGATGTGAAATCAGGTTTTTTCCTCTTTTCTTTTTCTAGTGGCAAACAAAAGGATTAGACAGGCTTTGGACAGAATTGCTTGAAAACACAACAGATCTAAGGTTCTTTCATCTTCATCCCAGGAAATTTCTAGCCTGGACACAACTGAGAACTGTAAGGTTCTTCCTGCTTGTAAAATAGTCCTTGTAAATTAATCTGCTGAGCATGGCATGAAAAAAGGAGAGTCAAAGCCCAGTTCTCACTTTAACGTTACTGCTGTTGGATTCTGTTGAAATAAATTAAGATCATTAGATTTAAGGCCAAGCCTTTATGTCCGCGTTGACTGACACTTGGAAGAGCTGATTCTAAACTGGATACAGCTGACACAGAAAATTCTGTCTTTCTTATAGTGTTTAGTTGTGCAATAGAAGTAATGAATTTTCTTAACTTAGTTTCTGGATTTGTATAGCTGCTAAAACAGTAGTTATTCACCTCATTCTTCTTCACTTCTTTTTTATAACACCATAAAATTGTTATATGAGTTATTAATGAGGATCTAGACTTTTGACCTTTGATACTTGGCTGAGGACAAATTTATCAAAGTGGAGCTGGGGTAGAGCCAGTTGGAGTCTGCTGAGGTGTAAGAATCTATATTCAGTGTCATTAAGTAAAAGTAATAAAAAATACTGCTGTTTGTGACTCTGTTCTTACAATGTGTTAAAAAATTGTCTGTGCTGGCCTGACAAAAGCTGATCATTGGTGGAGCTGCTGTCATTGCTCCAGTCTAGTTCAAAGAACGCTCTGTAACATAACACAGAAAGGCACAGAGCAGAGACTGCTTCACTCTTTGCAATATTCTTTCAGTTTTCCCACAAAAACTGTGAGGGGTACTAAGCCTAGACCCATAACTTTCCACAGACCCATAAACTAAGTTCTACTTTATGAGAAGTGCTGACAAGAACCTCATGAAGTTCAGCAAGGGGAAATGCAAAGTCCTGCCACTGGGGAGAATAACCCCACGCAGCACTACATGCTGGGGGCTGACTGGCTGCAAAACACCTTTGCAGAAAAAGACCTGGGGTCCAGGTGGTCAGCAAGTTCAACGTGAGCCGTGACAATGTGTCACTGCAGCCAAGCAGGCCAACGGCATCCTGGGATGCATGAGAATGGCGTCCTGGGATGCATGAGAAGGAGCAGGTCAAGAGAGGTGATCCCTCCCTGCTAACCTGGCGCTGGTGAGACACAGCTGGAGCGCTGGGTCCAGTTCTGGGCCCCACAGTACAAGAGACACCGGCATATTGGAGCGAGTCCAGTGAAGGACCACTAGGGTGGTTATGAGGAGTTATACCAGGAAAAGGGGAGACTTCTGGGACTGTTTGGCCTGGAGAAGAGGCGGCTCAGGGGGATCTTAGCAGTGTGTATAAACACCTGATTGGGGGGAAGCAAAGAAAATGGGCACAGTCTTGGTTAACCTGCTGTGGCTGATCATGCTCTGAGAAGGGGGTTTGGACTAGGTGATCTCCAAAGGTCCCTTCCCATCTCAGCTGTTCTGTGATCCTGTGATACGATGAAATAGATGAACATCTGTCCAGGAAATCCTGCTGGAAGCCCTCCCTGCACCCCTTCTGTGGCATGACAGTGCCATTACTGTAGGTACTGAACCCTACCCTCCCTTCTCTTCCCCTCACAGCTGCAGAAAGGGCACTGCAGTGAATAGTGTGTTTACCAGTGATTTCCAGAGGCTAATGAAAAGCTTAGCAGCATAGCAAGAGGGTCAGTATCTTATCACAGGCTTTTATTTATGCCTCAGTTGTATCAGAGGCCAGCTGGCTGAGGGAGGAAACCAGCCATGCTCAGAAGGCAATCACTCCCACAAAGTTAGGGGTAACCCTCCCACCAGGCAGGGGTAGTGAGCCACATTGGTCCCGAGACAATGCAACCCTCATTATTTTCTATATTGCTAGGTGAATAGATGCATAGACACAGCGGTATAGAGTATTCCTCCAAAGGTACGCAAAAGTGAATATTACGTTGTACAGTGATTTATATGTTTGTAACTTTAAACGCTTTTCCATCTTTGATTAAGGCCATTTTATACACTGTCACAACAGTTTGAGATAAGGTGCCTTCTAACACGCCACTTGTATAGTTTTGTGAAGAAACTATCCAAGGCTTTGGAACTGGGATACCTAGAAGTGACTTTTCTCTTGTCCTTATTAGGTAGCTGGAAGGAGATCATAGTATATAGTGTAAATTTAATGTCACCCTGGCAGGAGGTGGCAGGTTAGGAATCCTGTCAGTCACTGATTTACTGCTTAACAGTAGGGAAAGGCTTTAGAACAAACCCCGCAGGAGCATTATAAGCACTGTTTTATTGTCAAGATGTCAGAACACAACACAGGGTAGCCACTAAGCTTAAAAGTGATTTATGAAAAAAAGACCACCTGGAGATTATCTTATTTTTATCATTTTAAAAGGACATAAAAAGATCATTTTCATCATATCTTTTTCCTGGTCAGTACACAAATCTACAGAAGAGCAATTTACTCATAAAAAAGCCATTGATGTTATGAAATTGTTCTAATTGCTGATGTTGCACGTCATTTCTTGCTGTTGCTTAGAATGACCTGTGGTACATTTTGCTAAGTTACTGTATCTCGTCTCTCACCAGATTTTTAATTTCTACATTCAAAAACCTGAATTTTCCCCAACCTGCAGGAAGTATTCAGAATCTGCTAAATATTTTAATGTCAAGAGATGGAGACCTGTAAGGCAGAGTGTTGTTAAAGACTGTGGCATTTTATACTAATTTTCCATCAGCAATTATGGTTCCAGAAAACTATAATTTAAGACATGCTAAAATCCTAATACCAATCATATGGAATAATAGCACTTGTTATATAGAATCAACAATAAAAATAACCTTTGTAATGAATAAAAGCTAGTAGTAGAAGTTATAAATTGAAAACTTTGGTGTGACTGCATTAATAAAAAAAAATTCCTCAGGATGCCAAAAAGCTATGTTTAATGTCGAGGTCAGGGCTCAAGCATAAAAGAAATGTAAACCAAAGCAGGGTATTATTTTTAGCAATGGTACCTTGTCCAGAGTTGCACTTAGAGCTGGTGTAAATACAATACAGACTGCTTACCTGTTTTGCCTTATGGTTGGTTTGGGATTTTTTTCTGTATTATTAACTGAAAAGTGCAGCTTGGTTTTGTAGCTACATTGTGTAGCACTTCTCCTATTAGATAGAACTGACTGAGAAAACATTCTGCAAATTCATATCATGGACAGTCCAACAGAAACTATTTTCAGAATCTAAAATATTCAGGCTGAACCAAACACCATTTAAGTTTATGATTTCCATGGAAAAATGTCCTTGGGTTGCATATGGTATAAAACAAGGCCTGGCTCAAGCTTCTCAGCAATATAGACAAAACAGAGTTGTCCAAAGCCAGGGAGAAGGAGGGAGGGGAGAGAGCCTGCTCAGAGGCAGTTCACAGTTGAGGAACCAAAATGTCAGGATGGGAGCTGGGTCCCCAAATTTTGCAGAACAAGGCTTGTTTTCATTCTGAGAGGCTGGAAGAGACTGGGATCCAGCTGCTGCTTCTCAAATGGGGCAGCATTCCTCCTACTCCCCAAGTGGTACTGATGCTACCTTGGCAGTCACAGAAGCTGAGTTTTCTAGGGCTGAGGCACAGATGAAGTAACACTCCTGACAGTCAGCTGCTGCCTTCACGATAGTGGGAAAAAAGCAATTTTCTGTTAATAGAGGAAATATTCCCACTTTTTCTTTAAGAGTTGGGCAGAATGATTGCTATCTTGGCTTTTGTACTTCCAGAAGAAAAGTTTTTTTCTTCTGATGTTAGATGGAGGAATTAGACCATTCATCGCCAAGGCATGTGAATAAAACCCTTTCAAAATACCAGAAATCAGGGGATGGCTTGTTCTCAGGGCACCTTCTTCTCAGAAATGTAGATGCAGAAGACCTGGATATTATAGGAGTCTGAGCAGATTTTTATATCCATACCTGAATTGAAGTCTAGATACAGATTTTTTCAGGTTTGTCTACTCCAAGTCCACATTATGCCTTAGGAAACCTGCACTGCTCTGTGGGGAAGTCATGGGGAGTGTGTGCAGGGAAGGACTGCGGTGGCTGCTGCCTGCCCCACTGCCCCCAGGGGGATGCTGCAATGGGAAACCAGCCAGGCAAGGAGAGGTGAGTGGGACTGCTCTTATGGTCTCTGCCAAAGAACCTTGTAAGGGCCTGTTATATTCCAGTCTTAGCTATTACTTTTAATGCCGAGCTAGCATTAAAAGTGACAGGAATTAAAATCTTTCCTTTGGGGTTTATTACTTTTCGTCACTCTGTCTTGTATAAGAAGTCTTTCCCTTTTTTTCCTTCCTTGTTACAACCAATATGCAGTCTTGCAGAAGTTTATGGAAGTAAGAGATTGCATTTTCTAGTGCAAGAAGTGATGAGCATAAGCCAGTCTGCCTGAGCTGCAGCTCTGTTGCTATTGCAGGCTGAGGAAACACTAGGCAGAGAATAGCACTTTTGTAGCAAGGACATCCCATTTTGTCAGCTTAGTCTGTAGAAGCAGATGATCTTTTTGGACTCAGGAACAGAGTTTGAGACAGAATGGGGAAATGTCCTGTCCACCTAATTTGCTTTTCCAGTTGAAACTTAATTTGCTGAGGGAATGTATTTTGTCTCAGGTTCTCAGCTGAGCAATAGTATAACCCCTTTTTAGTTTATTCTTTTTATTCAGAAAGTCCTAATAGCTTTCTCAAAGGCAGAGTTCTCCCCTTCCCCATGTTTCCAGTCAAATATGATTATACAGCCAGTACAGGAGCAGAAAAACATTTTTAGATAAAAAGTTACTAACATGCAAGTGTTTCTTAGTGCTATGCCTGTCGTCATTTCATTCAAATTCTACAAAAGCTGTTAGTTTGCTTGCATTAGTCAAATTTCTAAGGAATTTTTTGACAGCTAACTATGTATTAAAGCAAAGCCTAGAAGAAAAGTAGTCACAAAACTTTAGAAGTGTTGGGGAGAAGAGACTGTCTACTGGTTATGGATATACGTCTGAATTGGCATACAGTGTATTTTTCCTTGCCCTTTGTACCCCCAATGACAGCAATGTTCCATTTCTGTTGCTAGCCAGGACCGTGGCTAGGGAGTATAGGAGTATATCCCTCTGAAAGACAATGCACCACGTTCATTGGTGTCACTATCAAGCAAAATTATCGCAACACAGGCACACATCAAGATGTTGAAAATTGTCTTCTAAAGGTTGAGCCAGTGAGAATTTCTAACACCTCAGTTCCAGCCTTTAGCCCATCTTGCTGCCTGCTTTGATTGTGGTTTTTGGTGAAAACCCTAAAGCTCTGAAACATCTGGACCTGGCAAGACATTTATCCTATTTCAGAGAGTAACATAAGCTGATTTCTCACGTGCCCATTTTATTTACGGCTTGCAATAACTTATTTTCAGTTGGTTTTTTTTTTAAGTTTTCCCTTGGTATTATGTAACCTCCTCATTTGTTACCTGATAATCAACACATAGATTTTGTTATTTTTAACTAGCCAGTAATAACTTTTAATGTGTTGCCTGATTTGTTCATTGATTTGTTTTGGTTTTGAGTGATAAGTTAACTATTCTATAAAGAGGCACATTAGAAACAAGTACACAAATAAATCCTGACAATCTTAATCAAATTCTTCTGTAGTTTCATACCATGGGAAAATAGAAGAAGAAAAAACATTATTTCCCTTAATTTTAAAGCGCTTCTGCAAACAGTAAATAGAACTGATGTGGTATCTTGCATGATTTCTCCTTGGAATTGAGTGAAGACCAACTGCATTCTTAAATCTCCTGAAAAAGAAGGCCTATTTACATACTTTGACACATTAAGAAAACAAACTTGAATAGTTAAAATTTTGTAGCATATTAGATCACTTAACATTCACCTGTTGTATGACTCTATACACAGAATTTTGTCTAGCTATCTGATGTTCTCTAGTGAGTTCAACAATATTAACTTGTATAAAGATGTTTTTTCATTACAGTATGCAGATTTGATGTCTATAGCTTTTAATATCTAGTTGTTTCTTACCATCCAGCTACTTATTCATTACAATCAAATTATCTCCTTATCATTTTTTAACTTATTTGTTTGTGAGCAAAAGAGATGGAACTCTCTGAGTGTTTCACAGTAGACCATTTTACAGTCCTCAGATATTTTTTATTGATTTTATACATAACATATGTGAGTTTTTTAGTAAGAATGCTTTGTAGAACTAATGTAAATATCTTGTAGAAGGATATATGCAATTATTCTACAAACCATGACTTTTTTCTTAGCGATACCTGTCATTATATACTGTCTAAGTCTAACACATTAAAATACACATTTGACTCCCACACCATGATGACATTTTTATCCTTCTAGTGAAGACAGACTTTTTTTCATTACTTTTATTTTCCATCTCATTTCAGCCCAAGAAGTAAGAAAGTATTTTTAAGAAACTGTAATTAAGAAAGTATAAAGAGCTTATGTGTAAAGAATTTGTTGCACATCAGTTCTCTAAATATACTTTCCTAGTATTTTGTAAGCTATTCATAAAGGATTGAGAACACATTACTTATTTTGCTAAGCATAAGTATATCCTCTTTTATGTCATATAATTCTCTTTGTAATATAGTTCTGTTGTAAGAGCAATATACTGGCTTTTAAGGTAACTATAAAACATCATAACAAGTATGAACTTAAAACAGAACATTAAAGACATCAGCTGTCTTATTTTTCTCTGAAAAAAGTCAGAAAGTCACCAGCATAACTAAAAACTAATCTGATCAACCACCTGTATTTATCATTAGGTTTACTCAAATGATAAACAAATTTATGAACACTGCTTTCAAATTTTTAATAAAGGAAACTAGTGATGTTGAAGAAGTAGGAGAAAAACAGAGAGTAAAATGGGGCATAAAGCATCTAAAGTAGTAAAAGGAGGAAATAGCTCTCCTTCACAACTGATACAGAGGTTCCAAAGTGGCACTGGAGACTGCAGGGAGCTTGTTCAGGCTTATTGTATCCTCAGGACTTATCTTGTCAGATAGCTATGTGGAAGCAAAAGCAGCTCTGTTATATATATTTCCCTGTGCTATTCATATCAGAATATGTTTTATTCCATAGGATCAAGTAGCATTTCCTTAGATTTCTTTCAGTTTTGGATCAGACCCAATACACCTAAAAGAAGAGGAATCAATGAATATGAGTCGAACTCTATGTAGACAGAGGATGGAATCAGACACACAGATATCAGGGTTTAGAAAAACTCAAATTCAAAACTACCCACCTCACCATGCCTCTTTCTGTCAGTTCTCCCAAATCAAGGTGTTCTGTGGTTGTCCTGTCTCCTCTGTCTACTGGCAGCTGACCCAACATAGGTTCAACAACCTTATCATTAAAGCTTTCTATAGCACTGAGTTTTCTCTCACTATTTTCTGTTCTTTAACATGCAACGAGTGTTCATGTTAAAATATGCAATAAGCATGTGCTTGCATTGAATAAGCATAATACACACTTGCATACGGAATTTGTCAAATCTATTTCAATTGGTTGAGAAAGGATTGTGTGATTTTTGTGCTGTAGCTCTACAGCTAACTAACTGGCAGTCCAGCAAACCCTGCCTTTTTTTTTTTTTTTTTTTTCAGAGCCAGAAGCATTTATCCAGGAGAGGCAAGAATAGGGGGTCAGCAATAGTTCAAATGCTGTTCCTGTTCCTTGAAGTGTGCTTCAGTTCTTTGCATCTGCTGTTGATGCTTGCAGAGAGTTTTCTTGTTAAGGTGAAAGAGCAAAGAGAAGGGACACAAGGCAGCTCTAGGGAAGGCAGAGAAGGCTTTGGAACAGGGAAGGACAGTGAAAACAAGACTGAAGACTTCATTTGACTTACCGTAGCAAACAACTTGTGAGGGTTAGCTATGAGATGAGGCAGTTCCTTCCTCTTCCTTCTCTAATCTACAGAAAATCAGCCTAGCCTGTGCAGACTACTATGTATATGAGCTTAACAGGGATATGTTTCTTATTCCAGATAGGTTTATCATTATTCTTCATTAAGACTATGGCACCCACTAAGCTTCAGGATCATCTTGTAGGTATTTAGACAAAAAAAAGAGGAAAAAGTAGCTTTCTTGCAGAGACACTTAAGTATATAGCTGGTTGCAGCCACTCACAAGCCTCCAGCTGCATTTACCAGAGTTATCTATTTATTTAAATAAAGGCATAATTGTAGAATAGTATCCTGGCCAGTCCAGACATATTTCACTTTGACAGATAAATAATTCCAGGTGTGTCTCATTTTTTAGATGGAAGCCATCTGAAATCACAAGTTAGCAACTGCCAAGAAGTCTATTTATCTACGGGGAAGCGGTACACTGAGGAAAATGATTCTGCCTAAAATACACAGTACATCTTTAGCACAACTAAGCTTGAAGCCATTTCCAGACTAGTGCTTTATTAACACAGGGGCAATTTCTCTATTTTACCTGATCTGAAAATCAGATTTATAAGTTTCTTGCTGTATTGCAGTTACGTTCCCAAGTTAGGATCCCTAGGAAGGATCAAAGCCTATTGTGGCAGATTCTGGATAAAAAAAAAAATTAAAAAATGAAGGTCGTGTTCCAGATTTGTGACAACAGACAAATGCCAGAAAAGAAGGACAACTGTACTCGTTGGGGGCAGGAGGAGCATAAGGAAATTGTAAAAAAAAAAGCATTGTGTGGTAATCGGTAATCTCAGCTAACTACTTTTGTAGCTATTCTGGGGGCTGTAATCCTTTATGCAATTGCTGTATTACATATTTCAACATGTACTACTGAATTTCAGGGAAAACAGCTCACAATATTTTGCTTTGCCAACATCTTTTCCTGAAGATGTTTAGCTGGGAGAGAAAGATCATTTAAAAACATGTTGTGATGGGATCATTAAATCTTTTCAAGCCAGACAGGGAGAAAACAAAACCTCAGAGACTATTAATGCTTTGGGGCCTACTTAACAGCATGTTCCGTAATGAAATGCTAAATCAGTATCATTTTGTTTAATCTGCCTTGCTTTGTGGGCCTTTTCCCCCCTCTATTGATTTTCTCTATCATGCCAATAAACTGGTTATTTTTAAGGAAAACTAACACAGAGGAACAAGCTGGTTAAGTGTGGAGCTCAAATAAGAGTGCTGAATGACTTGGGAGGCAAATCTTGTTTATTGATATGCTTTATCCAAGTGCTTCAAATTCAGAATAAAGTAGCACTTTAAATATTTGAGCTGGAGTTTGAGAGGTATGTAGGAAATATGAACACCCACTTGTAGATAAAGGGATTGCTGGTGATTACACTCTTAGAATGCACATCCCTTATGCAGATCTGAAAATACCATTTTGACACTCTGCGATGTTGTAATCATATCTTTTCATTCTTCTGATCTTTTTAAAACTGTGAAACTACATATAATTTTTGGAAAAAAAGTTGAAACAATATGATGGCTATTACATGCAGCAGCTCAATGGTTCTTCAGAGCACCTGATGGTCCCTTTTAGGTGTTATCTTTATGCTTTCACTTTGTTGCTTCTAATGAAGATTATCTGGTTATGAACAGGTAGAGTGAGTAAATGTTGATGACGGACTATGACTGCTATTAAAGGGAAGTCAAATGAAATGTTTCAGAAAATGTTAGTGATCTGTGATCTCCTGAATCAGCCATGCTCTTTCAGAATAATGGGGTTGACAAACTGTTATGGGTTAAGCCCAGCCGGTAATAAAGCACCATGAAGCCACTGCTCACTCCTGCCGCCCTGGTCCCAGTGGGATGAGGAGGAGAAAATACAAAGAAACGCTCATGGGTTGAGACAAGGACAAGGAGGGATCACTCAACAGTTATGGTCATGGGCAAAAGACAGAGTCAACTTGGGGAAAAAACCAAAATCAGTTGAATTTGTTACCAATCAAATCACAACAAGGATAATGAGAAGTAAACCCAAAACTTAAAACACCTTCCCCCTATCCCTCCCTCCTTTCCGGGCACAACTTTACTCCTGATTTTCTCTACCTCATCCCCCCCAGCAGTGCAGGGGGACGGGGAATGGGGCTGGGGTCAGTTCATCACACGTTGTCTCTGCCGCTCCTTCCTCCTCAGGGGCAGGACTCCTCACACTCTTCCCCTGCTCCAGCATGGGGTCCCTCCCATGGGAGACAGTCCTCCATGAACTGCTCCAGCGTGGGTCCTTTCCGTGGTCTGATTTTTAGGCACAGACTGTTCCAGCGCAGGCTTTCCCACAGAGTGGCGGCCATCTTTGGAGGCATCCATCCCCCGCTCCGGCGTGGGCTGGGGGGGACAGCCTGCCATCTCACCATGGGCTGCGGGGGCAGCCCCTCCTCCGGCGCACCTCCTCCTCCTCCTTCTTCACGACCTCGGTGTCTGCACAGGGGTTTCTCTCACATCCCAATCTCCTGCCCCATTGCAGGTTCCCCTTCTTAACTCTGTTCTCCCAGAGGCGCTACCGCCATCACTGATGGGCTCGGCCTTGGCCAGCGGTGGGAAGCTTCGAGCAGCTTCTCACAGGAGCCGGCCCTGCAGCCCCTCCCCTGCTACCAAAACCCCGCCACACAAACCCAATGACAAACTTTCTAGAAAGCTTTTCTGTTATAGGAAGCTGATGTGATCCAGATATTTTCCAAATTTGTTGTTCCTCTCTATCATAGTAATTCTTAGAAATATTCTCTCCCACCTAATCTTTCCTTCACCTGCTTCTTGATTTTGGCTGTGTGGCCATGCATTCTGTGCCTCTGTTTTTGCTCCTGACCATGCCCTTCAGGCTGCTGTAGGCTCCGTCACCATGCCTGCCCACTCCTGCCCCTGTTCCTCCACCCCACAGACACATGAGGCGGTGGTGTGGCTCCGACTTGGCAGACTCCCAGGTTTAGTGCAAGGCAGAGGCTAACGGGTCTTGCCGAGTTCAGGATTCAGACAAACAGCTCATTATTGCAAGAGGTTGCTGCTGCTGAGCTCAGGGGAGGGGAGGCTATGCCATTCAGCCTCTCAGGGAGGAGAACTGTTGCTTCCCTCAATAACAACTTCTGGCAGCATTGACTGATTTCAGATCTCAGTAGGAGCTGTAAGGCAGGAGTGCCTGCCTTTCAGTGTGCTGAGGTACTTCTCTGACTGGCCTCTCGTAAAGCCTTCCACATGGATTTTTCCCTCCTTGCCTCTATTTACTGCAGCCAGGTAAAGATATGGCCATCTTTAGGGGGCAAGAAAAGTCAGGGCACAGGTAGCATGCTGGTATCTACTGCTGAGAACTGAGCAGTGGTCAGACCCCAAGACATGGCATATAGGCAGCAACCTGCAAGATAAGGTAAGAATTATACATGAATGCAGATAATGTCAGGGAAGAAGCCTGCAACACGCATGCTACCACCCCTACCGCTAGATAAAAGGTGTAACAGTGGTAATAAGCATCATCAGTTAAACACAGTGTCTATAAGATGGCCGCCAAGATTAAACCAAGGTGTACGTTGGATTTCATCAGCTATGTCTCAAATGAATTTTGTTTTATAGATAAGATACATTTAGAATGAAAAAAAATTCAGTGTCCTATGGTGGGCTGGAGATGAAGTTCCCCTTGCAAAAAAAGAAGTTCCTGTACAAAAAAATGTCTGTGGCTGATGACCAAACATCAGTATGTGTTGATTCAGCAATTGAAATAAGAGGGGCTTCCTCCAGAAAGCATAAATTGTAGCATGTCAGTCCGTCCTGTGTGAATCCTCTGTGACTGTGGCTCTGCTGTGAACAATCACCCATGGACATTGCTATCAGCCTTGAGCCTCAGAGAAATAAGTAAGTGAGTAAGAAATATGCAGAACCCTAGTTAGCAAGGTAAATTCAAAGTAGCCAGAATACTTCTAGTGTAGTAAATAGAATCTTTCAGTGGAGTTATAAAAACACAAAATGTCACAAATGCTAGGACATTAAACCATCTTTGGCAAGTGCAAATAGAAAGGAGATGCACAGCACGTTGTAGGTAAGAACACACCTGGAAAGACTCCTTAGTCTAGCTATTAAATTTATCAAGTTCTCTGGGTAATCAAGGATCAAGAGAGGAAGCCTGAGTGTGAAGAACCTGTTAACGGCATTCAGTTAGTTGAAGGTGGCTGGATAAACGCTCCTGTTTATTCTCAAAAGTACATTTTCTACTTATTGTTTCAGGGTGAAGTGAGCCAGAGAATGTTTGTGACTACACTCTATAAAGCGGCATTGGAAAAGACACAAGTCCCACAACACCATGCTATTCTTCTGTACAATGAATCTTCATAGTGTGAGGAACACTATTTCTTCTGAGGATTTGCAATATCAAATGTATTATGTCGGTATATGTCTCAATTATCCCATTAATGGCATTACATAAAATGGAAATTGCTACTGTAGCATTTGAATGGCTAAATTTCTTTTTCTCATCCTTCTTAATTTTCACATGTAGTTCTCATCACCAATCATTTTTGAGCACAGTAACTAGCAATCTGTTTCACTCATACCTACACCTCAAGAGGATAACAATGAGGCTGAACCTAGTATTTCTCTAAGCCTTGTAATGCTCAGACTCTCTAACTTCTAATATTCGAGTATCCTTGGACAACTGCTTGCAGGGGAGCAATTTTTGTTCCTTTGATGAGGCACATCATCTCATAATGGAAGCAGTAACCAAAATATTTGGTTATGCACAGCATATGCACAGTGAAATGGAAACAGAAGTCAAGGAAAGAAGGAATCTGCCTCAAGGAGTGTTTTCACTGCTTAGGACCACTGATTGAGATTTTCCACTTGCTTTGTCGCTGAGTATGCTTCTGGGTGGCAGGAAGAAAGACCCTGTACTGGAGACCTGCTCTGGAATACAGGAAGAAGCTGGCTGTGCCTCCTGCCACACACGCAGCAGCTGAGCAGCATAGTGTGATCCTTCAGACTGCCCATCCTTAGTGCCTCCTTGCCACTGCACTCACCTTGTCTTAGATGAGATTTCACAGAAACATCGGACTTATTTTTTGTGAACTGCAGAAATACGTGCAAAATGAACAATGTGGAGTTTGGGCATGAGTAAATACTGGACAAATACACAAAAAACCTTCCAAAATTTCCAGGTAGAAAATGTTGGGGTATACTGGAGATAGTATTTTTCCTAGTCTCAGCTGGTACACACCATCTGCCAGGCCTTGCATGCACTCATACTTGATGGGGTGGCTTCACAAGATGGAGGCTTTGGCAACTGTACCACCTTCAGGTGCTAGCACTGCCCACTGATGCTTAGCTGACGCTGTGACAACATCTCCACTTGTGCAGCTGGGCTACAAACTGGGTCAGGGAAAGAATCCAGATCAGACAATTTATTCATTTATTTTATACCATTTTTCAAACGATAGTGATGCCCTGATCCAGTTCATAATGTCACCACACAAACAGTTATGCTGGCACAAATGATGATGGTGGCATGCTGCAGCACAAAGAGGTATAAGACATGGAGAAGATGAGTGGAAGGAAAAATCTCAAGCCAATATTGCTGTTGAAGCCTTGTTCTCATGAAGCCATAGAATAATAGAATCATAGAATATTTTGGGTTGGAAGGGACCTTTAAAGGTCTTCTAGTCCAACCCCATTGCAGTGAGCAGGGACATCTTCAACTCAGTCAGGCTGCTCAGAGTCCCGTCCAACTTGACCTTGAATGTTTCCAGGGATGGGGCATCTACCACCTCTCTGGGCAACCTGTCCCAGTGTTTCACCACCGTCATTAGAAAAAATTTCTTCCTTCTATCTAGTCTGAACCTACCCTCTTTTAGTTTAAAACCATTACCCCTTGTCCTATTGCTACAGGGCCTACTAGAATGTCTGTCCCCACCTTTCTTATAAGCCCCTTTCAAGTACTGAAAGGCTGCAATAAAGTCTCCCCAGAGCCTTCTCTTCTCCAGGCTGAACAACCCCAACTCTCTCAGCCTATCTTCATAGGAGAGATGCTCCAGCCCTCTGATCATTTTTGTGGCCCTCCTCTGGACCCGCTCCAACAGGTCCCTGTCTTTCCTGAACTGACGACTCCAGAGCTGGCAATCAAGAGCATTTGATAGGACCACCAGCTAAGCAGAGACAAAAGGAAACACTGGCCAGTATAAATACTTTCTGTTCCAGAGAGTGAAGTGTGGTGCCTAACCTTCTGCATTCTTGAGCCCATTCGTGGTAGATGCTGAGTGCCCTGAAGGTAACTTCAAGAAGAGATTAGAAATGGCAATGCTTTAGATTGCCCCATTTAGGTGTGGGATGAAGGAAATTTTCTTTCACATACTTATTTCCTTTCCCAATAGTAATTGCTCTAGCTAGCTGTAGCATTTATTTTGTTACTGATCACTAATGATTATTTTCTAAGCTAGAGATTTATATCCTTATGTCTAATCCTTGCCAGCCAAGCCTCTGTTGAATCTGAAACTCCTTTGTTTCTGTCAGTGTGTTTGTTATTTGCACTCATTTGCTGGAAGTAGAGCACTGAAAGCTTGGGAGAACCCACCTGACAAACATAATTTGCTAAGCTTCTATGCCTAAAGATAGCTTAATTGGGCAGAACACTGCATTTGAAAGAAGGGAAAATTAGGGCAGCAAAATGAACAATAATTAAAAAAAAAGTCTTTGAAAAGATTGCTTTAGCAATTTGAAACCAATTCTGTTTAAAGAAAGAAGAAGAAATTTCTCAGAGAAAAGAAAAATAGAGGGTTTTTCCTACAATTGAAACAAAAATCATTAGGCTCATCAAGTTCTTTTTTTCATCGCTGCTTGGTTTGGGTCTTAATTAATAAAATTAATAAGCATAATTCTGAAGCAAGCCTTTGTAAAATGTAATTGTGTGATCTAGATCATGAAATAAACTTCATTTGTGTCAAACTGGAAAGCATTATCAGATAACGCTGTTACAACATCTGGCTGTTTACTGTGCGTGTATGTGCATACTGTATATAAAACAACTTACCATTATGAGTTGTTACTGAAATTGGATTTCTCCATTACAAAGTACAGGATATGAGATCTTTGCTCCTTCCCTGGTCCCTTTATTCAGTATAAATGGGCCAGCACTACCTAAAAGCCTGTTGTCTGTGTGAGGCAGAGTTAACCTAATGAAAGCATGGTGGGGACCAGTTTAGGGCTGCATTCAATGGACCTTTTAGTGAAGGGAGAGAAAAGAACTGAATAAAACAACAAGATGAGAGATGTAAGGATGGATGTATACCTGAATCAACCAAGCTTTCAGGGGTGACTAAACTTGAGGTCTCCCTGTCTCCTGGAGCAGCCTGGAAAATGGAAGTATGAAAATGAAGTCCTTGGCTCTCCTCCAAGGAGGTGCACGTGCCCTTTCAGGATATTTGATCTGAACATTTAAAAGAGTTACACCTTTTCTTGTCATAGGTAGCAGCTGTCTTGTAGGTAGTGACAATCTCCCTCCCCCGATCTTTCATTTTGTTTTGTTTTGTTTTGTTTTTAATTTGGACAAGATGGAAAAGGCAGGCCCGTGTATCTAGTGGCACTGAATAAACTCCTGTTTATAGATAGAAGGATTATATGATTATCATTAAAAAGTATACATATATTATATCTACCTTTGATTATGTATGTTGTAATTCTCATACATTGCATACATAGATGCATATGTAATGTAAACATACATACAAATATATATGATATGTATATTTAATATCTTCAACACATACATCATAGTTCAATTACATTGACATAGAAAAGAACATTTCTCAGAAAATCAGACATATATATCATCCCTTTTAGAGCTTTTCTGCACAGAGAAAACAGCTTTATGTTGGATTCCTAAATTGCAATCCAACCACTAAAAATATAGAGTGACTGTTAAAACAAATGCACTGTATATGTTTGGTACATATATGTACATATTCAGCCTCTCACATACATGTTTGTGTGAGAATAAATATCTATATATCTAGGTATCTATATATTCATATATCTCTATCTAAAGCAGAATAGATTAGTGTAAAGGTGATATGTCAACTAACACACTTAAAAGAGTTTTCAGTGATGTATAAATATATATGCATATTTATATATATGTGTGTATATTTTATATAGAGATATATATATAAACATACATACATACATATATGTATATATGTAATCTCTCTTAGTTGTCCATGTATGACTGTTTGGAAAGATATTGCTCAAAAAACCAAAACAAACTTCATTTTTAATTTCATTTTTTCTGTTATTTTATTTTCTTCCTTCCACTCCCTTTTTTTCAAAAAGACAAAAGGTTGTTGCATACTTTTACTTTCTTTTTCTTTTGAGAATATAAGAAAACAAGAGGGGGTTTGTTTTGTTTTGTTTTGTTTTTATTTGTTTGCTCCTTTTTTTTTAGTGTTGAATGGACACGGAATCCTTGTATGGCTGAAAAAGATAAAGTGCTTTTGTAAAGCTCAGTTTTCTCTCTTCTTGTCTTTTTTCTCTTTCTCCTTTTGCCAACCTATCTCATGTTTAAGCATCAGATCACATTTATCAAAATGATCCTAAAATAATTGTATTCAAAATGAGATCAAAATGAACAGATTATTCTGAAAATTACCTTGGACTTTCAGCTGTTCCGATTTCCCCTGCATTTCAAAAATTGTAAAAGTTTTTTTGCAGGTCAGGTGATGCAACTGGGAGTTCATACTTTCAATCCAGTTTTACTCTATATAAGTCATTAAATACTTTATCATGAAATATATTATTATGTATATTTTCTTCATAAAATCACTGCAAATGTGTGCAGTCAAATGGTTCCAAACATCAGTAGATTGCCAAAGTAGAATGGGCTTCAGTTTTGCTAGGATAGTTTTTCAGAGCTTGTTTTTCTGAAGCTTTTCATAGTGTATTCTCTGTATTCATTCACATGTTTCAGTGATCCTTGATATAATATAAGCCGTATAAGTTTGTGCTTGGTTGTTGATCTTCTGTGGGAAGCTATTTAAGGTTGGAAGCATTTCTAGTTAATTTCTTTCTATCCATTGAGTTTAGCAAGAAAGTGAGTTTGTGACAGTTTTTACAATAGCTCCTTATCTAGCAGACTATGTGCAATGTAAAATAAAACTCTGTTGCAAAGCTTTTGGATAAAGATATTTTGAGATTCATAGGCATCAGACAAAAATCGTATGCTTCATTTATGTCTTTTCTATAAACAGTAGTTCCTACAGTTACATTTAATTGTCTGCTTATAAAGATATTTTTATTTTGTTTTGTTTTAATTATGATCTGTTTTTCAGTAGCTAGTAAGGATGCTGGACATCCTATAGCAAACAACAGTTTATTATAAATTGTGTTCCTATGTTGTAACGACTTAGGGCCAAAGATTCAAAATTGTGCCACCTGGACTATATTACAGCTTCTCAGGGGTCTTGTTCTGAGATAACATAAGTTTGTACAATAATATTTGTGTTGCATTGTTCCCAGCTCTTCTACAAGAGAAGGGGTTAAAGCTCCCTGAAATACTTTTCCACTTACACAGAAAACACAAACTGAGCTCAGTATATGTAGAGGGCCAAAGGCAATTGCTGTGCATACAACTGTGCAGGTGGGGCTTTCCTATTCCTTACACATCCACACCACACTTCAAGATAGCACCGCTAAGCTGAGCAAACCTAAGATACTGCAAATGTAGATGTCACTTTTTGAGAAGTGGCAGTAAAATGATTTGGTTTATTGTTAGTATTTTTTCATCTTCAGAATTTGCTCTCCTGAAAGAAAACATGATTACAGATATATGCAATGTGCAATCCTTACTGAGTACTTCCCCATGAAAGTAGTCATGCTGAAGTCAATGGAATATTTGCATGAGAGAAGTTAATCATATACACGAGTCTTTCAAAGGCTGCACTGTCAGAGTGACTTGAAGTAGCTTTGCCTTTTGCTTTTGTCAGATAATAAATAGAAAAAAAAAAGGCATAGGAAACTACTTTAGGATATTAGCTATTAAAAGAGTTTCAGCAAGACGAAATAAATACTAGTTTATTAAACAACATGTCTAAGAATAAAATATAAATCAATTAAAAAGAAACAATGATGGGAATTTCAAAGCTTGCAAGATGTTGAATAATGTGTTCTTTTCTTGGTTTAGACCTCTGAGAGATAGTGTCTGAAGACTATATATCTGGATTTTTTTTTTATTTTTTACTCTTCCAGACAGATCTTCAGATTTTGATACAATGGCTATTGAGAATAGCCTGCGATCAACAAGGAAGTAGTCTGTAGCACTGAAATATCCAGCTTAATATTGTCTTAACCTTCCAGCTATTTCTGAATTAATGCAGGCTGTTAAGAATAAAAGGTCGCAGGCTCTGGTCCTCATGGGGAGCTTCTGCCAGTCCAGTATCGGCTGGAAGAGCAACCAAGCAGGGCACAAGTGATCCAGGAGGTTTCTGGAGTGTATTAATGACAACTTCCTGACACAGGTGATTGAGGAGCAGACAAATGGGAGACATTTTACTGAACCTCACACTTGCAGAAAGGAAAGGGGTGGTCAGGGAGTTGAAAGCTGGGGGCAGGGGATCGCCACTAGGGGACTAACTGGGTGTCGATCGGTGGGTGGTGAGCAATTGCACTGCCCATCATTTGTACATTCCAATCCTTTTATTATTACTGTTGTCATTTTATTAGTGTTATCATTATCATTATTAGTTTCTTCTTTTCTGTTCTATTAAACCGTTCTTATCTCAACCCAGGAGTTTTACTTCTTTTCCCGATTTTCTCCCCCATCCCACTGGGTGGGGGGGAGTGAGGGAGCAGCTGCGTGGTGCTTAGTTGCTGGCTGGGGTTAAACCACGACAAGTATTTCAGCAGCAGCAGAAGGGGGTAAACTAGGGTTTACATGGACCCACTGCTAAATGGGACAGAGACCTGGTGACAAGGAACATGGAAAAGCAAAGGTACTCAGTGCCTTCTTTGGCTTAGTCTTTACCTTCCTCAGTTCCAAATTCTGGAGACCAGTGTGAAAACCTGGAGCAAAGAAGACTTACCATTGATGGAGGAGAATCAGGTTAGGGAGTACTTAAACAAACTGGAATTGCACAGGTAAAATGGACCTGATGGAATGCACCCAGCAATGCTGAAGGAGCTGGCTGATGTTATTGTGAGGCCACTCTTGATTATCTTTTAAAGGCTGTGGAGACTGGGAGAGGTTCCTGAAGACTGGAAGAAAGAAAACACCATTCCTGTCTTCAAGAAAGGCAAGGAAGACCTGGGAAACTACATACTGATCAGCCTCACCTTTATCCCTGGGAAGGAGGTGGAGAAAATTACCCTGGAAACCCATTTCAAAACATATGAATGAAGGTGATGGGGAGAAATCAGCATGGATTTATGAAGGACAAATCATGCTTGACCAACCTGATAGTCTCCTACTGTAAGATGACTGACCTGGTGGATGATAGGAGAGCAATGGAAGTTGTTTATCTTGGCTTTCAAGTAAGGCTTTCAACACTGTCTCCCATAACATCCTCATAGACAAACTGATGAAGTACTGATTTAGATAGATAAAAGAACAATGAGGTGGACTGGAAACTGGTTGAACTGCTGGGCTCAAAGAGTTGTGATCAAAAGCATGAAGTCCAGCTGGCGGACAGGGTCAATATTGTCCAACACCTTCATTAATGATCAGGATGATGGGACAGAGTGCACCCTCAACCTGTTTGCAAATAATAAAAAACCGGAAGGAGTGGCTGATATGCCATTCAGAGGGACCTCAACAGGCTGGAGAAATGGGCTGACAGGAACATCATGAAGTTCAACAAAGGGAAATGAAAAGTCCTGCACCTGGGGAGGAATAACCCTGTGCACCAGTAAATGGTGAGGGCTGAACAGCTGGAAAGCAGCTTTGCAGAAAAAGACCCCAGAGTGCTGGCAAGCAGCAAGGTGAGCATGAGACATGACAGTGTGCTATTATGGCAAAGAAGACCAACCATGTCCTGCTCTGCATTAAGAGGAACAATGCCAACAGGTCAAGACAGCTGATCCTTCCCCGCTAACTCAGTGCTGGTGTTGTTAGGTCCGGTTCTGGGCTCTCCATTACAAGAAAGATATGGACTGACTAGAGAGTAAATGTCCATGTAGATAATTAACGGACTTAAGTATCATTCACATGAAGAAAGGCTGAGAGAGCTGGGACTGTTCATCCTGGTGAAGAGAAAGCTCAGAAGAATCTTATCAATGTGTGTATGTACCTGATTGGGGGGAAGTAAAGAAAATGGAGACAGACTCTTCTCAGTTGTGCCCAGGGACAGGTCAAAAATGCAGTGGACCCAAATTAAAAAAAAAAATAAATCTATCTGAACACAAGAAAATACTTCTTCCATGTGACGGTGGTCAGACACTGGAACAGGTTGCCTGGAGTGGTTGTGGAGTCTCCATCTGCGGAGGTATTCAAAACATGACTGAAAAAGGACTGGAGCAGCCTGCCCTAGGTGATCCTGCCTGAGCAAGAGGGTTGGACTAGATGGTTACCAGACGTCCTTTCACACCTCAACCATTCTGTGACTCTGTAATGATGCATATAACTCAGGGTGGGTATCCAAAAATAAGTTCGCTTATACACAGAGTGTTTCTCAAGTAAAATAGGATTATTCTGGGAAGGAACTAGGGATTCCTAGTGAGGAATGTGAATTCCCAGTGAGGCACTGGTGAGGCCGCACCTCGAGTACTGTGTTCAGTTTTGGGCCCCTCACTACAGGGAAGACATTGAGCTGCTTGAGCGTGTCCAGAGAAGGGCAACCAAGTTGGTGAGGGGCCTTGAGCACAAGTCTTATGAGGAGCGGCTGAGGGATCTGGGGTTGTTCAGTCTAGAAAAGAGGAGGCTGAGGGGAGACCTTATCGCTCTCTACAACTACCTGAAAGGGGGTTGTAGTGAGGTGGGTGTTGGTCTCTTCTGTCAGGTGTCTGGAGATAGGACAAGAGGAAATGGCCTCAAGTTGAGGCAAGGGAGATTTAGGTTAGATATTAGGAAAAATTTTTTTACTGAGAGGGTTGTCAAACATTGGAATGGGCTGCCCAGGGAAGTGGTTGAGTCACCATCCCTGGAGGTATTCAAAAAGCGAGTGGATAGGGTACTCCAGGGCATGGTTTAGGGGGCATGGTTAATGGTTGGACTTGATGATCTTGAAGGTCTTTTCCAACCGAAATGATTCTATGATTCTATGATTCTATGATTGAAATATACCTTAAATTCTAATTGAAAAGAAAGAAGAAATGATTGTCCACTTGAAAATATTTCTCACCAACTTGAAAAGGAGGTTTTCAGGAATTTTTCAAGCAAGTTCTGTAACATAAGCAGAAATAAATTATTTCCAAAGTATCTTGCAATGGTTAAATTTCTTGCTGAAAAATTAAGCCAAATTGAATTATTGAATGTAAACAAATGTCAGAAAATATGACTGGTCTGAAAGATACATTTTTAAGTTTTCTTAGTGTGATGAAGAAGAAAAGAATAAATCACACATAAAATTCTCAGAAGGTGTTATTTCACACTGCTGATGTAATCAGCAAAACCTTAAAAGCATGACTCAGATTTGGAGAAAAAGTTTGCCTGTTTGTGTAGCAAAGCGTCTTCTAAAGGTTTTCAAATTTTTTTATTGAGACAGGAAACTACAGATCTGCAAGTGATTTAGGACATAATGGGTTTTTTTACATAAATTTGCTCACTCTATGTTCACGCGGAATTCACAAAGGAATAATTTGGTATATGTCAAAGTTACAGAAAATCTTTGGCATTTCTTGGATCACTGACTGTACAAAGAACTCTGTGGCAGTTAATTTTTCACGATTCCCTTACACTCTGGTTGAAGACAATGGATTGCTGCTCACAGTGGTCCCAACTATGCGTTTTCAACCCAAGAAAGGGAGCTGGCAAAGCCTGGCCTTAGAAAAAAAGATCATAGGAGTAGCAATGTGTAGTATGATGACCTGTGTCAGCCTGAAGGGCTAATAATCACAATTAATGGTCTATAATGAGGGAATAAATTTGTTTGGCAGGCTGTCACAGTCACTGACAGTTTCATGAAATGGGAGAATCCAGCTCTCCTCTGATAGGCTTTCTATATATTCCAATCTTCTATGACATTTGAGGAGTCCTTGCGGCCTTAAGGCTGCTGTGATACCCGTGTTGTGGCTTCAGGATGGCTGGAAGATTGAGGAAAGATAGTGGAAGAATCCATATTCAGATGCATCATGAACTACCGTTATCACTAAGTCCTACTAGGGAGCTGAGCTCTCTTTCTGAGCAGAGATAACCCAGAATTATCTTTGGCGTAAACTCCTTGATCCGTTCTTATTCCTCTGTTTAAGCTGAGATATGTTCAGCACCTGTGCTTCTTCCTCAAGTCTCCTGCTGCTTGCCAGAGCTCTGTTGTCGCAGACTGCATGCTTGAGAATTGTTAGTAAGTGTTTTCTGTGCAAAAGTACGGTACATGCTATTGGTGCATATTTGAAGTGACACAGTCCTGAATGATTTGATGACAACCCATTTTTTCCAGATGACCTCTTCTGATTCAGTTGGCAGAATGGGCAGCAGTTGCTTATTGATGAGATTATCAAAATTCGGTTTTCTTTTCAGTGCTTAGTATATACTTCCTGCACATTATTCAAACGCTGCTGTGGAAGCAGCATTACTAGCATTTATGTTGGCTTTTTCTATGCCACTGATCATAAGTATTTGATTTTTTCATAAACATTAAATAACTTTTTACCTAGCAGTCTTATTTTAAAGATATTTACCCTATTTACAAGATAAAAAAAAGGGACGTTAAAGAGATTCTGAAAACAAACAAACAAACAAAACCTGTTAGAAAATTAGAGACAATTCAGACTTGATTTTTCAAAACACTTAGCTATATGCAATATTTGTATTTAAAAAAAAAAACACATCTAAATGGCTTCTGTGTTACTAGTATTTACCAGGTCTGAAAATCAGACCTCACATTGTTAAACAACCTAGAACATGAGGAAAAGAGTATCAATAAGTAACTGTGAAAGGTACCATTTAAGTGGTTTGTATGGAAATGAATCACTATGGAAAAATCAAGGACAGAGTCAAATTCAGGGATAGAAATCAAATTCATTCTGTTCTTCTCCTCATGAGACCACCTGTTCTTTGCCTGCAATTCCCTGTAATATTCCATAAAATATTTTCTGCAGTAAGTAAAGAAAAACTCCTACAAGCAAATAAAGTTCAATTAAAAAATGGATCACTAAATTTTCTAATTCACATGTTACAGGTCCCTAAAGTTCATCCAGCTGCAACTAAATTGAATCCTAGAAGTGCTATCTGACTACAGCATAACCTATGATTTTAAGTCATGAATTACTGAAGGGCATCTTCTGTTGAGCTGTTTTGCTTATTCTGTATCAGTTTCTCTAATATTAAAACATTTATTAAAATGTCATTTGTTATTCATCTCAATATTTTTTTTAAGGCACTTGGATATTTTCTCTAGTGCATCTGATTTAAAGATGTTTATTCTGAAGAGCCATTAGCATAAGTCTTGGTTACTAATGGGCTGGAAACTCTACTTCATCATCTCATGTTTTACAAGAATATTAGCCAGCTTCTCTTTAAGTACATGTTAGAAACATTTATTAGAATCTTCCTGTGTCTGCATGATTTTAAAGTTGTTTTTTTTTTTTAATAATTATTTAATTTTATAGGTCTTTTTTTTACTGATAAGTTGTGGTGTCTTTTGTTCTTAGTCATCTTTAAAAATCTGTGGTTTTACTGACATCTTTAACAATTATGAGGAGTTTTTTAGTTTTAACTTCACATATCTATTTCCTATATTTCATAATATTTAAATACTTTCAAAGTAAAATAAATTGACTAATAACTATTTTAGTGGAAAAAATCTGCTTTCTACCTGAATCATAATAGTTTTAACCAATGTTGTGTCTTTACTTAATTATGGAACTGTATTTTTTTAACTTTCTACCTAGCCCTTTGTAAAGATTTCCTTGTTTTCAGTCAAACTTTTTAGTCTCTTGTTTACTTCTGTTTTTTCCAACCCTAACAATTTCTTCCCAATAACCCTCTTCAACACTAAGAAACTATTCTCTTTGAAACATCACAAATATTATTGGTTGGGGCTTTCCTCTGTTTGCCTGTATATACTTCGCAAAATATCAGTTTTGAATACGATGATTCAATTAAACTTTATTAATCAAAATGAAATCCAAAGTACGTACTTACTAACTCTTGGGTACAAAGTGTACAGCAACTTTTGTTTCAAAAAATCATTATTTATAATTTTTAGCTACCCCAATCATGTATTACTAGCACTTTCAGACTATCTGTTAGATAATTCTCTCATAACACTTTATTTTGTTTCCTGCATCCAAGACTGCTGCTATTCTCTCATTTGGACTGTTGATTTATAGCAAGCATTGACCAAAGCCCCTCCTGAATTGTGTGGTCCTTTTGCCCCTTTCATCATTATGTTATTCTTAAAAATGATATAGA
The DNA here is from genome assembly GCF_026419915.1 of Harpia harpyja. Lineage (NCBI taxonomy): Eukaryota > Metazoa > Chordata > Aves > Accipitriformes > Accipitridae > Harpia > Harpia harpyja. Next base: position 17,649,069 of record NC_068942.1, on the reverse strand, counting down.
AGATTTCAATCTTCTAACCATATAAAACATTCCACCAATTTTCAGTGATGGCAGTTACAGCAATTTTCTTATCATTAATTGGGGTTTCTGCTACTTATATCTTTCTTTGTCTCTAAGCACAAATGAGAATTTCAACTAGGTTTATTTTTGTAACTTCCTTCCTCTCTCTGTCTCATTTGTTATTGCAGCTAACCTCCAACTATGAATATTGGTTCTTGTAACTGAAGCTGTTTCTTTAGTGTGGTTCTCTCCTGTTCTGGAACGTAGACCCGTTTGCAACAAAACTAAAATCTTCAGCTTCCCAGCATTAACAGAAGAGGGTGAAAGGACAGACAGGCCCTTTAGAGTGCAATTTGTCCCATCCTAAATGTGATACATAAGACAAGGAGATTAATCACATTTTAGAAATGCCCATATTTCTATTAACAGCTAAGATATTGCAAGCGAAGAAGCATGCATTTGATATCTTCCTTCTAAGTGATTAAATTTAGACATCTTGAATCTCATCTTTGAAGATGAACTTTGCTTCTTTCTTTCATTTTACTCCTGTGCATTTTGCCTGAACAGCAGAGGTATGAAAAGTTACGAACTTCTGGGACTTTGCAGGTCGGGAATTAGGTCCTTAGTATCTAGCCATTTTTCAATTTGTGTTTTCAAGGATGATTTTTATTTGTTTGAAATGGACATAAATTTCCAGGAAAACAGACTATCTTTCCTCAGCAGAGCTTAATTTTAATTTAGTAAAATAATTAGATGGTCTGATCTTTATCATATGTAATAATAGTATTCTTTAATAGCCAACAAAATAATATTAATAATGAAACAACAGTTATGATGAAAATCTAGTTCGTTCTTCTGTAATTCTTAGAACAAGTATTTGCGTAAGTTATATGTTGCAATACAGTTCTAATTTAGGTAAGGGAGGGAATACAGAAAACCTTGGAATTATGCTATTTAAACCTGTTTAACAGCTTTCTGATGAACAGGAATGAGGAGTTAAGTGTAGAGGTAGAAGACATACCTCCTGGAAACTGCATCCCAGCAGGGGCTTATTTTTAACAGCCAATCCCTAAAATTTTCAGTTTTCAACAGGGGATATAGGTACGCTCCTACACTCAGAGCATCATGCTCTCATAAGAATTGGTATGTTCAGTTTTAGATTATTGGTTGTATAATTAAATATATATATATATGTTTAAATTATATAATATTACCTTTTAACCCATTGATTACTGACAGCTTTGCTCAAGTTATTATGCCCAGTATGAGCTTGTATAACTGAAAACTGCACAAAATATATATTGAGATTAATTTGTCTCTTATTTTTGGATAGGAAAAGGTTAAAAGTGTAGTGTTAAATCCAAGGGAGTTATTAGGAAATTCTGCTGGGAATTTGACACAAAGTGTTAACGAATCTAGCAGCGAGTGTCATAGTATCTTGCATTTAAGGGCTGGGGATATTATGTTTCTATGCCATCCATATATTCTTTCAAGTATCAACTAACGTGGCTTCACAATGGCAATTGTATATATACGACACCATTTGATATGCATACTTTCAGTCAGCAGTGCTACGTTAAGCAGTACTCAAAACTCCAGCCTCTGTTCCTGTTCATTGTTCATGCCTTCAGCCACTCCTTATATTCACCTGCACAGCAATTTGTGTGAGTGTGCACTAGGTTGGAGAACTGCTCCTGCTGGAAAAAGTTGTTTATTCTTTTGCTGGATTCCTTTTTAAATGCATCAGTTAACCATTTTCATTCATCATATGACCCCATAAATACTTAAGGCTAGTACAGAGACAGAAATGAGTGTTAGCGGGGGGATAGGAAATGGGTCATGAATTGCTGAACTTGGCTTCAGCAGTGTTATTGGGGAACAGTTAATATGGCCAGAGTGGGTTATCAGGCCTATCCAAAAGCAAAGAGGATGTTGTGACAGACAGTTTATGGAGCAAAAGGGAGTGCAAGAGAGATGCTGGAAGAATGAATGGGGGGAAAAAGGAAAAGAAAACAAATGCACACAAATGGTTCAATCCTAAACAAAATTTAAACATTAATCACAAGCCTGCATCTAACTTCTTAAGTGTTTCACTTTTTTGGTTTTAAAAGTCCCTTTGCGTATGGTGGCAGAGACAGACCTGGGGGACAGCAATGCCCTGACAGCTGCCCTCAAGGACAGACAACGGTTACAGAACATGCCCCAAGACACATTTCTGAATTTTGTCCGTGCTGTTCAATACAAACCACAAAAACACACCTCTGGAGCAGACCCTAGCAATCTTTTTGACCCACCGTGCACCCTTCCCTCCACCTTGTCTCCCCAGCCATAGGCTACAGGGGAAGGGTCATACAGACATTCTTTCTGACTCAGTGATGCTTAAATGGTGTTTTGCACAGCTGAAATATTTCTGCGGAATGTTCTCCCCTCCTTCCTCTTCCCAAAATCTGTGGATAGAGAAATCATGAAGATACATGTCTGAAACCCCCTGGACAAAGGGGGTCTGGTTCCCTACCTTCCTGTGTGCAAACTGAATCTATTAGGCAGCGTACAGGTGAGTAGTGGTAGCACTGTCCCCTGCTCACCTGATCAGATTTCAAAATAAAATAAATTCCTTTTTCTTTTGCATCATTACAAGATGTATGATCTGTGAAGTCAGAAAGAACTTGTGCCAAAAAAATTTACAAACAAAAAAAGGAAACAAAATCCTAATGATTTTGAAGGTAAAGGCAGAAATGTCTGAAGCCCTCTGCATTGCTAGAGTGTTTGGTTTGAACAATACCGTATGCATGTGTACATATACATGTGTGTGTAGGAGATGAATATTTGCCTGTGTGTTAACAGGTAAAGTATTGCTAAGGCTTTGTGTGCTTCGTAACTCAGTGGTCAGAGAATATAGTTTATACATGAGACACTCATTTCATCCTTGCTCCTTGCATTTCATTTCCTGAGGCTTCAATGAGTGGAACAACAAGAAAACTGCTGAACTGCCAGGGGCTGTAATCATGTCAGTTTTTATAAGCAAAGTAAGGTTGGGGCTGTTTGGTGCTGGCTGGAAGAACTTCAAGGAGAAAAAAGAAGACTAGAGCATGTTCATATATTGTACATAAAGCTGCCAGTACTATTTCATTTTGTTGATATTTCTGTCGTATCTCACATTTGTAAGTTTAGAATTATATTTTTATAAAATTAAAGGCAAGTGATAGCCAGGCAAGATTAATTCATGCGATTTATTCATGTAAAATCCATGGTAAGATAAACGTTGCTTTCTTCCTTTCATATGAATCATGTAATACTTTCCTTAATGATTAATAACATATGAAGCAGTATTAAACATATATGTATTTGAGATTCAACTGAAATTCTTAGTGCAAGTTTCAGCTTTATATTTATTTATGTACAGCTACAACTTGTAACCTTTCTATTTACTTTCTTTAATAGGATTCATTATCCCTTTTACATAAAGGGAAATAAAATTTGAGAGAAGCAACTTAAAAGGGTCATTTTGCTAGTGGTAGTTGGGGGTGGAAGGTAGGAGTGAAATGCCTTGGAAACCCTTTTTCTGGATAAAAAGAAGTGTAGTCCTCCAGCCCCATGGCCTTTCAGATACACATATGGCAGAGGCTTGTGTAGGCAAGTGCCTGGGACACTGTCTGCAAAGTGGTATGTGCATTTGCATGCTCAGGCACACAGACTCATTAGTATGTCCTGGACACTGCTCAAGATATCCAAGGCAGTGCAAAATCCCACAGAAGGCTGCTTTTTCTTTTCACACTGAGCACCACAGTATTTCAAATAACAGGATTACAGTGCTAATTAGGACTGGGAAGCCATGAATGAGGCTTAATGCCTCTCTATCTGGTTACCAGCTCTGTTTGGTGTCTATCAAGGACAGACTTTTTAGTAGGGCCTGTTGCAATAGGACAAGGGGTAATGGTTTTAAGACGGTAGATTCATATAAGGAAAAGATTTTTTACAATGAGGTGGTGAAACACTGGGACAGGTTGCCCAGAGAGGTGGTAGATGCCCCATCCCTTTAAACATTCAAGGTCAGGCTGGATGGGGCTCTGAGCAGCCTGATCTAGTTGAAGATGTCCCTGCTCACTGCAGCGGGGTTGGACTAGAAGACCTTTTCTTCTGGTTTAAGCCCAAGCTGCAACAAAGCACCACAGAGCCGCCACACCTTCTCTCCCAACACCTGCCCCTGGCCCTGGTGGGATGAGGAGGAGAAAATACAAACAAAAATACAAACAAAAGCTTGTGGGTCATGACAAGAACAGGAAGGGATCACTCGCCAGTTATGGTCACAGGCAAACGACAGAGTGAACTTGGGGAAAAAAGAAAATCAATTTAATTTACTACCAATCAAATCAAAACAAGGATAATGAGAAGAAAAAACAAACCTTAAAACACCTTCCTCCCCACCCATCCCTCCTTCCCAGCTCAACTCCACTCCCGGTTTTCTCTCCCTCCTCCCCCCGGCGGTGCAGGGGGACAGGGAATGGTGGTTGGGGTCAGTTCATCACACGTTGTCTCTGTCGCTCCTTCCTCCTCAGGGGCAGGACTCCTCACACTCTTCCCCTGCTCCACCGTGTGGTCATTCCCATGGTAGGCAGTCTTCCACGAACTACTCCAATGTGAGTCCTTCCCACGGGCTGCAGTTCTTCACGAACTTCCCTGGCGTGGGTCCTTTCCGCGGGCCGATTTTCAGTCATAGCCTGCTCCAGCGCGGGCTTTCCCATGGAGTGGCGGCCATCTTGGGGGGCATCCATCCCCCTGCTCCGGCATGGGCTCCTCTCTCCCCGGGCTGCAGGTGGGCATCTGCTCCCCCGCTCCCCTCCACGGGCTGGGTGGGGACAGCCTGCCGCCTCACCGCGGGCTGCAGGGGCAGCCCCTCCTCCCCTGCTCCTCCTCCCCTCCTTCCTCACTGACCTTGCTGTCCGCACAGGGGTTTCTCTCACATCCCACTCCCCCCTGCCGCTGCAGGTTTCCCCTCTGAAGTCTGCTCTCCCAGAGGCGCTACCGCCATAGCTGATGGGCTCGGCCTGGGCCAGCGGCAGGTCCGACTTGGAGCCGGGGAAGCTTCGAGCAGCTTCTCACAGGAGCCAGCCCTGCAGCCCCTCCCCCGCTACCAAAACCCCGCCACACAACCCCAATATACCCTTAAAGGTCCCTTCCAGCCCAAACTGTTCTATGATTCTGTGATTCTAACAGGAAGCTGAATGACCTCTTGCCCCGAGTGTGCCAGGACTGGTTTCTCTACTCAGACACCTGGACCCACTGGACAGCACGTGCCTCCAGCCTTTCTGAGGTAAGCATGGTGGAATTCATTGGAAGTGTTGTATAGTACACAACACAGTGTACAGAATACACGATGATGCAGTACTCATAAAGCAATGTAAATCTTTGGCATTGTGTGCCCTTGTTTCACTTGCTAAATAGAGCTGCATGTTAGACAGCTTGTGTGATGTGGTAATGACAGCCCCATTGACTGTGAACTCATGCAAAACAGCAAGCTATGTCTTAGCTCCACATGGTTTAAATTTCACAATTCAAATGTATGTGACTTTCATACACTTTGTATTGTACATTCAATTGGTAAAGGAGTGCATTGTGACAACATGACACACCTTTATACTGCCATATTGGTAGTTATCATTCAATCTCATGTTACTGATTAATTTCTCTTGAAGAAGATGGATTGAGTCCTGCTGTTTTAAAGTGTCTCCTACTGGTGTCTGCTGGAGTTACATGATGTGTTGATTAATGTAGAAGCTTTGAGGAAAACAGGATAATTTTGGGGAAAAATAACCCCCCAAATTAGCTGAAATAATAAAGTAGCAAAGCAACTGCCCAGCTGGGGAAAAATCACCCCCCAGATTAGCTGAAATAATAAAGTAGCAAAGCAACTGCCCAGCTGGACTAATCTGAAACTGTGCCAAAACATTGAAGAGGAAATTGTAAATGTAATTTAAACTACATTTCACTGAAGTGATACTAATCTTAATATTTAATGCTAATGTAAATCAGTCACAGGGTGCATTTGAAGCAAATGGCACAGCAGGTCGTAGGTACCTCAGTCCCCCTTTGGAGCCCATCTTTGTTCAATGGTTGGGTGAACTGGGTGGGTATCTGTCTGTCTGCTTGGTGTGAAACATGTGCAGGTCAGTACTCTGGGCAGAGTTGGCACAAGCTCAACCTAATAAACTTGGTGACCTTTCCGAGCCTGAACATATCGAAATGCATACTCAAGTGCCTCCAGAAGGTCATACGTGCCAGCGTGTGAGGCAAGCCTCCTGTCAGAAATGTCCACTATACATGGGTACTAAGAGAAGAAGCAGGAGCCTGAGTCTGTAGCCTAGAGGATAGATCACTCAACTGAAAATGTCCTGGTTCCTTTCTAGATCTTGCTTTAGAGTCTTACTGGTTCTGAGTTTGGCATCTGATGTGGAAATTCTTACATCACATTTTGGGTTTGATCTTTTTAGCTAGTAAACTGGTTGAATATCTTTTAATATAAAAGGCGAAATTGAATTCTTCAAGATTTTGAAAGATATTTGGAAGATAAAATTTCACAACATGCACAGGAAAACCTCTTGGTTTGTTTGGGGTTTTTGGGGGCTTGGGTTTTTTTGCTTTTTGGATGTTGGGTTTTTTTGTCCTTCAGAATTGTGAGAGCATTTTTAGATTTTCTGTTTGGTTTTGTTTGCCAAGTCTTGTGCTACTCATCTGCTTAGAACAAACAGTACAATGGTTTATTGAAAAATAAAATCTGCAGACAGTGAGTGCTGCATTCCATTGCCCTAGTCCTTTAATATGCTGTCCAATTAAACTTTCTCTACAGAGATTGACCAAAGAAGCAGGAATCAATAACGGCAGCATCTCTCAGATTGCATGGGATCTTCTTTTACTTTTTGTGGGGCAAGATACGTTTGGCTAAGTAGAGAGGATGTGTGAAATGCAATCCAGTTAGTATCAGAAGTGTTTCTGCCTGCACAAATTACCAATTTAACAGACAAAGGAGCTCCTTTACACTTCAATATGAGACAGAAATCTTTGTTTCAGCTTTCAGAAGTTATTGATCTTTGTTTGAATACATAAAAAAAAAATCACAGCCTGAAAGATAGCCCCAAGGAAAAAGGAACAAGGAAGTCTTAATAGGAGGAGTCTTCATCGATTGTTAAATACAGTATACTAAATTTCAGTTTTGATATAATTCCACTGACTTCAGTGGAGCTGAATATACCAGGGCCTGAGTCTCCAGTTATGATGGTTACTGTTGAGGTCTTCATTCACTTAGTTTTTACATATATCCTTTTTTAATGAAAGGAAATAAAAATTTTTATACTGGCATCAAGAAATCATTGTTTCAACTGGAAACACAGTACAGAAATTAAGTAATTGACTTTCACAATATCTTGATCAGGTAGGCAGATAAACACCATTACTCCTATTTGGTAGATGGAAAAATATGGGCTGAGATACTAACACCAGATCACACAACAGTTTGGTGCAATCTGGGTATAAACTCTGAATCTCAACCCCAAACTTGTGCTTGTAAATCCCAGATCACACTTGCGGTTTGGTTTTGGGGTTTGGGGGGTTTTTGTTTGGTTGGTTTGTTTTTTTTAAATGCTCCCACATTTCAAGTGTCTGTAGACTGCATGATTTGAACATATGTAAAATACGGTTTTGAATGTGTAATGCAAACCTACACATTTATTAGCACATGTTGGTGACTGAAAACTGAGTGATTTATACTGCTACCGCTTCCAGAATACTGTGATAACACGTTGGCATGTAATGTTGGACTTAAGTGAAATTAAAGCCCACATCTATACTAATAAATCAAATAGTGTCCAGGAATGTTCACAGGCATCAGAGGAAGATTGTCTATATTAAAAAACTGTTACTAATCCTTTGCACATGCCATTTAGCAATCTGTTGGACAATTCCCAGTCACAGTTCAAGATTTCAAGATGTAAAATATTCTGGGGACTATATCTGCTGTGCGATTTGGAAGCAACAATACTGCTTTGAAGATCTGGGGAACATACCACCTTGATCTAGTCCAGACTGTCCCTGTTATCCAAAGAGCTTAGTAATGTTCATGGGCACCTTTTAATCTCTTCTGTAGACACAGCTACTTGTCTAGATCCAAAATTGTGATCCAGAATATGCACACCACCTATACTCTAGAGGTTCCTTCCTTTCTGGTGTGAATTTTTTTCTGTCACTGAGGACATCTTGGGTTTCAGGACATAAGCTTCTAGTCAGAAATTGCTTTATTCATGGTGTTAAGATGACTCATACAGTTCTGAGGAGAGAAATACTTTTCAGTTCTTTTTTTTTCTTTTTTTCTCTTTTGTCTCCAGTAACTTCAAAAGTTGAGGTAACAGATAATGAGTTTGTTTCTCCTTTTTCATAAACGCAACCATTTTTTTGTTTTATTTTACTTTTACATGAAAGGAGTGTCTTGAATGCTTCCTAAAAGCCAGATTTGGAAACCAAATTATTGAGTATTTACTTGCATAAGCACTCCCATGACAGGTCAAAGAAATCAGCCTAAGTTAGTTAGTCAAGTGCTGCATGTTAAGTGACTACAAGGAGACTTAAGTATATGACTAAATGGTTCCTTAAGAAGCCTAATTTTGTTAAGGGAATGAGAGCACTATCTTAATGTTTTAAGGAGTGAGATCTAGTAGCTAATCTACCAGATGAAATAAAAAATGAGTTAGCATTTACCTTTCCTCTGCAAAGAAAGTATACCAGAAATTATCTTTTCTGTAACAGCTGTTAAAATCAAATATTGGGGAAGGGAGTAGGGGCTGGCTTTAAGTACAATTCTAATCAAAATGTCACCATGCTTATTCTTTTGGGGTATTTTTTAATGGCAAATGAAGTTTTGTTTGTGCTAACCTTCTTGGTAATCACCAGGAATGAACATGTTATGTGCCAGTTAAAGTACTTACGTAATTCTTCAACCCTTTTGTCTTCAGAGAAAGCACAAGAGAAGGCAGAATTTTTGCCTGTTGAAGAAAACTGTTATGTGTAGATGAAATGAGAACTGACTTTAATTTCTGACACCAGGAAGTTATCTGATAATGCAGAGGAATCAGATTTGTCAAGTGAAAAGAGGCACCTTATTGCTTAGTAACTTGTCAGGTTATTTAGGTCTATACTGAAAACAAATTGGCTGATGCAACATTTAAAAGCGTACAGGTGGTTTTCAGCAATCTTGTTTGAAGTTTGCAGAGTATTTTTTGATAGATTTTGCTCTTAAAATCTCAGTACTTGTGTTGGCACATAGGTTATGGAGATTATGGAGCATCCATGACTAGAGATTTTTTTTTTTGCTGAGGTAAAGGAACATCTGTTAAGGATGTACTAAAGACATTTGATCCTGCTTCCACACAGGGAGAAGCACTACATGACTTCTTCAAGTCCCTCAAAATATTACATTTCCTTTAACTCTGTATTTCAGTGAACTAAACTTTATATGTTTATCTTGGTATTACCATGGGTTCTGTTTAGTAGATTGACAATTCTAAAAGGTACCACATAAATGTGCATCAGTATCAATAAACAGTAAAAAAAGCAATCAGACAAATTGAAGGGAGTAAAGGTCTTAAGACTGACCCAGCATTACAGAAACTAAATTTGAAAGTGACAGTTCGCCTTTTCCTCCTAATTATTATGCACTAATCTGTCAGTTTTGCTCAGCAGAGTCCTGACATAACACTGTGCAAAAATACGTATTTCTCTTTTTTTGTGGCACCAGCATTGAAGTATATTTAGCTGTTATTGTTTTGCATGTACAACTCTTCACACAGCTCCATGGGGAGCTATGTAGTCATAGCCAGAGATGATTCATGATGCTGTAGGAAAATAAGAATTATTAGTAGAGTTAATAAACAAAACTGTTGAAAGATGACTGTTTCACATCCTAGTCATTTCTAGTGGCTACTCGGTGATTTTTTTATGATGTATTCACTAGGTATCCATGCTAAGCTTTGACTAGAGACAGACAGGCTAGTTAAGAAAACAAGAGCACATCATTTTGGTACTTGCAACCACTGCTGCATAAGGGTTTACAGTATGTATTTGTCTGAGGTAAAGGAATGTTTGTAAATTCTGCAAAAAAGCCATTGTATGCAGAAAGACAGGTTTGGTTTAGCTTAAACAAAAAAGCCTACTGATATCTTCTTTTTTCTTATCTGTATGCTTTTTGCTTTCCCTTCAAAAGAATATACCTTAGCAGATGAAACCACATTTCATAATATTTTGGCCAGAAAAAAGAACTAAAAGCAATGCCTTTAACAGACCAAGGCCAGCACTCATTTCCAACATCTTGGAAAGCCAGTTAGGCCCTGCACTGCGCCTGTTTTTCTCTAGCAGTGAGATTTCAACATGGATCTTCGCAAGTAACTGAAGTTTTATTTTCCAATATTACTGTTCTTTTCTTTGTTTGGTTTCATCTTGTTTTGTCCTGAGGATGCAGACTCAGACTTCAATAGCGACTACAAAATCAGCAGCTGTCCATCTCGGCTTTTTCCTCCTAAAAGAACAGTGAAATCCTCAATGTTAAATACCATTTTAAAACTGTTAACAGAAAATGTTCTTAGAAAGAAAAAGGACACAAGGCCAAGAAACACTAACAAAACTTCCTAACATTTTCCATTTCATGAGCTTAAATTGCTTTATTTTTAAAGTTTCTTTCCTTTTTTCACTGTCTCTTTTAGGAGAGCTAAAAGGCTTTTTGATAATAATTGTTTGCCATGGATGAAGGACGACATCGTAGGTCTCGACTTGAAATGTCACTCCCCTTTCACTGTCTGGTGTAGCACAATATCAAAATCATGTCAACAGCTCTGACTGAACTCTATCAAAGTGACTGCCCTTCATATATACATCTTTCAGGTTCATGCTCTTTTAAACTATTTTTTAAAAAAACTCTTTTCTAAATATTGGAAGAGCCATAAGTATCATAAACTAAACCTGAAGGGCCTATGGCATGCCCTTGAGGTCACTCTCCTTGGCTTTGCCCACACAAACATACATTTCTATGTATGCATCAATATGTATATGTATGGCTGAAAAAATGTGTAATACTTTCTCCTAGGGCTTGAGATTTAAGCAGGAGTGGCAGCTATGCCTTCCTCTGGAGCTTAACCTACAGCAGGAGACACAGAATCCCTAATACTGTGTAATAAGTTATATTCACCCAGCTCAAGCTGCTGAGGTGGGTGCTCTTGGGTAACAGGGTCATGCCATCTGTTCTCAATGGTATCAGTAGCGGTTTAGAGAAATAAGTCTGTGTATGTTAGAAATGGCTGTAAAGTTTATACATTGTATAAACTGTTGGTGGTGTATTTTGATTCCTACACAATCCCTAGTGGCATGATGCTGGTAATATACAGCATTGTATTCTCAAGGACTGAATAGTAACTGCAGAAATCGGAGAGAAAAATTCAGTCAGGAAAGCCCTAATGAAAATTGATTGGAGAGGCTGGAGGATAGAGATATAGTATATCTGTTCAGCAGGAAACCTAGCTGTGGTAATTTTTTTTTTTTTCCCCTTTTTCTTCTGACTTACAGGCTAAAAACAAAGATAAACCCAGATCTGTGGATCCAGAGGAAAACTAATACTGTATTTATTGTGCCAAATTTTCTGCTGGTATATCTTGATACAGCTCAATTGACTTTAATGGAGCTTGACCATTTTTCACCAGTCAGGAATTTGGTCTATTGTAGTAGGAAATGTTCTCACTGAACTTGCTGGATGCTTTCAGTTGTATTATTTTCTATTATTGCAATTGACTTACACCTTTATGAAAGTTTAGAGGAAGTTTTGAGGTAGAGGGCTGAAAATTCTCTGATTAGTCTCATGAAAGAGAGAAATTTCCTTTAAAATAAATTTTTTTTGATATTTTAAAATCACGATGAATTAAAATTACATGTTGGCCTGTGTTTTTTAAAGTGTTTTAAGTGATGTAGCCTGAATGCTCTTAAATTATGCTCTTTCATTTGAAATCAATGACAAAGTTTATTTACCTGTCTCAGATGGAAGTCTGACAGTATCTTTAATGTCTAGATACATTGCTTGTGATTGTCTGGGTGATGTGGAATGATGCTGCGCATAGTTCTTCTGTAATAAAGGCACATAATAGTAAATCCCAAAACAGATAAAAGGCAAAGAACTACAGAATACACTGTGCCACTGTAAGATTACAGAACCATCCTTTAGAAGAAGACTCCTTAATGTGTCTAAAGGTCCTGTGTAAATGGATAAAAGCCTTCAAGAGGGTTAAATGGATTAAAATTATTATAAAGTTATGCTTTTTTGGATATGCACAGGAAATAGCTTACTTTTTTGACTTTTTTAAGTTTTAAAGAGAAGAAATACTTGAATGTGTTTTTAGGTAGAAGAGTATATTCCCAAGTAGGTGGACAGTACATGTGTAAGAGACCTCTAGCTGTGGAATGCTCATAAGGAGCTAAATACACTCCTGTAGGTGGGGTGGGCTGGGCTGAATCAATAGGTTTGAACAAGAGAAGTCAATTGGAGTGAGTGTATCCAGAGTTTTGAAAATACCAAAAAAGCAATTTTATGTTGCATTTCCAAATGGAGAAAAAATAAGGAAGATTATGTATCTATCCACTAAAATTTTTGTATTTGTTTGTGGAGAATAGATTGTGTCTGGTTCTTGATTTAGCTGACAAGATACTCAATAGATGAATATGTTGGGGTTTTTTTTCTATATGCAGCCCTGAGTTTTCACATAAGGTAGGAGTAGTTACAGAGTTGCTGACCCTTGTCAAGTTTGGAGTGGATTTTGTGCTTAAGCATGATGTGAAGCATCCAAAGATTTTTAAAGTAAACAAACGGATGAATGAAAAAACAGTTCATTAGTGTATCTACACAGTTAGGCAATTCTCAGATAGTCAGCAGTTGAAAGTGAGGTTTCAGGATCATTGTTTTTAACATAAATGCTCTTCAACTATTATTTGTTTATTTTCACTGAATGAAGATCTTTTCCAGGTTTTTGGCTGGGAATAGTGGGGAACTGTTGTCTAACTAGAAATGAAGGCTGCCTTGGCTGACTAGCTTTCCCCAGATGTTAAAAGATCTGCCTCAGATGTTAAAAAAAGAAAACGTACTTTCATCTCATTTGTAATTGGACATCCAAAAAGCTTAATCTTAAAGTATGAATGCCTTTAAAAGTTAAAACAAAAAGTCAAAGCACGTAAATAGCTCTCAAAGCCTGCCACTTTGAGCAAAAGGAGGTAAAAGTTACAGAAATTGGAGGGAACAGGAGTACAGATATTTTGTTATTCAGAAACTAGAAAAGGGTGATTACATTGTGCTGCTATAAGGGAAAGTCAAGTTCATTGTGGAGGACAATAAAGGAAGTAGAAAAGGCTTTGAGGAAGTGTAAGACAGAAGAGAGAATTTGTGCTGACAGTTGTGATCAAGGCCAAAATAATGACACCTCTGTAGCATAAAATTGTGTGGTGGAAAAGAAGAAAAGTATCAGTGATTGAGTACTAAATTTTGTCTTGCCAGAAAACAATTACTAATGTGAAGGGAGAGATTAGAGATTGTTTACTGTCAGATTGTCTGGCATTTTTTCATGTAATACAGAGTCAACTTTTGCATCTGAATCAAATGAGAGAAGAATTTGCAGAGTTACATTTATTGAGGATATTCACTAAATTCCGGGATGTTTTAGAAAGGTATACAAGCTAAGTATGGTTTCCTGTAGAGGTGCTGTAATACCTAGTGACAGCTAAACATCATGGCGACTGGCATGTTAGAAAAGTTGGAGATAAATGGATTGCTGTAGGAATGAACACTACTAGCTAAGCACAAGAATACTGACAGAGTGCATCTACATTATATGTTCAAGCAGGAACACGGTTCTTAAGAGAGCTTTCTTGTATCCCCTTTTTCTCAAGGTCTAGCATCTAGTGTCCCTTCTTTCTTCTCCCTGGTTCATAGTGTGGAAAGGTCTTAGAGCTCCTGAACTAGATTTCTTTTGGAGGGACTTAAGTCAGAAGATATACTCCAGGACCACATGTAGTATTATCTAACTGCTAATTGAATGCCCACCCTCCGGATCAGACTAAAGCTATGCCAAAGTAACTCCCCCTCATCATCAGCTGTTTCACTTCACAGATTCACTCCCGTTTGGCTGCACTACGTGTTAATGTAGACCACACTCAACCATCAGCTTCGTAATGTGCCATATGCTCCTCTTTCACCACCCAGAAATGGATGCTACATCATTTATACAGATCAGAGGGAGAAGAAGAGAGTAAATCAGGATAAAGTCATTGTTATAAATGTTTCATGCTAACAAAAATATTTACACCAAGTGAATACTTCTAGTAATATCAAAACAAATTTAAACATGGTCTTGTATCTAGAGACCTTTTCTTCATGCAGCAGAAGCAGATATTTTATACATCCTAGCAAACATCTATAGGTATACAGACACATTAAGTTTATACAAACACAAGAAAATATTCAAGGTTCTATAATATGGTACAAATGCCAAATTATAACAAAATTTAAAATTAATTAGATAGTTAGCAAAGTGCACTGAAAGACTTTTTTTCTCTTCAGTGCAGCAGAAATACCGGCTGCGCAGTGCTGTGTATGATTTATTTATAGGCTGCTAATGAAGACATATCTAATCATCATAATTAATTGGTATTTTTGCGCTTTGGGGCCTAATCACAGAAACTTTCATATGTTGGCTCAAACTGATCTTAGCTGTGAGGCAAAAATTCACTAGAAAACTTGAGTTTTCTTTGTTCAAGTTTGCTTTTCCGTTGAGCTTGACTACTGTGTGGTGACTATAACTTAACCCTCAAAACACAGCATATGTTGAAGTGCTGTGAAAATGAGCTAGGAGAGGATGATTTGCAGGGATAGCATTACATGCCAACCGTTTCATATTTGTTGTGGGAACTTGCTTAAATCAGGCCTAATTTTAACCCTGTTTAATCAGCATCACATCAGTAAAATAATCCAGTAATTTTTGTAACAATCCAGACAATTTCCTGGTATTTCTTATTGTTTTGTATTCTAAACTCATGTATATGAAAAAATAGAAAATGTTGTACAGCTCCGTAAATGTGCTGTTCACGTGTGTTTATAAGTTCATGCAATTGTCTACGTTCCCCATCACTCTACTAGTAGTCAATAGATACATATTGTGAGTTAAAAGTCTGGCTTAATTTTAACTGCTGAAACTAAGGTACTTTTTATTTTATATGAGGACAATTCTTCACAGGTATTATATAATTAAATTCTGTTCTCTGTTTTAAATAAACATGTACACAGAAATATATAGAGAGCAATACAGAAATATATATATACTCTTTGGGTGCACAAATAGAACTCCTTCTTGTTCAATCTTTCAAATATGGCTGATTCATATACCATTTCATCCTCATGAAATGAATACTCCTACCTTCCTGTGTCATAAATGACTTCGGTATGATAGGCGTTCATTAGAGTAGCAAAAGCACTTTCATTTTTGGCTAATAAAGCTGTTCCAAAAAGTAGCTGCAATAATCATCTTCCATCTTGCCAGGTATTGGCTAGTGGGCAAGGGGAACTGTACATACTCTTTGTGAATGTACATTATAATAGTGAAAGTAATAAATTGCACTGCTTTTTTTTGTTGTTGTTGAATGTAAACTCCTATATCTTCTATTAAATATACTAACTTGTACTGGTGTTAGAAGTGATATGTAGCAAAATAATTCTACTAGATTTTTTGTCTAATGTTTACCCCTCAACCTTTGTCAGTTTTTATTTTCTCCACATTCCAGAAATAGCAATTTTTTTAACAGTTTCTCAGTATATATCACATCTCTATTACGTTTCATGGATCTGAATTTTCAAGCATTTTCATTGCCCTGGGACAGTAAATGATATTTTCCCAAGTATTTGTGATTGGCATGAGTTGTCTCTCTCCAAATGCTTGGAAACAATCTTGATAGTTGTAACACTTTGTCCTGTTTTGAATGTTCATGAATATATTATCAGAAGCTGCACACTGTGTAAGGAATCTGCCAGAAATTCCTGTGTAATTTCCAATCCTGGAAATTGAACTGAAGACCATTGCATCCCAAAGCATTGACTTTATCAACTGAATGAAAGAAGAATCTCCATTAGTTATTAGTTCTAGTACCAGCAATTCTTATGAACCATTTCTAGGCCTCCAAATGAGGCAAAGGCCATTAAATACTCCCGTTACTTCCAGTAAAGTGCTTGAACTCAAACAAACCAGTACAAAGATGTTCCAGTGCAGTGCTTAAATGGCATGCATACCATTCCAGCCGGTGCACTTTAAGGGTATCATATGAAGCCAGTTAGGTGCCCCTATGAGTAATCTGTCTTTGCTTGGACTGAAAAAAATGGTTTCCTATTACAAAAGAAAGAACTTTATATCTCTTGTTCAAGGAGAAACACTTTTAGCTATTTTCAAGTGTCCCATATGAGTTCCCAAATAAAATTATTTGAACCATTAAGTAACAGTGTTACTCCATTCTTCAAGAGGAGAAATGGGAAAAGACTGCATGACTTAGCTGAGCCTACTAGGAGAAAAAAAACCAAACCAAACCAAAACACAAAAAAACCATAACACAACAACAGGGACACAGTTAAAAGTAGCAACACTTATATCATCCTTTCAGTTTCCAGACATGAGCTGGTAAGGCCATTAATACTACAGTTTATAACAGATGGCCGTTCTTGTTTGGACATACCCATACATCATCAAATTTCCCTTTGAGTTTCACCCTCCTTAATTTCCACTGAAGTCAATAGGAGTTTCATCTGTGTAAAGGAGAGCAGAAATGGACCTGCAGGGATATTTTTACTTTGTCTGAAGTGACATATTGTTAAATGTAGGGATTAACACAGAAAGGAGACTGTCTTGGGGACCAACTCACAAAGAATTTTGTTTTAATCCTTGTCCTGGTTTCAGCTGGGATAGAGTTAACTGTCTTCCTAGTAGCTGGTACAGTGCTGTGTTTTGAGTTCAGTATGTGAAGAATGTTGATAACACTGATGTTTTCAGTTGTTGCTCAGTAGTGTTTAGACTAATGTCAAGGATTTTTCAGCTTCTCATGCCCAGCCAGTGAGAAAGCTGGAGGGGCACAAGAAGTTGGCACAGGACACAGCCAGGGCACCTGACCCAAACTGGCCAACGGTGTATTCCATACCATGTGACGTCCCATCTAGTATAGGAACGGGGAAGTGGGGTCAGGGATTCGCCGCTCGGGGACTGGCGGGGTGTCGGTCGGCGGGTGGTGAGCAATTGCACTGCGCATCATTTGTACATTCCAATCCTTTCATTATTTCTGTTGTCATTTTATTAGTGTTATCATTATCATTATTAGTTTCTTCTTTTTCTGTTCTACTAAACTGTTCTTATCTCAACCCACGGGTTTTGCTTCTTTTCCTGATTTTCTCCCCCATCCCACTGGGTGGGGGGGAGTGAGTGAGCGGCTGCGTGGTGTTTAGTTGCTGGCTGGGGTTAAACCACGACAGTCCTTTTTGGCGCCCAACGTGGGGCTCGAAGGGTTGAGATAACGACAAACCTGACCAGAGCTTGTTAAAACAAATTTGTTATAAGCATTCATTATATCGGTCTAATAGTCGCTGGTCATTATGTTGATTAATGTGTTCTTAGAGTTGTTGCTCTGGTTTTTAAAGTTCTGTTATGTATCACCTCGCTTGCTGTATGTAGTCCCTCTTCTGCTGCTTATCATCCGTGGGAGGTGGATTAAGGTTTTCGCTTTGATGTATTGTACAACACTGGTTTATGGTATGATAAAGTCGTCGGCTGTGGGATTAATCCGGTACTTGCACTCAGCATTGTCACCTTTATACTGTGGAAGCCATCTGTGGGAAACTATTAATAATTATACCATTTACCTTTCCTCCTTGGAAAACCAGTCTATGGGTGGGATACCTTTCTTCCCCTCTCCTTTCTCCTTCAGTCCAGTTACAATGGTGTTTGAGAATTTTGAAAAATTTGAATACTCTTGGGATGTTGGGACCAGCACGGTCCTAGCCCTACTGCTAGGAATTAACATGCTTCTGAATGTGGTTCAGCTCTCATTTAAGGTTAAACAACTATTTAAGAAAATCACCCAGAGATCTGCCCCAAGGCTGGATAATTATGAGTGGCAGGGTGTGTGGGGTAGTGTGGGCAAGTACCTAGAAAAGTGGGCACCTCCAGTGTTTTGGAAATTCACCCCTGAACAAGTGCAGAATCCAGAAGAACTAGTAAAATATTTGGAAAAGGTATGCTGTCACCCCGGCAGCTCCAGAGAGATACAAATTACTGCAACGTGCTGGGGCCTGGCCCATGCCTATCGAGCCCTGTTCGACACCACACAGTACCCTCAAGGGGAAGAGAAGGTCTCTGGACCTAACAACAAAACGATGAGCACTGCGGTCACTCAAACCTCGGCAACGGGCACTGCGGCCCCTCCAGCCCCGGTGACGAGCACGGCAGCTACCCAAACCTCGGCAACAGACACTGCAGTTATCCAAGACCTGGCGAGCGGTACTGCAACTGAACCAGCGGACCAACCTGCACCAGTATCAGTTGCCCCCGTACAGAAAAAGAAATATACAAAAAAATCAGTTCGCTTAGCGAAGGATGAAGGCGAACCAGGGTCATCACGGGAACAGGAGGAAGAGGCAGAACCAGAGGTAATAACCCGGTCCCTATCCTTGAGTGAGCTGCGGGATATACGAAAAGATTTTGGCCGCCGTATAGGTGAGCATATTATCACCTGGCTCCTCCGATGCTGGGACAATGGGGCTAATAGCTTGGAATTAGAAGGTAGGGAAGCCAAGCAGCTGGGGTCGCTTGCCAGGGAAGGTGGCATTGACAAGGCAATTGGAAGAGGGACACAAGCCATCAGCCTCTGGAGGCGACTCCTGTCAAGTGTGAAGGAAAGGTACCCCTTTAAGGAAGATGTTATATGTCAATCAAGCAAGTGGACAACCATGGAAAAAGGTATCCAATATCTGAGGGAATTAGCTGTGTTAGAGACAATTCATCATGATCCGGACAACCCACAATTACCCAAAGATCCAGACGAAGTCCAATGCACACGACCCATGTGGCGGAAGTTTGTACGGAGCGCACCATCGTCCTATGCCAACTCACTGGCAATAATGACCTGGAAAGACGAAGAGGCACCGACAGTGGATGAAGTGGATTGCCAACTCCGTCAATACGAAGAAAATCTCTCCTCCTCCCTACAAGCCTGCATTTCGGCTGTGGAGAAGCTGTCCGAGGATTTCCAGCAATTCAAAGAGGAGATGTCCTGTTGCCCACCTGTAAGGACCAATGTCTCAGCTATTAGGAGTGAGCGCTCCTCTGCCCAAGAGAGAGAATATAGAAGGTACACACCGCAAGGTGCCCTGTGGTTTTACTTATGTGATCATGGAGAGGACATGAGGAAATGGGATGGAAAACCTACCTCGGTCCTAAATGCACGGGTTCGTGAGCTGCGAGGAAAAAACACCACAAAAGGGGATTCTACCAGGAAAAATGCCGCTCCGGTTTCCAAACAGAGTAGAAGGGCTGATCTTATTTCTGATCCTCTTGAAGGGACTTCTGAGCCAATTTTATGAGAAGTGAATACTGGATACTCTGACCAGAATTAGAGGGGCCCTGCCTCCAGCCAGGTGGAGGAAAGGGATAACCGGGTCTATTGGACTGTGTGGATTCGATGGCCTGGCACGTTAGACCCACAGGAGTATAAGGCTCTAGTAGACACCGGCGCACAGTGTACTTTAATGCCATCAAGTTATGAAGGGGCAGAACCCATTTCTATTTCTGGTGTGACGGGGGGATCCCAAGAGTTAACTGTATTGGAAGCTGAAGTAAGCCTAACTGGGAATGAATGGCAGAAACACCCCATTGTGACTGGTCCAGAGGCTCCGTGCATCCTTGGCATAGACTATCTCAGGAGAGGGTATTTTAAGGACCCAAAGGGGTATCGATGGGCTTTTGGTATAGCTGCCTTGGAGACGGAGGGCACGGAACAGCTGTCTACCCTGCCTGGTCTCTCTCAAGACCCTTCGATTGTGGGGTTGCTGAGGGTTGAAGAACAACAAGTACCAATTGCTACCACGACGGTGCACCGGCGCCAATATCGCACCAACCGAGACTCTCTGATTCCCATCCACAAGTTGATTCGCCAACTGGAGAGCCAAGGAGTGATCAGCAAAACTCGCTCACCTTTTAATAGTCCCATATGGCCCGTGCGAAAGTCTAATGGGGAGTGGAGACTAACAGTTGACTATCGTGGCTTGAATGAAGTTACGCCACCGCTGAGTGCTGCCGTTCCAGATATGTTAGAACTTCAATACGAACTAGAGTCAAAGGCAGCCAAGTGGTATGCTACAATTGACATTGCTAATGCATTTTTCTCAATCCCTCTGGCAGCAGAGTGTCGTCCACAATTTGCCTTTACTTGGAGGGGTGTCCAG
The DNA here is from genome assembly GCF_026419915.1 of Harpia harpyja. NCBI lineage: Eukaryota > Metazoa > Chordata > Aves > Accipitriformes > Accipitridae > Harpia > Harpia harpyja. The sequence goes on along the minus strand of NC_068942.1, from coordinate 17,628,530 downwards.
TACACCTGGAATCGATTGCCCCAGGGGTGGAAACACAGCCCCACCATTTGCCATGGACTAATCCAGACTGCACTGGAAAAAGGTGAAGCTCCGGAACACCTGCAATACATTGATGACATCATCATATGGGGCAACACGGCAGAAGAAGTCTTTGAGAAAGGGAAGAAAATAATCCAAATCCTTCTGAAAGCCGGTTTTGCCATAAAAGAAAGTAAGGTCAAGGGACCTGCACGGGAGATCCAGTTTTTAGGAATAAAATGGCAAGATGGGCGTCGTCAGATCCCAATGGATGTGATTAACAAAATAGCAGCTATGTCTCCACCAACTAATAAAAAGGAAACACAGGCCTTCTTAGGTGTCGTGGGGTTTTGGAGAATGCATATTCCAAATTACAGTCTGATTGTAAGCCCTCTCTATCAAGTGGCCCGAAAGAAGAATGATTTTAAATGGGGCCCTGAGCAACAACAAGCCTTTGAACAAATTAAACGGGAGATTGTTCACGCAGTAGCCCTTGGACCAGTCCGGACAGGACAAGATGTTAAAAATGTGCTCTATACTGCAGCTGGGGAGAATGGCCCTACCTGGAGCTTCTGGCAGAAAGCACCTGGGGAGACCCGAGGCCGACCCCTGGGGTTTTGGAGTCGAGGATATCGGGAATCCGAAGCTCGCTATACTCCAACTGAAAAAGAGATATTGGCAGCATAAGAAGGAGTTCAAGCTGCCTCAGAAGTTGTTGGTACTGAAACACAGCTCCTCTTAGCACCCCGACTGCCAGTGCTGGGCTGGATGTTCAAAGGGAGGGTCTCCTCTACACATCACGCGACTGATGCCACGTGGAGTAAGTGGATTGCACTGATCACACAATGGGCTCGCATAGGAAACCCCAGTCGCCCAGGAATTTTGGAAGTGATCACGGACTGGCCAGAAGGCAAAGATTTTGGAATGTCGCCAGAGGAGGAGGTGGCACGTGCTGAAGAGGCCCCGCTGTATAATAAACTGCCAGAAAATGAGAGGCAATATGCCCTGTTCACTGACGGATCCTGTCGCATCGTGGGAAAGCATCGGAGGTGGAAAGCTGCCGTATGGAGTCCTACACGACAAGTTGCAGAAACTGCTGAAGGAGAAGGTGAATCGAGTCAGTTTGCAGAGGTGAAAGCCATCCAGCTAGCATTAGATATTGCTGAAAGAGAGAAGTGGCCAGTGCTCTATCTCTATACTGACTCATGGATGGTGGCAAATGCCCTGTGGGGGTGGCTACAGCAATGGAAGCAGAGCAACTGGCAGCGCAGAGGCAAACCCATCTGGGCTGCCGCACTGTGGCAAGATATTGCATCCCGGCTAGAGAATCTGGTTGTAAAAGTACGTCATGTAGATGCTCACATACCCAAGAGTCGGGCCACTGAAGAACATCAAAACAACCAACAGGTGGATCAGGCTGCCAAGATTGAAGTGGCTCAGGTGGACCTGGACTGGCAACATAAGGGTGAGCTATTTATGGCTCGGTGGGCCCATGATGCTTCAGGCCATCAGGGAAGAGATGCAACATATAGATGGGCTCGTGACCGAGGGGTGGACTTGACCATGGACACTATTGCACAGGTTATCCATGAATGTGAAACATGTGCTGCAATTAAGCAAGCCAAGCGGTTAAAGCCCCTGTGGTATGGAGGGCGATGGCTGAAATATAAATATGGAGAAGCCTGGCAGATTGACTATATCACACTCCCACAAACTCGCCAAGGCAAGCGCTATGTGCTCACGATGGTGGAAGCAACCACTGGGTGGCTGGAAACATATTCTGTGCCCCATGCCACCGCCCGGAACACTATCCCGGGCCTAGAAAAGCAAGTCTTGTGGCGACATGGCACCCCAGAACGAATTGAGTCAGACAACGGGACTCATTTCCGAAACAACCTCATAGACACCTGGGCCAAAGAGCATGGCATTGAGTGGGTGTATCATATCCCCTATCATGCACCAGCCTCTGGGAAAATTGAGCGATACAATGGACTGTTAAAGACTACATTGAGAGCAATGGGGGGTGGAACTTTCAAACATTGGGATACACATTTAGCAAAAGCCACCTGGTTAGTCAACACCAGAGGATCTGCCAATCGGGGTGGCCCTGCCCAGTCAGAATTTTTACATACTGTAGAAGGGGATAAAGTCCCTGTAGTGCACATAAAAAATATGTTAGGGAAGACAGTCTGGGTTACTCCTGCCTCAGGCAAAGGTAAACCCATTCGTGGGATTGCTTTTGCTCAAGGGCCTGGGTGCACTTGGTGGGTGATGCGAAAAGATGGGGAAGTCCGAAGTGTGCCTCAAGGGGATTTAATTTTAGGTGAGAACAGCCAGAATTAAACTGTATATTAGTTGCTATATAACCCTGCTACTGTATGTTATCCTTACTATAATTATGTGCTATATCCATAGTACTATAGTAAGAATCACTTAGATCAAGCAAGAAAAGAACTGTGATAAAACTGAGCAAAGCGCAGTAGTGATGGAACCAGAACTGACTCCAGCATGCAACAATCCAACGGTGCACACCATCCTCCTGCTGTGCCAAATGTCACCTGCTTGTCACACTGCACTGAAGCCCAATTCTTCTCTACCGACTGAGAGGACTTTGCACCATCCCTCCTGCCCAGAAAGACTAGTATGACAGATGGAGCCCAGAGTCGGAAACTAAATGAACTCAATGAACATTTTATGAACATGACCCATGAACTAAAGGAATGATATCTCTGTGTGTGTATACATATATATATATATCATTGCTCATATGTCTTAAAGGGATGGAAAGGTGATGATTGATCAGGATCTAACTAAAGGTATGGGAACTGTGCATGACGTCAATGGTATAGAATAAGGGGTGGATACTGTCCTGGTTTCAGCTGGGATAGAGTTAACTGTCTTCCTAGTAGCTGGTACAGTGCTGTGTTTTGAGTTCAGTATGCGAAGAATGTTGATAACACTGATGTTTTCAGTTGTTGCTCAGTAGTGTTTAGACTAATGTCAAGGATTTTTCAGCTTCTCATGCCCAGCCAGTGAGAAAGCTGGAGGGGCACAAGAAGTTGGCACAGGACACAGCCAGGGCACCTGACCCAAACTGGCCAACGGTGTATTCCATACCATGTGACGTCCCATCTAGTATAGGAACGGGGAAGTGGGGTCAGGGATTCGCCGCTCGGGGACTGGCTGGGTGTCCGTCGGCGGGTGGTGAGCAATTGCACTGCGCATCATTTGTACATTCTAATCCTTTCATTATTTCTGTTGTCATTTTATTAGTGTTATCATTATCATTATTAGTTTCTTCTTTTTCTGTTCTATTAAACCGTTCTTATCTCAACCCACGGGTTTTGCTTCTTTTCCTGATTTTCTCCCCCATCCCACTGGGTGGGGGGGAGTGAGTGAGCGGCTGCGTGGTGTTTAGTTGCTGGCTGGGGTTAAACCACGACAATCCTGGTGAAATAAAAGTCTATTAATATTTAACTTTCTGAAGGTGTGCTGGTTTTGGCTGGGATAGAGTTAATTTTCTTCATAGTAGCTGGTATGAGGCTACATTTTGCATTTGTGCTGAAAACAGTGTTGGTAATTCAGGGCTGTTTTCATTACTGCTGAGAGTGCTTACACAAAGCCAAGGCCTTTGCTGCTTCTCACCCCACCCCACCAGCGAGGAGGCTGGGGGGGCACAAGGAGTTGGGAGGGGACACAGCCGGGACAGCTGACCCCAACTGACCCAAGGGGTATCCCAGACCATAGGACGTCATGCTCAGCATATTCAGCTGGGGAAGAAGAAGGAAGGGGGGACGTTTGGAGTGATGGTGTTTGTCTTCCCAAGTCACCGTTAGGCATGCTGGAGCCCTGCTTTCCTGGAGATGGCTGAACACCTGGCTGCCCATGTGAAATGGCAACTGAATTCCTTGTTTTGCTTTGCTTGCATGTGCGGCTTTTGCTTTATCTATTAACCTGTCTTCATCTCAGCCCACAAGTTTTCTCACTTCTACCCTTCTGATTCTCTCCCCATCCCACTGTGAGGGAGGTGAGTGAGCGGCTGTGTGGGGCTTAGTTGCCGGCTGGGGTTAAACCACGACAGAATGCTAAAAATGAAAAGTTCTTTAATGAAACCAAGAATGAGAAAATTGTCAATAGATGTTCTATATCTACATTCCTTTGTCTGATGTCATACTCCATGAGGATCCACAAACAACCAGGGTCCATTTTCTATTTTGCTGTTCTTCAGCATGCAAGGACAGTCAAATAAGGTATATCTGACCAGGAATATGAGGAAATTATAAATTTTGAGACTATGTTATTAAGCCTCCTGTTCTTCTTCTTTGTTGTTTATTGTCATATTAAAAAACAAAACCAAGAAAATCCCAAAAACAACAACAAAAAACCCCACAAAAAACCCTCCACAAAACCCCATGAAAGATCCACAAGGCTTTTACAATCTGAGTAATGATCTACACTTTAAGAAGACATAACTTCAGCTTTAGATGACCCTATAGAATGCTTTTGATTTTTAACTAGCATAGAGACACAGGAAGAAATCCATTATTTCACGCATAGTTTACTTACCCATGTCATAAAGGCAGAAATATTCCCCTGTGGAATTTGATATACGATGATCAGGGCTGTAAACCTATTCTGACTAATCATGTTTATTCTGATTGATTGAGCTAATTGAAAAACAACACAGGTATTCCCTGTAGGTGCATTTTTCTCTTATTATATCTGTATGGTAATAAAAAAGGGATGTTTTCAATTCTCAAAAAATAATTATCTTGGCTCTTCCTAGCCTGCCAGAACAGATTGCTTGTCTGACTGTTATTAGTCTAACAGGTAAGCAATCTGTTTTCAGAGCTTGACCATACTAGATTTAACCATTAAAGGACTAAATATAATTTTGGAATGAGGTGTTCAGTACATCATTCTTAATGCCTATATATGTTTTTTTCCCCTGAGTAATGCTATCTATATCTGCTTTGACACTGTTTCATGACCACAAAAATTGTTCTTAGCCCTCTCATTGGGACCACCACTCACCTCATACATTTAGTGATCTTACCTACTATATTTCCTTGGCTCTTACAGTATGCTGAAAGGACTGATAAAACCTTACACTTCACTTATCTTTGTTATAGCAAACCTTGTGCTTAGTGGCAGCTATGTATCTATGCCAGAGAAATGAGGAAAAAGCTTGAAATAACCTTTCATGAAGAATCAGAAAAGTGCAGGCTGAAATATTATGCTTAACTGCCTAACCTGGGTAATAGCTTCCTCAGGAACTGCATGGCATTGCATTCTTATTTATGAGATACTACAGTACCGAGATCTATTCTTTTACAGAAAAAAAAAAGAAAAATTAAGTGGAGATTAGCTTTTCTTGGGTTACCTTAGGTGTCTAATACAGAGGTGGATGAACTTCCAAGTTTCAAAGGCCGAGAGAAAATGAGCATCAGAACTTTTGGATGATTATCCAGCATATGTCTGATTGCAGTTTAGATTTCATGTTGGAGATATATTAGAAGTAGTTTGCCTCATGGAATCTGTAATACTGTTTCTTCTTATTTGATAAAATGTAGGGTATAGAAAGATGTTTAAAATATATAAAAAAAAATCTACTCAATATGTTAAATCTAACATTCGGAAAATACTGTAACTTTAAAGGAAGATAACTGCTGACTCATGTCACCTAAGCTAGTAAACTAGTTAATGGAAAGTAAACTTTTTTCTCCAAAGAGAAGTGAGGATGAGGATTATCTGTTGTAAAACTCCTATATAATAATTTGAAGGAAGGAGCCTACATCTCCACATTGATAGAATTTCCATGACAATATAACTTTAAGTGCATTAAAGTTGTGTCATGGTCAATGGTTTAGTTTATAAAGATACCAGCTGGAATCAAAAGAACAGCAAAAGTATAGAAAAGGTGTTTCTGAGATCAGCAATTTCTTTATAGCCTTGCATAATTCTTTATTCAGCAACTCTTTTCTTAATTTTAGTTCAGCCAAACCCTTGAATTTCCTTTTAAATTTTGAATTGGTTCCAGTCAAGTACATTAAAAGTGAAACCCTAGATTGGAGCTTTCACATAGCTCTGAATTTTTTTCATACAATTAGCCATAACAAATATTCTTAAGAAATGTAAGAACAAGTGTGGATGTTTATACTATACCAAGGAGGACAAACATATACTGCACGAACATTGTTCTGAATTTTAATGAAAGATAAACCAACTATTTTCTAAATTACGTCCTAGATTAGAATGTCACATCTGAAGCTTTGCAAGATTTCCTTGCAAAAGATTCCCATAAATCTGTGTATGTGCAAGAACTCACATCAGGAGTGTTCATCCAGCTATCTTGAAAGTTCTTGGGAAGTTTTGGAATCATTCAGACATAGACAAGGAAAAATTTTGTGTCACATTAGTGATCAGAAAAAGAGCATTAAGTATAGCAAATAGCTGAGCTTTTGTTAATAGGTCACAAGTTGTCCCATTTCACAAAAACAAAAAAATAGAATTCATAGAATGAACAGTATGAAAAGCTATCCAGCCAAAGCTTTGGTACTGTTCAGCATCAAAAAATACCATGATTGACAGAACCCTACTGTTTGGCAATCCCTAGAAATGTTTTTCTTTATCTGTATGTATCACAAGGAGATTTGAACCAAATAGTGGGATATTTTGAACACTAAAGAGAAAACAATTTCTATTGTTTGATGGAAAGTGCAGTTTTACAAGGATACCCAGTGACTTGTGCTATCACTTCATTGCATGCACATCTAAAACACGATTGATTCCGACACATCTGTTACCAGCTAGTTATTGGTGAAAGAATCCTATGAATAAAAATCAGCAGCTATTTGTTGGTAGGCACATCACAATAATTTTCAAAGGAGTATGGTTGTGGTCCATGAAATAGTTTATTGACTTATTTCCTGATGATTAAGAGATAATGAGCAAGTGTTGCCTCATCATAAGCCATATTATTTTGTACTGCTTGTTAAACAGAAACTGTATTTGATCATGACCACCATTAACTGGCATGTCATATTGGTTATAATGAGGAGCTGTATTAAAGTATGTTATACAGTTCTAGAGAATTTTGTTCTGACTGGAAGGATTCATAGTGCAACAAAAGGTGGTGAGTTTTTTTTGTTTTATCTGTTGATGTGCTGGTGGTGGTTTGGTCTAGAATGTATAGACTGCATTGTTTTTCTCATCTATAATGTAGTTGTAAGGACAAAGCTGGTCACATCAGAGGATTTATCTGTCTTCCACCATTCTTTATGTATTTCCTGAATCTTCTCTCATGTGCAGTCTTTCTGAAGATTAAAGAGCAGGCTAAGCCAGCTCCATCTATTTTCTCTACATTACCAGAGGATCACGGTGTTGTTTGTTTTTTTTTTTTTTTCTCATGAAAGAAAACAACTCTGGGGAAGATACTTTATATGATTTGACCAAACTACAGAAAGTAAGTGTATAAAAAGGTAAGGAAAATGCGTGTCTGTGTAACAAAATATCTCTCTATCAGCACAGGCTGATGGATGTTCAGTTTTGGGCCCCTCACTGTAAGACAGACATACAGGTGCTGGAGCGTGTCCAAAGAGCAACAAAGCTGGTGAAGGGTCTGGAGAAAAAGTCTTATGAGGAGCGGCTGGGGGAGCTGGGGTTGCTTAGTCCAGAGAAAAGGAGGCTGAGGGGAGACCTTATCACTCTCTACAACTACCTGAAAGGAGGTTGTAGTGAGGTGGGTGCTCGTCTCTTCAGTCAAGTAACTAGTGATAGAACAAGAGGAAATAGCCTCAAGTTGCGCCAGGAGGGGTTTAGATTGGATATTAGGAAAAATTTCTTCATCAGAAGGGTTGTTAAGCATTGGAACAGGCTGCCCAGGGAAGCGGTGGAGTCCCTGAAGTCCCTTAAATACCATCCCTGAAGGTATTTAAAAGACATGTAGATGTGGTGCCTAGGGACATGGTTTAGTGGTGGACTTGGCAATGTTAGGTTTACAGTTGGACTTGATGATCTTAGGGGTCTTTTCCAACCTAAATAATTCTATGATTCCATGATAATGTACAGCATTTCCAGAGAGAAATAACAATGATACAATGCAAATTTTTAGCTTGTCTGACACTTCCATGTCTATAATTAGCAGCTCAAATTCAACTTGGCTAAAATGTCCTTCCTTTTCTTCCTCAAAGTATTCTTCATTACACCATTTCTTGATTATGATGGACAAAGCCATCTTTCTGCTGCAACCTCAGTTTAAATTCAAATCAAATGCCACTACAGGTCTTCCTATTCAGGTTCTGTTTATTTGTTATAAGAATTACAATTCTTTATCCATCTCTAAAATGAAGTAATTTCTCTTGGTCTATAAAGTTAAATCTCTTGTCCAGGTTTCTTCTCCTCACATCTCAGTTACTTCAACATCTGCTATACTGAAAGCAACATTATCCAACACCCGCTACTTCAGAATGCTGCTAAAAGGACCCCATCATTTTATTACATATTTCTTTACATCCACTTAATGGTTGTGTCTATTAACTTTGGTCAAGCATGATGCCTCTCTCTACTTTTCAAGACATTCTTGATCTCTTCCTAGCCTACTGAAATGTCAGTTCTGGATTCAAGTTTGATTCAAAGTTTTATCTCTGAATTTTAAATCTTTGGTTCATTTTTAAAAAGTATGATCCATAATTTCTTCTACCGTATCCCCCATGCTTGAGAGAATCTTTCTATGTATAGCTGCCAAACAACAGCATTGTCTTCCTTCTGCCTGAATGATCTCACAATAGCTTGATTGCTTCTATCATGTTTTCTGTTTCCTTGTAACTCCCTCATTTACCTGAATGCATCTACTTCCTATTGTCCTACACTCTGGTTGGCAGCTACTTGAAATAAGAAACTCCTTTTTGTTCTCCAAATATGTTCTCACAGTGCTTAATACAATAGGGTCCTAGCCCTTAGATTAGTCTTGAAACTACTGGACAGTGAGTGGAAACTGTATCACTTGCACTGGCCATCAGAAAACTTCTGAAGGATTAGTGATCTAAACATGCCATATTTTGCATCACTGAAATCAGGCAGTAGTACACTATGAAGCTAGGGGAAACTCACCAGAGAGCTAACATGCACTGTACATCAACAGAAACATTTTCCTTTGGCAAAGGATATAAAGCTCTGGTAATATGGACTGTCATTTTAACAGAAGATTTTTTTTTTTTGAGTCCTCCATAGGACTTTTTAGTAAATCCATTTGATTATGACAAAGCTACAGATTCAGATATCCTTTCTGTGACCTTCAAAGAGGGCATCTCTCTCTCCTCTTGTACATGATCCACTGAGATCAATTTTCAAAATCCTCTGAATGTTAAAAATATTTCAGGTTCTTTTTCCAGCAAAGAGGATGTGACAGAAGGTAAAAAGGAGCACCCTAGGAAGGTAATTCAGTTATGTGCAAAGAACCACTTTATCTTTCTGAAAAGCAGATAAAGTTCCTAGCAGGAGAGGACCACATACTCAACCAGCCTTATGGGCATATGCAAGATCTCATGCCACCAGAAAACGTCTTGATGAAGTGGAACGTGCTGTTCTGTTAATTAAACCAACATCTTAATTAAAATATATTCCTTCAAATATAAACCAGTTTATGTGAATCCCCCCTAGAATGTGTCTGTTATTTTTTTCAATCTATTTAGTTTCTAGTATTTTGAATTGAAAATATAGTTAATTGTAGGTGGAATTTAAAAATGTAGGTCTAGTGCGTTGATTCTGATCACATCATGTCTCACACAGAAACCTGTAGGATCCTCCTTCAGAACTTTGCGAGCATTTCCAAAGCGTGAAGTCTGAGAAATTCTCTTTTCTTTATGTGAAAATCTCTAGAGCATAGAACTCTTGTGTCACCTCTTTTACTTTGGTAAGCTTTTGTCTGAATTTTTTTTTTCACAGAGCCACACTGGCTGCCAATCCATCAACAACTTCCTGAAATACATCTCTTCTGCTTCCCTAAGTTTAGATTATACATACCTTACCTTGTACACACAACTAAGATATCCAGTCTGTCAGAGGAGAAGTTTACAAACAACACAGTAATTCTTTTATGGGAAACTTCTGAAGACAAGCAAATATATTTCCATACCTTGGAAGTTTATAGGGCTGATTCAATGTAATGTTCTTATGTTGGCATGAATAATTTCTTTCTAAGTTTGTTAATGCTTTAGGGAAAAGGAATGGAGTTTTTTTGAAGAGGCAGCTACACACATCCAAGGCATTGAACAAATGGCTTTTATTTAGACTGTACAAACCAAAGTAGAAAAATAATGTTTAAAAGTACATACTCAAATTCTTTAGGATGAACAATAGTATAGAAATCCCTTCTCCCTAATGTACTAATACCCTTTCATGTCTCACTGATATTGTTAGTGCACATTTATGACCATGGGAATGAACGTATTCTGTATTGTCCCCTGCGCTCCTTTCTTCCTTCCTACATAAAAGAGAAAAAAAAAACCCCAAACACAAAAAAAGACAAAAACCTTGTTGTTCCGTGATCATTTCCATGACTTCCAGTGTCTTCCTCTCCCAATTAGGTTCTCCCAAGTCAAGCAAAGAGTAGTTAACAACTTTTCTATGGAAGAAACTTCTTTCTTCTAATCAGTCACCTATTTTCACACAGCTTGTGGAATCTTGCTGTCTTCGAGATACCTGCCTCTCAGATTCAGTTGACACTGTCCAATAATTTCAAAAGTTGCTGTTGAAAAATAGTCCTATGTATACTTGCACATGAACATGCACGTGAATACAGACTCAATATTTGGTTACAGGAAGTAGATCTATTTAGGAAAACAGACAAAACCAGTTTCCTGAAATAAAAATTAATAATAGTAATAAGATTACTAATTAATTGTTATATTTTATAAGATAAATATGTTACAGTATTTTGTATCAACTCATGGGTTGAGATAAGAATGGTTTAATAGAACAGAAAAGAAGAGACTAATAATGATAATGGTAATACTAATAAAATGACAACAGCAATAATAAAAGGATTGGAATGTACAAATGATGGGCAGTGCAATTGCTCACCACCCACCGATCGACACCCAGCTAGTCCCCCAGCGGTGATCCCCCGCCCCCACTTCCCCGTTCCTATACTAGATGGGACGTCACACGGTATGGAATACCCCGTTGGCCAGTTTGGGTCAGCTGCCCTGGCTGTGTTCTGTGCCAACTTCTTGGGCCCCTCCAGCTTTCTCGGTGGCTGGGCATGAGAAGCTGAAAAATCCTTGACTTTAGTCTAAACACTACTGAGCAACAACTGAAAACATCAGTGTTATCAACATTCTTCGCATACTGAACTCAAAACATAGCACCGTACCAGCTACTAGGAAGACAGTTAACTCTATCCCAGCTGAAACCAGGACAATCAATACATAAATATATTTATATTATAAATAGTTCATATAAATAAATTATATATATTTATATCATATTAAACATATACAAAATGTATCATATTTTATAAGATTTTTACATGAGTTATATTTGGTCACCAGAAAATTTGTCATATAAGGAAGTAGAGAGAATAGCGCAGAAGGGTGAGCAAAACAGCTATCAATCCATAGATTAATCGAAAAAAGGAAACAAAAATAGATTCAGTTCACCACCACAGTGGCAATAGAATGCTTACCTCACATGCAAAAGCATAATTAAGTGTAGAGGCAAAATCTAGTTCCATAAATAACTATCCATAATCATACACAATTGGCATGTCATTATTCATATTACACAAAGAAAAAACGAGAACAGAAAGCAGTATTAGTCTTATAGAACTGAGTTCCTAATTAAGTCCTCATCCAAATAACTAAGCTTCGCAATCTCTTCTTCCTCTCTTGTTTCTCAAGTATGGTCATTAAAACTATCTGACAACATCATATGCAAAACATTTGTCTTCTGTCTGTTCCCCGTAAGAACAATGTGAAGCTTAGGAAGGAATAGAATGGCTACAGTGCATCAGCTCCTAGTTAAGAAAATCATCTGAATAACATGAGAAGTATCAAGCAAAATAATGCAATCTTTTGTTCTTAAAAAAATTGTCTATTTTTTCTACATCAGAAGTAAATCAGTCCTTGTTTTTAATTGAACTGAAAGATGTGAATCTGAGAAACTTGAGCATTTACAAACAGTGGACTGATCTGGAATATTCTTGATGAATGTAATAATAAAAGGAAATGAAAAGTGTCCCTGTCTTGTTAAAGAAGGATTGATATTTTCCCCCAAGATTAGTGGAGAAATTGGGAGATTTTCTCAGTGATGCTTTTGATTTATTTATTCAATTATTTTTTTTTAGCCTTCTTTAAGGTATGAAGATACAATGCATACCACACTACAATCCCAATGTCATTTGAGTTCATGTTTACATGCCCAAACCTGCTTAAAATAGCTAGATTAGAGACAGATAACAACATATAACTTGCAAATGCAGAGGTAGGGATGGATGTGAATTTTCAGGGTGAATGTTAGCTTGAAAAGCACCCCAAGTCAGAACTGTATGTTGTTGCAGCGTATTTCCTTAGTTTACCCAGATGCCTATAAAATCATATACTTGAGGATGCAATATAGCCATCAGTATTTATTTTTGGTGACTTGATCTACTTTACGTTTGGAAGCTGGATTATGGGGACTTCTATCTTTATGTGTTGAGATTGAGTTCCGATTAATTTTTTTCTTGACACACTCTGTGCAGATGATGCCACCATCTAACAATGTTTTCTTTCTCTCACTTAACATGACTACACACTACTACCCAAAATCTTGGGGCAGACATTAAGACATGGTACACGGTAACAGCATACTCTCTAAGCCCTCCAAGCCCTCGTAGAAACTCTTTGGATAAGGGCTAAAGCAAATTGATTTTTGCTGGATTAGGGATATCAAATGTGTGTTTGGACATAGTAGGTTCTTCTGTGTATTTGGACATAGGACTTCAGTTTCCAGCACTGTCAGTCCTTGCTTCTTGTGTATTTGAAAGCTTGACTAGAGTAAGTCTCAAGGCTGAGAGATGAGTAATGCTTTTTCTATTTTAAAACACAAGAGGGGTTTAGAACTATGGCCTCTAGTAAATGAGGGTGTATTTTAGAGAAACAGAAAAGGAGCTTGGTGCCGGGGGAGAGAGCAGTGACTAGTGAATGATGCATCATCACCATCTACTTTAACCTGGGACATCAGATACAGCCATTGAGGGGGCTGAACAGACAATAAGGGAACCATAATGTCCTGTGCCAGGCTGCCTTTTTCCTCACAGTTCTGCTTTATGAAAGAGTGAATTTGACTTATTGGAATTACATCCTTAATGGACTAAAGTAACCCACTGGTAAATTGGGCCACCTATAAACAATTATATGAACACTGAGCCAAATTCATCACTGCAGTCCACCTGCTTTGCAAAACATCAGTAATGCAAAGCAGGCCAGTATCTGGCCTCCCCAGCCAACTAACGTAGTTTTACAGCATATTTCAGCACAGGAATAGTTCACAGCAAACAGAACACATCAGTGAATCCAGTGTATTGCACACTGAGCCAATTCAATATAATATGGAAATAATTTATAAACCTTATGTGGTAGGTTGACCCTGGCTGGACACCAGGTGCCCACCAAAGCTGCTCTATCACTCCCCTCCTCAGCTGGACAGGGGAGAGAAAATAGAACAAAAGTCTCATGGGTTGAGATAAGGATGGGGAGAGATCACTCACCAGTTACTGTCACAGACAAAACAGGCTCGACTTGGGGAAATTAGCTTAATTTATTACCAGTCAAATCAGAGTAGGGTAATGAGAAATAAAAACTAAATCTTAAAACACCTTCCCCCCACTCCTCCCTCCTTCCTAGGCTCAACTCCACTCCTCACTTCTCTACCTCCTCACTACCAGCGGTACACAGGATGGGGAATGGTGGTTGAGGTCAGTTCATCACACGTCGTCTCTGCCGCTCCTTCCTCCTCAGGGGCAGGACTCTTCACATTCTTCCCCTGCTCCAGTGTGGGGTCTCTCCCATGGGAGGTAATCCTCCATGAACTGCTCCAGCGTGGGTCCCCCGCGGGGTCACAAGTCCTGCCAGCAAACCTGCTCCAGCGTGGGCTCCTCTCTCCATGGGGCCACAGGTCCTGCCAGGAGCCTGCTCCAGCGCGGGCTTCCCACGGGGTCACAGCCTCCTTTGGGCATCCCCCTGCTCCAGCGTGGGGTCCTCCCCGGGCTGCAGGTGGATATCTGCTCCCCCGTGGACCTCCCTGGGCTGCAGGGGGACAGCCTGCCTCACCATGGTCTTCCCCATGGGCTGCAGGGGAATCTCTGCTCCGGCGCCTGGAGCACCTCCTCCCCTCCTTCTTCACTGACCTGGGGGTCTGCAGGGCTGGTTCTCTCATGTGTGCTCACTCCTCTCTCCAGCTGCATTTTCTGTTGCGCAGCAACTTTTTCCCCTTCTTAAATCTGTTCTCCCAGAGGCACTACCACCATTGCTGATGGGCTCGGCCTTCGAGCAGGCTGGCATTGGCTCTGTTGGACATGGGGGAAGCTTCTAGGAGCCTCTCACAGAAGCCACCCCTGTAGCTCCCCCGCTATCAAAACCTTGCCATGCAAACCCAATACAACTTGTTTCAAGGAAACTAGAAAAGAAAACAAAATAACCCCTAATGTTAATTAATATGTGTATTTTAAATAATTAAATACAATTATTTGTTATCAACAAAACAAGAATTTACTACCTGTTCAGTCTGTTAGTAATTTTTTCCAAGCCTGTAATTTTCCTAGCTACGTATAGAACATACAACAGTTGCTTACAGCTTGCTTATAGGCATGTTCTTCCTATCCTTTAAATCAAAGGAGTAACAAAATAAAATTATGCATTCTGGGCATGTATTAATTTGTATACTTTGGTTTTCTTAAGATGAATGAGGGAGGCACCACCCTTTCTCTTCATTTACTTAAAATATTCCAAAACTAGATAGAAGTGGTTCGTTTGATGTTTGTTTTTTTGGTGGGTTGGTTGGGGTTTTTTTTGTTTGTGGTTTTGGGTTTTTTTTTATATTTCTGGAAGTAGTTTACTGTAAACAAAACAAAAATGTATTTATTTTCACATCTCCTCATGCCAAGGGACATGATGACGCATTGCTTTAGAGATGTATCTGTCATACTGAGCTACGTAAAGTGACGTGATACAATGTGACATGTTGATGAATAGTGTGACACAGAGTACATATTTCAATATATCATTCAAGGCAGAATTATAACAAGGGAAGTCCCAGATTTAAAAGGAACAGAGATCTCTAGATTCTTGTTTTATTTTTTCTTTCTAGAAACTACAGAGATTGCCTGAAAAATATGTCCCTTAATAGTGGTACTCTATTTGCTACTGTCTTGTTAATCACACAGGCATTTCTTAGTATGAATTATTAGTCCAGCTACAAAAATACCCACCATACCATGTAGGTAGAAAATGTGTTTTTAAAGGTTACTGAATTTTGTTCTGGTTCTGTGTGATACCAAGTTGTGAATAATGTAGGCAGAAAGAAAAGGTAAATTTATTTCAAAAGAAAACTTTAGCTGACAGCTGTTGCTTATGAGAATGTATTTTTGTATAGCAGTTATTGTACTGTGCTGTTACTGGACTGTGTTATGATATATGTAGCAGTTTGTATGCAGAAGGAGCAAAATATTGGTTACTTAAAAGGTTTATTCACTTCTAAATTACTTGAACAGTGCTTATGTGCTGTAAGCAAGGCCATAGGTGAATGTATACTGGGAGTGAAAAGATTTATTGTATAATAATACTTCAAGAAGCAGTCTTTCTTGTGTTTATTTATTTATTTACTAGGTTTCATAGTTAAACAATACAGTTGCAGGATAGAAATTAAGAAACATCTTAAGGGATTGCTAAAAGAAATTCAGAGAGAATATGAAAAAAAATCAGGAATAGTGGAAAAATAAGGAATTCTGTCTTGAAAAATTGCAGGAGTTGCAAAAGGAAACGCTCTTGTCTCAGTGCTGATAGAATTTTAAGAGAAGAAAAAGAGCAGGGGACAAATTAGGATATCTCCATATGCTCGTGTTGTATGTTTGGCCCCACACCTGAACCCACAAGTCATTTCTTCATCTGTGTGTAACTCCCCAGGGTTCCAAAAAGAGCCAGCCTTCCTGGATAATTTTCAGGCCTCTCCCAAATATACTATGTGATAATGAGGGATGAAGAAAATCAGGTCACTGACAGCTCAGAGGTGCTGAAATTTGCCTGTCTGTGATTATTGCTTTTACTAAGGGCAAAGGCAAGTTTTGCTGTAGTCCCAGAGGAACCTCACCATTTACCTTCATTGGTTTCAAACTGAATTCTCTTCCATAACTGGTTCAGGTTAGTAATGCAGACTTTCTAGAAAATAAATGAGACCACACAGAAAGCTTTAAGATCCTTTTTAAAGAGCACAAGTACATGATCATATCAAGCCTCCATGATACACTGCTGAAGATATGGAGACATTGTAAATCACTGGTGTACAGTGATTACTAACAACAAAAGGAAAAGAAATAACTTACAGCTCTGTTTTATTTTTTCCCTTCTCTATCATCTCTAAATATCAGTTCTGTAGCCTCTAGTGCAAGCAGGATGCTTTGGACTACATTCTCAAAGGCAACAACTTAAAAAAAAAAAAAAAAAGCATGATCCTCCTATTCAAATTCAGTCCATGAGAGTGACATCCCAGTTCTGTGGAAGTTATTGGCAAAACTTTTACTGACTATACTGAGGACAAGATTTCATTTGTTGTTTAGAAGAATGTCAGGGTTTGCTTCAGACTACTGCACTGATTTAATTTCTTTTCACAGCCCTAAATATTCACTTCATTTACTAACCGTACATTCTGCTCTATCCCTTTGCATAACCTTATTAAACAAGGTACCATTGTAAACTCTTAGGGTCAATTTAAATGCAGTTGCAGGTGATACAAGTCAGTACAGAATTTGACTCATTCTGTAAATAGGAGTGAAATTAGTGAACAGCATATGAAATGGTGCTAGTTTTGAAGAATAGATTATTATCAATAATTATGGTGCCTGTGATGAGTACTTTGACTTTTATAGTTCCCTGTAATTTACATGATTTAGATGTATAGAAGGGAGAGAAATGAAACAAGAGCTTCAGCCTATTTGGGGGGAAAAAAAGAGTAGAACCAAATCTCCATTTCTCAAAAGAGCAACTAGATAGACTGCATTTTAGAGCCTTCAACACTATCAGCATTTAAGAGACGATGAGAGGGTGAGAGTAAAAATAATGTGGCAAAACAATTCACAACTAGTATCAGAAAAAATGAAATTTCAACATAGCTGTCAGTCTGCTGACTGAGTTGACGAGCTGAGCTGATGTAGGGCTTTTTTTTAGCGTGATTGGTCTGCCAGCATGGATTTGTGTTGTCATGCTGAGGGCCCCTCTAATAGCCCAGAGGTAGCAGGTGGCTGCTGACTTACAGAGGCTTGCATCTATTTTATTATTTGTTGGCTCTTTTATCCCTGACAGATTCAAACACAAATAAATTCAATCAAGAACCTCTACCTTTCTATGATTCCATTTGGTACCTGTAGCTAGCTGCAGCGCATTTCTGAAATACCATGACAACAGCCCCAGTGACGCGGTTAGAAGTAAACAAGATGTTTTATATCCTGAGTGGTGATGGCTGGGCACCTGAACCAAGGAAGAAAATAAATAAAGTTTCTTGTGGAGCTCACTATGGGGAAAAATAGTGCACTTTAAGACAGAGGCCTTCGCTAAATCTTCCTTGGAAGTCAAAAGGTGAAAAATAAAACAAAGTATTGTTTTGATTAAGGGTTGAGCCAAGGTATTTTGAAAACTGCACCCCAGATCTTTAAGTGCAGTGGACAAGAATGTAATGACTTTGTACAAAGTGGTCACACTTTAAGCCTGCTTCTGAGTTCCCACGTTCTTCACAATGTGCAGGTTGAAAGTGGCTTTCAATCACTCTACCATTACTAGGAGATCATCAGCCCTATCAGTGGTGAAAAGCTGATAGCCACAAGTATACTGTGCTATGTAATCCAAAGGACTTGCTAAGTCTGAGTCAGCCTCTGAATGTCCATGCCTCAGGCCTTTTAGTGAGTGCTGCACATCTCTGAGGCTCAGGTTACTCTATCACAGGCTGTCTCAAAAACTGAGGACTGCTGAAAACTAATGCTCCTTTAAAAGGTGGGTGTGGAGGCTGTCTGCTTTCCTATTACTTTAATTAACACCAGCAGCTCGTTTTCATGAAGTACCTCCAGAATCCGTTGAATGTGAAGGTCAGATTTTCCCAAGATCTGCATCATTTTTGCTCTGTAGAGGTGAATGCTCCTAAATAGGAAGAAAATATTGACTAGTAAATATAGCTACTGTGCCTTTGTAGATTTTCTTTTACTTGTCCTCTTCACAGAGATTTTTGAGAAGTCTGACAACAGCTGTTGAATCAAGGTAAAGTTATCCTTTATCCTATTTATGTTTCACTTGAATTATAGGGTAATATATACATAAAGCAAAAGAATATCTTTCAAGAAGTGTCTACTCAGTCTAAGTGAGGCAATCACTCTTCCACCATGTGCCTAGGCTGAGAGGCTTTTAAGGCATTTTCATGTTCTGGGAAGAGGCATTTCTGATGAAATGGTCTTGCTAACTTTTATCCAGGAAGCGGTATTCCAAATTCCTATTCAGTTATTTGATCATATTGTTGAATTGCTCCTCTCTTCATTCAATTAAAAGGAATAAATAGATGGTACAAACCTAGAAGTTGAACTTGGGCACCCCTGGCCCCACTTCACCTGACCCTGCCCCAGTCTTCCCTTTTCTCCCTTCATTCCTCTGCAAAGAGCAGGAGTGGTTAGGACATTCAAATAATTTCTGTGCACTCTCCTACTGCGGTGAATCTTCACGTTCCTCTCGAAGACAAGCTCAGCACATCAGAAGAGGTGTAAGCAGAGCAAACCAGCAGAAGTAAAAGCATGTGCCAAAAGGCAAAAACATTGAGTTTTCTAGGTGAGCCAAAACACAAAACCTGGAAGTGAAAAATTTCCTGTGCAGTGATCCAGCCACTGGGATTCAACTGCAAAACTCCCAACAGTTGTTATTCTCTTTCTCAGGAGTTTCCTCATAAAAATGCCTACAGTATCTTAAAATTTAGCTTAAAATTTTTAAAGTTTCTTCTCCTTCTTAGCTACTTCAAAGCACTCATCACGATTTATATGAGTTTGTTGTAGTCGACGTATCTTTAAGGCTTTGTACCTTGAATCTTTTGCCTTATTATTTTTCTATAAATATTTTCCTTAATTTGTGATGAACGCTGCAAAGTTCTGCCTACAGAGATTCACACTGTGATGTCCTGCCATTCAGCTCATGTGTCAGCATTACTCCATGCTATCAAACCTTGCTGCATCAAAAATAAAGCTTCCTATAATTCTGAATTAAAGAGTAGAAACTGCTGGACAAATATTTTAGAGCCTGCAAATTACGAATTTGAGTACCTTTTTTGTTTTCTGTGCTAGTGGTTTGACCTATCAGGTACCGTCAGTGAAAGGCTCCAGAAGAAGACTCACCTGTGGTCTATATTAATTGGTAATTTATGTTTACAAGTTAATGCAAGCATACAGTGGCACAAATACTTAAGTTCAGCTGATTTAAACTCAGTTTAGGATCCAGGGAGAGATTCTAGAGTAGAGGCTAACCAGGTTTATGTTTTTCTTTTTCACAGATAATTTCACCACTGACAAAGGCCTAGGAATAGCAAGGGTCCACTGCCTGGACTCTGTGCACTTCTTCCTTTAAATCTAAATATGTCCCTGAGCACAGAGCACCAGCAGTGGGTAGTGAAAAAAAGAAAATAACTGAATTTTGTGCTACTTCTTCTAGATATGGAAGTTCCTTTTCCTATTTAGCCTTTTTTGATTTTTTTTTTTAAAAACAAACAACAAACAAACATACAAACAAACAAACATGATCTCCCCAAACCAACCAAAATCACCCAAACTGACATATAAATTTGGTGATTCAGTGCAGCTAGACAGGCATACCTGAACAAAAATGACCAACTGGGAAATATAGGGGGTATTGGGATTTCAGTGGTTAAAAAAGAGAAGACTCAGAATGGACAAAACCAGGACAACGTGATAAAGCCTGCTTTGAAGAAACAAAAAGCCTGTTCTACACAATGAAGAAAACAAGAATTTAATTTGGACAACAGTAGGGGGAAAAAAAAAGAAATAGAGAGATTGTTGATACAGGATACCTTAAAAAGATTTAGAGAACTTTAGGAACAAATCAGACCAAATGTGTCAGTCCAGAAAAAGATAAACTAATTTGTAGAGGTCCTTGTAAACACAGTTGTGCTATAATTTCCGTTGTTCAATTTAATCTTCTAACAATGTAGGTATTTTGTATCTATACATTTAGCTATAAAGTGCTGCTGAAGAGGAAAGGGGAGAAGATGTTTTTTCAGCCATACTTGATTCAAGGGACTTGGATTCAAGTTCTCAGGCTTGGATAACTTTAGCTCATTGACTTTGGGCTTCAGACTTGCATCAGCAAAAAGGAGGTGGTAAATCTGTATCTCACAGAAGTACAATGCACATTAAATCTCCCCAGCATTTCGCGAGTCTGCTAGATGCTAGCACAATAAATGTCTTGGAAGGCCTAGAAATAAAGTGTTTAATGAATGAGTCATATCCTTGACTTCCGTAGTACCCTCCCTGTTTACCCAAGTAAGGAATCTAACCCAATTAATTTTTTTAATGTTTCCAAACACATCTTGGAAAATTCTATTTGCTTTCTGCTGTAAAATGAATGCAGTTTGTATATCAGTCACTTCCAATAGGATAAATTCAGACAGATGTCTTCCATATATATCCATAGAAAAGTGTACTTGATGCCTGTGTGATGAGAGAGATTCTGAACCCTCCCCCTGCCCTGTAATAAATTCAAATGCAGTGTTCTTTTTTTTTCTTTTTTCTTTTTGCAAGTAAATACTTAGGGTTCCAACCAGAGATATTTACACTACAATGAGCAGGAGAGATGAAGTTTATAGGTAGACTGTATGAGAAATGCTTCTAAGCATAATCATGTCTTCACAGAAACATTTTTTCTAGTTCCTTTGTAATGGAAAAAGTAGTCACACCAATGTTGTATCAGGAACTTTGGCTGCTAAAGTACATTTTATTTGATGTAATAGCATAAATTACATCACTGGAGGGAACCTCCACCTTCCTGAAGAAAGGTTGCTTGGAAGGTTTGCTGGTGACATGGTGCACCTCTTACAGGTAGACATATCCCTCAAGCCGAATTTGATGCTGCAGGTCTATTTCTAATTTAAAACATTGTATAGTATATAGATCCTCCATATGTTAACATATATATGCTACACCTTTTTCTATACTGTTATATCTACAAAGAAGCTTTCCAAAAGATGAAGCTTTCTGTGCAGGTGTAGAAGAGGAAACACCACTGTTTGCACCTACAGAGACTGCGTTTAGCCTGTTTGCATACAAACTTTAGTGCTTGCCTAACCAAGCAGTATTTGTGGGAGTCCAGTGGCTCTCTGCCTTTTGAACTTCCCAAACAAGTTTGCCACATCTGATATTACTAAATATTTAGATTTGAAAAGGAAATTACACTTAAAAAATCACTAGTTGAGTTGAAAATACAGGTTTCAAGTTGTTCAGTAGAAAAGCCAGACACTGTGAGTCAGGCAGTGTGTGCAGTGCTTTAATTTCTCTAATAAGACAGCATAATGGCCCATTATTGTTTTTACATGCCACCGTACTGTGCTCTTTGAACAAATTTTCTGTCAAATTTTCTTTTAGCCTCCACATATTACATTTGTATTGACCCTAGGCCCTTTCAAAACATTGTTAGAGAAATGTTGAAGTGTTTCACTAAAAGTGTTCAAAGCCATTTACAGCCTTCCAGTAAACATATAGTTATTCTTCTCTCCATTAGAGGTATTATATGGTAGTTTGTGACTATGGATATGAATATTTATACCTATATATGTATGTATCAATAGTTGTACTTTTATATGTATATATGAATGTATATACACACTGACAGACCAACTGTAGAAATCTTAGTACTTATTGTTAGAAACTTGTTATTATATATATACAAAAGCACATTAAGAATTTGCAGAAAAGTAGATAGATCAATTAGATGAAAAGTAACTCCTGCAGCTGATAGTCCTTATGCATGCTAGAGTTTGCTTCTTATTTAGAGGAGTCTTCTGATCCATTTTCATTAATGGGTGCAAAAAGGGCCACATTCAGCTTGAGCATCCATAAAAATTGGGTACATATGAATGTACTATTAGTTATGTACCTTGAGGACTTACAGAAGACCAAAACAGTTTCTGTCCATTTATTGTATAAGGATGTGAGAGGTGGCACTTCTAACATGGGGGATGGTCTGAACTTAAAGGACTGCTGGGAACATTCAGGGTTGTGTTGTTTAAACACCCCTACCGTGAGCAAATGTGTCATAAAAGCCCTTTTATTAGCTCCATCTTAGAACGTCTGAGACCTGCTCCACTTCTCTCCAGTCAGTCTCCAAGGTCTTTTATTCTTCTGAGGTTAGGAAGTGCTTCCTAATTTTCATGCAAAATTTGTGCATGAACACTTTGTACTTGTTTATTCTTACACACATATTAGCTTTTAGCTCAAATAGCTCTTCACCTTTCCCTGTCTGCTTTTATCCTGATGTGTTTATTGACTGAAGTGATATTCCCTCCCAGTCTTTGTTTTGCTAGTTTAAGAAAACCATAAGTTTGCAGTCCCTTCTAAAGATGCATCTTACCTTCCTCTAGTCATAATAAATAGCGCTTTTCCAAATTTACTTCAGTTTGAATTAAGTCTAAATGTGCTTCACTCCAGAATGGATGACCAGAATTGTGCATGGTGTTTGAAGAATCTCATCGTATCTTCTACATTGATACAGGTATTTTTCTATTTCTTTACTGGAAATTACCTTCTTGATTAGTTTCCTAGTGCAAGGATTCCTTGCTGGACTTTTCAAACACCAAAAAGGAATAATTTTTTACTTTGTGTGTTCAACATATGTAACTTCAGACAGAAAACGTGCTCAAATGCTTTAAATAGTTATTAGTGATCTTGGCGATGGGAAAGAAGGAGAAGCTGTTGTGTGTTTCCTACTGCATATGTTAAATGGTTTAAAAAGTGTTTTGGGACATTCACGATATTGTGAAACAAAGGTGTACCACGAACTGCTAATTTTAAGTATGAACAATAAAGCTAAAGACTGATGACTCCTGGAAATGTATAACTAATTGCAGTATGTACAGAGCTAGTAATGGAATGGAGCAGAGAGCTATGACAAGATCATGCAGTTATATAAAATAACACTTACACAGGAGCTTTTAAAGCCCTTCAAATCATCATGAATACAAATACAAATACATGAGGCAGGCCAGCATTTTCTGCATGAAAGTTTTTAATCAGAAGTGGAAAAATTGCTGTTAATGATATTTTGGAGGAAACTTTGCTTCTTAATTTTCTGTTTTGCAACAAAAAAAATGAAAACTAGTAGGGAGGGAAGGTTTTTCTGGTATTTCAGTTTCTGTTCTTCACATTTTCCCTGTTAGTACCTTCATCTCTCTTCCGATTTTTTTGAGAAGACACGAAGTAGAAAAAAAGGAGAAAACATTAAAGTGGGAAATATTTTGACATTTTCCTCCAGCATTTTTTTATTAGAAAATGAGCTTAATTTTAATGAGAAATTTTAATCTCTGTTCATCTAAAAAAACCCCATATAATGAAGTAATTTATTCCCTTTTATTTTCTTGAACATCCATCTGCTCAGTTTTCCACACCTATACATCTCTTAACTCCATGGAGTACAAAGTCTGGTACCCATTTCTCTAAAAAACAAACCAACCAACCAACCCACCAACCAACCAAACAGAAAACGTAAAATGTTTCTGGACTTGGAATGAGATTTTTGACCTTCAGGTCAATCTTTGATTAGTGTTACTGATGAGCCACTCAGTGGGCCAGGTCCCATTTGTGCTACGAATTGTATAAACACAAACACAAACCAAGAGTTCCTGTTTGAGTAAATCAACTGTCTAACTGTAAGAAAAAAACCATAAGGTACCTGCAGGCTGGGAGAGAGGAGGAGGGAAGGTGTACTGGAAGCAAAGAAAAAGTGGGACAGTTCTGGTCAGTCTGAAAGGAGAAGGGGGGGTCACTACTGAGAGGACTTTTTATAGGCAGCAAAAGGAATTAGTGAGGATGAAACTGCAGAAGCACAGTCAAGTAATTTTTTAGGAAGCTTTAAGCAGCAAAGATTATCACAGAACAGTGTACAAATGTATTTTCCAGAATATGTAGGAATGCCAAGCAGAGATGGGATCTGACATTTCAGTAGTAAACAAGAAAGACTGAGCAGACACACACTCCAAAGAACCTTGGGTGTAAAAATAAGTAATCTCCATTTGGTGTGATAGAAGCAGAATTAATAGAAAGATGCATATAGAGGACTGTCATTATCAAAGCAATGAACTATGAAAATGATATTTTGCTGAAGCACTTTGAATATGATGAGAACCTGAATGAAATCTTTATTAGTGTAGCTGTACAGGAAAATATACACCTTGTGATGGAAAGTAGAAGATGTACTGAATGTTTGCTGTAGCTTGAATGTGACAGTACAGAAAGATGATGGAGTCAATTACGTCATTCAGGTTTGAGTCTCACAAGATTAGGGCTTTCAGTGATGAGGGACAGGGTGATGATGTTCAGAGAAAATTTAAAAAGAGGAAAAGGAAAGAACTGGTTGGGAAAAAAAATTAAACTTAATTTTTGCCTCCTTGAGCTTGTATTTTAAAAAATCAGCCCACTAGTCAGGGAGACAGGCCAAGATTTTGTTCAAGCAGGAGGAGAAAAATCTTCAGAGCAGAGCTAGATCTACAAATGGTGATCTACCTAAAGATAAAAGGCAAAATAGTGTTTGTGGACTGTTCCGTGCAATGGTCTGGCATAGATCAAAAGAAGAAAATCAAGTTGTGATGTGCATGGGACACCCTGAAGAAAGGGCAAAGGAGAAATAAAAATATGTGTATATGAAAATCTGGATTAGTTTTTCTGAAAGTTAACATAAAACCCCTCCAAATGTAATCTGTAGATGCAAATGTGAGAATGATGGCAAAAGGATAATCCCAAAATATCTGGATCACACAGTCAAACAAGCCCATATATCTGGGCCTGTATAAATGTTTTCATAAGACAAATACCATTGCAGGAAAAGGAATGTACTCACACATGGAAAATGATATATTGGAAAGCAGTGTTCTGAAAATATTTTTTCAAGGCACAATGGAAAATTAAGGTCTTTGAGTGGAGTTGTGGCAAAAAGGACTAATGATATTTTGTAATCTGCTAAGCATATAGCACTGATAAGACCTGTACTACAGTTTTTGTTCAGTTTTGGTATCTACATTTTTTAAAAATGTTGATAGAATGAAATTGATACAACATAACTCCTCCCAACTCCTCTCCAAAAAGAGGACAGGAAATTACATTCCACAATGCTTTTCCTTCTTAAAAATAAACAAACTTAAAATATATTTTATTTGATACTGATTTTGTCCCTTCTTTGAGTTGAGGGTTGGATTAGGTGACCTGATTCCTTTCCAACCTAACTCACTCTAAAACCCTATGATAATGGCATTTTCATAAAATAATAGGAGCAAAGGGTATAACAGCAGCTATTTGAGACATTCAAAAAAGAAATGACACGTTTTTCACATGAAGAGAACTAGTTATCAGAAATAAGGATTGAAAATGCTTGAAAGAGGAGTGTTGGATTCTCCTTCTCTTGATGTTTTGATTTCAAAGTTGCATGTCTTCTGGCCGATGTGCTTTAGCTAAGTGCATGTTTTGCTTCAGTCGTACGCAAGTGACTGGTCTCCATACAAGGTTAAGTAGATGAAATGCAATGTCGTGTGGTTTGGAGCAGGTCAAAGTAAGTGAAACAGTTGTCCCTTCTGGCCTTTCACCTATGAATCTATGAATCATATTAAGCTTGTTCAGAGTCTATTTTTTGGTAAGTTGTTCTGTCCTCATAACAGTTTTGTCTTCTCCATCCTGATCTAAAACAATTCTCTATGAAGTGACAGCTTTCCCAAGGGAAATATCATAGTCTCATGATTTTATTTGATGGCACTAATTTGGCCTTTTATTTTGGACCACAAGTAAGTTTAGAAGCAAGTGTGATGCAGCCAATGGTAGGTGAAAAAACATCTTTCTGATCTCAGATACCTTTAAAATTATTTCATAATACATACTGGAGTCACACACAAGCTAATTATTTCTTTCCACAGACAATTGAAGATGCAAAGAAAAGACTATAGAGATTTTTTTTTTCATTTTGTTTTCCTTTGCATTTTTTTAAGAACAAAAGGAAAATTAAAGATAAAATATCGATGTCTCAGATGGTTAATGTTAAATATTCAGGTTTAGGGTTTCAAAGCTGCCTATGGGATTTGAACTCCTGTTTCCTATCAATTTTAAAGCAAATAGTCAGCTAAGTTTCAATTTTTAGGGAATGTTGTATCTTAATCAATGCATCCAAATATTACCTGTCCTGAATAGCGTTGTTAAATATAACCACTGTCTTTCTTGCTTATTCTTTTTTTTGTCACATAATGGCCTGCTAATGTGCTAAATACCTTCATCATTGTCTTTGCATCCTTGAGTCCAGATAATAATTAACCGACTGATAATATTTTCTGGTTGGTGTTTAAGTAATTTTTAAATGGTGACACTTAAAGGAATTTCTTTTTGTGCAAGATAACCAAAGCCAGCTCTAGGTGTTAGCAAGCTGCTCTTTAGAACCAGAACATTAAGGAATTCTAAATGTAAAACTATTAACTGGATGATTCTTGATCCCTGACATGAGCTGCCATCCACAGCCCAGTCGTTGCCTGCTCATCTCCCTGTGGGAACCACACTCTTAAGAAGATTACACTACACAAATAACAATCAGCTCGGATAGAGGATGAACCAGGAGAGAGTCCATTAAACCTTTCACATCATTACAAGCCTCATTGTTTTGCAGATGAGCAGCATAAAGTGGAACATATGCATGAGGCCTCTTACTGACTCTCTGGGTACCAGGGATTTCAACTATCTGAACCTAGTTGATTGCTGGTAAATGAATAAATAACCTTGAGATAATCCTTCCCTTTTGCCGGAAAGGTGCCCTGCTTAAATACCAGATAATGAAAAAATGTCCAGATTTCCTTTATCGTATTTTTGGTTCTCTGTTTTCTGTGTACTATCCTGTAATTGCTATGGTCACTGCTTTTTGCCGTCTGCTCACATCAGAAGGTGAAACCGGCATTTTGGAGGGAATCTTATTAAGCCGGGCGGAGGGAGAGAATAAAAAAATCGTAAGTAGTCTTCACGCAGTATCTGATTTAAGGCACAGGCCACCCCTGGAAAAGATATTTTTCATGGGGACCTGGAGTTCTGAAGTTATCAATTTCCATGGCTGCATGTCACAACAAGTGGATAAAAGCTGATTTATTCAGAATTTAACTGGCTGGTTTATCTTTGTAATGTGCTCCTACAAAAGCTATTTTTCATTTTCTGTGCTGGGTGACTGTTGATCATATTTCATTTATTCATATTTAATATTAATTTTCATGTGTTTTTTTCCCAATATTATTTTGCTTAAATGTCAAAATGCTGGCTTGTTTATTCAACTTTTAAGCTATTGCAATAATAGCAGAGAGCTCTAATTTTAGATCAGAACACCAGTATGCTGGCCTTTTAGGTGTCTTATTTAATGATAAGGTGCATACACGCAACTAATAGTTTGCTTAGCCAATTCTAGCTTAGTGCTAGAATTCCTTCTTAAAGAGAAAGGCAGAACGACAGAATAATAAATATTAATCTATTTGGACTTCCAAGAATAACCTTTAAGCTCAGATTCAAATCTCTGTTGATATTTTAGCAAAGGATTATATAATATTTTTCCACTTTAGGGTGAACTGAGCGACTAAAATCAGGAATCAACAGATTCTTGATGTGCTACAATATGGAAGACATTGATGTCTATTGCTTTTCATTTATCTGATCACATAGACTTGTTCATTTACTAGCCTTTTTTTACACTGTATGTGTTAGTCTGTTACACTAGTAATGATCCTAATTAGTAATTTTTAATCACATCTTGCATTGATATATTCCTTTTCCCTGAAGGATCCCAAAATGTTGGGTGGTTTGAAGGAAAATACTCCCAATTTGAATTTGATCCTAAACAATTTAGGTTCTCTTAATGCAGCCATCTGAGTTTAAAAGGACTACAGATAGTCTCTAAAAGCTCTACTGGTGACTCCCGATTAGGGATAGTGCACTTCCTATGAACTAAATGAGATGTGAATGAGGCTCATTTTTTGTGTATGTTTAACCAAAGGAGAAAGAAAAAGTCTCATACCGAGTATGCCTCTGAAATTCTTCACAGGTGGGGGAGTTTTACATACCCACTAATTATTGAACCTTACTTATTTAGCCTAAATGCCAAGAGGTAGTGGTGGGTGAAACTGAAAAGGTTGACTGGCTTAGTTAAGATTTGCTAAGAATATAGTGATGCTTAACCAAAGCAAACAGGCAAACCCCAGAACCTATGGGGCTGATTTTGAAAAGCAAATAATAATAATAAAAAACATTTCTCATGTGACTTTTGTTACTTTTCAATTCTGCCTGGACGTAACTGTTGAAAGGAGAGTATCTTTTTGCAATGATAGTAAAATCAGATGATTATCGTATGTCTTTTTTTTGTTCTATGTGAATCCAGACTAAGAAAAATTAAAAAGAACATAGGAAAAAAATAATAGAAGCTAAAAAATAATTTTTTGTGAACTTAGGTGCCTTTCAGAATGCATTCTAGGGTTGATTATTCATCACAGGTCACACACCTACAACAGTGAGAGATCTGTTTTTTCCCTGAAGAATGGGAGCCCTGTAAAGCAAAGAAATAATAGCACTTACAGCATGAATTCATGTGCAGCTTGGACGTGTCTAGAGGCAAATATCTTAGGTAGGCAGATAGGTGGATAGAAAGTAGATGGCTCAATTTATTTCTCCTCCGACGTTTCTCATAAAACCATTTAATTCCCTCTGTGTACTCTGAAAGGAAGGTAACATCCTTCCATGGTTCTAATCACAAACCTTCTCCTCTTCCTGTGAAACTATTCAATTATTTTCCATCAGTCCTTGTGGATCTATTCACTTTCTTCTACTACTTTCCTCTTGCACAATTCAGTGTGAGTGGGCAAACTGCTTATAAAAAGCCTGGGATTAGAAATGAAGGGCTGTTGCAGTTTATTGGTCAAAACCAGGCAGAATTACTCTCTGAGTAGTTGAAGGAAGCTTACTCGGAATCTGTCTATATTTTACTTGGACCCTTTGGGTCCCATTAGTCCCTCACTTTCATTATCCTAAGCACCAATTCATTTCACTTACTCTCACCTTTCCCCATGGCCATATTGCTTACGATACCATGATGCAATGATTTTATTGCTTTGTTTTTCTCTATAAAACTTTATTGACATAATAAATAAAATACAGTTTTCCGATGTATTTGCAACAACAGCTATACCCTTACACATACAGATATCAAATTCATGCTCATTATACAAATAATTTATATGAAGACAAGTCCTAGAAATAAAATAAGTAACTTGAGCATTTCACTAATGATTTCATAATAAATACCTCTCCCACTGTAAATCAGTCACATAATGGTTTAGTTAGGAATAATCACTTTTACTACTATAAGTATTCATATCTCATTAAAGAGTTGATACTCTGTCTATGTCAGATACAGTGGTTACCATGCTGAATACTTCAGACAGTGGTGTGCCTTTCCAGTTGTGTTTTTAAGGAGTAGTTAGGCTCAGGTAAATTGATTTTCATTATATATTATCTTGAGTTTTCTTAATATACTTGCATACTACTCAGTATTATGCACTGCCTGTGTAAGGGACTTCTACCTGGCCTCTCAAGTGCTTGTTTTACATTCCTTATTTTTCATCAGTGAGGGACTGTATTTATTATCTAAATGACCATTGTTACTCCTCTATCAGTTAATAAATGGTAATGCATGCACACATTACAAATGTAAGTTAACCAGAGTGTTTTGAGGGAATTGGGAGGGTTTAGAGGAAAAGAGAGGTTTGCTGGATGCTGATCAGTTAGTGAGAGACAACCAGAATATCTCACTCTGCTTTTGGTGGGTGCATATTTGCAAGTCTCTTCTTTACACACTGAATGTCTGGTGATTTTGGCTTGTTCTGTGCATTTATTACAGGTGGACATTTTTATAAATGGCCTTTTACATTTGTGTTTTTTTTTTTTTCCCCAATTTCTTACATGTCTAATATAATAAAAGCTGTAATCTCCATGCAGGGCCAGGTTAAAGGAAGTGTTTGTTCCTACAGAAAGGAGCGTGCAGAAAGCTGAGTTTAGTTCCTCCACCAGGGAGACAGCAGCTACCCTGTTCACTAGATGGTCTCTGAATACCTTGATACGATTCAAAGCCCACTCTTGCTTAAACTGGGTCTTACAGGTAGTTTAGTCCTCTCAGAAGTGAATGATTGTATGTTTGTATCATGAATAGTTTGTGGGGGGAAAAAAAAGAAATTAAACACAAAGTACCCAAACGTTGCATTTTTACCTTCTCAAAAACTTGAGTCTACCTTACTGATCTTTGTTAGTAGATTTAAGATCTTTGTGTCTTGTTTCTAATCTGAAAATGGGGTTAAACATGGGGATATTTCTCTTCTCCACAAGGTATTTCTCTTCCCACACAGGGTTAAGTTCAAAACCTATAATCAAGTTTATTCTGACAAGTACCATCCAAAGACTTCATGCAAATCAAATTCACAGTGATTTTTGGAATTCAGAAACATGATGAAGGAAATGAAAAATATGTGAAAATGGGAGAAGAAATACAGGGTTCATCACTGGTGGGAGTTCTCAGCCTTCCTACGCAGTAGCCAAAAGCATCTCTTTTCCTTTTTTTGTTATAATATATCCTACTGACTTCTATGTGTTTTAGAAGTTAAAAATTCCTCAGGTGGCCTAAACTAGTACTTGTCCAGGCAGCAAACTCATCTATAGACTATCACTGAATTACAACCATGTATCATCAAAAATAGGTTGCCCTATGCTGAAACTGAAGAGGGAGACAGATGGCATGTAAAGCCAGAGCTGTGTGAATTTTATGTCCTGTCACAGATTTTGAAGGTGGGTTTTTTCTATATCAGTTTGGGATATAAAGTAAAAATCTAGGAATATATATGAAAAAAGGATAACATAGAGAAAAAACAAATGAGATTAAATTTTTATTTCTTAATAATGACATGTTTGATTTCAAAGATTATCTTTTATTTTTAAAGGTTTTATTATGAGTTAAACAGAAAATTTCAAAATGAGAATCCATTTTGTATCAAAATGCAAAAGTTTTTGTTTTTAAAATATCAAAACAAATTCTTTGATGTTTGGAATGCCTTTTTCAGACCTGTTTTTTATTTTGGGGAATTGTTAAAACTGAACATTTACCTGATACATCTTTGGTTTTGTTAAACAAATACTTTGTATGAGAGAAATATATTTCTGAAAAAAATCTTTTCATGATGAACTTCATACACTGTGTGAACAAAACATTTTTATAAAACCATCCATAATTTTATTCTATATCTGAGCTTTTGATTTAACAAATACCTCAGCTCACTTCTTCATGAAAGTTTAGAGCTATGCAAGTTTTTAATGCTCTCTTCAGGCATACATTTTCTTGCAGGCCCAGTGAATGCATTCAGCTGAACAATAAAAGTTCATGACACCCATCTCATTAATGCTTATTTGTTGCTGTCACTCTCTGTAGTTTTACCTGTGTCTTTCTATGACATAATGTAGCTTTAAAGACATAATCTTATCCGATAAAAAGAGCTTACCACCCTAAATCTTGTTAGAACTAATGGAAATTTTGTTTGCCTAGAAGAAATACTGGACAAATCAGATAAACCAAGTATTTTGGCAAACCTAAATGCTTGGAAGTTTTGCTCCTATTATCTGTCAATGACTCGTTGTCAGTTTTCTTTACCATGCTCTGTTCCTGGATAATGGCAAGATGCTAGTAAGTACAAATTTTAACACTGGATCTAGGTATACTTGAAGCATGTTCAGACATGATTTTCAATTATATACCAGACAAAGACATTAAAACTTATTACCTTCTGAACTTCTGACTGTTTGAACTCATATGATGCCCTAAAAATGACCTTTATTTCATTAGTACATCCTATGTTTTTGTGAGCATTATAAAAATGCTAGAACAAGGAAGTACAATATTCAAAGTCCTCCTCCTTCAAAGAAGACAACAATTTCATTTGTTAAAAACTTACTTACCTTGAAATGCCATGGTGCCTTGCCTCTGTAAAGAAAGAAAGAATCAAACCTGAGTCCACATTTCCATAATTCACATTATTCCTTTAACCTGAAGTTTTAAAATATCCATTACAGTATCAGTATTATGATTTAGTACTTACAGTATTATTGACTTTTCCAATAGCAACAAAACACAGCAAATCATCCTAATGACATTCTGGAGAAACCAATTAGGAAATTAGGACAGAACGTTAATCTACTCTAACACTCAAGCAGGACATATTTATCAATCCTTATCAGCTTGGGCTCTGTCTAACAACAACAGCAAATATTTATCTAGATCACACTGGGTAGTAATTCCAAACAGAGCATCAACGTATCTAACTTGCTATTCTCGCAATTGATTTAGAGTAAGCTGAGGTATAGCTCTCGGTTTTGTTTTGGTTTGGGTTTTTTTTACAATTTCAGTGTCTTGTTCTCTTTCTGATGGCTATGAAGCTACTGACTGTACTAAGCTACTTGAAAAAAACTGTCCCTGAAGTAAAAAATCCACTTCTTCCAATAAAAATCCCAATGGGTAATGTATATGAACTGCTATGTACTGTGTTGATAACCAACATAGAAAAAAACTACAAACAAATGTACTATTTCTGAGCTTGGGATGTGAACTAAGAAAATGAAGGCAATGGGAGGTCAAAAAGAGCACAAGGAGGCATTACAATTAAGCATATCAATAACAGGATCCAATAATTTTAGTATTAGATTTATTAAATGAAGATCAGGTCCATTTATACAAAAGACCAATTGATGAAGGTGTATTCCTTCACCTTGTAAGAATTAGCTTAAGGGCTAATGCCACTGTTTTTTTCTTTTTTTTTTTTTTTTCAAGTACAATAAATCCATTGGGATTTACTTAATTTATGTAGCACACAAAATGCTGGAGAATTTTCTTTAAAAGTAGAGGAAACTGGTATAAAAAGAAGCAAAATGAACCCTGCAAACAAGCAGGTTTTCACTAAAATATCTCAGATTAAATAGATGATGCTCTTATATCCGTTCATTTTCTACAGACTAAAATAAAAATGTATATATTCCATCAGTTTCCAACAGTGTGTACAAAAAGTCTCCAAAAAGGTTAGATCAGGAAGCAAATGTGCTAGAATTCCTCTTATACATTTGTATGAACCACTTAATAGAGATTTATCACTGCTTAACAGATGAGCATGGGAGGAATGGATGAAGCCTTGACCCAACCATATTCCCATATGTTCATATGGTGTAGGAGGGATGTAGGCTCCTAATGATCCAGGCTAGTAACAAATTTGTAGGGTGTTTTTAGCACACAGGAATAGTGGCACTAATGACTTTGCACTGCAGTCATTATTTTCACCTAACTTTAGTCATCTAAAATAAATATGTAGTCTAAACTGGTCATCTAGTTTCCCTCTGGTGCTAGTGGTGAGAGATGGACACCCCTTACTTAGAATAAAAGCAGTTAATGAATATCCAAACTGGTTTAAACATTAACAGTTGAGTTACTAGTGGCAATATAAGTGTGGTACCAGTTTGTGTGTTGCCGGTTACGCATGCAAAATTATTCTGAAAGCCCAAGTGTATGCTCAGGAAGTCAGAAATCCTTACAGACATGGTTACACTGCCTGAAGTGTCTGATCTAGCTAATTAAAAGCTAACGTGTCTTTTTCTCTGTGAGAAGCAGTGACTCTAGTATTAGCCTAAGTAGAGAGCCTTAGAGGCACAAAGCTTTCCAACACCTGTTGGTGATTTTCTCCTGCCTAGATCTCCATCAAGAGTCATACATTAGCTGTTAAAGAAACAGTGGCTAAATCACAGAATGGACAGTTATTGTTATAAGCTTCTTTTTCCCTCTTCTTTAGGGGGCAGGTCCAGGAAAGAGGGAAAAATTTGTTCATTTTTTTTGTTTGTTTTGTTTGTCTGTTTCTGTGAATGATAAACCATTAGGGTTAGAGCTGCTTGCCAATGATTGACTGAAACCCTTCCTCTTCATCCAATAGGTTACATCGTTAGCTATCTAAATAAATTTTAAAATAAGCCTATGTTTTAGATAAAGAAATGATTCATAGACATTTAGACCCTTGAGGGGAAGGAAAGAAAAAGGAAAAAAAAGGAAGGACTTAGACAATGAAAAGTTCAAAACTGAAATGGCTGACCTTTAGTTACCTTGCCTAACAGAGTCAGAGCTCTAAGCTAGATGCCTGTGCTGGATGCACAGAGAACTCTAAGTATTTAATTACAGGATACTTGAAAGCAAATGCTATGAACAAAGAACTAAGCTAAGTACTAGGAAATGTTAATCACCTAAGCCTATTTTAATGTCCACCCACAGAAGGTTATATGTTTTAGCATAGCATATTAACCAGCATCAATCTTGGTTCTGCCCATATATCAGTTCAGTGAAAACCACATATCTGAATCTGCACAATTCTGAATCCAGTCAGGTGAAGTTTGCCACTACATGACTTTGTTGGGCTTCTGGACAGCCCAGAAAAACAGCAAAGGCACCTAACTGTGTATTCAATATGCCATCTAAATACTCACCAAGAACACTAGATGACTGCGACTGGCTGCAGGGATGTATTTCCCTCCACTTATGATTCACAGTCATGAGCTATTCCTGATACTAGATGCCTAAGCCAGCATCTCCTTACAAAATAACAATAGCAAAAAGGAAAAGGTGGCATTTTCACTTTTACATAATTATCTTTCTATGGGGCTGATTGAGCTCTTCTCTTACGCATAAAGAAATGCTTACTGTGTCAGAGAATGGTGGTGGAGTAAAAACAGCTCTGTATTGCTGTGGGTAGCTACGAAAAGGGAGATGAGGTTAACATGTTTTCTGCCTCTAGGTCAGCTTAGAGCATCAGCATGCATATTCACTGTACCTTAAAGTGGAGACTCAGCTGCTTCATTTGTGAATTCATGAAATGGTTCCATAGTTTTACACCAAGTGGGACAGCTGCAATGGGAAAGGGATTAAGACACCGTTACCAAAGAGTATCTTGGGATACCCTTGGTCCTTTAAGAAATTTCCTGGGAACTGAGAGATCTGGGAAGCACCAAAAGGAGGATGGTTTACACCCATATTTCATACACCTCTGGGCCCACAAAAGATGATCTGTCCACTTGTCAGTCAGAATGCCTATGGGTTATTGTTGACTGCAAAGCTAGCCAGAAGACCCACTTAGTGAATCCCAAGAAATGTTGCGTATAATGTGGTCTCCCAGGTACATTCTACTGTCCAGAATTAGGTGTTCCTCCTGCCGTATGCCATTGTTTAAATTATTATATTTTTAAAATACTTTACGCTTTGGTAGCAGTTCTGCAAGAGATGTAAAATTTGGACCTGAGCACCCAAAATATCTCCTGAACCACAAAGCTCAAATCAAAAGGGGTTTTGACATTTAGAGTCAAATACATCTCACCTAACTTTAGACTCTTATAACTGATATGTTTATGTATCATTTAGTTGTCTTTGAATCCCCTTACAATCAATGAGTGGAAATAGTCACTCTAAAGGGGAAATTCACCTGGCCTGTTTTAGGTGTCTACTTTAGAAAGGGAGGAACTGTATCTTAGAAATGCTTATTTCTTCCATTATGTCTAAAGGAGAGGAGGATCAGATGAAAAGCTTGTCAGATGAACATGCTTAACATGCAATATTTTATCTTACGAATGCTCCACTTACTTCCACTTGGTGTTGAAGGTACCAAGTTCATTGTCTTCTGTGTATTATTGCTGTTTGTTTCTTTCTTTATTGTCTTTATATGGAAATTCTCCAAAGCCTAAAATTCTACCTCTATTAATGTTATGCAGGACTTCACTCTGGACAGGCCTAGATGGCACCAATCCTATTACAGACCTAATCTTCATGAAGATTCAGCAATGTGCTCTGTGGAGTTTTGGGGGTTGTATATTCTGAGAGGCACATAAAGGTTTAAGCTCCTTACAAAATAAAACAATCAACTTTTTAAAGAAGTGAGGATGGAGTAAGAAGTGTTTTCAGAATCATATTTTGGGGGCTGGGCTTTTAAATTTTGCCTGAAACCTGCCTTGGGCACCACAGGCCTCG
Organism: Harpia harpyja; assembly: GCF_026419915.1. NCBI lineage: Eukaryota > Metazoa > Chordata > Aves > Accipitriformes > Accipitridae > Harpia > Harpia harpyja. The sequence continues at coordinate 17,591,928 of NC_068942.1, read as the reverse complement.
TTGATCACAGACCCCTTGAATGACTGCATGGAGAAATGCTGAAAAGCTGACACAGAGTGTTTATATAAGGCTTTTATTTATTTTCATGTTTGTACAAAGAAAATCATACCAAGTTTTATATGCATATCTTGCATTGTTGATTTGTCTTACCCATCAGCTTGCTTTTTTTCATTGTGTGATACAATGATACAGTGAATTCAGAGGGAAGACATTTCTTCTGAGTTATAGAGTTGAATACACTTTTGGGAAAAGAAAAAAAACAAAACTCCCCCAAACCCAAGGAATTAGCAGCATCTTCCACAACAAGCAATGGACATAGTTTGTGTATCAAATTGTTACTCTGAGTGCTTACAACCACAGTTGGGTTATTCCTGTGGAATCATACATAAGTGATTTTATATTCATTGCCAGTGTATTGAGGCACAGAATTTGAAGACAATGAGAAACAACAATATGCAAATAATTTACATAAGAGAAAAAGCTTTTTGGCATACATGACTTCATTTTTGCACTGGAGATACCACTACTATGCAAGCATTCTATTTTAAATATAATGAGCTTTTTCTGTGATCCTTGATTCAATAATCTGAATCAATGAGGAAAACCCGAATCAATGAAAAGGGAAAAAAGCACAGAATAGTAAGGAGCAAACTGCCATGCAAGAAAAACAGAAGCCTAAGCTAGACAAAAATGTTGAGGTATATACATTATAAAAAGTCTGTCCATGAACACATAAATACACACACACATGCACATTAATAATTACAACCGGGATTCAATATAGCCATTATCCTGCATTTTGGCCTACACTGAGTTATCCTTTGATTCCCAAAATAGTCAGAAGCCTGCCCTTCTTCAGCCCATCTACCATCTGACAAACTACATGTAATCACTGGTCCTTATCTTCTTGGGAGGTCACTTTTCACTAAAGAAGGCTCAGCCTTGGTGAAGCAAATTTCCAAATCCCTGGCATTTGTTTGTAGATTCTGAGAACAGTAACTAAATAACAACATAAAATGGTAACCAGGAGGAATAAAATAGACACTGAACTTTTGGGGACATCAAAATTATTTGGTTTTAATTTAGTAGGAAGTTTTAAACCAGTTCTTCCTTTATCTTGATTCGATTTGCCCACCCCTCATCCTAGCAAGGTGAAAACTAATTCAGCAAAATTTTGTATGTCTTTTGTGCTATAGGGACTATTGCCAAATCCAACATCTCAAAGCCTCTGTCACTCAGCTTGTATTATAATACATGCTTTCTGCAAGTAGTGCCTAGAACCAAAACATACTGTCGTGGTTTTTAACCCCAGCTGGTAACTAAGCTCCACTCAGCAGCTCGATCACTTCCCCCTGCACCCAGTGGGATGGGGGAGAGAATCGGCAAAAAAAAGTAAAACTCATGGGTTGAGATAAGAACATTTTAATAGAACAGAAAGGAAGAAACTAATAATGATAATAATAACAATAATAAAATGACAATACTGATAAAAGGATTGGAATATACAAAACAAGTGATGCACAATGCAATTGCTCACCACTCGCCAAACGATGCCCAGCTTGTTCCCAAGCAGTGATGCTCCCAGGCCAACTCCCCCCAGTTTATATACTGGGCATGACGTCACGTGGTATGGAATACCCCTTTGGCCAGTTTGGGTCAGCTGCCCTGGCTGTGTCCCCTCCCAACTTCTTGTGACCCTCCAGCCTTCTTGCTGGCTGGACATCAGAAGCTGAAAAATCCTTGACTTTAGTCTAAACATTACTTAGCAACAACTGAAAACATCAGTGTGTTATCAACATTCTTCTCATACTGAATCCAAAACATAGCCCTATACTAGCTACTAGAAAGAAAATTAACTCTATCCCAGCTAAAACCAGGACACATACTCAGACTGTGTATCTCTCCTTCCCCCAGATTTTTACCACAATAAAATCTAGAGTTAAAGAAAAGAAATAAGGAAATATACATAATCCTAGTTTGCTGTAGAGCATAAACATTTTGGCCATAAATGTTTGCTAACACTCAGCTTCAGATGTGTCAGATTTTCCTGTACCTATGAGAGGAGCTGACAAGCAGAAAGATTGTCCTCCAAGAACTCTGATGAAGATGTAGTAAGATAGACAAAATGTGATACCATCAAGTTCATAAGAAATGTCAAGTGCTTAGTGAAGAGAAATGGAAAATATCAAAAAGTCCTCCTAAATAGAGTTCTGAAATGTCTGAGATGATGACTCATCAAAAATGTAACATAAACCAATCTGTAGATAAGATAATATCTTAACATAAATGACTCAAAAATCCATTGAGCCATAATGTTTTTCCATGGTGATTACTTCTTTGTACTGGATATATTTTAATTTTCTGAAGATACAATGGGCTATATATCTTCTTCTGATTGTGGGCGATGTGGTGTGCTTTACTATTAACTTCCTACAAGTCTTTTAATAGCATACCTGCCATTTGTTACAGGGGCAGTAAGTGTTCTGAAGCTGAAGAGATTTTTACGCAGCCATGTCCATCCCTGATCCTAAAAGGAACAGTGACAAGGAGGCTGGTGGTAGTAGATGGCAGAAAAAAATTAACGGACTATTGTGAAAATCTTGGTCACAGAAATTATTTTTAAATGTACTTGAAGAAGACTAGGACTATCCTGTGAAATTCTGGGGAATTTTTGGTAGGGTTCAGTTCAGAAGACAGGGACCTGATGCTGAGAATATTCTAGCAATACATTTCTTATGGGGTCCTTCTTGAGATATTAGAATTCCTCTTGGCAAAGAAAAGCAGGAGAGGCAGTCACTAAAGCAGCTGACTTCCAACCAGATCCTAATTATTAAACATCTGAGACATTTTGGGCAGCCAGAAAACTAGGGTAAAATATAAGCACTGTCATGAGGACATCTTATTCAGGAAAAAGGAAGACACACTCTGCCCTAGCTTGTGCTGCTGGATAATATTTCAATGTAAGTCCTTTTTTAGTAATTGCAGAGGAATAGATTATATTAAGATTTTCATTCCAAATTAAGCAAGAATGCCCTTCAGAAACACTGGATTGCAAAAGCTGGTTTTGTTAGTATGCTGAGATTTCTCTAAAATAGCTTTGCTATTCCTGATTTGCTCGCTCTTTGAATAAAGAAACAAAATCATACTGTGTGACCATGTTCTCTCATGTCTTCTTATAGCAAAGAAGATACCAGCAAAGTTCTGTCACTCAGATATGTTTGTTGCATATAGCTGAATTTAAATTCTTCTGTCTAGAAATGAACTTGTGTGCTGTGTCATTGCCCCACTGAGCAACCTCCTTGGTTTTAATTTGGATCTTTAGGTTGCAGTTTTATGTATGGTACATTCCTCGCTCTTAGAGAAGGATTCTTGGAAGACTGTTTCATTTCCAGAATTTATTTAGGAGATATCTACCTCCTACCATTCCACTAATATTCTCATCTGCTTCAAAAAGGCTAAATAATTTTCAGAGGTGTTAGAAGCTATATTTTTAGCAACAGCTTATGTCTTCTTGGCACATTCCTGGTACAGCGATGTTGGCAGAGTTGTGTTACAGAATCTCCTGGTCTGTCATGTATTAAAACTGTTCTCTGGGTATCCGAGCACTTCAAATACTTGTGAGTGTCAGGCTTGCAAGTGGATGGATATTTCTTTAGTTTATATTTAATTGCCAAGACAAGCTAAAACATAAGAAAAGGCAGAGCTCTTAAAGGTACTCATCCGGTCAGATATATCCAGTACTTAAAACATACATTAGACAAACTAAACAGCTTGCTGATTCTGATTTCAGGCAGTGGCAAATGTCTGAAAGCTATTTTTAAATGAAAGTAATAAAACCTAAGATCTATTGATAGTTTTGATAACAATGATAAATACCATCTCACAATCATGGTCAGCTAATAAAATTTCAAGCATTTTTTATTTAAATGGTTTGGATAATGTGATCACTTTACCTGCATTGCTTGAATTGTTATAAAGAATAATAACTGCTAGCAATAGGCCAGCTACAATTCATTTAAAGCAGTACACTTAGAAAAAGGAAAGATGGTCTGGTGGTAACAATGACAGCTTAGAGCTTGGAAGACCTGAGATACCTTAGCATTGACAAAAGCTCCTTGTGCTGCAATGCTTCTTGAGGATAAATACACTGGAGTTGTTAAAGCATCTGGCCTCTAGAATAATGAGGACTGTGCAGGTTACACAGACTAATAGGCATTGCACTTCATTGTTTGTTTTGTGGCATCCTAATGATTCTAACATAAAGGGAACAGAGTCAAGGAGACCTGAGCTGAGATCTCCTGGCCTGGTAGGCAACTTTGACAAAATCACTTACTTTCCTTCATTTCTCCCTATATAACCATGGTAAATAATCCCACTTTTCTTTGTAAACCATCCTGCAATTGTCTTATGACATATGTTATCTAAGGGTATTGTTTCTGTTAATAAAATTGTATTTATTTTATTTTTAAAAGAAAGGTGTATTGAAGGTGTAAAAATTCCTTGTTGTGAGCCTATACCGGCATTTAGAAGAAGGAAATACACTTTACTTAAGACATATATTCTGGGTCGTTTTTTTTTTTTCAAATCTTAATATGTTCTTATGGAATTAATGGAAAAATATGGGAGCCCTCCAGTGGTGAAAATAATATATCTGGATTTCATACTGTAGCTATTTTCCTGTGAATGTTCCCTGTTTGCAACATAATTGACACAATTTTCTGACATATATGGATGCTGATCCCATTTTGATTAACAGGACTTGATATTATCCAACATTTGCCTGGACCTTCATATGAGTGTATTCCCAGGTGACATTTGCAAAAGCCGAGAAAGCCAAATTTATCTCATGTTACTTCCTTTTTTTATATAGACAGGAAAACCCTTGGGGGCTTTTTGTTTGTTTGTTTTCTTCCCACTAGAAACAGCATGGGTTAATCATGTTCTCCGCTTCCACAGGATTCTCACCTTTAAGGTTGTGTGGTTGAAAAGGGATTTACAATTGCAGCAATAGAGATGTTTGGCTGACCTGATCCTCCCATTCTTTGGCTTCCTGGATTATCACGTTAATCCAGTCACCATTTGCCTCCAGGATGGCACTCCCCCATGTAAAGCTGTGGGACATCCTTCTGGAAAGGCCCTGGATGCCTGGCCCATCACTGCCTTGAAACTGTGGCCTCAGAGCACATTGGACTGCTTCAGAAAATAAACTCACATTTTTGGTCTTCTATGCTCAATTTGCTGTAAAAAGGTGGGGTTATTATTTCTGTGGAAAAGCCTTTCTGTTGCACTCCGGGAAGAAAGTGGAGATCATAATCTGCTTTCCAAGGAAACGTAACTTAAACTTGCTACACTGATGCCCGCACAGTCCACTGGAACTACATTGCTTCCCTAAACATGCTAGTCTGTTAATAGTACAGATAAATCCTTAACACGGAGCTCCTGTGTCTTTAATTCTGGTTTGTAAGACTTTTAGACATTTTAAAGTTAAACATGCCAGCACAACTGTCAGATGGCTTCTTCTAGTGAAGTTACAAATGTGGAGTTAAAAGCAGTTTCCTCGTGAGTGAGGCACATATAAAATACAAATGTCTGAAAAATAGCAGACTTTTCAGAGAGCCTTTCTGTAGCCCTGGAAACAATAGGAGACTGAGGAATAGCAAAGGATTAGACGTTTGTCTTCTTTTAATGAGGACAGCTTTTGTTGGGAACACATGTTGATAAAGTGCATGGAGTTACCAAGAGTATTTCTTTGAAGCCCTTGGCATCTGAGTATTCATAAGCAGCGCACAGAAAAAGCTATACAGCCAGAAGCCCACTGTAGTACCATTATCTGCAATACAATTGTCACAGGTAGATTCAGCAAAGGCATAGAAAAGCTCATCTTACTGATAGAGACGTGAGCGTGCACATGCACACACACTGGTTTGCATCGTGTTTAGCTGAGGAATGTTCCTGAGTACAGACATAGGAGGAGGAAGTGTGTTTCCTTCTGTTCTTATTTGTTCTCTTTTCTGTTTTATTTCATTTCGAATCTAAAGGCAAGCCACTGAAGTACACAGAACAGCAGAAAGAAGACTGTAAGAGGCTCAACCTACTTTACCTCCTTTGCCTTTGGATTTCAGTGGGTTTTACCATATTTTATACAGCAGCTGCAGGGTCCAGGCCTCCTATTGTCATGGAAAAATAAAGGCCTCATTTAACTGCTGGTGGAGCTGTAGTGTGTGATGTGTGTTTGTTAGTCTAAGACATCTGCTCTTTGTGTCAGCTACTAACTCCAGACGCCACGGAGTGGCCCCTGTCCCCTGCTAGGCTGTGTGTGGAGGCAGCGGGTCAGAGCTATACACCACCATCCAACAAAAGAGAAAAGGGGCAAAGAAAATATTTGTGTGCAGCGGGGACTAAGCGACAGGAAAAGACATACTTTCAGCTGTAGCTAAGAAGTTATGTGATTAGCATGTGACGGCTGCTGGCCCCTTAACCACTGGATGGATAAGGATGACTGACTGTCAGGGAGGCGCTGAACTATGTAATCTGACAAAAACAGTCCTGAGAGGATGCTGATTTTAGTTACCGGGCCCACATTACACACGGTTCTCTTACCACCAGCAGATACTCAAAATATGCAGTGGATCAAGCAGCAGCAACCTTGGGGTGTGCGCGGCACTTCTGGTAACCATGCCTACCCAGACCAGCTCCCCGGCAGGGTTGGGGCCACCTCCGCACCCCCTCTGCACTGGCACTTTCCCTTGCTGGCACCCTGATTTCCCTCAGGGCCCAACAGCCCCATGCCACTGCCCTTCACCATCCCACAGAACCCTTGGAGCACCAACAGCCTCCGGGCTGCAGCTGCCTAACCACAAGCCAGCAACTGGGAGTGTCACAGCTGTGATCTAATTGTCCAAGAGATTTATTTTATTTTATTTTTTGGGGGGGGTGGGGTGGGGACAATAAGAAAAAAAAAAAGAAAATTTGTGGATGATAAGTAGATTTAAGACCTGACATGTTTATTTGTCTGTAATAGTTTAAAAAAAAAAAGAAAAAAAAAGGTTCACTTGTGTTCCTATGATAATAAGGGAATTTTGCAGTTTTGACATGCAAGGAGATTTTGTTAAGCTTGTAGCTGTCAGTTGATCAAAACAGAAATAGAATGGGCTGATTTTGATGAATGTTTACTTAAAATTTACAGATAGTTTCTCACTTTTAGTGAGAAATTAAGATTTTCTTTGCTTTGGCTGAGTCTTTGGCTTGTCACACAACTTTAGCTATCTAGAACTTAGATTTCTCAACTAGTTGTCTCATGAAAGTCAATGGAGGGATAGGTGGAGTGAAACGTCCTCAGGTAGTATGTCTTCAATATCCACACTTGTACCAAATAAAGTGCCATCACTGGAGTGTCTGTCCCTTTCTACTCACTGCATGTGGAGCCCAGATGACTAGGTTAGACTTTGTCCAATGTTTAGATGGCAGAATTGATAAGTTAATTCCTATCTATCTGACTTTCAAGGTGATACACTGTATATTTTCACTAGGATTTTTATTTCCATAGTTAATCCTAAGTAGAACTTTGCTTGGACACGCATTTCACAAAAATGTGGTGCCTATCTCTTATTGCCATCTATTGCATTTGCTTTTCAAATACTGATGTATTTTTGCCTGAAATCATTCAGTGGCTTCATAGCAGAATCGTGTAACACCTTTAGACATTTAAACATGATGAATACTCTGGAAGGATTGATTGCTTTCATTCTACAACTGTAATTTTACTGCCTTATAGCTAAGGACCAAGATTACCAGGACTGTGTACTATAAGAAAAAATTGTCTAACAGTATTTTTACTGTTCTACTGACTCTTAACTCTTTCCATGAGTTAAGCACGCTGACTGAATTTGGTCTTCACTTTTTATTTCAATTATGTATATTGATTTTCTTTCCTCTATACTTGAGCATGCCTAAGTAGAGAATGTAGTTCAATAGATTTTACAGCTCTGTAAGAAAACAAAGTAACGTAGCAAGCGTAATGTCCTCAAACATGAGAGTATAGTCTGTAAACAACCTCTTTGTCCAGTGGCTCAATCCCAACATTAAGAAAAGATACTCCTCAGTGAGCACAGAGAAAGTATATTTCCTTGACACTTTGGGAATAATAGGATTAACACCATTATAATGCATTTTCACAAAGTAATGGGAAGTAAAGAGCAGAAAAAGAAAATGTATGGCATTGGCTACAGCTCTAAAACCTAAAGTAAGAAAAAAAGATGGGAGAAGGAAAGTTTACTCTGTCCTTTATTCAGAATTTTTCAGAATCTGCTGACATCAGCAAGACCCCTGCACCCCAACCATTTTCTTGCTTTCATTTTCAGGAAAGAAAAAACCAACAGTTTTTGTCTATCTTTCTTTTTGTTCTATCTTTCATCCACAAGCAGAAATATTTGTTAACTTCGGTAGGAGTTTTGGCATATTGCAAAATTTGTGTATGATATTTTAAAGATTGTTAGGATGTTTTGACAAACAAACAAACAAACAAATACCTGGTTCAGAGACAAATTCTGAACCTTAGAAAAGACTTATGACTACTCTCTGATTTGACCATGTTTGTCTCAGGCCAGAATCCAGTTTAACTCAGAGAATGGGCATAATGCCTCATTAGTTTTAACATGTTTCACTGCAATGGACTCGCTTGCTTATATTTTCACTTTAAGGCAAAAGTCAATCTATATGCATTCCAATATAAGATACTTCAGTGTTCAATATAATTGCACAATTTGCTAACAAGACATTTTAAAGATGAGAAATTTAAATGCAGGTAATCCAAGGGCTTTAGGTAATATGACTTCATTTTTGCTCTCTAGAATAAAGCTAATCTCTGTCCTTTAGTACTGAGAAGCAGTTTTTGATCCTTGAAAACGAGTGGTTCAATTTCATTGAAATGTCTACGTGGTGAATTATTTCTGTTTAGTTTTGGCTTACCATGAGAACTGAAAATAAATAAAAAGTCCATAGCAAGTCACTATAGAGTGGTTTATTGTGCAACATAGCATAGCTGTAATTTAACATGGGCTAGTAAGCTTATTTGCATAATATAAATTTTAGCCTGATTTTATAACGAATTGGCTGTGTGAGTGCATTGACCCACAATCAGCTACAATACTAGAGTTCAGGAAAAGTGGTGATATACTACATTTCCTTGTAGCAGCTCAGTGGAATTGCAAATATAATAGCCAAGAGCAGGTCTTTCTGAAAGCATCCGGGAACACCATCACTAGTGCAAATGATCCTTTAAGGACATTATTTTTTTGCTGATACTTTATTGTTCTCTTTCTATTTAAATTTTTTTTCTTCTATTTTCTATGTGGTTTTTTAGATAGCAAAATAAACAGAGCAAGTACATAAATATTATTTGAGGATGATAAGGCATTGGTGCAAAGGCTAATAAAGTTATATTTAATACATATCCAGTATTAATACTCTTTATGCATATATTAATAGGCTTATTTCAGTTCTTATCCACTGTATATGAAGAAGTGAATGTATGTTTGGACCTCTGCAACATGACAGAAAACAAGATACAGTTACCATAGCCTCTATGAAACAAGCCTTTAACTCTCTGACAACCGTTCCTGACATTTATAGCACAGCTCCTGAGGGCCTTAATGACCATCATGTCAAGCTGAATCTACTATTAATATACCTTACTAGTAAGGAGTAGGTATTACAGTTTTTATCCTGAGTGTGAAAGGTCCATATTTCATAAAGATCTTGAGTCTAGCTGAGTTATTAAAAGGTTTCCCATAAGGAAAGAAACAGTCATTCTTTTTTTTTTCTATTTTTTTTTTTTAAGTTTCTGCCTGCTGAAACTTTCTTTTCTTAAAAGAAAGAAAAAAAGTGTTCTGCATTTAAATTAAAATACAGAATCAGATACCTCTAGCAAAGACTATTTGTTGTTTTACAATGTTGTGTAAATGGCAGAGATCAGATCTGAGGGTCATCTTCATGTGGAACCTCCAATATATTTAGCAGGACTTCCATATTTTGATGATGATATTAGGCAAGTGGTTTTTTTTTTTCTATTCAAGACCCACTTCTAAAGAGACCAAGACACAGAACACCACTTATACAACAAGCAAGAGTTAAAGAGAACGGTTTCCAGAAGAGACGGATCATTTTGGACATTGTTGGGTAGATCCAGACCTGGGACATTTCAGAGTCCTGGAATAGTTTTGGTTGGAAGTGCCCTCTGCACCTCATCTGCTCCAGCCCCCTGTTCAAAGCAGGGTCAAAAGCTTGCTCAGCACCTTGTCCTCTCAAGCTTTGGAAATCTGTTTTCAAGAAGCTAGATCATCAGGCAATAGGCACTGAACCTCCTTGACACTCAGCCCTGATCCAGATCTTCTGACCAATCACCCAAAATAGATGCATCCCAAATTATTAGTTCCTTTTACAGATCTTGTCCAGGATGGGTTTCTTCTGTGGGTAGATACAAGATAGGATTAATACGACCATAGGATTAATACAACCTACTACTGTGACAGGCACCTTTGCTATCTCTTTAATCAATGAATTGAAATTCAGCGTTTCTTGGGCATGATTGATCTGAGTGTATAGTAGATTTATAATACAGCCCAGATGAATAGTGCCCCAGGGTGTCTTTTTCTGCTGAATCTGTTGCCAATAAAGGGATCCTGGGGAGATTAGCTCAGATGTAGACATGTACACTGTACACATCTGAAATTAGGTGAGATAAATCCTACCTATGGACTTTTCTTGAAGTGGTAGCAAAAGAATTACCTGTTAAATTCAGGCTTACTGGGTTATGGTGGATGGGTTATGTGTTACAGGTTATAAGTGAACTCAATGTCCTTCAGAAAGGGTACTGTAGTTTTTCTGAATTGACAGTGTATCGGTAAATCGTTTTTTTCCATTTCCATGTACATTTTTTAAAGAAATAAGTGCTTCTATTAGCTCATTTTTCTATAAGGAATAACTGAAGAGACATATAGCATGTGACTGGAATTATTTTCACAATATTGAGTATGTAATATGTCAGCAATTCACAGTCTGTTGATAGAATGAATTTAAACAAATGAATTTGCCTCTTGTATCTTTTCCTGTTTTCATTGCAGACTGCATAAATGAGAACTTAAATAGATGAGAAAAGAATCTTTTGAGCACTGCATGCTAGTGAAGAAATATAAGCATTTTGTGTCCAGAAAAACGAACGTGATAGTGTTTTAAAAGCAGGAGACAGGCTGGTATTGGTAAGTCAATCTGTATCTTTTTTTTTTCCCCATGACAAAACCAGAGGTTTAGGTAGGTTAAGGTCTAAGTGAAGAACGGTGTACGCACTCTCTTCAAACGTATAAATACCCATAAATTTTGGCTAAACTAGAACAGTGGAGTTAAGGCTCTTGTTTGTGGCTTTTCACAGTAAATGAAATAAAGGTTATTATGAGAAAGTCACTGAAAGGAAATGGACAACCTGAGGAGACTGTTTACTTCAGAAGAACAGGAGATTATGAAATTTCTAGTGCACAGTGGTAGCTGGCACTACCTGATATAGCACGTATAGTGTCTCCGTGGCACTTCATGGAAAAGTTGTACAGTTTGCATTGTCATGGGGCAACTACAGTCCCTGAGAAACTCTTAATTCCTTAAAAACATTCCCCCCCTTTATGACAGACTGCACCATTAGCTGTTTTGGCATGTATTCCAGGCCATAGACTGGGATCTGTGAAGTTTACTGGGCACGAGTTAATGTTTAAAGCTGAAAAGCTGTATGAATCACTGGAGGCTTTTAACATTTTACTTCTATAGCTGTGCGATTGCCACAGACATTACCATAGTGCCATTTACCTAGGAGGAAAAATAATGTATTTACAGTACATTTTTAGTTGTATAAATTGCCTTTTCTTCCAAGCTTAGATATTATGAAAGTTAAGGACCTATTTTTCCCATCAAATTCATTTAGAGTTTGTGAGAGACTGGAAGAGTTAATGTCTCAAACATTGTGCTGGGGCAAGTTCCACATAACAACAAACCGCAGGTGAGAAGCCAATCAGCAGCAGGACGTGCCCTGTGGTGCTGGCAGATGCACAGTTCCCTGTTCTGATACTGCTGAGCAGCTCACCATGCATGGCCAAAGATCAAACAACGGTCATGTCTGCAGGGAGGGAAAAGTTACTCCCCAAACGACCCCAAGCCCAACGACCCATTTCCCGAAGGTTCTGGAAGCACAAACCGCGTATGACACCTAATTAGCCTAATGAGTTCGAGTGCCTGCCTGAAGGAGGGGCAAGGAGATGATAAAAGGACATGAATTGAAGCCCTGCATGTGCTTGCCCTCCGGAACTGGAACTCCAGACTGGCTGAACCAATGCTGGACCCAGGACCAGTGAAATCTTTCTCTTTTCTTTTCCTCTCTCGCTCTCTCTCTTTCACAATCCTTACATCCCTTTAGACACAAAACCATTGACCAAGTCTGGGACTAGAAGCGGATCCCGCCGGCCCCAGGCTCCTCTCTGAGAAGGAGTATAGAAAAAAAGGGGGCCCATTCTGAAACTCGTGACTCAACGGGAGGGCTTTCCTTATTTTCTTCCCTGAATTGATCCCCAAATAAGCAAGGCTTGTAGTATATGTTTGGTGATACCAAACCAATATAGTTTGGTTAGCACATGTTATATGGTTTACTGATGTAGTTTCATGCCAATTGTTGTTGCGAGCGAATAAAAGTTGAGTTTTGTGAGTTAAAGGTTCCCTGGTGTCGTTTCACCTTAATCCTGACCGGGCAATCAGCAAACCTGAGTTGTCATCCTAAGAAATTGGGACGTGACAGAGTTGTGGCAAATCTGTCAGTCAGCCTTCCTGATTTGAACTGATTGCTGCTCAAAATCTACTTCTGAAAATGCTACTTCTGGTGATCTGGTGGACTAGCAGGAATGTACTCAACCACATCTTTAACTTGAATTAAATTGAGGTGTGTTTCTTTGGTTTTGTTTTTTTTTGTTTGTTTTTTTTAAGTATTTACTATCTTGTGCCATTCTTCTGATACACAGAGGAACTCTTGTACGCACCTCGGAAAGCAGAACCTAGCTTTAAGTGGTTTATGTTGTTGTTAGTATTTGGCAGTTCAGGTACTATAACATGTCAAAACCTGATTCATTCTGTTGGTACAGGAAGAATTGAAGCAAGTAGTGAATCTCTCAGGATCTTCACATCTCTATTTCCTTCATAGTTAAGGCCAACGATTGGTGACAGTTTTGTCAGCTCATCACATAATGTCATTGGAGATTCCACATGGCTGTCTGACAGTAAATTTTCCCTTCCATTTGTTAGAAGGTACCAGCCAACAGAAGCTTGAAGAGAGATTATTTTCTTATGTAAATTTGTAGTGAAAAATGTGTAAAAGGAAACAGCCTTGCTTGTTCTTTTCTTTTATTTTTTTTATACCATAATACATTCTTAAACTGTTGACTACCTGGCAATATTGAAATGAAATTGTTGAACTAGAATCTGAACGTAGAAGTGCAACTACTCTGTGAACACAGAATTCCTATTGCAGTGCTTTTAAAGCTCACAGACAGAGCTGAAAATATTTCATTTTAATTTCCACACTCTCTCATGCTGTGATGTTTTCCTTGTTCCTTATGGGCAGGTCATTCTACATATTTCCCACAGAATTCCCACAGAGGACCTTTGACACGTTCATGAAGTTACAAAAACATTTGGATGAGCCAGTCTACAAAAATGGATAAACATACTAAAACCTTACTAAGTAAAATAATATGAAAAAGCCACCAAAGGAAAGTGGATTACCTTTGTAAGACTGTCTTTTCAATTTCCCCATTGTAGGTCTTTCCACAGTGCCCTGATGCTCACAAATGACATCTTTGAATAGCTTTTTCAAAAGTAAAAGTTGGTATGTTAATGTATTACACATGAGAGCCAATAATAATATGTGGGATACTAGTGCATGTTTCTTCAAGGTGATTGGGTGGCTTAGAAACAACACATTGAGAGACCTAAGCTCAACAGCAAGATGAAGAAACGTCTTTAATGTCTGAAAGAGTGTAAGCAACACAAGTGTGCCACGTTATTCAGCATCAAGAAATTCAAGAACAGCCAAGCGTAGTATTTGAATGTACCTTAGAAGTACAGTCTTGAAGTTGACAAGAATAAATGCTAAAAGGAAAAGTTTAAGATGTTCAGGATGCAGAAGACTTTCAAAAGTGAGATTTAAACCAAAATGAGTCTCTTAAGCAAAATAATAATGGTAGGATATTAACACGCATACTTTGCAGAGCTACTGACCCTGTAAGATTTTAAAAGATGTTTCAGATATGATATATATTTGACAGAGAGAGAGAGAGAGAGATTTTATATATGACTTATATTTCTACATTTTATCTGCGTGGATCATACCATTGTCCTGGTGTAAATCTGTGGAGAATGGTGTTCTCTTAACCCACTTACTGCTGCCTTAGCACCAAGTATGATCCATTAACCTGAACTGAGGTACAACAATCCAATTTTTAACCTTTGACAAAAAAATGCTTAATGTTTGTTTTAATCAATATCCTTCTGTAGAGGATGTATTAGGATATAGTATTATTGGTTATAATCATTGACCTCTCAAGCTTGTTATTTCTAATTTGGCTTCAGTAGATCATAATTTGTTAGGAGTCCTTGCTTTGTATTCCCCCCAGTGTCTTTAGGTGAAAATATGTTCTTCCATTATTGCTAGCAGTTTTATATTTAGACACCCCAAATCTTTTGGTTCAAAATCTAGAAATCTTGAAAGCTCAAACTTTAGAAAGGAGAAAAAGAACAAATTCTTCTAAGATACCAATTTCAGTATCTGCATTTTTTTCTTCTTTTGTTTCCTCAGTTTGTAATTTCATCTCTTCTTCTAGGCACAAGAAAGAATGAGACAACTGTTGGTGGATTTTTTTATTTTCCATTTAATCAGGAAAGAAATAATAAACTTCAGTCAGAGAGCAATCTGCCTTTAAGAAGGGGAAAAGTCCTATCATTTCTTCCTGCTTTGTAGAAGAAAGATGTATGCCTTTGCATAGCTTTTCATATCTATTACTAAAATCATGGTTTCTTGAAGCTGTGCACAGGTAGGATAGTATTTTCTCTTATTCCAACAGATTTACCTTATTTTACTCAGGAGCTTTCATTTCACATGATATCTGACACTTTAGTCAGTGCCTTGATTTGGAGGATCCTATACCATGATTCTTAATCTTTGCCTGATTTGTGTAATACAAGAAATGTGATGGAATGAGATTACAAGAAGATGTTGCTGTCACAGTAGTTTGAACCATTATGATTTATCATAACAACACTGATTAGATAATCAGACTCTTGAATAAGTATATGTCACTAAGAAATTGCTGGAGACAAATTTCTGTTAGAATATTATTATTATTTTATTACACTTGGATTGATTAAGAAAATTTTTTAGTTTCTGCAGATATAACTAAGTTAGTCATGACATTTAGTATTGTTTTATATCAATTTCCTGAGGTCATTGACAGATGATCAGCAGTATAAAGGAGGAAGATTTTCCTTTTTCAATATTTTTCTGTCAATAAGTTTATTTATTTTTTTAAATCTACCTACCGCTTTACCTGTCTGACAGGACAGTTCCTTTGTGTAACCAAAATGGGTGCTGTTACCTCATTTACAGTTCAGGAAATGAAACTCCTGTCTATTTGTTGCAGACAGTCAAGTGCGAAATACACGTCTGCATATCATGATACAATTTAAACTAAACAGCATGATTTTAGAACAAGGTATTGACTCAGTGCTCTGACTAAGTTAGTGTAAAACACAGTTCATTTGAGCACCCGATAAAAGGACTTGGTGATTTAACTACCTGCCTTGAGGAACTTGGTGAACAATATTGCAACTGCCTGTGGTAAAGACTTGCCATAAGCAAACAAATCATGTAGGATGTCAGATTTGTGATGAAGAAACGAAGCTTC
Organism: Harpia harpyja; assembly: GCF_026419915.1. Taxonomy (NCBI): domain Eukaryota; kingdom Metazoa; phylum Chordata; class Aves; order Accipitriformes; family Accipitridae; genus Harpia; species Harpia harpyja. The sequence continues at coordinate 17,575,942 of NC_068942.1, read as the reverse complement.
ATGGCAAAGCAATATTTTTACTATGACTGATATTCATAGTGAATGTTATGGGAGAGACTACCTGTCTAAATTCTGCTTAGGTTGGGATTTGACTACCTAAAACTCACCTAAATAGCAGCCAGTATGCCAGCCTGCCTACGTGCTGCCTACTAACATTATCAGTACAACAGACATCCAATTAATTTGATGATTCCCTATCCAGCCTCCAAGTTACATGAAAACAAACTTACCCACTCATGCTCAGATGTGCCTGTTTTGAGAAGACAGGCACCTATGTCCTTCTTGGTGCTCTGATGAGGTCTACGTTGAGTTGGAAGGGCATCTGAAATCAACCCAACTTGGATAAGAAAGGCATGATCAAGAATAACAGTAGTGCAAAACTTCTGTATAACAGTGCAAGACCTTGGGAACTCACTTGGGAAGCTGGGAGCTCAGTATCCTAAATACTGTTAGAGCTCAGGGAATCCACTTCTCCCTCTTATCAAGAATGTTAGCAAATTTCTAAAGTGAGTGTTGCCAAAAGTGTCTTGGGCAAAAAGGAAGTGTAGGAGACACTACCAGGAAGGAAAAGGAAAACCGACACCAATATGGCAAGTGGAACATTCCCTTGGGTAGGGGTAAAACTGAGATTGATACTCTAATGTCAGTCTCATGTATAAGGTCTCCAGCAGAACACTCAGTTTGAAGAAGAGGGTCAGCTTATCTCACAAACATCTAGGTTTTGGGAAACTTTCTACTACTTTGAGGCTAAGGTTCATCTCCTCAAGCTGAGTAGCACCTAAAATGCAGACTTTTCAGCTTCTTGGTTGGCTGTTTTAACCAGTTGACTATAGGAAGTAGATGTACTGCACTCCATTAGAAATGGACAGACTAAATCCAGGGCTGAAAGAACTCCATTTCCTCTCTTTAGGAACCTGTTTAGGTTCCTAAATTCTCAGTGGAAGAGGCAGATATCAGGGTCTTCCTGAACAGCATGGATTGCCTTCTGGAGATACTTTAGAATTACTCCAAAAGTATCAGAAAGTCTGGTTTAAAAATGTTCAGTGTCTACTTTAAATTGGCTAAACCCCATTTAGGAAATAATGCAAGTTCTTCCACAGGGTGATGTATCCCATCCTAAAATTGCCATGTAAGGCAAAAGGGGTGAATAATTTCCTCCGGAAGCACTTGACTCTCTTCATTGACTAAGAAGACCTTAAGTTAGGTGGAATGATTCTTGTGCCCTTAGGTCAATCCCCTAAAATTTCAGTCAGGTACTGTGAAATTAGGCTCCTTGATAAGACAGTTTAGTGTCATCCTTAATTTCTGTGGTATGCCGACTGCTTAAATATTTCACCCAAACTACAGTGATTCTGAGACGTGAAAATGTGTAAGAATAGTTAATGGTGAAGTAAGGAAGTATATTTGCACTTATACCAGTTGCTCCCGTCACTGTGTGTTGACATTGTATATTTCAGTACCTTGGACTAATGCTCCTCTTTTTCAAAGGAAGATGAGGTGCTGTCTGTTTTTTGGGCCCATACTCGGGACACTCATTCCAAAATTTTAGACCTGATTTCTAGGTCCCCTTCAGCCACTGGACAAGGGTCAGACCCATGTTCTCCAGGCTCATGAAAGTCTTACTACACCTTCTGACGGAGGCAACACTCTGAGGGTGCCAGATACCACCTCTTTGGTCAATATTTGAATGGCGTGCAAGAGTGATGTGGCAATGAGAATTTCTACTCGATTAGCAAGTGAGGCAGACATTCTTCTGTTGAGGAATTCTTGCGGTGCTTATGTATTTTACATTAAGGAGAATAAAATACACAAGAACCCTTCAAGTTTCTGTTTAACTCTTAGCTGAAATGTGGAAACTCAACTATTTAGGTGAAACTTACTTTTTAGGAGTTATTTATTGCTATGTTTCATGGCAGCTGGCCTCTGATATGAAGGAGTTTTGCAATTTTCCTTTTCAAATTACTCCCTATTCAGAATAAATAAAATATTTCTAAGGTAAAATAATTTTAATTAACTTAACTTTATAATCAATTTGCCCTCATTGTTTAGTATATGACTTCTTCATTTTGCTCTTTTAATAAATTACACCTTTTAGGAGGGAGAAGGAGAGCTGGGCCCTGTTGGGTCATTCAGGCACAGAAGCATGCCGGCTGTCTTTTTTTACTCTTGTTCAATGCTATGCAATTTTATGAATCATCATGTTTTGTTGTGCCACCTGGATATCCAGAGGAAGTTCAATCTTCAAAATACTGTGACAAACTCTTAAGCAAAAGGCTGCTAAAATTAAAGAAACTAATGACACAGCATCTGAAGTAGTCAACAGTTTCTTAACATTGTTTAAGGACTGGTTTCCATCATAAGTACAATTTTCTATTTTTGTTACGATTGTGTTTTGTGAAATGTTGTGTGTTATTTTTTCCTCATCCATCTCTGTCTTTATCCAGAGCATAAAGAAGCAATTGTAAGGCTAAAATAGACAGCTAACATTTTCCTGGCCACTGAATATATATGAATTCTGATTTATTATTATGACATTTAAGCATACAAACATTAATCTATGCATACAAATACCAGAACTTAATGAAAAACAGTCTGTGATTATTTTTGTAGGATTTAAAAATATAACTTTTAAATTTATTTAAAATGAAACATTTTGCTTGCCTTCTCTGGCATTGAATAATAATGACATTTGATAGATTTAAAAACTATTTCTAATGGTATGTTTTTCTTTTTGTTTGAAAAATTTAGCTTTCTTCTTTATTATTCTACCTTAGGCTCTGGTTTTCATCAATAAACTAGAAATCTTTGATCAAAGGAAATTGCTGAAAAGCTGTGGAAAATACTTTGATAAAAAATAAAATTGACCAGAGACTTCCTAAGAACTGCGTATTCAAATGGTTCTTTTGCAAGAGGCATTACCTTATAGCTACTTTTCCTATACTATGCATATTGATTAGAGATCTATTGTGTTTCACCTTGATTAGTATTTCACTAATCTGGGGAAGCAGGGAATGAATAATAAGAATCTAATAAAATTATGGAAAGTCTGTTTATATAGATTATGCCAATTGACAGAAATTATCCTTTGCGATGTAGTGAATACCTCATTAGTAACTCCTCAGAAGATTATGGATCTCGTAATGCTTACTTTGCTCATATTGGGCTGCTGAGCCTTTAAATAGTCCAGAGACTCCATCACTAATTATTCCTTATCACCTACCATCCGGCATTCCAGGCCCTGTCTTCCTTCATAGTAAACCCAGGAAAGCTTTTTAGGTAGATTTTCTGACAGTGTATACTTCAGAACAGCCATTTACTTTTTCTTTTGTCTTTTTAATAATTGTCAGAAAAGCTTTTGCCATTTTCTCTTTTGCTGTCTTCAAGTGTCAGAGCTAGGTTTGAATGGTCTGTCTCCTGGGATTTATTAAAATAAGTACATTTATCTACTTACCCTTTCCTGTGTCTTCTTTGATGGGTTTCTCTCCCTGTCTTCATTTTCTCTTTCATATTTCTTACCTCTCCACAATATGTGTCTTGATATTTCCTCATGAGACTTCCCCCATTGTTGTCCCAAAACTTGTGGGATCGTTCAGCTGGTGTGCAAGCCAATAGCACACAGAGTCAAGGTATTAGCTGTTTATTGCCGGTTCTGTGCAGAAAGGGGTGCTAGGGGGTATCCCAGCAAAGCTAGCACACCCAGCACTAAAACGGTCATTCATTTATACATTGTAATTACCATATTAATTGTTTATAAACTTTTACTGGTGCCCATAATTCCGTATCTTAAAGTGGATTGGTGTATAGTGTCCTCATCTTCATTTAAAGGTGCAGTGTCTTAATTTTACTACGCAAGCGCAGTGGGTGAGGGTCTCCAGGTGGAGGTGGGTATCCTGACTTCTAGAGGTGTGGTTTTCATATTATAATTAGTTAAGTTCACCTTTTTTTTAGCTGATTCATGTGGTATAGCCAAGCTTCTTGGGCAACCAGCCCACTAAAGTTTCTGGTTCCTAATTTTAGGTTGATTTGTTCCTTCTATTCCATTGTCTTGTCAAGAGTTGCTTACCCAAGTGATTTATATCGATTATTTATCTTTTGTTCCCTAAGTTTGTAAAAAATTATGACCATAAAGATTTCGATATCACCATGAGGACACCAAAAATGTCACATGGCAAGCTTTTTATACACCAGGAGGCCTCTAGTACAACTAAAATAAAATATGAAACCAGTGACCCTCCATGAAATTCAAAGGAGTTTTACCAATAAGTAGGTAATAAATACACAATAAAATTACAGCATATGCGTTAAGAATATTGCCTGTTCATCAGAAAATAAGAGAAGAACAAAAAATACTAGAATATCTGTGGTGTCTGGAGCAAGGAAGACTCACTTTCAATGGAAGAGAATCAGGTTATGGAACTTTACACAAGCTAGACATATGTAAGTCCATGGGGCCTGATGAGATGCAACTATGAGTGCTGAGGGAGCTGGTTGATGCCATTGTAAGGTTACTCTTGTTTTATCTTTGAAAGGTATTGGTGATCCAGAAAGGTTCCTGGAAACTGGAAGAGAGTAAATGTCACTCCTGTCTTCAGGAAAGGCAAGAAGGAGGATCTGAGGAATTGAAGGCCAGTCAGCCTCATCTCAATCTCTGAGTCGGTAATGGAGCAACTAATCCTGGAAAACATTTCCAAACACATGAAGGACAAGAAGGTGATCGGGAGTTGTCAACATGGATTTATAAATGGTCACGTTTGACCAACCTGATAACCTTCTATAATGAGGTAACTAAGGAGAGGAGAGTAGTGAATGTTGCTTATCTCGACTCTAATAAGGTGTTTAACACTGTCTCCCACAGCATCCTTGTAGATAAATTGACAAATTACAGATTAGATAAGTGGGCCGTGAGGTGGATTGAAAACTCGTTGAACAAGTGGGCCCAGAGGGTTGTGATCAGCAGCACAAAATCCATTTAGAGGCAGGTCACAAGTGGGCCAATACTGTTCAGCGTCTTCGTTAATGGCCTGGGTGATGTGACAGAGCACACCCTCAGCCAGTTTGCAGATTGTACAAAACTGCGAGGAGTGGTTGATACACCTCAGAGGTGTGCTGCCATTCAGAGAGACCTGAACAAGCTGGAGAACTGGGTAAAAGAGAAATCTTATGAAGTTCAGCAAAGGCATATAAAAAGAAACTGGATAGAAAGCAGCTTTGGAGAAAAAGACCTGGGGGTCCTGGTGGACAACAACCTGAATGTGAGCCGGCAGTGTGCCCTCATGGCAAAGAAGACAAACAGCATCCTGGGCTGCATGAGGGGGGAGTATTGCCAGCAGGTCAGGGGAGGTGATCCTTCCCCTCTGCTCAGCAGTGGTGAGGCACATCTGGAGTACTGGGTCCTGTCCCTCATGTAGAAACTGACATATTGTAACGTATTTTCCTACTTTAAAAAAAAATATCATAATTTCATAGGATTTTCACCACTGACAGATATCTCACAACTTTTTCTTGTAATCTTCCTATTTTTTTCTGTTTTATTTATTTATTTAAAAATCTTATCACTTTACTCCATTAATCTATAAAATCCCATTTCCCCTTGAAATTTATACCCTTCAGCTATGTATAGCTTTTCAGCACATTAAGTTTCTGTGGTTACTAAACGAAGCTACATAATACTAAGAATGACTTTTTTTTTTTTAAATGGCCTCTATTTCATACCAGCAAATTGTTCTTTCACTAGAAGTGTTTAAATACCTAAGTACCTGATTGTGCCCATATATCTGGTGTGTACAGCGTTAAATGCTTCAATTATTTAATCAAATAAACTACAGGTAAAAACTCTACTTGCAGGATTATGGACAGAAATACCAAAAGTCTACTAAGCTGTTGAACTCATAAAGTTATCCCATGCATCTGACAATACAGTCAAGTGTGAATAAAGCATAGAATGCCACGGACTGAACTATTTTCAGTGAAGATCTCAAAAGTGTGGACTTCTAATAATTATTTCTAGAGTTAAGCTGTATATGTTACGTCTCTCTCTCTTTTTCTCTGTTCACAAATAATCAAGCCAACTTTGGACTATGCTGGTGTAAAAGCAAAGGAAGAATAAGACAGCTTTAATCATGATATGTTGCCTTGAGAGACAACTACCAAGGAGGGACAGCAGGAGATGAACTACAAGTGCTACAAATAAGCCTCAGACTGGACCTGTGAACACGAGAGAAGTTACTGGCCTTACATCTGGCTCTAAACTTCTGTTACTGAGTACAGTTTGATACCTAGACCTGTTTGTCGGCAGGTTATTTAATCAGTTAAGTCAAAATGTTAACATCTTGACATTAAGGGCCTGACAGTAGAGTGGGCCATCCCATCCTGCTTTTTATGCAGTATATTTGAAGGTTGCACTCCGCAGCAGAAGTCTGAGAAATAACTTGGAAACCAATCCAGGTGGATTTAAACCTGAATATGTGGCAAATACATGTAAGGATTCCTCTCCATGAAGGGACTGCCCACCCAATGTACCAGATAAAATTTAACTTTGCTGAACTCACAGAGCCCTGAATCCTGGCCCAAAATACCTTACTTTCCAAAAGTGACAATATTTTGTCCATCTCATTTTTACAACAAGGGATGAAATCTCTGAAGGAGATGTTCTATACCTTTCTCAGCCTTAGGGGGACAATACTTGTGTCAAGGACCTTTGCTAAACAGGCAACCAGGAGGTACCCTGAATGGGTGTGATTTTCTGAAGCTGAGTGTCTCTGCAAAGTCAATAACAAGAGCTCTGAGTGCAGGAAGGAGTGCATGAGAAAGCATGTCCTCAAATGGAGGGGTATAGGAATAGGGATCTTAGGACTGCCCTGTTTTCCAGGGCTCCCTCTATTTTTTTGCCCCTCACTGCCCAAGGTGAGATGTGTTTGAGTTCCACAGGAGAAGGCTGAAAGCTGAAGATGTCCCCTTCTCAGATGTATCCTTGTGACTACAATCAGACACTTGTTTCCCCACTGCTTTCCCAGACTAATGAATTTTGCATTCCTGGCTACACAGCAGCTCAGCCTCAGGAGAAGGAACATAAGAAGTGCCTCATTCGGATTATTCATGACATCGTGGTTAGGTCACTCTCGAGGGTTATAGGAGAGGTGGATTCAGACCCCTGTAAGACGATCAGGGCTGGGAACACAAACCTGTCATTTCCTTAGTGAGCACTCAAACCACTAAACTATTAAGCATAAGACAGTGTCACCTTTACCAGATATCTTTCTCGGAAGAGGGCTAAAACACTCTGGATCCTGAGTGGATGGAAGCACCTAACATATTCTATTAATTTTCTACACTCTCAGTGGAAAGATAGACACTTAAAATAGGAGTGGATTGCCCTCTGCTTATCTTCAGAGGCACTCTCTCTCTTTCTACTATGGTAGGCAGACTAACTCATCAGCCCCCCTTCTAAGGCCAAACATGGTTTTGGGCATCAATACCTAAATTAAGCACCTAAATGAAGTGCACAAGATTATATCCAGGGAAATTAAATCTCTTCAGAAATGCCTACTATGCGAGGAGAGTGACATTTGAATTTACTTTGCCAGAAAAATCCTTGGGGAGTTCTCTGCTGAGACATGGGAGTACAGCAGCATCACTTTTGACCCTGACCAATACTGAGTTGTTCAAACCTATTTTGCTTGGGTCTTGCTAGCTCAGGCATCCCCGCACAATACCCCATTGCGTGAGAAGCTTGAGAATAGCATTTGTCAACTTGATACCAGGAGCTAAGCATCTAAATCTATACTTATGTACGCAAGAAGTAATGAGTTATTCAGAGGCAAAGGGCAGGCAGAGCCCCTGTCAACTTAATGAATATCTGGGGTACAAATGACCTCTGAAAATCAGGCCATTTATTTTAGCATCTAAAAATAGATTCAGATGTTTAATTTTGCATATTCAGGTTGGAAAATTTTGGCTAGAGAGTAAATTAATTGCCTAAGGTCACACAGCAAGTCAATGTATAATGAGAAAGTAATAATGAGTGAAGAAAAAAAGGTATTTTTAATCTCTGTGGATTTATTGAATCCCAAAACTCTTTTCATAAAACTAAAAGTCTTCTTGAATATCTCTCTGTATTTTTTTTTAATTGTGGCTTAGCGTTCTTATTTAAAATGCATTTTTTTAAGATGAAAACAATATTTTTCTCCATGTTTAACCCTGATTGGTGGTATCTTCTTGTTGCTATGAAAACAAAAGGTTCAGTCAAATCTTCAACAGCAGATATTTTGTTGCAGAGGTAGTTAATGAATGAGATATTTGATTACAAAGGGATAAGTAACCTCTCTGTAGCCTGCAATTAACATTTAACTTGATATGGCCAATAAGCCAAATGAACGGAGAGTAAACTGAATAAAAAGGATTTTTCTCTCATTAGGGGTTCATCACACACATATGCTAGCAAAGCACACTGTTGTGATTGGTGATTTTGTTTGCAGATTCGTATAAAGCTAAGCTTTCATCTGGTCAAAAAGAAATAAAAGAATCCACTTGCCCTCTGGAGAGAAACAATATTTTAAACTATTCAGATTTCAAGTGTGTGAAGATAATTTATAACAGTCAAGTGCATTATTAGGCAATATCTCAGGAAGTTAGTCACTGAGTTCCTGTTAAAATCCTGTGAGACTGGAGTGCCTAATTCCCTCATATGCTTTCTAGTTTTAATGAGTTCTTGCTTACACACAGACACAGACACAGACACAGTGAATGGTATCTGCTATATCCTTTTCATGCAACTATAAGCTAAACCCTTAGCAATATACTCTGATTCAAAATATATAAAATATCTGTCTAAAGCAGTTATGCTGTTCAAAGTCAGCTTCACTATGCCTTTTTCCTAGTTCACAGAACTTCTTAAAGCTTGTTTATCATAAACATAGAAATAAAGATAGAATGGTCCCCACATTAAGGTTTGAGGCTTGGGAAATACAGGTTGAATCTTTTCCACTGCTGCCAGCTTCCTGCATTACCTTGGCCATGTAATTTATATCATGGCATTAAAGACCACACACTTTCCTTAGTTGAAAGAGAAATTTGAGTTTGCAAGATTAACTTTTTCTTGATTTTAAGGTTGATTTTTCCTGCTGTGAACACAATTCTAAGAGAAAATGAAAAGAAACAAAAGCCCAAACTGCTAATTTCATGAAACCCTCACTGACAGTATTAAGCAAATAGAAGAATAACATCTGTCATAATTTTGTTCTCTAGAATTCTGTAAATATACTTTTTCTAGTTCATCTCCCTGATCCTTTTCTCTATATTTCTTCACTGACTTACTCTTTTCAAAATTTCTTCTTCTTTGTTTCAGGACTCACCAGGGTGGACTTTAGTATTAGGAAGCGATTGGAATCACTGTGGTAAGGGATCAGTTTTATATGCTAGGCCTTCCATGCAAAAGATATGCAAATAGTCAATACCAATCATTGCCTAAACATTTAAACATTGTATATACTGAAGGGAAAGTACAAGAACTGCCACTTCTTTTATATAAGTTCACCATAATGGGTCTTTTCATCAAGGCCTTGATTCTGCAGAAAGGATGCAACGCTTGGCTAAGACTCTGTCTTAATCAGTGAACAGTCATAAAATTGTTGACCACTGGCACCACTTCATTCTGGCATGTGGACCATATATGGCCTTGTGCTGGCTTTCTTTGCGGGAATAGATCTCAGCAAGCTGGAGGAAAATGAGGGTTCCTTTGTTCCTACATGTCAGTTGCTTTGTTCATAAACTGAATTTTCTCATTGTAACTGAGTGTTCAACACTGTTTTTACTGCATTTTTATCTGTGAAAGACGTGTCTTGTCTCAGAGCTTGTGAAAATGAATACATTCCCAAATTAGGTATCACCTCTCTGGTGTTCTTCATTATGAGCCATACTTGTCCTGGCTATCACTCCAAGACATAAGTGTTTGTTTAAGCCACATTAGCTTGTTCGCTTAAATGAAACCAACAGTAATGTTTTAAGGGGGTTTAATGAAATAGATTTTCGCTATAGTTAATGGACATGGTTTAAAATGAAAATTTGCTGCCTTTTGATAGAGAAGTAAAGGACTGGCATTGGGTAATAATGCTCAGTTTGTGGGGCTGCTGTGTGGTTTCTTTGGCCCTCCTGGAGGTATCCTGTGGTTTCTGAATTGAAGAAGTAATTGACTCCTAATGATTCAGCCAGAGTGAGCATGAGGTACAAACCACTACCGTTATGGTTATGAACATTATTGCTTACTCACAGCTTTAAATGTGAGTCATCATTAGTTGAAAGGAACACAGAAATCCTGTGCTTTTCTCTCTCCACATCTTCTATTTCTTTTTATGCTTAAGCATTAAAACAGTTTTAAGTCTCATCTTTTGAAGCCCATCTTTAACACTGTGTTTTGTCTGTCAGTGGGGGACTAAGCACAGGACTGGACATAAACCTTTAAGACAAAAGATATCCAGTTGCAGAACTTGTTGCTAATACTGTCCTCAGTCCTTTGTGGTATCCAAAAAAAGGATTTAACAGGTGACCTAAGGGCAGGCTCCTTTGGCCAAGTCAATAACTGCGTTGAGTTGGTCTATGTTGAATTGTGTTTGGTGGCACAAATTGTTGTGTCCCGTAGGGAGATAAAGACATGAAAATGGATTCATTTTACATAAAACTTAGAGATGGATTTTTCTATATTCTTGAAACCAATATAAAATCAGAAGGAAATAGATTTATAATTTATTTATAGTAGTAGTTAATGTTAAGTGAATGAGTGATTACAATATATTACAATATCATTTTAATAATATATTTTGCTACTTAAATTTTAACAAAATATAAATAAACAGGCACAGAAAACTGTATCACAGTGCAAAGCATCTTTTATGTCATTGTCAGTGAGTGATTCTACCTTTATTGCTCTTTGATTATTTTTATATAAAATTTGTGCTGTTTAGCAAACAAAAGAACAAAAAGACTTTTTTTTTCTACTTGCCACCACTGCAAACTAAATCCAGAATATGAAAGTGAAGCTACAAGGCTTTTTTTTCTTGTTCATACCTCATCCCTGACAATAAATATTCTGAAGGGCAAAAGTGGTCTTAAATTACAATATTGGCTTTCTTCTGTTTTATGAATTTTACTTCGGGTTTCCAGTGTAAGTCTATGCCTTCAATGGGGCTACACAGATGTATGTACCCAGGAGTGTAATTTGTACACTCAGGCTGAAGAGTGAACCTGCCACAGGAATTTAATGCTGTGGATTGATGCGTTAAAAAAAAAAAAAAAAATCCCTTTCTTAGAGCTCTCTGCTTCTGTAGGACTGTCACCGGTAAAAAGTAAAAGCTAGTCTATGTCAGTAAATGGATATTATACTGAATACACACGGGAAGAGTCACTGTGCTGAATAGAATAGGGGCAGTTTTAGTTGGAGATATTAGAGTTGCAGTTTAGGTTTTCAACTCTGCATGGGTCAATAACAGTAATTAGTTCTATTCCATTACATTCTTATACTGGTTTGCTCACCATAATACCTGAGTGCATAATGTAAGTACTGCGTGGTGGAATGCAATAAACATTGTGTTGGTGTGTTTCATTTCCTTTTGCCATCATCTGCGTAGTTTAAGATTAAGATATACTTAACATATAGACACATTGAATCAGGATGCAATTTCAATTAGACAAGACAGGGTGAAGAAGCATAATTTGTACTCGGTGAGGACATAGGGGAGACTTAAAATTGCCCTAGGGTTCTGTGAGGGTTCACAGTTTCAAGCCAGCTTTCAGAAAACTTTGCTTCCCCTTCAGATGAATTTCACCCTCCTCGGATCTGTGCCAGAAGGACACAGTTCTCAGCTATTGTCTCCATACCAGAGCTTAGTTAATCTTCTAGCCAGACTGGTTCCAGGTCATTGAGTGCCTGAGAGAGATACAGTCTGTGACACTGACCATGATTGAAACCAGAGGCACTTTTAGGCAGTGAGGCAATCAGGGGTAAAGGCAAGAAAATGGAGTTTGCCCACATTCATTGTCAGCAATATAGACTTTACCCACTTCTTTCAGCCTTGCCTGAAAGACAAAACAAACCAGTGAGATTACCCCATTTCACCACAGGCTTTAGTCTTGTTCTACTAGGCGAAAGCCAGAGGCCTCAGTGGAAAACAAATGACAGCTTCACTGATAAAATTACAAATGAGAAAATTACTGCTCTCTACACCCTGCAGCTCCTTTTCCCTCTTCTGTATCTTTCTGCTCTTTTCCTCTGCAATCAGCAGCAGCACCAAAGGATAGCAGTACATTGTGGTTTGCAAAGATCACTGCAAGCTGGCTGTCTCTCCAGCAAAGCAGAGTATGCTGCAGGCATGCCTCCTGGCCAGCTGGTTGGTGCTCCAGAATTTACCGTCCACATCATGGGGTGGTAATGGCTCTGCTGTGGTTGGGGTGAGGAGGGAACTGGACAGAGCTAAAACATTTCAATTTACATAGGACTTCTTATTATTGGGTCCTGGCAACTCACCAAAAACCTTAATTGTCATGTCGGTTTGAATTGAATTAAAAGTTTATTGTTTACCTAGGACTTCAATATTTCAAGATATTAAGTGTTTGCTCTTCACTTAGGGCATTGTCAATATCCCCATCACTACATGCTGTACATGTAGTATACATTCACGAAAGGATTGTCCTTACTGTTTTAAGTATGTCCCTCTAGGTTCCTCTTTTATTGTTCCAATATTACCTCCCAGAGCTTCTGTATTCATCTATATACAGAAACCAATGTTCTTCACTGTAATTGCAGACATCACAAAAATAATACGGAATCTATATGAAATCATCCCACTCACACTTGTAAAGAATGTAATTCTTATGTACGGACATAACGTAAGGCGTAATTTCTTTTTGTATTTTTGTATCCAAAATTTGCTAACAAAACTTGCTTGCAAAGGCTGACACAGTATTGTGCCTTTTCTTTTTCTTAGTGTATATGCGTATACCATTATAATCTTGCTGAGCTGTAAAGGAATCTGACCACAAGGTTATATCTTACTTGTTTCTTACATAGCAATGGTACACTTAAAATACACAAATAAAACAGTTGTTACCTCAAGGAGCTCAAAATTTGTGAAAAAAGTAATAAGATGATTCCTTTAAAAAATAAATTTCATAGTGGCATAGGAAGGGCAATTACTTGCCATGATTTAAGGTTTGCCACCTGTACAAAAGAACTGAGTTGCCCATAAATATTTAGAATGTAGGAGGTAAGAGCATAAGTACTAGTAAGCATTAGATAAGTACAAAACAGGTCAGAAGGAAGAAGATATAAATGTGCAGGAGAGAAAGCATGGAGGGCCATGGCTGGAGTGAAATGGAACTAAGACTAAATTAGCCATCATACACTTGATGACTGCAAATTATGAAATGGAAAGAGAAATTAATTGGAAAGAGAAATATGCCATTCCCTCGCTATGTAATCTCATCTACTTTATTACATATAAAATCTATAGAAGCTTACAGATGATATATATATACTGTGTTAGTGAAACATATACATCTAAACTAAACGTGGAGAGGCTTAAAAAAAAAACAAAGAAAAAACCAAACCCCACACCAAAAAAAGAATTGGTGCAGAGTTTAAATGGCTTATAGTTTATCTGAGTATGTATTTCTTTTTTCTCTTAATTTACTTAACCCCAATCCCATTATTTTGTATCCCATTGTCACAAACTGAGGAGGAAGCAAGGAGGTAAAGTTGGAGAATCCAGAGTTTCAGACCCAACAATTCATGCCTGGCTTTTCAGGCAACTCAAATCCATCTATAGGTGTTTAGCACAGTATTGGCTTCTTTAGGACCTCTTCTATCAACTCATCAAAACCAAGATAGCTCAGGTACTGCTGTGCGAGGGCAGTTAGCAGTTGACTGAGAGCTTTGTGAGCCTCTAAGGGTCTATGATTCAAATATTTGTCCAGCTGGGTCTCATGTGGGAGTTATGTGACAACATGCTCTCCTATGTGAGTGCCCATACTTTCTGGTTCAAGCAACTTGGAAAACAAACACAGAAACAGCAGTTGGGACAGATAACCCATTGGTTTTTCTCTATATATTTAGCCCTTGTCTTCATGCCCTCCTGGAGCTGACGCAAAAACTTTTAGCTCTGTTTAAATGTTTTGAGGAATGAAAGTATTACACTATTCTGAGAAGAGTAAAGATACATGCTCATCTTTCCTAGCACCAGTTAGCCTATTCAGATTTGCTGCCATGCAGTAGTGAAGCATGCTGCTCTCAGGGAATGCTAAAAAGTATTTGACAGGCTGCATGTCAGTTAAGCACATCATTATAAACACTTTCTATATTCAATTTTAATATTGTATCTTTCTGTTACTAAAGGGTAAAAATCCTTTAGTATTAGCTTTTGTATCATGTGACCAAAGTAAATAAAGTAAAAATAATCAATCAGATACAGAGCAACATGTTCATACTAAAGGCATTAAAGGATGTACTGTTTGATATTATTTAATATTTATACTATTTGATAACAGCTATTTCCTCCACAGGAAATATGAACAAGGAGACCAATGATAACAGCCACTGCACTACAGGAGAAGGCTTTCAGTACCATTTATAAATCATATTGTGCCGTCTGGGGAGCCCTACAGGTACTATATTGAAAGCCTATAATGCATTAGAAACCTTTCAGTTTTATGCATTTAATGTTTCTCCTTGGTTTGCTCTGATTTGGAAAATAGAAAGCACAAACTTAAATATTTTGAGTGCTTCTAGACTCTGATCATATTGCTAAAGGTGCAATTTTATTGTTTTATTTGCAATACAGGACAAATACATTCAATGAAAGCCAGTAAAGTAACAAAGAGCCATTCAGCAATTGTGTGAGTGTTTTGGTAGAAGCACACCCAGTGTTTGAGAAATATGGTTCTGTCTTGTTGTTTAGTGATGTCACATTTCTTGTTTCCTGGATCCTTGTATGTTTTACCCCAGCAAACAAAGACGAAAATAAAAGGAAGAGATGAAAGAAAGCAAACTGAAGTGACTCGGTACAGGGAAAAATAATAGAGAAAACCAGAACTAACCTAGGAAGTTTGCTTCATACTGAATTTGTGCCATTTTAAGTTTTAGTTCTTTAACCCATAGTATTGGTCTCTTCAAAGGAGTGAAATACTTTATCTTCTTGACAGAACAAATTGAGTGGAAAATTACATAAACCCCTCAGCAGATGTTCTTTCCCACATTGTTTGGGAATTTATCCCCATTACACAGTGCTTCTAAGGCCTATGCCAAGCTGAATGGGGACATTAGCAAACTTGAATATATGTTTAGGTGAGTAGTAAGCAAATATTCTCTTACCACCTCCTTCTTATTTTTCAGTGCCAGTCAACTTCACCATGGTCTTCTAATATGTTTCTATCAAGAGTATCTCTGTGTAGGTGCTAGACATATTATATCTCCATTGCAAATCCAATAAATGAGAACCTGTTTTTTTCACTGAAGCAAAAGCCAAAGTCCAGACCTCTATAAATTCAGTTTGCTATAATGAATGGGTCTTGGAGTCAAAGCTGTCAGGCAACAAACAACAGGAAAAAATAAACCAATTCCAGTTCCTACTGCCTGCAACATATCTATAGCTGTATAGCATACTAATCTCTGCAAATCAGATGGCATCTTCAAAATTATAATGCACACCAGCAAGTTAAGCATCTGTATAACAATAAGATTTGTCATCCATCATTCAGTGAACAGCATAAGGCAACTTACTGTCATCTAGTGCCAAGTAACATCTATCTAGATTGTCTGCCTGTCCATCTGACTCTAAACTCTGCTGCAATCTTTGATCCATTATTTTTTTTTCAATTCTTATTTTTGAGTGTTCTGGTAAAGCATCCATGAAGTTTGTGAATGAAAACGACACATGCTATAATCAATGCACAGTGAAAATCTATTCAATAAATATCCATTATCCCTGTTTATTCAGTAGCAAATATAGTGAATTTCACCATTGAAAGTCCCAGCAGAATAGCAAGGGAGATTTATAGCCCAAGCCCAAGAAGATACCTCTGCAGCTGAAAAGTGCATGAAGAGATGCACAGGAATCTGGGGATAAAATAACAATAATCCCATGCTCTGGGGTGCATCCACAAAGAAATTAGAGACTACCTGCAGAGAAAAACGCCTCAGCTCTTCTCCCTGCACTTCCTTGCCCCTAAAAATACATCGTGAATTGGGACAGCAGAAAAAAAGAGACTGAAGAATTGCAACAAGAGATGAACGGTAGTGGAAGTTTTCTCCACTGGGATTAATTAGTCTTCTTCTGCCTAGGAAGAATGGAATAAAGCAGATTCATTGGATCTGAGAATTGGACAGAGCCTGATGTTTTTAAATAGAAGCAGTAATTTACACAGGAGAATAGTCAGGAGAAACATGAATTCCTTCTACAACAGATAAATGCTGTTTGTGATGTTTCCAGTAACAGACCTAAAGGAGATCATTTTGGAAATTAAACCTTACTGCACTGATTGGCGGCTACTCTGAAATGATTCCTGGAATACTTTCTTGATGAGGTGAGATTACCAGCAACATTGGTGCAAAAACCAATATCACCATTACATAAAAAGGACATTTTCAACAGTATCAGTATCAATCCAGGGAAGAAGAAATAAATTTCTACTGAATTAATTGTAAGTAAGAATAGTTATCATGATCTTAATCTGATATTATTAGGGAGAAACACAGAAGATACACATCATGTTAAAAGGGATAGTAAAAGCAAATATATAAATCGTTATGTTCAGAGATCTCAGACCTCACTGTGGTTATTGGTCTAAGTTTTACCAGTGTAACTGTATGGGTCATTATTCTCTAGTAGCACCTAAAGGGAGTTGTGTTAATAAAGGTCTGTTATTCACACAGTGGTTGCAAAGAGTTAATCCATTTATCCATGATAGAAGAGTTTTCCATTTTCCCTTCAGTCTCCCTCAGCCGCTCAATGCCTGAAGACCACAGGCCCCTCTCTTGCTCTGACTCAACCAGGAGGCCAGTTGCCTCCCTGGAAACTCTGCTGGAGGCTGACGATGCAATCACTTAACAGTCACAGATCCAGTTAAAATGGAACACATGAATGCAGTCAAACCCTTTTTAGCAGTCTCATACTCAAAGCAATGTCCCACTCCCTGCCAATCTGGAGGTCCCAGACTGTTACCAAAACAGGCCTCTAGCTTAAGACCAAGAGGGTCTAAAAGAATAAGGAGGAAATGGTAAGCTTTTGCTACAATCGCCCCTACCCATAAAGATAAAGAAGCCAAAACTTCTGTTTGGAAAACTATGGTAGAGGTTTACTAACATCTCACGTGCAACTTAATTAACAGAATAGCAACTGTTGACAGGCAAGTTCAGGTGACGCAGCTGTCTTTTTGTTACCAGAAGTTAATTAGTGTCTTTTTTTTATGGCCTTTGTACTGGGACAAATGCAAGCTGTAAAATTTTCAAAATCATCAAAGTCCTGAGTTCAAAAGTGGCCCAGGCTCAGAAATGCAAAAGCATTTATGATATTTCTTCACTTCATGTGGCAAATTCTAGGTAACTTGATCGCTAAATCCTTTCCTGTTTGTGCACTTAAGTTGGATCCACAAAAGCACTTGTGCTGAAGACTACTGCTCCTTTAGCTTTCCTACTACAGCTGTTTGTCTTCCTCACTCCAAGCTGAACAGCCAATTGAGTTCGGTACTGGGGTCAGCATAAAACATATGGAAAGGCTTAGGTTCTTGGAAGACAGCAGAGATCATGCCAAGAGATGCCTGCAGTAATGGATAGGAGATGTCACAGGAACAGTATGTCATACATCCTGGTACGCTAAGGCATGCAGAAGGTAGCACAATTCTTTAGCCAGCTTTCATTGTTCTAAGCCATTTCTGGAAGTTTTCCAGTGACTGTTAAATATAAGAAGATATGCTCACTGATGATTCCCTGATCCCTAGACCAGTGACCTGGGCACTAGGCTATACAGACAGGCTGCAGTCTTTCTCTGGCCCACTGAGAACATTTTCTGAAAGAGTAGATTGTTTCTCCAATGGTAATTTAAAGGTTACTGTTTAAGAATTTCAGATAGCAGTTTAGAAGTCTAAGTAGGAAATTAGGCTGGATTTCAACACTGAATTAATTTTATGGATATTACTCAAAGTATCTTTGAGTTTGAATTGTTTGAAATACAGGACATAAGTTCTGTAAGGAGAGTTTATATGTTTCTACCTTATGTTATTGTGTTTTTCACTTTGGCCATGGAAAGAATGAGGTAAACTTCAAGAATCGTATGACAGAAAGAAAAGAAGTATTTGACTTTGGCCTGAAGCCTTCATCCCTGTTGCAACAGAATTTCTGTTGGCAAAACTAAAAAAAAAAAACAAAACTGAGCCCACACTGTACTAAATAAAATCTATACAGGTTAATTTTGACTAAACATTATACAGTTCCTGAAATAAAAGTAATAAAAGTAATAATTACGTATATCCTATGTGTTAGATACTCAAATGGTAGAACTTAGCTCTATTGTCTTCCAAAGAGATGCCAGTTTTCACCACCTGAATCTGAATGTCTGCTCTTTCTTTCCTTCTTTCTTTCTTTCTTTTTTCTTTTTTTTTTTGTATTAACTAGATCTTAGTCTAGCCAAAGTATAGAGGGGGCATTGACTGTAATGTGGAAATACTCATAGTCGATAAGGTTTTCTAAACATATATGTCCCATTTTAAATACATTTAGATCTCTACAGAGCCTAAATCTGGCAAAGCCAAAATTCTTTAAAAATGGGCTCCAGGTCATATAGGGGTGTTTCGAGAATTTTACTTACTCTACTCAATATATGTTCTCTACCTGTTCTGTAAAAGCAGTCATTTTTTTTCCTGTTTTAATATTCAGCATCCCTGAGGCTAGAAGATTATATGCAAACAATGTTAATAGCATAATTTCTCTCCATATTTCCAACATGGCCTGTCAATAAATCAGGTTTAAATAAATCCCAGTCCTGTAAGATAAGACAATGTTTGTGGTGTCTCCAGTTGCATTTTTGGATATTTATTATAAAATGTGTGTAGCATGCAGCATTGGAAATGAGTTTTGGTAGATAAAAAGAAACAAAAATTCTATCCCCTATAACCTAGGACAAATTCATAATTCAACAAACTTTAATATGGAGCTAATAGAGATAAGAACTCAAACTCAGTAGTATCATTTTTCAGATATGGTCCAGGTGATGCACATCCCTGCATGACTTCAGTTTTACCTACCGTTAATACTACATGAACAACCTACACATTATTTGCAAGTCTTTCCCCTTCCTCTCTACCTTATCTGCTTCTACACAGTAGCACCCTTAAAAACATCCCTTGCCAGCTAATTGTTTGAACCCACTCTAGGCCCCTCTGTAATAAAAAGCAATAGCATCCTGTGGGACATTTGTTTTATCAGCAGCCCTTTAGCTAACACTCAGAATGAAATCCTCCACTGACTCTCAGTTGCAATTGTGAGATTTTTTCCAGGCACTGATAGAGAAATAGAAATATTTCTGGTCAGTACACTGGCTCATTGTCTAGCCCTACAGCTACTGCAACATGTATAGTTTTTGAGCTCATGCTGAGGCCAGTGACAGCCACTTCATTTAATTCCTCATCTGATAGCCACATCTTTAAGTATCATAGCCCTCCATACCCGAACAGTAGCCTTGGATTGTTTTTCTGAAACCTTCAAAGAGGAACCTACTTTTATAATCTGCATTCAGCTGTGGGAGCGGGTACTCCCAAAATGACAAACCTGCACTCACCATTAATTTATTTTATGGTATTCAGTAAAGTATTTAACTTTCCTATCTTATACAGCTGTATCTTCGGGAGATTTTTTTAGCAGCTGACCAGTTTGTTACAGAAAGAGGTATCTTTTATTATGTCAACCAACTTTGATGGCTGAGCTGCTGGAAGGATAACCAGAATCCAGTTGCTGCGTCCTGCATAGTAACATCTTTGACCACTACTGCTAGATTCAAAAATCTACATTACAGAACTGCTGCTATAGCCCTACTAGCGTGGTGGTCAGATGTAGGATATGCTGAATAGATATTGGTGGTGAATGTCTGAGATAACCAACCTGCGTAGTCGTTAGCACTGTGTATTAGCTCTTTCAGGACACAGTTCATGATATCCTGAAGTAGGTGTCTGAAACAGGGAAGATAAATTACACCTCCTTTGAGTCTGCAGGGAGTCCAGGCTGATTAGTTTAAATGTTGATGTCTCTATTGTAGCTTCACAGAGATAGCAGAGAGGAGTCACGCTAAAGGCATGCCTGTTCAGGAGTAGTTATGCCATCTCTAATGTAATCCAAGCATGCAGAATTGTCTTCTGTTTATACAATTTTATCTACATCATAGATGTTAGCATAGCCGTTTTACCTGGAAACTGCATTTTTACACCCCACTTTTTATAACTATCGTAATAAACACTGCAGTGATTTTTTGGCCTGGTTTCCTTGCAAGATGAAATCAAAATGGATATTTTGAAAATAAAGAGCAGTGCTTCTTATGGACTTTCAAAATGAGCATATTCTTAGGGACAGGGTAGACAAAAGTATATTAGCCTGCCAAAAAAAGGACAAGTTTCTTAGCTTTATAAAGTTACCAATTACTTGTTGAACTATAACTAAATATAATAATAACAACAACAACAACAAAATCTGAAGGCAGAAAATGAAATCACTGAATAGCTATCTACCAGTCACATCATTCTAGGATATAGTTAGTTGATATACAAGCACTCATATTGGCTGTAAATAGTCAGGCATGCCACTTTGCCCAAAACTGTCAAAATCTACTTTGGCTATTACTAGCTCTTTCTATTTCCACCATTTTATAAGATTTTATCTCCTGTCTACAGAAGATAAACCCAAGCTAAGGATATGACATTTACATTCATGTTTCCTTGGTTGTAGCGGCTGAGTAGATTTATTCTATACTTTTGGAGCATACAGAATTAGAAAAGATTCCTACCGACTTCGGGTTTGCCTACACCTGAATGTTTCAAAATCAGTTACTGAGGCCTGGCTTTCATACCAGGCTGAAAACCCAAGAAAAATAATTTCCTAGGAAGGGTATTCCATTTCAATTTTGCTAGTAAAGTCATGGCAACTGCTGTATTGAATCAGATCAGATCCTGCCTCTAATCCAGGAACAGCTCTAACTGTGAGTAATGCCAGTTTCTTCAAAGAAAAGTTTCAAGAAACACTGTAGTGAGCCCCTATTTAATTATCTGCCTGATGAATGGCTCCTTTTCCCTCCTCTTTAAATCTCTGTTTATGCCTGAAGCACAAAATATTTCAATGTTTTCCAAAAGAGTTGCTTTAGTTTTGTTTTAGCACTTTTCACTATAGAGCTATATGTTTTTGTTGCCCATACACCTTTCTAAATCCTTTTAAGGATTCACCTGTGACAGTGAGTTCCATAGATATTTTTTTTTTAAATTACACATTTTGATCCATTCTGACTTTTCTACTTTGCAGTCTTATTGATTACCATTTGTTCTTGTGTTTTGAAGAAAGACAGATAGAGTTTTACAAAATAGCTTTTAATATGCCACAAAACTACACCAAAATCTTCCTTGTCCCAGTCCTATTTAAACTACATACTTTATACTTCTTATTTACACTTCCTATACACTCTCAATGTTAACCAGATCTAGAAGGAGAAATCCCAGAAATTGTTATCAGTTTGAAAGAGTTTTCCACTAAGTTAATGGAAAAATAGAAGTAGTGAATTTGAAGGAAAACACGAGTTATCTTTTATGAAATTCTGGATGTCTTAGGTAAGAAATAGATAGACATTTGAAGGAAAAAAAAAAAAAAAAGAAGAGTTAATAAGGGACAGGTAATACTGAAAGTATACTGATGTGGTGAGCTCTGTCCTTTCTGCCCCAAATGTCAGGTTCTGTCCTTCTCTTTTGAAGAAGGAGGAGCTGGGAAGAAGGGAGCTCTTGTTTTCTTGCTTAATCCAAGAAGTCAACAGGGGAACTCTCTTTTGGGAGCAGTGATGGTAAGGGATGTGGTCCTTGTACAGAAATTACGGAGAGAGCAATAGGCTCTCCTTTCTCTTTAACTCTAGGACTATGTGTTTGGGTGGCTTGGCAGACTCTCTCCATCTTTTCCTTCTACCTCAATCAAAATATGTTGGCTTAGATGTGTTTGGAATAATGAAATAAATGGACAATATAATTTGAACTTCTTAGGAGCACAAAAGTTTCCAGCCCTCCACAAACACAGGCAAATACCACATACTAAACTTCACTAGAAAGCTGTTCTGTTTTGCTTAGTGAGGACAGTTGGCTCTGGAATATATCCTTACAGCTCTTCACAAAGAGCCATGCTCATGCTCCTGCACTGAGAGTCAGCACCCCCCCTCACACTATGGTTACTGTGATTGTGCATGAGCTCAGTGGGAGGTAGGACGTACTAGCCTGGGCTTATCACGATTCCAACAGTATTATTTTTGGACCCTGAGCACAAGCAAACTACACTTGTAAAATGTATTATTTCAAAATGTTCAGCTTTCCTAAAAAGTGCTTCAAGGTAACCCAACAGGAAACAGGGTTTTCTCCAGATTTTTTGTGACAGTGGGCTGTGGGAATTATCACCTTCGGGGCATGTTCTCTAGTGCATGGAGCCTTAAAACTTGTGATAAAAAAGTTTCATTTCACTGAAGTGGGCACAGTCTTCAAAGGAGTCCATTGCAAAAGAGAGCACAATGACTTGAGCTGCACTTTCCATAAGCCCTTACGTAAATAGGTCATTAACTGGGCATTAAACACTTTGAAAGAGTTGGAAATTGAATAGGAGACTACTGAATGTAATGAAATAACTTCATTTAGATTTGCACAAGAGGAAACATTTTTCTTTTTATTTTGCTTAACCCTTTCAGAAATGTTGGTATTTCAGAACTTACAATTTTCATCAAAAATCCTTTTCAGGGGAAATTCTTCATCAAGAATCTCTGCTTATATTTGATTTTATAGGCTCTCTATATTTTCATTTTCTTTAGGCTTTAGTAAAATGATTCAACTTTCATTAAACTCTTTTGAGGAAAGGAATTTAATTTTAAAAAATTTCTCTTTTTTCCAGCTGACTCAAAGCCCAGGACTATGAAAATAGTGATAATCCTGGCAGTGAGTATTACTCTGTCAGTGTGCTTCTAAAGAAGCCATACGTCCATAATGTAGAGCCCTGACAGCACAGCTGTGTACTTCAGTCAGGGCAAAACCAAGGGCTGAACAGCTGTGACGGCAGAAATCTCTACTGTTCCTAGAGCACCTACGCCTAGACCAGCAGCACAGCACGTGGTACAGTTTTATTCTGCTTATAAAGGGCAGATTTGGCTGATACAGATGCATCCACACAGAAGCCCTTTGCCAGTGTAGTACTGAAGTAAAGCATTGCTACTGTAGGTATAAGCTCAGATTGTATGAGCTGCAGTCAAATGAAAAAAGTCTTGGGGAAAAAGGACTGTGCTACTAAATCACTCTCAAGCAGTTGTGAACGATGGTCATGGAGCCTGCCAGAATCAGGCTGATCTGTAGAGGAAGGTACAAAAGAAGGATCCAGAGAAAGCAGAGAAGGAGAAGGCACTGCCTCCTGAGCCAAGCACAGACTGTGTGTCTTAAAGAGGTGGAGCTGCAGCGGTGAGTGAAACCTGATAAACTGTTCTTTGGTAGATGGTTTGGGACCTCACTGTGATTTTGGTACCTGGTTTCAGAAAAATGGGGCCAGCCACTTGAAACTTAACCCTGTTGGAAAACCTAAGTTGCTTTGGAAAGCTATGGTGGCTTCAAAGCTTTCTGGGTCACGGTGCTTT
This sequence comes from Harpia harpyja, assembly GCF_026419915.1. NCBI lineage: Eukaryota > Metazoa > Chordata > Aves > Accipitriformes > Accipitridae > Harpia > Harpia harpyja. The sequence continues at coordinate 17,552,063 of NC_068942.1, read as the reverse complement.
CCCACTGTGTCATTGGTTATTCCAGTGCAGGAGGACCAACACAAAAGGTCCTATAAAATCCTCTGTCCTGAACTACCCTCATTCTGAATGGTCCTAGTTGGCAGAAGGGCCACTGAGGCAGAGAATGAATCACAGTTTGGCACAGGCTTATTAGGTGATCTGAGGAAAGTTTATAATTTCTGATTGCAGTACCTAGTCCTGTGAATATCTCTGGGACTCCAGACAATACAAGCTAGAGGCAAGGGAGGTTTGCTTTTGCACTTGCTATCATGTACACCATGCATTTAGCCACGTGTGTAAAGCTACCTGATAACAGTTAGAAAATTTTTTATAATTTTCCCTTCAGAGCCATGGGAGCCATAATATCCCATCCTCTGGTTTGGGATGCAGCTGTAATGGTATGTCTTCCTCTCCTCCCTGCTAGAAGCGGAACAGCATCTACACTTGAGCTGACTGACTACAAATGTCTTAAAACTACCTCTATTTCTCATACGTAAACTTTCTGGATGTGTGCTGAGTTTCATCCAGACATGGAGCTCCTCATATTTCAAAAGAATGATGGAAGGCACACATCTTTCACAAGGCTTGCTGAGAAATAATGACATAGGAATTGTTGTTACTTTGTATAGCTGTCATATCTATGAAACAGCTGGACCTTCTGGCATGCTGGTTCTCCTTCTCTGGACAGGCAAACGGGGTGTCAGAAGGTAAGGGGAACTGTCAGATGCAGGGAAGCAGGACTAATCAGTAGCTACTAAGCATTAGACCCTGTGTCCTTCATACAGTGGCACAGAGTGGGCAAAGCGATGTTCTGTTTTTGGGGGGTGACAGCTTCTGTGAATGCTGCAGGCATCAAAAGTCTTTATCAAGGATATGTTTTCTCATGCAGAAGTTTAAAAAGTATACCTTGATTTCTAGCCTTCCTGATTTTGACTCATGTGGTAGTGGTGAAGGAGCAAAAGATTCCGATAGTAATGTCCTTGTTTTCTTTTACCAGGATTGATTAGGAGAGGAACTACCCCTTTGTTTTTTAACTGCCATTGTTTTACTCAGGAGCAATATAAACACCTAAGTGGAATGCCATGACTGAAGGAGAATTAAGCATACTAATCTGCTCTCCATTCCAGCCATTAATACACTATATATCCTGTCTTCACTTCACTTTCATATTCATTACTTCTTTAATGAAAAAAAAAAAAGATATTTTAATGGTCAAAAAAATCTAAATGATTAATGGTACATCAGTTAATGACATTTTAAAAGTATTTCAGGCTGGAAATGTGACACTACAATCATTAAAAATCAGATTCAATTTCCAAAGGTCCTAATCTTAAACTTTATACTGCTGGCAGAAACATAAAATGATATCCCGTAAGCTCAGGTGCTTCTGTATGATGGAAAAGCTCAGGAGTTTTGTGAGTGCTGCCAGAAAATAATGTGTTCTCGGAAATTCTGGAAGTTGAGCAGGAAGATAACTGATGAGGATATGACAGAGCAAATGAACAAATTGTTCGGTACAGAGGAATTTTCAATCCAGAGAGATCTTTTTCTCTGAGACATCATTTGGGGTCCAAGACTAGCATAATGGCTCCAAATGGATAAAAACAACAGTAAATCCCATTCTCATGCATTATGCATAAGCTTTTGCTATTGGAGTTTACACCACCATCTGGTGTTTAATTACTCCCGCTTTACGCCACACGGTGGTGTGAATCTAATGAAATGAATATGTACATTATAATAATTTGGTGCATAGATTCTGGTTTGCTAATTATTAGGTGCCAGGCATCCTTTTTCTAAAGCTGAGAGTTGAAATTCATTCTAAAAAATAACTGTTTCTGTGGACTCTCACTGGCAAATACAACGACAATTAATTGTTCCATTCTCTAAAGATCCATTATTCCTATATGGCTGGTTGATTTTCTCTAACATCTGTACAACATAAATTAATTATACAGTAGTGTCAGAATTCCCATTCTCATACACTGTCAGTATTGTTAGAAAGGACCTTTTCTATAATGTCTGTAGTTAAAAAAAAAAAAAATATATATATATATACATTTTGGTACTGAAGGACTCTCTTCTGGTCTCCCTCACTGACACAGTGTCTGTCACTATATGCACAAAGTTTTGTTATGTATCCAGGTTATTATTTTTTCACATTATCACCTGTAGGCAATTAGATTTCAATCTGTCATCAGTGTATCTGAAACCAATATCCTGTGTTATTAAATTAGTTAGGATGGCAGTTTCTACCTGGCAATAAGCCCTGCTGTGAAGAGTGAGTCTCTTCAGCAAGAGCGAGTCTCTTCAGCAAGAGCAGTGTTCCCAATGCTCCCAGAAAGGACGCTGAAAACTGACTGTGTCCCCCATTAACAAATTACACTGTTCACATATTTTTCTGAGAGCAAAAGTTTTTATACATTAAGATACAGTATGTGGAGAGCCAACAGGATTTTCTGTAATAATCACAAAGAAAACTTGGAAAGCTTTAATAGTATGTTAAACAGTGATGCTTTTCTACCAGAAGATGGTGGTTATCTGGTAAGATAACACTGTTAAAGATTATTTGGATAACCACTGCATCCAGCAGTGTAATCCTTCCTTACAACTTACAAATTTTAGCTTAGTTTTCTACATTTTGATATACCTGCGAGCTCAGCAGTTTGTGAACATGCGAGCAAACTCGCAAGGTTGGTTATGATGTATAGCATGAAAAACATGTCTAAAAGCTACAAATGTTTATATTTGAAGAGGTATTTGAGAAAATAAGACAAAGCAGGATAGCAAAAGACTCTGAGAGCCTAGAACAAAAGAATTTTGACGTGGTGGTTTGGGTTTTTTCCCACCTTTGGAAATTTCCCTGTTAGTTTTACCTATGCTATTCCTTGAGCTATGTTTCAATAATCTTAAAAAATTAAGGAAGAGAAAAAGAAGAATTAGGAATGATACTATTCAGGTAGTTTTCAATGAAGACTAAAACCTCGGTTTCATATTACCTTGACAATTCAAACCAGCTAAATTTTCTTCCTTCCTTCCTTCTGTTCATGAAAACTTCAATAATGTATATTAATTTACAATCAATGCTTGTTAGAAAATGAAGAAAACATCACGTTTCAGAAGAACATTTTTCACTCTTCTGCAAGAAAGAAAAAAACCTAGTTAAACTTTTCATTCATTGTTATGTGTGTTTTAACCAACAGCTTTTTCAAATTAGTATGTAGGTTTGAGTGGCATGGAGGAACCTATAGTTTATAGCAGACATTGCAGAAAGAGTATGTATTATAATAGCAAAAACATTCTTTTGAAATTAATGTACTTATCCATATCATGAAGGAAATTCTTTCACTAGATCATTTTTCAAATTGTTATAAATACAGTTGAAGTAAAGCTCCTATATACAGTGATGTCGCCAAATCTGAATAACAAAAAATATTATTAGTTACAGTATTAACAGCTAAGCAAGCATTCTATAACTTTTCATTTTGTTGAAAAAAATAATATGCCATTATATTTACCATTTTTCAAATGTCCGTCATTTGAATATTACAAAAGCTAAACAAATTCAGATGTAAGACAATTCTCTATAGTCCCAGTGGATGACAAAAAGTGATGTTCATAAAAATAATTTTCCAGTACAGACTTTCACTTTTCATATGTAAAACTGTGATAGAAAGCATTTGTATAGAACAGTGATTATCTTGGAAATAAGTCTCTTTTTTTTTTTTTTTTTTAGAGAAAACTAAGTAAGGAATAATCAAAAAGTCTAACAAGGTCCACCAGTTGTTTTTGATGCAGTATATGTTGTTTTCCAACTTCTGCTCAACAGTGAGCAGAATTATTCCATATTCTTTGGTCCTGGAGTAAGTGGGGATGTTGTGAGATTTGTACCAGCTCCCCGGGCTAGCAGGGAACCTCAAAAAGTGCAGGTCACGTTTCTAGTACTTGAAGAAATAAGGAAAAGGACTGCGTGGGGTTAAATTTAGTATTATCTCATCAGCATTCAGTACCACTGCTATGCCATGAAGGAGAAAAAATAACAGAGAAACATGAGAAGAGGAATAGATAAAAGGCAAGCACTGAGAGGAAAAACATGTTGTTTCTTAATTGAGCTGGAAAGAAAGAAGAGGAGGAGGGGAAGACATTGCTTGCAGCTCTCTTTTGATGAGAAACCTTTTTATGCCTATGACTATGTAGGTTAAAAATGTAGTGCTGTCCCTAACAGTCACATTGTAATTCTTATGTGGTAAATCAATGGTGAAAATACAGGAAGAAAATAAGAGGAGGAAGGGAGGAAAAAAGTATAATTCAGCAACATGAACATTTGTAAGATCTACAGGGTCAATTCATCTGAATTAAGGCATCACTGTAATTCCTTTGAAGTCACTGAAGCTGTGCAAGTTTACATCAGCTGAGATTTTCACTCCTTTCTTCTTACTCCCAGTGTCTCAGCTCCTTTCTCTCCACCATATCCCAAAGTGTCCCTGATGGTGTTTGTAGTTCTATACTGTACTGTAGTTTATACTGTACACAAAATGACAAGCAGGGGGACCCCACCAACTTGTAAGGGTATTAGATTCAGTGTTAAGACATTGTCTCATACCTGAATTTTTTCTGAACCATCTGAATTTCACATATTATTGATGTTTCAGGATTTAATTGATTTTTTTTTTTCTGTTTACTTTTCAGACACCTGTATCCCTACCCATTATCTGGGCTGGGCTAGAATTAATCTCACAAGGGTGAATTCTGAAATGGAATTTTCAATATATTCCATTTGCAGACCCAGAATAAACATGGCAAGAACAGCCACTGTAATGGCATTTTGGCACTTCTGTTCACAGGTGGCAGGGGAAAGTACAAAAGCTCAAAAAATAAACAAAGAACCCCCCCCCCCAAACAGGTAAACTGAATCTCCTTGAACTTGGGATAAAGGCTGGGCTTGGGGCAGAGGTTTGATGCTGTTCTTATTGTAACTAATCCTAATGCAATGTTTTCTAATTATACACTAAAGATTCCCTCTCCGATGGAGCTGCCTGTCAGCCCACTCTACAGGAGAAATCGCCATATGGAGCACTCTGCAGAGGGCTGGGCAGTGGCATGCATGCAGCTGTGCAGGATGAGCACCCGGGTGTTTGAGCCTGCCTGTGATAGGCAGCGAGCAGGCAGCTCTGCAAGGGTGGGGACGATACTCGGCAAGGGTGAAGGAAACCAGCAAGATGGGATTTGACACGAAATAGCAATAATAACAAATAACTTGAATAGATAATCAGAATATACTTTTTTTGCCAGATCAGTATTTTACACTCCATCACAAGGAACTAAGTCTGGTCTCACTTAGGCTTTGATGAGACTGTGAGTAAGAAATAAGAATATAACACAAGTGTAGGCACATATGAGGTAGCTCAAAATCATGTTAAAATAGAAGTGAGGATGGATTTGTTTTGGCTGCCACATGAACTAACTGAGCATACCTGAAGCAGACAGGTAGCACTAGTTTCTATCCCCAGATTTGCTCAGCTCCCATTTCTGGAGCCACTGCTACCTGATTCCAGTGGCTCAGCTGATGCCTTCCAGAGCTGCGGTCCTACGCTAAATGTACTGCTTAGACTATAGGGAATGCAAAGTCACTTCACTGGCTGCATCTGAGCTTCTTTTGCCTTGTGCTGGTGAAACCGCTATAGAAATCTGAGTTTCTTTCTGTCACAGCTGAATCTCGAAAAGATAAATTTTATGCTACCATCAGCTGAATCCTGCACACAGCTGCGTCCAGATTCAGATATATCCATACACACAAATAACAGTGCGGTGAAGCTGTGAACACAAAGGAAATACACATTGAAAAAGCTATTATAAAGTGCCAGAGAGTGTTTTATGCTCTGCAAAAAATACCTACTACTAAGTATTTACATTGCTTACAAAGCTTTAGAGATGCTTTAAAGGGTGCTTTAAAATAATGCATGCATAGGATGAAGATTTCCTTTAAAATAAAGAAAATTTCATGTATATATAAGGTGAAGTGAGTGTCCATTTCACCATTTCAGTGTCAATTTCACTGTAAAAAGATTGATTTTTATCAAAATTCAGAATTTTTGTTTAATATTTCATTGCAATTACAGAAATCCAAAGACACCGTAAATATTTTTGGATATTGGTAAAGATATGTAGATTGTTATTTTGCTTTGGGCTGAAAATTTTAGAAGAAAATTTTGAGAAAAATGCATTTTAAAAACACAGTGAAAATTAACGTCATAGGAAACAGATATGCAATTTTATTAAATGTAAAAGAAATGCATTAATGAAAACCAATGTCAACTTCTTTGCTTTCAAATGTTCTGTTGCACTATATGCACTATTGACCTTGTATGTACATCAGGAAGAAACAGGGAAAATTAAGAATGTCAGCCCAAGCATTTTTGAACTTTTAACAGATGTGGACTCCCCCCCTCCAAGAATTATCATCCTAAGCCTGGAAAACTTTTGAGTGATTTAGCACAAAGGCCAGTGGGAGTCTGGGCTGAGGAAAGAAGTAGAAGTGTATTATACACACTCGAGTTTTGGTCATTACTCTTTAACAAATCAGAAAATATAAATCTTGTTAATCTTGACAAGAATTGAGTGTCACAGAAAGTCAAATGTAAGACTTATCTCACCTAAGTTTAATCTTATAAAAATTAGACTTCTCCTTGGACTTCTCTTCCCCTTCCATGGAGACACAGAAATGAGAAAAATTGCCTTCTGGATACACCTGTACCTCTCCACTGATTACAAAAGGAGCCCAAGACAGCTTACTTAGGCTAGGCTAGCTTTTACATAGCTGTGCTAAGACGGATGAGTCTCATCTGTGGGGTGAGATTTTCAAAAGTGCTTACATGACTTAAGTATTCACTTTTCATAGGCTTTCCAGAAATATGTGTTTCTAAATTACTTATATTTGGAGTTCATTTTAATTGCTATCAAATGAATAGACAGGCACATCAGCAAAATCCAAGTAAGCTGATTATGTCCTTTAGTTCTCGGTGTGTGTTTTAAGCGTACCTTACAATTTCTTTGTCTGTTTTTTGTTAGAACATACTTGGAAAAGCAATGCAGAAGTTGTATGCAACCTGATGGGGATACTGAGTTCAAAGGTAACAGAAGAAGAAACATCGGAGAACCTTCATTAAAACTGCTCAGGTGAAGAGAAAATAACCCCTAATGAACTTGCACTGCCACACCAAAAAAATTTCCTTCTATAACACATAATCAGTGATTGTTTTATAGTTTGAGACATTAAAGTAGTTCTTGTGTTTATACTAGCTAAAGAAAATTGCAAACTGCATTCAGAGTCATACCTGTCATCTCTATTTGATTATTAAATATAATTTGCCTAAAAAATAGGATGTAATATTGTGTTCTACTGCTTATATTCCTGGAAGGAGGGGAAACTTTCCAGATGAAGCTGTCATGCACGATAGAAAGATTTCATACCTGACCAATAAAGCACACCTTTGTTCATGGCACCACTGGGTTTCACAACCCTCCATCTCATGACTAACTGTAGGAGCCAAGGTTAAAGCCCTTGGGCACCTAAATTCCCATTAGTGAAGTGTCTTAGGCACTTAATCCTGGCACATGCGACAGTTTAATTCTGTTAGCATTAAACAGCGAGGTGCTAAGATCCTGCCTAAATCCCAGCTTGATTAATAAAATAGATATTTCCAGGACTATTTTACCTGGGTGGATTCAGAGTGTAGCCAGTCTGTAGGAAAGGCAAAGCCACCATATCTTTAAAGGGGCAATTCAACGGTTGGCGAGATGTGAGGGAGCTAGGCTTTGACTCCTCTTCTGGCTGAACCCGCACCTGCCTGAGGGGTGCCACTGATAAGGTGTTCCACCTTGGGAATTTCTCAGCCTCTTCTGTCTCACTTCCCAGGAAATAATTGAGTATCTAGAGGGCCAGAGGGAGAGTAGAACGATTCAGCAGCCTGACGGTTCGAGCACTCACCTGGGATATGGGACCACTGCCTTCTTGAGGGAACATGTAAATAATCCAGAAAGGGTGGAACAGCTTCACCATGTAGAAATGGAAGTATTACCCCCTCTTTAACCAGGTGGTTTCAATTTAGGTAGTAGATGATGGTTTATACCACTTTAGGAAAGAGGGAAGGTAGAGGGGGGAGTGGGAATTGAATACGCCCTGCTATATTGTGAGTGCTCTAAGTGGGATAAAGAAGGCAGAGCAGGGCAAACATCTATTTAAAAAAAAAAAAAGAAAAAAAAAGAAAAAAAGACACACTTAACTCTAAACTGATTTCTTCTAAAGGCACCAATGTTAATGCTAATGCTTAATCCGAGACCTGTGAATTTCCAGTCAGGCACTTCTCAGTATTACAGATATAAAAATTGAATTTCTGAAAACTGAACAGCCATCAGCTGTAGTGCTGTCTTTGGAGGAGTATATCTTTCAGGAGTTTCTGGTGAAATAGAGCTCTTCAACAGATCCATGATGCTGCAAGCCCATAACTGGAAGCTGTTGTCCTCCTTTTTCTTCCCCATGGCCAGACATTGCTGTGATTTCCTTCTGAAAGGTGCTGGCACTTGTTGGACACTTTCTTGAATGGCCTCAACTTACTATATCTACAGAAAATTGGACAATAAAAGTGACTGATCAGTGCACTGAAGGACCTTAGTAAAGCCAATAGTGGAGCAATACCAGAGCTGGGGCAAGGAGGGGACTCAAAATCCCACCCAACTGTGGAGGAGAAGGCAAGATCAGCAATTACAGTTGCTCAGGCTGCCACAGAGCTATAGCCACATCATTTTGGCTTTGCATCCTCTTTTAGGTGCCCTGATTTCCCCAGGCATGTGAAAGATATACATCTGCATCCACCATATACAATTTGGAGTTATTACACAGCCGTATACTTGAAGACTAGCATCTAAATTTCTTCTATGAGTCTACCTCATTTCGTTTTTCTAAATTTCAAGAGACAGAATCCAAACTGGTATCGGGAATATGTTCCTAAGGGACCATTCACCAAGACCTTGTGTGCAACTTAGTCTAAGCATCTTCATATCATAGCTTGGATATAAAGAGAAGCTTTTGATTTTTTTTTTTAACAGTACAGCATACAAAATTACTTCTCTATCATATCTGCTTTTACTTTTATTATTTTCAGACTGAGACTCTGACCTTGCAAACATTTAATTTTGAGCATGTGAGTAGTGCCATGGAGTTCAAGAAGGGCAACAGAAGTGACCAGAGACATCTGACCCCAATTTAAACCTTAATCCTGTGAAGATTTTTGAATATGAAATCAATATGACTATTCACACAGTTAAAGATAGGAATGTGAACTCTTTACAGGGTTGGGACCTAACTAGAATAGGCCCTTTTAATTTCATTTGGTGCAGGAATTCCATATTTCTGACAGTTTTGTTGCTCTTCTTATAGCCTTGCATATTATTGTTTTGACGTTTGGGAAAGATGATTATCTCAGGGGTTTCAGCAGGACCAAATGTGTTTGGGTGAGCTTTCTGTAAGAAAACAGAATTTCCACAGTTCTGAAAAATATAACTATGTGCTAATAAAATAATGCATTCAGTTGCACCATTGAACCTTCACAGAACTCAGCTTCTAATGGAGAATAGTCCCCTGCTGGCTTGCGTTGTGAAGTATTATCTCCACACGTGTCATTAATTTTCTTTTCATAATATTAGGCCTCATTAATCCATCCCTAGTTGCCTTGTATTTAAAAATAGAAGTTATTAAAGTGGATTGCTCTGAATTGCATAGTAAATAAATTATATAGGTTACTTGGCTCTTAAACTTATGTCATAAAAGTGCATTATTATTCACATGTATATGCACACAAGTACAGACACACAATCTTATATTTGTCTTAAAACAGAAAATGAAGTTAAAGGAAAGGCAGTTCTCTCTACAGCTAATAATGCCTATTTACAGGGACTTTGCTAATATGCAAGAAACATACAGCCTGTCAACTTTTAAAATCCATTCTTAGTGTGCATCTTTGCAGTTATTTTGAAAAGCCAAGTTTAGGAATGTGACATATACTCTGCCTAAACCCCATCAAAGTCCCTAAAAGAAATCCAATATTTATGTACTTTTGGAAATAGCCTAATTCCTCAGGCATTTAAATTACGTGTTTTCATTCTTAGTTTAAAGCCCCCTGGGTGCTTAATTTTAATTGCCCAGATATGAGAACTGCATTCACACTGGGCAGTGCGAATACACACCTAAACTCTGTCAAAGTCTTCAGAGAAGCTTGACAAACAAGAACTATAGGACTTTAATTATCATCTTCTGGCATGCTGGCTGTTGATTGGGATTTTTTTTTAATTATTATTTATAGAGGGTTGTTCTAGACTAGTGCTAGAAGGCTGTTCTAGGTCCTGGGCTACTCAAGAAGAGGGGACCGAACACTTACACTCTGGCAGGGTGCCCAAACCACCAGGCCTGTGGAGTTTTTCCACACTCAGCTTGTTTACCGTCAAGCAGTTAAGAGTCACAGAGCAAGAGGAAAGAAAGACTGATTTTTGTCTGGTGAGAAAGGAACTAGATGGCTTAGAGGAACGAGAATGAAATTGTTGTCCCTACTCTGGGTCTGGTATCCTGCTTCATCCTCCAAGGCTTCCCTAACTGCTAATTTTCAGTATGAAGGGTGGCTAGCAGTTTGGCAAGGGCAGCAGTAAGCAGGATGGATCCCAAATGATGAAGAAAATTCATGTTTCCCCTTTGTTCCTGAATTCTCTGGAGAAGAAGTAAGAAGTGTTAAATCCTAATTTCAGGATGACATGATGGAAGGAGACACCTCTATTCTATATACTGCCAATATAGGATATTAGCAGTTTGTAGAATACTGCCAGTAAGACTCTCTCCCCTGCAGCAGAATCTGAAGTGAAACGTACAGTATATCCCTCTCCATGCCTCCAGAGGCATCTTCTCACACTGCTGAGGGTGCAGGGAATTTAGGTATCTGTGTGGCCTCCCCTTGCAAGGAACAATTCCCCACATTTTTGGAGAGGAAGTACTTAATCACCTCTATTAGGCAGTTGGATTCCTTTTCAGTTTATACTGAAGCATCAATAGAGGGGAATAGCATTCTGCATTTCTTGGCTTTACCTTTTTGCTTTGCCTTGCTTAATTTTATTCTCCAGTAAATAACATTTAATAGAGATCCTAGTGTTTTTACACATTCATCTTTTACCTTAGAAAATTTTATTAAGTTCAGTTTATATTTTTCTATTGTCATGATCTAACTACCTGTAGATACTTAGATACCTGAATGTTTTGTCGCATAATCCTCATGAACTGGCAAAGTCTAAAATCAGTTTTCTTCTAGTGAATGGACTGTTTAATCAGCTCTGTGAGTGATAACCATGTCATGAGTTTAACTATGTCCTAATTTTGGAGCAGTGTGGTAAATTAAGTTAATGAAATGTTTTAGTCTCTCCTGCATTGTGCCATTTCTTCATGGATTATTTCTGTCATTCTCAAGCTCAGAGCCTTTTCAAGCTATAACTGCCAGAGAATTGCTTCCTTCTTTCTCCCAAACTTCCTTTCCAAATGCATTCTGCCTTTAAATGTAAGACAGACTGTAAGTTCAGTATCTTGCAGCCCTGCAGGGTTAGAAACAGAAGCTTTATCCCATTAGAAACAGATGGTTCCTACCTTCCCAATGGGACATACACAGCTCTAACTAGAGTCCCTGGAAAGTCCTGAAACAGTATGTTGTGACAGACTCTTCACACCTGCAATCTTGCCAGTTAGTAACCTACCCTATAAACCTACCTCTTAAAAATTGGAAGGTGAATGAAAAATACAGTAGCAAACCAGCACCCATTTCAGATTAAAAAAGCCTTTGTTTTAGAAAAATGATATAAAATAAAAATTGGAAATGTACTAAAAAACTTCCAATTTCACTACTAAATTGATGTACGAAATATAATTCAACAAGAAGTAGTATACAACGTGTACTGCTGCTGTTGATTAAGGATTTCCTCTGGCAGAATGACAAAGGGCTGAAATCTGTAGTTTTGATTTACGTTAGCCAGTGGTAAGTCCATCTTACGGGTAAGTCAGCAAACACTTAGGAACATAGGACTAGGATGAAATTGATATTTAAATGTAGTTCAGCTCCTGATATTACAAGTATCTGTATCACATAATACTTCTAATAAATTAAAACAGGTTCCACTTTAAAAATAGATCAGACGGTTTTTTTGTTTTCGCTCTTCCTGTAGACACATCATTGTTCTTATGGCAGAAATCTTATTCTCCTTTCGTGGCTACATTTATTCATGACCTGACTAGTGGTCTTTTTTTTTTTTTTTAATCCTGTGTCAACATTATTGTTAAACTTAAACAGTTTTAACTTTTTTTCCTGGTGTTCACTTGTATATAATTTCAGTCCTTCTTGACCTTCTTTTCTATGTCTAAACTACCAAAGAACATTTTGTTTCTTTTTGTAAGAATGATTTCTCCTGATCTTAGCTGCCTTTCTCCAACCTATTCCAGCCTGAATGTAGGTAATCAGAATTATATACGGTATTTTTGATGACATTTGACCTTGGCCTTGTACAATGACATTGATTCCTGTCTCTGTCCTCTGAAAAGGCTTCAAATGATGCTTTGTAGGATCACGTTTGTCTTTTTCATGGTCATACTATCTTGATGGTACATAGTTGTCTATGATGTGTAGAGACAGATTCTCTTCCTCAGTCATTTCCAAATGATGAATTCCTGACTTACTGAAAAAAAAAAAAAAAAGTTGTTATTAATTCCTAAATGGACGACCATGTATTTCATACTATTGAATTTCATTCTATTCCTAATTTTCCAGTACTTAGGGTCATCCAATTCTTTCTGTGTGATATCCCAATTTTCCTAACAAGTTACATATTTCATTTAACTCAGTATCATATTTCTTTCAAGGTTATTACAGAAAATATTAATGAAACCACTCAAGAGACCAATCACTGAGGAACTGCAGTGGCAGCCTCCCACTACCCGAGTTCCTTCCTGTTCTTTACTCCTATTGTCACCCCTCCTTTAGTCCCTTCCCCACTTTATAATTCCCAGACTAATCCCTTTTTTCTCCTCTTTTTAACTAACAATTCCTGTGTGGTATCAGATTGATTAGATCTGTTCTCTTTTCCTGTCTAGAAAATCTATTATTTTTCAATGAATTCTATCAGGTTAGACTGGCAATATCTTACTCTTTCTTTCAAAATGTCTTTCAGAAGAAGTCTTGCATATTATTATTTATCAAACTAATGGGTTGTCACTCTGCCCTCCTTTTCATACTTTATCTTCTGTTCTCCACTAATACGAAACAACTCAGGAAATAAAAAATTATTACAAATTCTAGCTGTAAAGCCTGAAATTCTATGTTCCATTTTGCTCCAGGTTCTGGAATAAAAATTACTTGGTTCCTCTGTTTTGAACACTTTAAGATCTTTATATTTTGCATCTACCTTAGTTGCAGTAATTTCCATTTCTGAACCTCTATTCACACACTAATGACCTTACCTCTGTCTTCATGTTCAGCATCATCAGCTTCATAGAAAACTGAAGAAAATATTCATTTAAATAGATATCTTCCTATTCTCCTTGCATATTACTCTGGGTTCTTCTACCCTCAATCTTTATTTATGTGATTGAAGCAACTTCTTATGGCTTGACTCACAAACATTATATAGGAAGTATAGAAGCATAAACCTTCCCAGTTTCTCTCTTTCTGGTTTTTTTGGTTTTTTTTTTTTTTTTTTTAACTTTGTCCCTATATATTCTTATTTCCGTTCGTATTTGATCTCTTTTCATTCCAATACTTCTTTGAGTCACTTATTTACCCAGTTAGCTCTGGAGCACTGAAAGATTCATCCTCCTGCTCCTTTGGGTTATGTGATTCAGATGATTTTGCCCCTTCGGTTTAAATAAAATCCAGATCCTCTTTCCATTCAAGTTCCTGAATGCTATAGAGTAGCTGGCTTCACTGTTTGCTTCTTGTAGTTTATCAGCAGTTGGCCTTTCAAAAGAGAGAACCTTAGTACCAGACTCTTCATTTATCTTTATTTATAATGTGATTTGAACAACAGATGAACAACAGATAATCACTTTTATGTGTGTGCGTGCCAGGAGCAAACAGTCTATATAGTGATTACTTTCCAAAATATCATCTGAAGAATCAGTGCTTCATGTTGATTTGGTGACTAGCTCGTGAAGTAGGCACTGCTGTTTTCAGAGAGAACAGAGGGAAAGGAGTCCATCAAATGAAATAATTAGATTTTTAATATGAAAAATAGCTGGTATTTGGTACAAGCAACAGACTACATTGACAAAACCTATACTAGGACTGTAAACTTAGTAAGGCCTTAATTTTAATTCCTCCTTACTGATTCATTTTCTGAAGATATTAAGAGGAAAGTGTGTCGATATAAAATATTTCAGTATTTTGAAAAGCATCATGACATTTTCTTGAAAGTCTCTTCTTTAAATATGGAGCAAACCCACCCCTGGTTAATTTGTGAGATTATCACCAATAAGGTGGTCTAGCTGCCGATGTTGTGTAGTTGCTCTAGTCAATGGTAGGAACAGAAAATTGAGAATCGGTACATCTCTACCTGAATATTGATGGTACAATATCTGTCTTTGTCCTTTCTGGAATTAGCTGGTGGTCTATTGCCCATTAGCAAACTGTTACCTGAGCAGAAGCTAATGTTACAGATGCTATAAAAAGAGCAGCAGCAGAGCAAACAGATTTAAATCAGCTCAATTCCAACAAAAACTTTCATCTTTAAACAATTTAAACTCTACCAAGGGTAAGTAAACAGAAAGAATATATTTTCTTTCACCTTCAACTGTCAGTAGTTACTTTCACATCCCCTGTCTTCAGATATGAGGAAGGTTTTCATATCTCTCCTGGTACAAGACTCTCTTAAGCTGTTAACATGATTATTTTTCTTTAGTTTCCATAGTTCTTACTCTATTGACATGATATTCAGTTGTGAAACTTTTCTAAACCAGAGTTCCTGTCACAGATACAGAGCTATCAAAGCAGCTACAGCAGCAGAGTCAAGATCTTTTTTCTATAAATTGTGTTGATCATACAGAAATATAAAAGCAACTTTAACAACTGAGTCTAATTTTATTTCTATATCTATATCATCAGTCTAATTCTCTGTGATATAGTTAGAGTCTTTATATATGTTCACACATAGAAATAAAACCATTCACATACATAAACACCAGGGAATAAGAAAGATCCAAAGAGTTCTTTTCTTAAAAGCGTGCAGAGTCTGTATGTTTCTTTCCTTTTAAGTCTAATATACCTCTTTTCTCAACTAAGAAAAGCCACAGGCATATTGAAGAACTATCCTGATTGTTAAATAGGGCTAAATTTGAGTTCCTTTAGAAAATGCCAAAAATTTTGGCTGGCAAAAATGTTTTTCAAAAGTGAAACTTTTTTTTTTTCAAATTAGCATTAGCTGCACCTGCTGTTCAGAATATAGGATTAGGCTGAACAAAGAGAAGATTAATGGTTGTTCTTACAAGTAGAAGGGCCCAGATCTGCTCCTCAGTGCCCACTAGTCAGACATCCTACCCTCTCAACTGTGCCAATGGTAAGAATTATGTGGGTGCTTCTTATTTAAACTCTTCAGACTAACCCAAATGATTTCTGTTTGAAACAGATTAGGAAGTGCTCATGGGAGCTAGTCCATTCACTGGGTTTTAAGACTGTACCCTCCAGGTGAGGGAGAGTAACATCTGGAATTACAGCCCTCTTCAGCATCTGTCCACAGCCTGAGAAAACATGATGGAGAGAACTAACATAACTTAATTTACAGTGATCCTCATATTGTTCTCATACTTAAAAGTTGCTTATTTTGATTCACCTGACTGATTCATCTGGCTCCAGCTGTTTAACAACAGAGATTGGTAGTAGGGAGGGCTTACAAATAAGTACAACCTAGATAGATAGCATGAATTCCAGTTACACCTATCCAAGAAGAGATGCTTCACTGTCCAGGCACATTCTTCACAAGAACATTTAAACTTGTGTACTCAGGGAAATATCTTCAGGACTGAGAAACAACATATTCTGTTTTCGTATGCTATATTCTGTTAAATATTACGCTGGAGGAAAAAAAGCAAAGATTTTCTGTGGCTGCTATTGCAAAGTATAGGGAGACAGACGTTCCTCTCTCCAGTTTGTTTTGTGGCAATTTAGTAGCTCATGCTGCTGCTTCTGTTATGGCTCCCAAAGTGCTCTGAGTCCTTTTTCAGCTGCTGTAGATCCCCCCTGTTACAAAGAAAACTGATTGGCATGCACCAAGCATATCCATCTTTGTTCCATCCTCTCAGTCTTTCACATTTGACATGTTAGGGAATTGGCAATTATCAACAGATGGTGCAAATTAGAATGTCGTGATGTTACTTTAAATTTTCTCCAATGGCAGGTTATCTTTCTAATAAATCCAGGGGTTAAGAAAACACAAAGATAATATTTCCCTTCCTTTGACCCATTCACCTTTAGCCTTGAAATAAGTCCAAGATCCAAAGCTAGTAAATCCACATATTTTGCTAACTCACTGATTTCATTGCCCAGGTAACTACTCCTTAATTTATCCCTTAATCCAAAAGTTTCTCCCTTAGTTTATCCCTTAATCTGGAAGTTGACAAGGATGAAATCTAATGTCTATTATCATACAGCAAAATGATTAGGTATGAACCAGTCATCTAAAACACCTGAATGAGAAATAGTTAGTGAACTAAGGACTGAAGAGGGTAATGATTTAAAAAAACGTTCCGATTCTCTTTCTCACTTAAACTAGCAATTAGATTTATTAGAGTTAAACATTTTTCAGAGAATAATTTGGTGCTCCTTGGTTAATCAGGCATCCATATCTGTTTCAATAACAACAGTTTGGAACAGAATGCTATTTCAGTGTTTACTTTTTATCATTTACTGTCTGCTTAGGCTTATTTCCCGAGCCATTTATTTTTAACCTTGGACACTCAAATCCATTAGGGATAACTTACAAGGAATCCACAAATTGTGATAAACCCATCCAAAGTTCATACAAATCCTATTTGAAACTTCAAAACTACCTTGTTAAAAGAAGTTTTTAATATTAAGAACATAAAAAGATTAAAAAAGGAAACAAAAAAAACCCCAAAATAAAATTAAAAATCTTTGCATTTTCACTCATTTATTAACCTATATGAATTTTCTTGGCTTCATTTTTTCATTAACTGGGGATCTGACAGTGTCAGATTGTGCTAGTCGTTAGCAGTTTTGAGCTTCCATATTTTTAAGGCATAGTTTAAATAAATAAAATTTATTATTAAAACAGGTCTACAGAGATGATATCTTGTAAGCTTCTTTTCTTTGCAGTGTTTCATTTGGTACTAATTTATTGAACAATGTCCTTTTAAATGTCAATGATGGTCTATCTGTTCTGGAAACAAATGTAATTACAGGGTTTCAATCTTCACACACTTCTTCCGGGCTTATACTGGTATACTAACTTAATTATCTGTAATGGAATTACTCTTGATTTACACTGCTTTACCTGAGCTTCAAATCCAGCCTATGAAATACTTGACCTGGCTCCTGCAAGCATATACACTGAAGTTTGCAGGTTTTACATACAGTAGAGAAATGGGCAAGTGCTATATAGGCGTAGAATTATTTCCATTTCTATATTGTAAAAAAAAAAAACAATAAAAATTTTCCTATTGTTTCCCATGAACTTTTGCATAGACCTGTCTTGGGCTAAATAGTCATACAATACATCCTTGAGCTGTACAAACCAGTCTAGGCCAACTTCTACTTCTACCTGTTTTAAAGGCAGAATTCGTGAAAACTTCAGTGGGAGGAATCCCTTCCCTGGAAAACATCCTTTTTTAAAACCACTGGAGGGAAACAAAGAAGCCGCTTTAAAACAAAGTCCGTTCTAGCAGCTTAATATTTGTTATTTTTTAGATTCCTTTTCAAAAAGGGTGAAAGAAGCGTGGGCAGTTGTATCGATGAGAAGACCCTTTGCCATCAAGGCTTGAGCACAATGTCTTTGAAAGAACCTTTTTACAGATGCTAGCATTTGAAAAGGACAAACAGGGAAATAAACCTCAAAGGGGATGACAATAGGATATGGAGAGGAAGTGGGTGGGTTAATGCATCTGAGAAGCAAAGCTCCTTATAAAGGCATTGAAGAGGTTTAAGGTTCTATTTAGTGACAAAAGGAGTTATGGAACGGGGCATAATTTTCCCACAGGAGTTTTGTCTTTTGATGTTTTTGAAACACAAATTTTCAAAAAAAAAAAAAAGGATAGTTTGTAATTTGATGGGCTGAAAGTTTGTGTAGTAGAGTGTGTCTATTTACCGAGGGGAAAGGTAGGGTGCCACCAATATGCTGATGTATGTAAAATCAATTGAACTCAACATTCATTGGGAAAACTATTAGAAAATTTGAAAAATATTGAGTACTATTTGAAAGCATGCTAATTTTCCTTCTCCACTTAGTATGTGTGAACTCTCTCTGTACATTACAGATACCTAGTCTTGACCCCGTTTTAGGACTATACCTGCCATTAGCATTGTCCTAGAGCTTTACGATGGAAAGAGAATCTGGAAGTAAACTGCAGTACTGCAAAGTGCTTGTAATTCTAACCTTGGTAAGGTGATCCAAGTCTAGGCCTCTGTACTCAGGATGGGCATTGACTGCAAAAATGAAATAGCCTAGGGCTTAGTGGTCCTCTCAGAGGACATCTCCACTGTTAGAGCTCGTCTGGAACCTTTTGAACTATATTTTGCCTGGGAAAAAAACCCATAAAATGAATTATTATGTTTGTGGGAGGCAAAGAAAGGAGCAAAGGATTATTTTCATTGCTTTTAAATTAGAAGCAAAGTATTCTTAGTCTGTGTGTCCTAAGTAGGTTGTTCATACTGAGAACCTCTTTTCTTGGGTCAATGCTCTTTCACTGTTACAGCAATACAAAAACTGTTTTATCCTCCCGAGATGTGAATTTTCCCTGATGGCTCAGGTAGACAGACCCATTTATAACAACGTGAAGCCACTACTCACCAATGTCCTCCATATAGCTTATATCAAGGCATATGTTTCCATACGCACACCTTCAAAAGCACACAAATTTATCTTAGTAGTTTGCTTCTAATTATATAGACTACCCTATTCCGCCTGTTGCACTATGTGTCAGCACAATGGAGGGACAGGGCACATGGTCAGAAATCCTAGCTTTAGAACATATTGAAAAGCAGCTGAAATTCAACATCATTTTGTTCAATCATTTTAAAGCTTATGGTGGACTTAGATGTGGGTAGCCCTGTCCTCATCTTTCCAGTAGGATTATGCTTATATTTTATACTACATCTTCGGTGGGAATAAAACATGATTTGAACAAACTTTAAGACTGGCCAAAACCATCATGACAATCAGCCTTATATTATTATTGCTTAGTCCCTCTTCTTTCAGTGGTCATGAAGATGTTAACCAGCATTTGGATCATTTGAGGCTGGGTCCCATTGCCTTATGCCAAGCTCTGTGGTTATGTTATTCTGTACCTTTGCTAACAAGGCCAATGTCCTCTGGTAGTAGTGTACCCACACTGTTGCCTGTGGGACAGAGGTGGCTTAAGCTGATGGTTCTAGCCACATCCCAATCATTCCTGTCCTTCCTTACATTAAGCCTACCCATGTTGTGGTTACACACTCAAAACTGCAGGTACAAGACAGCTGAAAAGCCTTTCGTCAGATATAGGCATAATTCTACCCAGAATTAATAATCCCAGTTCAGTTTCAAAACCATGCCCAAGTCCATGCTTATGATCTAATACAGAAGTGCTGTCATTGCTCCAGCCCTGAACATTACCTGGTAAACGGTTGCAGGGAGGGAGGGGAAGAGTCAAAACAGACAAAAAGAGGGCTAAGGTCACTTGAAACAACATCAAGTTACTTTCTTGATTTGTTGGAAATTTTTTTTAAAAGCATTTAATTGTAAAGACATGGTAAGAGACAGGCAGAGGACAAAATAAGTTTAAAAAAGGAGGAAGAAAACATTAAGGGAGCAGAATGAGGAAGGCTGATGAAAAGACTAAGCAACAAGCGCTGGAGGTTGGAGAAAATACTGATCACAACATAGCAGAAAAAAAAAATGCAGCTCATTCCAGAGGAAACATTGTCAGGATCTGCTGATAGCACCGCTCAGGCTTCTCGGCTAGCTTCCTCTTTGGGGGATTTCTTAAAAAAAACAATAAAGAGGAAAACTCTAAATGTCATGCTAAGTTTCATAGGTTATATTAAAACCTTAAATTGTGTGAATTTATCCCTAAGCTTCCTATTAACGACAAAATATCACCATCCAATTTAGTACTTTGCAGCAGAGGCTTTAACCTACCTGTGATAGTTGAATCAGTATAAGGGGAACAGAAACTGAAGTGCCAAGCAGCCACACAGCTGCACCTCCTTTACATCCACTGAGGGAAGCCCATCCCCTCTTGCATTTTTATAGTGAAAAAAAGGGACAGGGGAGGGAATCTGCCCTACAGGTGCTAATGCCTTCCATGTTGCTATTACTCCATCAGACTGCCCCCATTAGTACCCAGAGGCTAGTTCAGCCTCTCCAGAATTTTTTATGAAGTCCTGCAGGCTGAAAGCATGCCAGATTTTGCATCAGTACAATCACATTAAGAGAAAAACACATGGGAGAATCAAATCCCGTAAATGAAATAGAAAATCCCTTTGGATGATTAGTTCAGACCAATGTTAAAAGAATATTTTGTGTGCATGTCAGGTTCTTTGCCAGTCTCAAAGTAGTCATTTGGATTCACTTCATTATAGGCACTGCAGTACCTTAGGAGAGAAAGAGAGAAACAGAGCGTGAGACAGAGTAATAATAACCCTTGAACGATGAAGTCTGTCTCCTAGCACAACTTCAAATAACTCAGACAACTATCTTTTAATCAAATATACAAGTGCCAGTGTAACTGAATTCAGCATAGCTAGCATCCATGAGGAGAAAAAAAAAAGCACAGAGGAATGCAGAGGAGAAGGAGACACTAGATAAAATGAAGGGAGCACTACGTCATGGACTTAGACTTAAATAGAAGCATGAATACCAACTCAACAGCAGAATAAACACACACTCTAAAGATGGTCTGATCTTTTCCTTTTTAAGTCAATAGGACTTTCCCCACTGACTTTAGCAGGAGAGAAAACAGGCTGTTATTCTCCAGCCCTACTTCTTTCTACCAGTCTGGTTCTTGTTCTCTACTTTTCCACTTTGACTTTCTGGCCCGTGTTTGACACCTTCATCCTGGCATTTTCTGTTAATTCGTGTTCTCTGTTATAAATTTTCCTCTTCTGGTAATGCTTTTTCATTTGCTTTTTTTCTGACACTGATATTTTAAATAACCAAAAGAATCACTGTCTTTCAGGAGCAGGTGACCAGGTAAATGTCAAAGAGGATCAAAGGACAAAGCTGGTTTATGAAAAGTAAGATGAAAAATTGAAAGCAGAATTTAAACTCCTAACATACTGTGTGAATTCCCAGTTGTCCTTCCCATGTTGAGTTGATGTTATTAATTGGCTTTACCCTTGGGCTTTTTTCCAGATATGAATTCCTACATAGAACTTCAGGTTCAGATCCTGATTCAGTAAAATTATTTACTAGTGCTGAGTTTCAAGAGTATAAATAGTAGAGGTGACCCAAGTGTCTCATATGAAAACTTCCTCCATTAAAATCTGGCTTCGGTTCCAAACAAAAATATCCCATGCAAGCATGGATTTCTTTCAGATGTATTGTTTGTCATGATTTTTACCTCAAAATTTAATTGATATTTGTAGAAATCAAAATGAAGTTTTTTTAAATGGTTGATGAAATTGTTTTTTTTTACTAAGAACAGACTTTGATAAATATTTTAATAACTGTTTATACAAACATTGATTAACATGTCATGAATGTTTTCAGAAAAATGAAAATGAGCCCAATTTGAACTTTGTTAAATGAAAACAATTTGAAACTTACTGTCAATAATATCTCCTTTTCCTTCCAATGTCTTTAATGAACAATTCAATTGATTTTGGTAGAGCTGTTCCCATTTTTGAATCTAGGCAGGTACTTAAATACCTTATTTAATGAAGGTGGTGTGTTTTGTTTGTTTGTTTGTTTGTTTGTTTGAATCTCATACCTGCATCTCAGTAGTAGGATTCATCTACCATTACCTATCTCAAAGTTACATGTCTAGTCCAAGCTAGTAATCTAGTCTTCTTCTGTGGTCAATGGAGAAAGATAGTTATCTCAAGAAGGTAATTCCTTCCATCTAAAGATAAGGTGTTTGCAACTGGTGAGATGAATTGCCCTCAGAAGGCACTGTGTTTGCTCTGACTGTAAAGGAAAAAGAAATAGCTGTTATGACTAGAATCTTAAAGGCTAGACAGCAGTGGTTTGGAGTGATGAAACCCCTGCAAGATACTAATGATTGCTTAATTTCTGCAACTGTTTTGAATTTTTTTGTCTACTCTTTCTGTAGTCAGGGAAGCACCACAGCAAGAAATCAAAAAAGTAGATACTGAGCTGTAGGTAACAGCTTATAACTTTTCATTCTTTTGCTATTGATTATCCTGCATTGATAATCCCTGAGGAGTTTTCCTCCTTCTCTCACCCTGCCTATCAACAACTATGCTGGTTCTATATTAGCCTAATTCAATGGAACTTATGAATGGACTTAATTTTGAACTCCTGTTTTATTCCTTAAATGCCTTGTGAAGCAGGAGAGGATTTATGTTTCTGCTAAGTGTTGACTGGATCACAACTGGTTTTCCTTTTATAAATATTTAAAATACTCGTTTTCGGAAAAAGAAGACAAAATGTAAAAGATCATAGTGAACAGATATTTCCTCCTCTGACACTCAACAGGTCCTGCTTTCCACTTTCTGTCCTCCAATTTGCTGGTCAGATGTTTCCATATCGTACCAATAGGTGGCGCGAGACATTTCTTTTTTTGTGTGTAAAAAGGACAGTGACAAGAGATTATCTTTTTATCAGTACAGTAGAGCACTAAAAGAAAATAAGATCTTACAGGGCCTGGAGAGAAGCAAAATAGCAATGCTGGCATTGCCTGCAGCTCTCTTACAACTATTTGATCTTTGAGATGTAGAGGTAGTATTGCCTAATGAACTTGTAATTCTCTTTTTATACTACATATCCTCACTTGCTGCAGAAATTTAGGCAGCATGGGGACTTTGGCTGTATTTCATGCTGGCATAAAGGGGCAACATTTGAATGGCTGAAATAGAGTTTCTCTGCCTACCGAGTAAGTGTTAGATCTGGTAATTAACACTATCTTCTGTGATATCATGAGGCATGTCTTGACAATATGCAGATTCATTATTATTTTGGCAAATTTACGCCAGAGTTCTATAATGATTTTTTTCAGCTAAAAGTTTTTTAATTGGCTTCATAAACTGAGCATGAAAATATTCATGGAATATTGATGATGGGATTTTTTCATGGCATCTTTGGAGGAGATAGCCAAACACTTCTTTACAACAACTTTAATTTATGCAGTGAAGAAAAGTGAAAATTGGAATGATTAGGTCAGGTCCTTTAGACTTCTATACTCCCTTAAGAAGGCCTGAGCATAGCCAAAAGATTCCTGTACATGGGAATCCAATTCCTTTATCCACACTCATTTCATAGTGATTGTCTCAGAGGCTCAATATGCATGTAACTATTTTAATTTAGTATGTGATACAGATGATTTTTACAGAAGTTGAATTGTTAGTCTTCTCTGGGCTTGGACTATGAGATGTATATCACATTTTGGGTGTCTTCTCTTAAAATGAGTTGTAAGAATACATATTTTTATATACTCCACAGGTGACGTTTACTTTTTCACTCACAGTGATCTTCCTTTAGATATTTAATAGCATTTAAGCACACACTTTAAAGTAAGCATAGGGTCATTTTCCCAAATAAGAATTCCTCCCTACCTCTATGTCTTCTCTGTGGTTAACTACTTGTCGTGGTTTAACCCCAGCCAGCAACTAAGCACCATGCAGCTGCTCACTCACTCCCCCCCACCCAGTGGGATGGGGGAGAAAATCGGGAAAAGAAGCAAAACGCGTGGGTTGAGATAAGAACAGTTTAATAGAACAGAAAAGAAGAAACTAATAATGGTAATGATAACACTAATAAAATGACAACAGTAATAATGAAAGAATTGGAATGTACAAATGATGGGCAGTGCAATTGCTCACCACCCGCCGACTGACACCCAGCCAGTCCTCGAGCGGCGATTCCCCGCCCCCACTTCCCCGTTCCTATACTAGATGGGACGTCCCATGGTATGGAATACACCATTGGCCAGTTTGGGTCAGGTGCCCTGGCTGTGTTCTGTGCCAACTTCTTGTGCCCCTCCAGCTTTCTCGCTGGCTGGGCACGAGAAGCTGAAAAATCCTTGACTTTAGTCTAAACACTACTGAGCAACAACTGAAAACATCAGTGTTATCAACATTCTTTGCACACTGAACTCAAAACATAGCACCATACCAGCTACTAGGAAGACAGTTAACTCTATCCCAGCTGAAACCAGGACAGTTTCTCTTAATCTAATAATGAGAATGTTTTATATTTAAAAAATACAGAATACAATAGCAAGAAATAGTTTCTGCAGTGTTCTTGTCACTGCCATAAGACTTCTTCAGTCTGATTTGTTAGGACATTTGTAGAAAAGGTTACCAATAGTGAGAAGGAATTGAAGGTTTTGCAGCTGCTTGAATAGACAAATGATATTTAGGTATTTTGGGAAAACTTCATTCCATCCACAAAGTTTTTTCAACCAGCATCCACGCTATGGCCAAGGAGCTCAGGTATGTGAGGTTCAGCTTGGTTAGCAGATGGTATAAACTACGTTAGCAGGTGCAGAATTACACAACATAGGACTTAAAGAGACTTGAGAGCTATCTCAAAAGGTAGGCCTCCCATTTACGATGAGGAAAGAGAGAGAAAAGGAACTTCACAGTCCATATAGCCAAGTTTCATTAAGTGAAGAAGGGATAGCTGTGTAGCTACCTTCTGTTCAGTCCAGCAGTACATCTCTTCCTGCAGACAAATTCCCATGGTCCTTTCCAGCCCTTTAGCTATTGAAAAAGGCCTTTCTGGTAAATTGAGATCTGATCCAGTTTCACCCTAGCTTTAAGGCAAGGTAAACCATACATATCAGCAGTCATATCATGTACATACATATGTATCAATAAAAATCAGGCAAAGAGATTATTTAGAAAAAGAGGTAAACAGTCTCACACACACTTAACCTGTTTTTATATATCTTTACTCCCTTACCTTGGAACTATAAGTACTTCAGTACTATAAGCAAGCAGACGAGCATACGTATCTCATATTTTTAACTTTATTTATTCTTGTGAAATACATAGTTCTAACTCAAGGCAAACATAAAGATGAGTGATTAATGCTTTGAAGGCAATTTGTAATTTTGCACTCAAAACCAGGCACTGAGTGGAAGCTGGTACCCAAGTACCTCGAAAAATTCTCTAAGAATACATCAGATCAAAATGCAAATTATTGGGGGCTTAATCCTGTGAGCTGAATAGCTTCAGCTTCCACTTAAAGTCCTGGGAGTGGGTGGGGGAAAGCTTGAGAGAGATAACACCTTTCATGACTGAGTTCAAGATGAATTAGTGTAATATACCCAGTGTCATGTCTTATTGCTTAATTGACTACCTCTAGGTATAATATAGCTGGCTTTATCACAGAAAAATCATTTTGATTTATTTGATGCATTGTATATCATAAGGAAGCGTGCATGAGGTTATTAATGTCTTGCATAGCTGTGATATATTCCAAGGGCACAGATAATGCATTTCATCATATACAGTACTAGCCTATTATGACTATTACCCTGAAACTTTCTATTTTTATGAATTTTATTTTTTATTGTATTTTTCCTCACATTGCCTTCTCCGCATGTGAGAGTTGAGTAGTGCTTTTGGCATAAAGGACTACACTGTAAATACTGCAGAACTCTAGTTGGAACACAGCAGTTGGAAATATTGACTATAATATAAATGCAGATTATAACAATTCAATTTGTTGCTAATTTATTATAGGCAATTGAGTTGTTAATTGTTCTCTTTGGCTCATAAACCTCAAGGTCTATCTGTGAGAGGTCAAGTGGCTGGGCCATGCTCTCTAAATAAATGTGGCTCTGTCACATAAAAAAATAAATGTGTCTAGTGAATATCATCTTTTTCCTCATCTTTTCCTAAATCTTCTGGAGTTGGTAGAAGAATAAGGCAGACTGTTTAAAAGGACAAATTTTAAAATATAGTAAAGCAGTCTTGAGACTAAAGAATTTTGTCACAAAATTCAGTTGATATGATGAGTGCAAGATATCTTGATAGGGCAATTAAAAGTCAAGTTTGACTTTTCCAGCAAAGGGTTAGTAACTTTATTTAAACAGTCTAAATACTTTAAAGAAATAGGCATTCAGAGTTGAATTCCAAGATCTGATTTTCTCTTATAGGCTTTTGAGTTTGTGGTTTGGTTTTGGTTTTGTTGTTGTTGTTTTTAAATTAAGGGTTCCAGTGAAATTTAACCTTTTAGGCAGTTATGTTCTCCTGGAAACAGCCTGCTTTTTGTCATGCTCCACCAATACTAGTCATGCCATTAATGATTACACTCTCACGCCTTTTCACAATTATCCCCAGGTACTGGGATGGTTAACTAAATTCCTTTCTGCACAGTGGAAAAAGTTCCAAGTGAAAATTTGCTTATTGCCATTCGAAAACAAACAACATCATATAGTATTTAACTTTACGTTATATATATCATGTACAAGTGCATGCAGCATCATTTAGGAAGAGCAACTCAAATACGTTTTGCTGTCTGACTTCTTTTTAGGTAAGAGGAATCTTAAAGCAGGATGCTAACCTGTGGGTGTTGTTTAGCACTGCCTCTAACTCCCAGTGAAGACATGACTATGTCATGCTTTTCACTGTTTTGCTGTTCCTGTGCAGTCACTGATATTTCGTATCAGTGTGAAAGATAGGAAAACTGGGCTACCAGCATCTTAGGCAAGCATGTCACAGTTTAGATGCGACTATAACTCTTTCACTCTCTCTTTTTCTTCTCACTTCAGAGCCTCAACCTTGAATATTTAGAGCATGATACCACTGCCCACTGCCTTTCTCCCACCTGAAGCCTTCTGTCAATTGTATCTGGCTGGTGGAAATATGCAGCACTTAGCCCATAAAATTGCAGATGTTGAAGGAACTCCTGGAGATATGTTAAAGTCTGAGAAACGTTTCCATCTGAAGATATTTCTCATACTAGTCACCTACTATTTCACAGGGTACATGTCACATATTACCTCAAACAAAGGGCATGCTAAGTCAAAGATTTGATATGTTCATGTCATGATAACACATTCATCAAGTTTAGATCCCTGTCTCTTCTTAATAACACAACAGAGGTTTTTTTCATGTAAGTAAGTATTTTGGTAATTTATGAGGTCTACTTAGGAGAAAAACTGCCTGCAGCTAATTCGAATACACCAAGAGAGCAGTATTGTACAGAATGTTTTTACATTTACTAGGAGCGTGTAGTTTTACAGTCTGTCAATATATCAGTAATAATCTTTGAATGAGAGTAAAGGATGGACTGAAACTACTGGAAAAAAACTTTCAAGATTAAGCTTGCAGAATTCATCTGGAAAATCTGCTTTCTTTGTGTTTTTGAACTTGAGCTGTAGTCTGGCAACACCTAAGATACTGAACTTTCTCCAAGTGGCTTCAGAAAGACTCTTGGAGGACAATGAAAGAATCCTGAGGTTCAATTACTTTTGCTACTGTAGACTATAAAATTAAAAAAAAAAGCTGAAAGTATAAATATGAAAAAAACCATCTATATGGAGTATTAAAAAATGACAACATGGCACTTACTTACAGCAAAAAACATAGCAAAACCCAGTCCATAATTATGGTTTCACTGATTTACATCTCCTTGTAGAAGTTATTATAGCTTAACTAGTAGTGGGAGAACACTAGACTGGCACTGAATGATAATATTTTCTGGAAGAGAAGAATAGCTGTAGTAAAGTGAAATACTGAAAAGCGGTTGTATACAAGCCACAGACCATTTAAAGCTCACTAAAATTCTACTGAAATATCAAGTCTTGAAGCCTGGGTTTAAAATGATCCCTTTGCTTTTAGCTATATTTCTTGAAGAAATAACTTTTCAATTATCTACAAGCCTCCCCCCAGTCATGAGCCATTGTTAGAGACAATTAATATACTCATTTTAACTTCTGGTTGTCATTTTATCTTCCAAGAAAAATGAAAATAAAGGAAAAAAGAGAAAAAATAAATAAGACATATAGCAGAGACATTTTCTGTTAAAAAAGGTAGAAGAAGGGATTGTCTTTAAAAAGGTTTAGGAAATATTTTTCAATTTGTTTGCAACAGCTCTTTAATTTCAGTCATTTTCTCTAAAGACACATCATCAAACTTTTGGAGAGAAGAGGATAAATATCTTTGCCTAAAAAAATCTAAGGGTAGTGGCTAGAATAACAACAGATAGATCTAAATTTGTAGAACTAAATCTCAACACAAAAATGCAAGCCCAGATTGATTGGGTGATCTGCTACACTGCAGTGGACTCAAGGATACTTTTCCAAGTAGTCTTGGTCAAAATGGTTCTTCCTTGATCTACTATGTTAAGAACGTATGCAGTGCTGCCAGCCCCTCTGGTGTATGCTGAGTTAGTCATGCATACTGATAGGGCTGCGAGGCCTTTAAGAGTAAATTCTGGTTTATCCTGGTTTTTCAGTTGTTTCTTTTTTTTTTTTTCTTCTTCCCCGCCTCTCCCCCCCCCCAGCAATTGTCTGTGCATGCCAACAAGGTGTTTAGCAGGAAAAAGTCAGGTAGAGTAGATTCAAATGCTTATTGCTCATCTGTTCTTCTTCCAGGAATATTACAGCTTACTGGCATCATATAATTGCTGAGGTATAAATCTGTGCTTTCTTGTTCCCATTCAAGATCTCTGCAACTAGAGCCATGTGAAAAAACATCCAGTTGCCAGAAAAACTAGAGAAAATTGTTCTGTTGGAGTTTTGAGAACTGGGAATTATTTTCAAAAATACTAAAAACACATTATCTTTTATATATTCCCTAAGGCAAGTGTATTAAATACATCTAATTTATCAGACTTAGTAGGTCCCAGTTAACATAAAATTATTTGTCATATACAATGTGCTACAACCCCAGAGAGCTGGGATGATTCAGATGCATGTGGAGAGCTCACATGAGAGTCTCTGTATCTTAATAGCCCATGTTAGCTCTCTGATGAATTCCTTTCGGGAACCATGGAGGGGAATAAGGCAATCCCAAACAAAAAGATGAATTGGTGCTATGTGCTATTAACACATGGAACAGGCAAGATAGATTACTGAATCTGCTTTTTTTTTTTTTCTTTCCCATTTTATACTTCCCTTGTAATTTCTCTGTGGAAATGACTTTTTTGTTTCTTCCATAGATGTGAGTGGACTCCTAGTATAATGAGTCCATGATGCTTTATCAAAGCCTTCAGGTACTACCAATATAATAGCATCTATTCTAGTACAGATTCGGTTAGCCTGAAATCTTCAGTCAAAGAAGTGACAGGCAGACCAGAAGCTTTGCAACCTTGTAACAATTCCACCGCTTGTGGCCATAAATTCGGTTACTTTCAAGCCCCTGGAATACCCATACACAAAATCAGACTACTCAAACTTTGTGCAGGGAAGGATGGGGATGGGAGGGGAAAACATCTTTTACTCTCAGTCCAGCAGGAATATTTTTTTTCTATTTTGAAATATTGCAGTGTCTTTCTATCTGTTATCATAATAGTCTGCTAAGTCTCTACTTCAGAAAGAAAGCACTTATGTCAATGGGATTTAGTCCCTTAAGATATTCAGCCAGCTGGCCACTTCTGAGACTCAGTCCCTTGTCCAGACCAGCAGGCAAAATTTTAAGCAAAGTCAACAGAAGCAGGGTGCATGAAATAGCCATAACCTTAAGTTTTTGTCCCTTTCCCCCCCTATTTTATTTCAAACTTTGAGTAGAAATAAGACAGAATAGTGAAAAGTTGTATGCATTAAGACTATCATTTGTTATATATCAATAATCACACAAAGAAAATTAATATTTTCATACATTTCTAATTGCAGGTAGAAAACATTAATTTTACATCAGTACTTTCTGGTAAGAATGCACTGTGAGCAAAACATCACATAGTGGGGCCCTGTGGAAAAGATCTATGCATCATTACGGATTGGAGAATGAAGACATGCCCTGGATACTGTTTTCAGTTTTGATCATGTCATTACAGAAAGACTGAAAACTGTGTGAATATAAAAGATCTGTAGCAGAAGAGCAATGACCAGGTAGTGGCGAGTAAGTGGGCTGTATATTCCCTGGAAGTAGAGATAAAAAATTTAGGAGAATTTAGACCAGGAAACAGAAAACAGAAAAAGAGATATAGTGAAAGTACGCCAGGTGTTCTAGTATACCTATTTCTATAATATAGGTGCTGGATGTTAGTCTGACATTTAAAAACAACACTTTTAAAACTGGCATTGTTATTCTTGTAAGAGATAATTAACCCAAGGAACTCACTTTCGCATAATATTTAGCAGAGATTCCAATGTAAACTTAAAATCAGATTAACCTTTTGTAAGAATCAACATTGGACAGGACTAAAAGCAATCAGTCTTCATGTACCAGGACATCAGCTGGTCACCAAATGGTGGCAGGGCAAAAGTTCTTGTCTGTTAAGGGCAAGGAACAAGTGCTTTAATTTAGCTAAATGTTCTGTTACCCTCTGAAAACTGAGTATGACAGTAGAATAGTGTTTCTTTGTTTGGTATTTCTTAATGACACCCAGATCATTTTTGTGTTACTTACAGTTTATAACCTGCAATCTCTATCAGCTCAGCTGAGATCCGAATGCCAAACTGCATTTTCTTGAGATATGCAATTTGGCATCTTCAGTGGATAATGAAGTTTCTACCCAAATGGAATATATCAAGAAGAGTAGCCAATTTACACCGCATGGGTAAATACAGCTCACAAGATCACATGCAGAGGCATAGACCATCAGATTAGCAGCAAGGCTGGAGAGTATATGCTCCTTCCTGGGATGAAAAGAGTCAACACAAGCTACTGCAGCAGATACTGCTTGATTCCCCGAGACTCAGCTGCAGGCCAGACATTATGCAATGAAGGGATAAAAGGCCATTGCCACTTTCCTGTACAAATTACTCCTTGAGCTCCCCTTTTCTTCTTACTTCCTGAAGGTGTAAATTCAGTGTTTAGTGGCCGTAAGATTTGGATGTATTGCCCACAGGGCAGGAAAGATTTACAAACCCTGGTCATTATCTATGCGAACATTAAGTTACAAGTGACAATTACAATTCAGCACATTTTCTCAAAGCTAGATTGATTGCCATATAAAAAAAAGAAAAGAAAAAAAAAGAGTATTATTCTCTCTGATTTGAGGGAAAGACAAGATCACAATAGACTTTATTTCAGTCAGTGTGAAGGGTGGGAAGAGAGTTACACAGCATTGTTTCTTACTTCTTGAAGTTTAAGGAGGGAGAGAAAAGGAGTGTTCTGAAGATCTGAAAATGAATGTCCAAAGTATCTCTCTTTTCAGGGAATATTAGGAGGCAATGAACCTGTGACCTACTTGTAGAGGTAGACTTGTAAGCATTTATTATTATTATTATTATATTATTATTATTATTATTATTTATGGGTTCATGCTTGCCACAGGAAAATAAAATCTATTTATCAAAAGCAAGTCTTTAGTGTTAAGAGGTAACGTAAAATATAGAGATTTTATTATTTAGCTTATTCAAATATTTGTGGGTTTTCTTATTCAGGTGAAAAGCATAATCACAGAGCTGTGCTTCCAGATTTGAGGGATAAAAGTGAATTGAAGTATAGATCTGAGCAGTCACCTTTCTAATGGACATTGAAAAACACACTCTGTTCCTGAGGGTCCCTAGGAAAGCACTACAGCTTCAAGCTGCCAGACTATATACCTTTCTAACTGCAGTGAACTGATATACACTTCAGTTGAGCAGGGAAGTCAGGCACTGAATTAATATTTTATCTATTCCTGTGTTCTGGGAAAAGAAAAAGGTTTCTTCTGCCCTAGAGAAAACAGTAGAATTCAACCATGAATGAAGAGCAAAGAAAGAACTGGTTATTAGCATTAATATTTCTGCATACTCAGTCAGACATCATACATAAGGTAGGTCACAATAAGCCAGCTATACAGAAACTTGCACGGTTCAGACTCCAAGCTGCTGCTTCACACATTGCTGAAGCATGAAATTTTAGTAACATTTCTTGTGTCCTATGATTTAACTACATTGGAGTTTGCAGCTTAACACACCACCACCTACCATACTTCTAGTGTAAAAGATGCTTTTTCAGTTATATTAGTAAATAATAATCCACAATGAAGACAAATGTAAGAAACCCCTGACCATCTAACATTTATGTGCTATTTAGGCTGTTATGACTAACCTTAAACACAGAATATCATTGGCCTATTGCCACATCGGCTTCTGTCTAGAATCCTGAGCTGTTAAAAACCCATACGATTTCTGCCATAGAAAACTTGTTTCATTAGGAAAGCTAATGATGAGGCTTACAGATCCTGTTCTCTCCTCTCTGATTCAGCTGGTTTAATCTACACCACATCAGTAATGGGCAAAAGCTGTCACAATCTGAAGACGGATTTGCAGAACCTAAGCTGGTCATTAAGTAGGTTGATAATGCCTTCCATTTCACTTTCTAGCCTCCAAATTCATATTGTTTTTAAGGCACACAACAACAGGGCTGAACACACAATCAAAATTTTGCTCAAATTTCACTCCACAGTCCCTGAATTTGTCCTTTCTGTTTTCTCTCACCTGCTTTGAGAACAGGCTGTCAGCTTTCAGTGGCAAGGAATGGGCAAGAAATCCCGTCCTTAGTAGAGGTACATCTGGAGGAGGCCAAATAACCATCAGGAGGACTTCTGTCCAATAACGCTCCTCTGATGGCACAGAATCTGCGGATATCAAAAGCATGCTGTTGAAGTGCATTTGGTTGTCTGTATCATTTCAGGCTTTTCTTCAGGGAAAAGGAACTCTACAAGAGGAAGTCAACAATTCCATGTTAGCAAACTTCATGGATACCACACTTATTCACAGGCATCATGTACAATCAATGATAAGAAACACGTCAGAGAATTAAGAGTTCAAGTGCAACACAGACAGTGTTGTTTTGCATGTGGGTTTGCCAGCATTTGGTTGATAATAACTACTGATGGATTCGTACTTCTAAGCAGAAGTTGATGGCAGTCTTAAAAGTGAAGCAACGATCCTTGGTCAGCTGTGACACAGACAACAACCTTCTTTTTTCCTCAGTGGGAGAAATTTTAATTAAAGCCCTCCCCAAATCAGATTTTTTATATTTTCTCAATTGCCCCAGTAGGGACTTCAATTCATGGCATTACTCATTCCTTGGCTGCTGGAGACTTCTCCCAGTTCTTCAGACTGCATTGTTGTGATTAATACACGTCTGAAGATCTTACATCATTACTGTTGATGTATCTGTAGAGAACACAGAACCACAACCCTGTGATTAACACTTGCATCATAGTATTTTACTTTGAAGCCTTTCTGCTTTTTTTAAAGAGAATTTAATTAAAAACCTTGCTAGCCTTCAGAGAATAGGCATCCTTATTTCTTGACTTTTAGCAGTAAGAGCAAGCTCTCTCTGCTGGTACATATGCTTCCAGCACTGGAAAATACTGCTTATTCATGCCAGTGGGCTAAACAAATAGTAAGGCAAGCACAGAAAAATGTTTTCAAACCTAAAAAGGCTCAAACTGAGATCAGCTCCCTAGACCACCAACAATATTAGATAGCTAAGAGAAAATACAGACTAATGATTTTCAGGCACTGCTATAAAAATATTTTTAAAACTGATAATGGGTTCACATACCCATAAAAGTGGTATCAATTTTCACTGAAATGCAGTCTCAGACATCCCTGGATGTAAAAGTCAGAGCAAGAGATGTGTAATGTATAAATTGTACATTTAGCCTCCATTTAAAGCAACTTTTAATTTGTTTTCCCTAATGATTTTAACCATGCAACTGATTAATGTCAGTGCCATTGTAGAAAATTGGAAGTAGAATAGCTTCAGGTGTAAAGTCTGGTTACTTCATTGCCCTACTTAGCTAAGCAGTAAATTGAAAGCTTGTTGGTTAAGTAGAAACCTTGATTTGCCAGATTCCTATACCTATTTTCTTGTTATTTAAAATTTGGTTGTATTTGACACCATTGAACTGGATTCAGCTGTCTGATATTCAAAGAGAGCTTCCTTTATCACATGTTGGGAACTTGCTTTTCAAAATCTCCATTTCCGTTTCCATGCATTTGGGAACTGGATGTAACCTAGAGTTTCTAAGACTTTTTAACTTCAACTCTTAGGAAATTTAAGCAATTAACTCTTTGATGTTTGACCCTATTAGTGGGTCTGTTCAACATGTCAAGGGTCTCTTAGGACCTCAGAATGGCACCACAATGCTTCTCATGATGTAGTTACCAACAGTCACCTAGTTAATTATAGATGGAGAGTC
Organism: Harpia harpyja; assembly: GCF_026419915.1. Classification (NCBI taxonomy): domain Eukaryota; kingdom Metazoa; phylum Chordata; class Aves; order Accipitriformes; family Accipitridae; genus Harpia; species Harpia harpyja. Next base: position 17,517,338 of record NC_068942.1, on the reverse strand, counting down.
TTAAATTTATTTTCCTTTGAATAGCTGTCCCAAAGAAACTTTCCCAACCATGCTCAAGACTCATCATATGCTTGAAACTGGTTCCTGTTTTGTTTCTTTGTTTGTTTTCAACCAAGTTGTTTTAAAGCAACAGTGTTGAATAAAGGCTCTTTTCTTTACACAATAAGCCAGTCAATAGGACAGTTATTCCAAGAACAGGAATCCATGTCCCTTCTTTTCCATCTGAATAAACTCAAATCCATATCTCTATTCTTACCAGAGTGGCATAAGGAGAGTGGAATGGAAGCTAGTGCAGGATGTGCAAACACTTCTTGATATTTAGGTGCTGTATGGAAGAGAATTCAAGATTAGTTGGGCCAAAACCCAGAGAACAGCTGATTCTCTTAATTCCTAAGCAGCTCTTTAGCCTGAGAATAAAGAGATCATAGGTTCGTAGTCTTAGGAATGTCTCCCTATTCTACACAGAGTTATCTCTAGAAAACATACAGAAATGGCCAAGAGAGGATAAAGAGAAACTTTTGTCATTCCATCTGAAAATACTCATGTTTCGTCTCTCCATTCTCTCATCGTTGAATTCACTTCTGTCCAGTGGTACGGTTTTAACAGGAGGAATTAAAAATAACCCTTCCAAAATATCCTCTTTATTAATGTTTAAAAAACTGGTGAGATATATGGCTTTGTATCCTCTTGGTCTGAGGAAGGATTTTCTCTAGCCTATTTTAAAGAGGCTGGAAAGGTTACTCTGTTCTTTAGTTTTAAACTAAAGAATTGTTTGTCACTACATTCCGTCTTGAGATTAATCCCTTGGGGGAGTATTCAAAGCATTTTGTGTACAACCACTCTATCAAGCCAAGCCTCTTAGATAACAAGGAGAGAAGACTGTTTAGGTGTCTGGATCCAGACATACATGCTGTATTGCTCATCTCTGTCATAACTGAGATCTACAAATAAAACACCCTGCCACTTATGAAGCTTTAGGGTACACTCTGTCAAATAGAAAAGAGTAGACAACTGCTGAACTGGTGTGTTTAGGACTGTAACCTAGGGTTCAGGTATGTGAATTTTAACTATGGCTACTTAGAGATGCATGTTCCTTTTTGATTGGAAAAGGGAGTTGTGCTCTTCATTTTAAGCACCCATCAGAGCCGACAGAAACTTGATAGAAACTTGCTCTGCCATTGCTAAGCACAATCCATCTTCTCCCTGCACAGTTATGTGTTGCTCAAATGTCCTCTGAACTTAGTTTTCATTTTTTATAATACTTTCCCTGATTATCATTATTACCTTGATTTGTCTGGTTCCCATGAGTGAGAAATTTCTTGGCACTTTATTTTAGGTCTGTATAGCATTACAAAAACACAGTGTAGCTTGTGTCTGCCTTTTTAATGTGTAACGTAAAGTAGTATTTTTTAGAATACATTACAGAACTTAGTTACAGTTTCACCGCTGACTACCTTCCAGATGGAATATAAAAGAACTTGACTAAACTAGGAAGCTTTATTTATTATTGTGTCAGCTTCATTGTTCTCTTTATGGGGATTGTCTCCTTAAGAATTCTAACACCCTTTGGTACTTTCTGATTAGTTGTTCTTAGGGGGTTATGTTAGAAAGCTGATAAGGTCAACAGAAAGACCTGTCCTCCCTTAAAAGCTCTAACCTCTAATACTTTAACCTGTCTGTGTTTGGTTTTGGTTTTATTTTATTAAAAACTCATTAGAGTTACAAGCTTCATTTTAGATTTCTCATTAGCAGCCACAAAAGGGCACAGCAGCCTGCACCCTTTGCAACACTAGAAAAAGTGTCTTCAGAGTCTTCAAAGCAAACATTTTCTCAGAAGTCCTAACCCTGCACCTCTGCCCTACAAGAAACTGAAATGGAAGAGAGCAGTTACAATTCACAAAAAGATGTCTGGGACTGAACATTAAATATCCTCTGGAAAGGTTACTCATTCAGTGCTTTACCTTAATGCTACAGGGTACTTCCGCAAAAATATTTAGGGCATACTTCTGCTCAGACCCAGGCCAACACTGGCTCTGGGGTTGGTCAGAGGGGCAATGGTGTGAAGCTCTGGTTGTTACTTGACCTTGTGTGGCTTTGTTTCATATTCTATCAAATGGGTCATAGAGGGACTGAAAAGTGTAGATCTTCAAAAGACATTATTATCCAGTTTAGGTTGCTTAGGCAACCCATCAGCTTTGGTACCACATAATCTCTGTAGATGCTCAGTTTCTCTCAGCAAAATTCTCTAAACCACAAAATACCTGCTTCAGGGAATGCCTCTTTAAAGGTATAAGCAGCTAAATGTTCTCTCTCACACATATTCCCTGCTAGGCATTCCTCTGTTCATCTTTCCCAACTAAAGGATATACATATATATAATGAAAAGTTCAGTGATTAGAATATGTCCTAGGGAGACACACAAGATGGGTTGAGATGCATTCTCTTCTCTGCCTAATGGGCATAAGAAGTTGCATTTCCTTTTTCTCTTTTTTCTTTTTTTTCCTTTCCCAGAAGAATGTTCCAAATAAAATATATCTACAGTGTGGTAGTCCACTTATCATACCTGTCTACACTGTCTCACTTTTCCCAATATTTATTAGGCAAAAAACAGCTTATGGCAAGCGGTAGAGCACTGATATAGAATGGGTGAGACCTGGCTTTCTGTTATGGTTTCTTCCTCATATTGTGTTATTCTGCTACACCTAGTTAGACAACAGTTTAGCCATTTTCTTTTCATGTAGGAATTAAAATATGCATACTAACAAATTAAGCAAATAAGCTTTCTATTCATTCATCAAACCAGTGCGGAACAACAACTGAATTTGTTAGGCAACCTGAAACATTTTCTACAATCTCTCTGCTTTCTTTGCTGGTTATAACCAGCTCTTCATATGTATTTGTCCAAGCAATGTGAGAAGTTATTAACAATAATTATGCTTAATATCTTGTAAAATATGCAGCATAGTACCAGATTGATAATGACAATAGTTATATGATTAAATATAATGGTGTGGGTTGGTATGTATGTCCATAGTTATGTGCGTATTTATATATATATAGTAAATAAATATAAAACAAATAATAAAAATAAATCAAAAGAAAATTGATGTCAAACAATGCCCACCTGTTTGGGAAAATTTCGGTAAAGTATGACTCTCTTGCACTAATTGTACAACAACTCAAATCATGTGATAACAAAAATAGTTTTCATTTAATTCCCTCTGCCGAACTGCAGATCTTCCATAACACTGACCTAAGTTCCAATAAAAGAATAAAACAAATAACAGTTGATATGCACAGTGCTATACTATAATAATCCAATTATTTCCCATAGTGCAGAAATGGCATGCAATTTCCACACCTGTGACTCCAGAGAGATGTTATTTGCACAGTTTGGATCTGAATGCCTAGTTAAATTTTGCTATGGTGCCTTGGGTCAGATTTATGTTAAATTTCTCTCTTTATAAACTCCATGGTCACATATTGTTTTCTGGTGTGCTGGTTACATACACTGCTCTCTTGCTTGGCAGGAAATCTGTCTTGATGATCAACTTCTGTATCCTTGCATTTAGTAGCCATGCCATAACGGCAACACCTGCAGTGAGAAGTGCCAACTCCACAGTGGGGGGAATGAGAAAGGTGGGGACTGTGTTTTCCCCATGGCATTTCATCTGTCTTTCATAATGTAATTCTGCTAGTAGCCTTAGGCAAGAGACCCTTCAGTTGTACAGTCAGAAGACCAGTGGCCAGTGTCTGAGAGGTGGGATTTTATAATATCTTTGTCATCAGATGCTAATGCACTAGCAACACAGAAGAAATGAATTTGATATATATCAGGAATCACGGTCCTAATAAACAGAGTTATTTTTTAAATGAAAAAATGGCAGTCTGATGCTTAGGGCCATACAAGCACTGACAAATTGATTGTGGTATAAAGGATTTCTATGGCCTTGCAGAAGTCAGATTGATTTTTTTCTTTTTATTGGCTCTAACATTAGTTTATTGTATTTTACATGTTTTACATTTGCATTTACAACTATGTCAAGCTTCCTGTCTAAATCCAAAATGTTACTGACTTCAGCTGTGCAACACAGAGTCAGAATCATCCTTCTTATTTCTGTATTTCCCTACACAATATTGTCCTGAGTCTGTGCACAAAGATGTAAGCTATATGTGAAAATAAATAAATATATTCTCTTTGATTCTCTGCTCTCTCTTTTTTTTTTTTTTTATTTTATTAAATTTTTAATTTAAACAAACAGTTCAGGATTCACTGAACTAATGGTTTATTGTTTGCCTTTGGCAAATGTGAAACTTCCAGCTGTCTACAGTGAATAAAGCTATGAGACCACTCCTTTAAAAAGTCATCTTCTTTGAGTTGGTGACAAAGTGCAACACCTACTGGAATTCTGGATCACTTTATAACACACATATTTGTGTGACCACCTGTAGCCTAACAATGTACCATATGCACCCATGCAGCATCACCAAATTAATGCAATTCCAGGAATTTTAAGAAATTCAAAGAAACAAATAACAAAATAACTGGATATTTTGCTTCCTGCTAGAGACAGTTCTGTAAATAACTAACAAACAAACAAACAATGCCCCCAAAAGAAAACTAGAGAGGTTCTTTACATGTATGAAATTCACCCTGGTTCAAAACTATGATTTTCTTTTTCTTCTGAAACTAAATTGACTGGAAACAGAATTAATCTGTTAGGAGGAAAACCCCCCAACTTTCTCACTGTTATGTTCCACATTATTGGGATGAATTTCTTAAAGTAAAACCTACAAAGGTTCACTGAAGTCATCTCAGATAACCTGTTATCTTTTGGAACAGAAAATGATCAAATGCAGCAAAGAGTTTGACTTTAAAGGTTACAGGAATACAAAGGAACACAAAATGCCCAATGAAATATGCCCTCTTCCATATTCTCAGGGCAGCACCCACCATCTATTTGCTTATCTCTCTCCCAGGTCCACCTTCCTCCTTGCTAGGCTTACCTATAACCAGATCTGCAAATATTTTTATTAACACATTCTTCCTTACACAGCTTTGCAGAGAGAAGCTCTTCTTGCCTGGATCACATAATTTCTGTCTTCACCCAGGATTGCTTCTCTACAGACCCACCTGTGGATGCTCTTAATTTATTTAATGCGTACAATGTTCACTCTACTCCACTGACTTGTTTGTGGACTATTTTCTGCCAAAAGCCAACAGCGACAAGTCATAACATTTGAAATCAACAGCCAAACTGTCTTTTGTGTGCACAACACATACTTTTGCTGCAAAACCAGAGACACTATTTCACTGAAGAGACAACAGGGAGACTTCAGCATTAATTGCTTGGAAAACTATAAGACTTTTCCTATCTACAACTCTTAGGCTGGAGATACAAGTATTATCTAAAGTTTTTTTGTGTCTGGTTTTCTTTTTTCTTTTTTTTTTTCTCTCGTCACTATCCCTAAAAGTCTCCACCTGTCATCATTTGCTTTCTGATAGTATGCTTCTATATCAAGTCATTGAAAGTTTGAAGACATACCTTGAGGTGTTTAATTTATTCATTCTGTTCTATATACTATATAAATACTTTAAAGTGGTGTCTGGGTGTTCTTAGTGCTCTTATCTATTAAAAAAATCATAACATGACAAGTGCAGCAGTAGAATTTAATACAATCCATCAACAGTGAGTCACACTATTTGAAAATTCAAGTCTCCCCTCCCCCTTGGTAACCTAATTTTAAATGCATTTGGGAAAATGACATGTGCAATGTGTCCTCAATGTCTATAGATTTGGCCTAATTCAGTACAAGTGGGGATTGATTCTAAAAGCCCCCACAGAAAATTAGTGCCATCAGCCCCCCTCGCTTTCACTAAATCTCATTTCAACTGTGTCACTACAGCAAAGAATGAGAGGTGGTTTTCAGAAGGTAGGGTTGATCCTTTTGGACACTTTCATCTTAATCATTGGATTACATAGTTTTCTGTCTGTTATTTCCCACCTAGAAATGTAATGCAAACATCTAGCAATGGGAAGATGATTGGTTGTGCATGTGCCTAATTTGAATATGTTATAATTAACACAGCCTTTATTGTAATAAGCACAACTGCACCATACTATGCTATGTTTAAAATACTGACTGACATACTTCTTATTGTGAAGGCAAGAGTTGAAGATGCTTGAGCTATCAGGCAGCGTAAGTACTAAGTCTACAGGGGTTCCTCCAGAAACTCAAGTATGGTCTAGAATGAAGACATGTTGCACAAAGATGTAACACTAAGTCATGTTCAAGCTTGTACTCAAGTAAAGGCAGCATTATATTGTATCTGCACACCACTACTCCCAAGACAGCAAAATGAAAAACAAGACATTTAAAATATTTTACAATTTTGTCACAACACACGGTGATAAGGGTAGGTGAAGGTGGGTAGGTGATAAGGTTAAGGTGGGTAACCTGCTTTCAAACCCAGTCTACATCTCCAACCAGTGTTGCACTGATCTATGTGGATGTATCAGCTTGGGTCAGTATGGGTTAGAGCTCTTCACTTCGGGTTGGTGTTCGGTGGAGATGAATCAGATGCCTCTACAACAGGCTTCATTGAGCCTGAGCAGTGTAAATACGCATTCATTCAGTTTATTAAACTGAAATAACAATTTGCAAAGCTAGGTAGAAAGGAAGAATACAATTATCTGAGGAGTCACTGTTTGTCTGCAGAGAAAGGGCCCTTCATGATCCACGAACTGCTTTTAAGGAATCCATTGAAGATGATGAAGAAAAACAAGTTCCTACAGACTGTATGTATTGGGTTTAGGTGGCAAGGTTTGGGGGGGGGGGGGGGGGCTGCAGAAGTGGCCTCTACGAGAAGGAGCTAGGGCTGCCCTGTGCTGGACACGGCTGGTTCTTCAGTGAGCCCACTGCTGGGCACATCTGAGCCTATCAGCCAAGTGTGTGACACCCCTATGAAAACATATTTAAGAAAGGGCAGAAAATGCGACAGGCAGAGTAGGTGGGAAAAACAACAACAACAAAACAACAACAACAACAACAAAAAGGAGTGAGAAACGGCAGAGGGAACACCAAGGTCTGAGAAGAAGGAGAAAGAGGAGATGTTCCATGGTGGAGCAAATATTTCCTGCAGCCTGTGGAGGACCCATGCTGGAGCAGAGGAAAAGTGTGAGAAGGAAGGAGGAGCAGAGAGGAACCGCTGTGTACTGACCATGACCCCCCACCTCCTTGCATCACTTGGAGGAGCAGGTAGAGGAGTGTGCAGTGAAAAAGTGAAGTTAAGCATGGGAGAAGGGAGAGGACAAGTGTTTTAATGTTTGTCTTTCTGTTTCCAGTGATCTGGATCTGTTTTAATTGGCAATAAATGAATTTTCCTCAAGTCAAGTCTATTTTGCCTGCAACAGCAATCACTAGCAATCTCCCTGTCTCCAACCGAACCCACCAGCTTTCTCATCCTCTTACCTCTCCCTGTCCTGCTGAGGAGGAGTCAGTGAGTGGCTGGGTAGGCATTTGGCTGTTAACAGATGCTAATGCACCACGCACATAGATATATATAGATATATATATAACCCTCAACTGTAAAACCTCTAAAGGGGTTTAAGTTTACTTTGGAAGCATTTTAGGGATCTTCAAATTGAAAAACGCCCTTCCATATAATTTAAGTACTTATGAGAAATACTTCAAGTTTATACTATCAAAACTTAGCCATCTTTGGTTACTAGAAAATGTTAGGGTTCCACAGGCCTTGTTCTTTCTGTCTAGCCTAGTGAATTTTCTGTCAGAGGCAATTAGTTAATATCCTGCTGGAAAGATACAGTCTGCTCTGCAAATAATATTCTGGCATTTGCTGCAGGGAAGCTTCAAGTTCCTCTCTTACACTGCATGAGGTTCCTTAACTTCTGCTGTAGCCCTTCTGTTTGGCTTTTGGCATGGTTAATGGTACTTTTCAGGTGCTCCTCTCCTGTTCAGTTTCTTGCCTGACATGCAGGGCTTTTTTTCTCATCTGTGCTCATATTCAGTCAAGTGCCTTTTCTGTCATCCACTTCACAGAATGACAACATCAAAAAATAAAAATATCTCATTTGTCTTTAAAAATCAGGTTTAGTTCAGCAAATAATAATACACCAAAATTCTAAATGTATCGTTAGTGTATGGTCTTTTTTGTGTCTTTTAGTTTTAATCTGAACTCTGAATTACATGGGCAAAAATGTTTTGTCTTGATAATTACATTCCTTAAATCCTTTTCCTTAAATTATAGGTGCTTCCTTCTTTTTAACCAAAGCCTTTACTTTGGGTAATTATACTTTGTTATGCACACATGTATATAAATACTGTATAAATTTTCACTTAACAAAGGTCCCGTTATCTATCAAATGGAAAAAAAAACCAAAAAACCACACCATGTGTCAGTTAAAGTCTCTCACCTCTTTCTTTAAGTCTACCAAAGGTGATTCTTACCACCACATTAACTGGTAGCCTGTTTTGGATTATTAGTTAGCATTTGATGAATTCACCACTGTATACATACATATATACATACATATATATGTGTGTGTATACAGACACATATAAATATATACGTCAGGCAGTTATTATAAACCACCCATAATATTTTCATAGCAGCAACTCTGGTAAGTTAAAGTGAACAGGGACTCTAGGATCTCCAAAGGTCCTCCAATAAGCTAGTATAGAAAACATAACTTGTTATTCATCAAAGAGTCACGTGCCTTAGGGTTATACCCAAGACCGTTACTGCTAGGACTGTAGCTTCTTTTAGCTGATGGTGAAATACTAAAAAATATTTATGTGACATAGAATGCAAGCATCTTGGAAAATCATTGGGTTGTATCTTCTTAAAACTGTTAAGGCATGCTTCCATATCACAATCCAGTTCTCTTCAGATATGTAAAAGTCTGGCCACCAGAAACACTGATGCAATTAGATATTTCTGAAAATACCACCATACATGTGGAAATGACATCTTGTGTACCTGTTGTCACTGTATATGTTCTGACAATTTCCATAAAACTAACAAAGTTGATATTCATGTGGTGATCAAAATGCAACTTGGCAATATATTCTTCATAATTCATTTAACCTTGATTTTCATCAGGAAACTACATTCTCATATGTTATCTAGCCTAAACAATTTCTGCTGTATGATGTTATACACTAGAAGTGCCTGTGTCTTTCCACTGACTCAAAAAACAGTTTATATGTAAAAGCTCTATATTTTACTAGCCCAGATTTAGAAGTGTACACTGCAGGTACCTAAAAGTTAGATAGGATGAATTTTATTCATAGTGCCTGTTGCCAGAAAAACATACAGGATCACATGTTTGAAAGAAACTTACCAGTTTTCACACAGCAAAAAGCAGGGCAGTAAACTTCCAAATAGATCCATGAAAGTAATTCTCCATGCCTACTTATAGCTAAACTGATGCTCAGTAGAATTATCAAACGATGCAAAGGTGGGTGGAAAAAGGCAAACATTGCAATCATTTCAAGAAAGGCAAGACAGAGGGTTTTGAAGACCTTCTGGCAAGTCAGTCTCATTTCAGCCCCTGGAAAGATTATGGAGTAAATCCTTCTGGAAGCCATTTCCAAGCACACAAAGGGCAAGAAAATGGCAGGGAAAAAAGCAGTATAGGTTTGCCCAGAGCAAATTGTGTCTTACCAGCCAGATTGCCTTATGTGATGACGACAGGCTCAGTGCACAAAGGGAGAGCAGTGGATGCTTTATACCTTGATCGCAATAACACCTTCAATACAGTCTCCCATAATATTCTTACAGCCAAATTGGTGAGTTACAGACAGCGTAAGAGTGAACTATACAGTGGACTACCAGACTCAAGGGTTATCATCAGTGGTACAAATCATGTTGGCGGCTTGCGATGTGGCCAATACTATTTAACGTATTTATTAGCAATCTAGATGAGGGGATAGAGTCCTCTCTCAGTATGTTTGCCAGCAGTGCCAAGTTGGAGTAAGCAGACAACACATGGGAGGGCAGACCTGATATTCAGAGAGGCTTTGACAGTCTGGAGAAATGGGCAGGTAGGAACCTCAGGAAATACATCAAAGACAACTGTGAAATGCAACAATACAGGCTGGGCACCAAAAGAATTGAAAGCAGCTTTGCAGAAAAGTAACTGGGGTCTCAGGTGGACAACAATTTGATCATGAGGCAACACTCTGACCTTGCAGAGATGAAGGCAAACTGCATACTGTCCTGTATTAGCAAGAGTATAGACAGCAAGTCCAGGGAAGCAATTTTTCTCTGCCTTACACTTGTGATACCGTATGCAGTGTACTGTGTGCAGTTTTGCTCCCCAGTGTAAGAAAGATACTGAGATACTAGAATGATTCCAGTGGACCACCAACATGTTGTAGACATACTGGAGCATGTGACATACACTGAGAGGTAGAGAGAACTGGGTTTGTTCAGCCCAGAGAAAGGAAGATTGAAGGGAGACCCGTCTGCTGTTTTCATCTGTTTCATGGGAGGATGTAGATAAGACAGAGACGGACTGTTGTCAGGGGTGTATAGTGATGCACAGTGACAGGATAAGAGGCAATGGAGAGAAATTGCAACAGAGTTATTCTAACCAGACATGAGGAAACTTATTTTTGTTATGAAGGTAGTTAATCTCTAAATCAGATTGCCCAGAGAGATTGTGGAATTTCCATCCTTGGAGATTTTCAAACTCTATCAGATGTGGTCCTAAGCAACCTACTGTAGGCTGCTTTGAGTCAAGGACTGGACTAGACAGCCATAAGAGGTCCTTTTCAAATCAAGCCTAAATTAGCCTACAATTCTTTCAGTGTCTATCTATTCACCTGAATGCTTAAAAAAAATCCATAAACCGTTGGACAAATTTTGCAAAAAATAGATAGACATCTACCGAAATAGAATGCTGCATGCATACTATAATCAAAAAGACTCTTAGTCTTTTATTCTGGAGCATAATCTATGTAGACAGCAGCTATACTATAGACTGCATTTTATAGAGGTAAGCAGTGAACCCTTTAAATGTTTACACAAAGCCTGCAGCATATGCATAGAAACTTGTGTTGGTTGTTGGGGTTTTGGAGGTTTCTGTGTCTAACAACACTTTGCAAAATATATCTAGATCCTCTGGGAGTGCTATAAAAATAGGTGATTACTTATTGATTTTGAAAATGCTAATTTTAGTTTCAATGTGGATTCACTTTTCCAGTTATATCTTGTTGATATGAATAGCATCCACTGTCCAAGCTGGTAAGTAATTGAGGCTCTGGGAGTTTGACTGCTCTTGTGCTAATTAAAATCTAATCATCATCGTGAGAACAAACACCTACTGAGACTTTTTAACTATAACTCCTAAAGGATCTTCTCAAAGTTTGCATGCACACACACATTCTTTGTCAAGTGTGAAGGCTACTTAAGATGCTGAACACATTACAGCTGTAATACCACAGATTCTTCTAGGCTTAGGCACAGGAATGATCTCACTCTCAGTTCTGTGATTAAACCTGTGCAACCTTTTTACTTTTCTCATGGATTGAGGACCCCTTTTCCCTTCCATCTCTTCACCCAGTGCTAGATGGCCACGATTAAGGCAGTGGTAAAAATGTTTTAATTATCAGCTCTATCTTCAGTATTTATTTTTTTTTAAAACCTGATTATAATAGCAACCCAAGAGCCATGAAGTGTTCCTGTCTTTTGCAAGAACGTCATCTAGGAAACAAATACTGATGTGTTCACACAGATATGGATAGTGTAGCACAAGCTTGATTTATGCGCCCAAGTAAAGATACTACTTTTTGCTTAAAAACTGAAAATATGCTTTAAGAAAAGTGCTTTTGGATACACTGAGACTGTAAACACTCTGGAATTGACCTGCCTGGAATATACCATGAATTCTTCCATTGGCACCTGTGTGACTTTGGAAGATTAAGCTCTTCCAGGCAATTAAAAAAGAAATAAGAACACATCATGAAAAATTCAAGGGAGCCTAACAATCCTGGTGCAGGTAAATAAAAATATTATTGCATGTTTTATTTGATCAGTAGATTTTATGAATAAGTAGTCTGTGATAAGGAATTTCTTTTTTTTTAATCAATTTTAGGCAAAGAAACATCAAGAAAGTTTTAAAAGTGGACATTTCTGACTTCAAGGATAATGATGAAAATGATTATAGGTCTTTGAATTGTGAACTCTCAAGGACTACTTTTTAGTGCAATCCTTCTGGAGAATCATATTAAAAATGACTCACTCCAGTGATTTTCAAGCTGCATTTGATATCCTTCTGCTGTACATTACCTGCACATGTCAACAGTAGCTGAGAATAGCTAATTATAATCATGGGGGGGTGATAATTATGAACAGCAAGTTCCCAGTTGCCCTCCCACCATAATTTGCTAGTACTGAAAGTGTGTGAAAACCATCAAAAGTTAAAACTAGTAACAGATTCTGCCCCTTTCCTCTGCAAATTCAGGGAAATTTTCATGAGGTGGTATATTGGGGTTGTGTGGCGGGGTTTTGGTAGCGGGGGAGGGGCTGCAGGGCCGGCTCCTGTGAGAAGCTGCTCGAAGCTTCCCCGGCTCCAAGTCAGATCCGCCGCTGGCCAAGGCCGAGCCCATCAGCGACGGTGGCAGCACCTCTGGGAGAGCAGATTTAAGAAGGGGAACCTGCAGCGGAGAGGGGAGTGGAATGTGAGAGGAACCCCTCTGCAGATACTGAGGTCAGTGAAGGAGGAGGGGGAAGAGGTGATACCCCCGCAGCCCGCGGTGAGGCGGCAGGCTGTCCCCCCCCAGCCCGTGGAGGGGAGCGGGGGAGCAGATGCCCACCTGCAGCCTGGGGAGAGAGGAGCCCACGCCGGAGCAGGGGGAGGGATGCCCCCCAAGATGGCCGGGACTCCATGGGAAAGCCCGCGCTGGAGCAGTCTGTGACTGAAGGACTGCCTCCCGTGGGAGGGACCCCACACTGGAGCAGGGGAAGAGTGTGAGGAGTCCTGCCCCTGAGGAGGAAGGAGCGGACAGAGACAATGTGTGATGAACTGACCCCAACCCCCATTCCCCATCCCCCTGCACCACTCCAGGGGAGGAGGTAGAGAATAATTGGGAGTGGAGTTGACCTGGGAAGGAGGGAGTGGTGGGAGGAAGGTATTCTCAGGTTTGGTTTTACTTCTCATTATCCTTGTTTTGCTTTGATTGGTAACAAATTAAATTTATTTTGGTTTTTTCTCCAAGTTGAGTCTGTTTTTAGCCCTTGACCATAAGTGGTGAGTGATCTCTCCCTGTCCTTGTCTCGACCCACAAGCTTTTTAATGATATTTTTTCCTCCACGTCCCAACGGGGAGGGGAGGAGTGAGCGAGCGGCCATGTGGTGCTTCATTGCCAGCTGGGCTTAAACCATGACAAGTGGATAGGAGGAGGCATAATTCCTCAGTGGACATGATGTGCAAAAGAAAGATTTGAACAGTTCTAAGATACTACGTATTAATGCAGGGATATTTAGTTCAGTCATTTAAAAATTAAATATTATAATTCTGATCCAAATTTCTTTTGGGTGGTCATTGGGTCACACTAGCAGATAAACCAAACTAGTTTTAACTGGAATATAAAGGCAGGTCAAAGTAATGAAACCAACTTCTATTAAACGGACGAAACAAAAAATGAGAGTACCTTAGAGAAAACAATTATTTTGGGGGTGGATTGCTATGCTGAGTTTTGACACTGCTATTTAGATTACCTGACAGTGTGAAAGGGGGCAACATAGGACTTGGGTTTTGCCCTGTTTTGATGACAAAAGGAGCAGGAGTCAGCCTGTTTATCAGAATCAAAAGTAAAAGCTGTGGGTAGCTTTGGCCTCCATGGGAGAGCCTTCTGTCTTAACAAAAAAGAAATTTGACAGACAGGCCAAATTTAGGCCAGCTAGTCAGTTTCCTTGGGGTGGATCTACCAACACGGAAGCGTTTCTTCTCTCCTCTGTCCAAGAACATGCATTCAGCTCATGAAAAGCAAAATAGGAGGGAGACAATATCAAAAAGGAGAATTTTTAGGTCACTTGGGCCGCTGAAATTGTTGCGCCATGGAAGGAACCACTTAAGGACAACCTTAGAGAGGCTCGGCCAGAACAATGTAAGTGATTACAAGAAGGGAAAGCAAATTATCATAGATCTCATAAGAAAAATAATTTATAATGGGATGTTGTAAGGGGATTTTGGAGATGTGCAAAACTTCCTAAATGTATTAGGAAATGTTTAGAAAGAGGATCACAAGTGGAAAAAGGGAGAGCTAAAGGTGGATTATGCAGGAACAAGTGTGGGAAAAGGGGGAGGAGGGAGGACAAGATGTGTAACAACAGTGGCTCAGTATAATTCTCTGGTCAAGATCTGCATCTGATTGTTGCAATCTGTCCTGTCCTCTTACTAAACTCTAACTCTATTTCCTGTGTGAAGATGCTCTGTGTGGATACACGTGTAATTTGGTAATGCACTTTATGCTGGACTAGCTGGTGAGTTGGAAAAGGAGGAGACCAGAACTTGGAAGGGCTCAAGGTCAGAGCTGAAGACTGGATAAAAAAGGCTGATGGTCTGGACATGGATTGTGGATGATCTTTTAGGGTCTGGTCTAGGGTCTGAGGGACCCACACCTGTGAATCATGAGAGTGAGGGTGTATGCGTGTTCCGACAGGTGAACTTCAAGCCTGATCAACCAGACACGAGGGACAGGATAGGCCCATCTGTGTAGTTCACATTTATGTGAGTGCTGTTAGTGCTAATGTGGCTCTCAGTAAAGGCCTTGCTCTCCCATTTGTGTTGATCTCCATGGCCTGACATATTTCTATTGTGTGCATGTGTATTTGCATCTTTTGCGCTCAGCCCCACTACTGAGCTGGAAATGGGGAATAGCTGCAGCCACATCCACGAAACCTGTGAGGAAAAGTCCCCTGGGTTTTTCTTCCTTTCACAGCTGAGATTTTTAATGTTGCAGTTGTTCAGCTGCACTCAGAACTGACAGGATCTTTTTTTCTTGCCACCTGCACCTCTGTACCTGACACCACTCATACTGAAGCAGGTCTGTGAGCATTTCTGCTGGGTTTGTGGCAATGCCTTTCAAATTTCCTGGTGCTTTAAGCATTTCTTTTTTAATCTTGCTTCAAAGCACATGGCACATCTCTGAAGCCCTGGAATCATTCAAATCTGAAGCACTCTGGGGTTTCTGAGTCACAGTCTGTAATTTGAAGCATTTAAAGCACCTGGGAAGATCTGGGATGTATTTATTAATTATCTTCTTATAGCACCAAAGATATATGTAGAGATGTACAGACAAAATTAAAGGCATGATCTTTTTTTTTCTCCCCCAGAAACATTAAATCTAGGTGATTGATCATATAAAGTGCCAGTGAACATCAGAGGACAACTGGGTTCGCAAGCTCTCTGGACCAGGTTCTAACAACAAGTAGAACATTTCCCTGCGAGGGAATTTTGAACTCTCAGATTAGATTCAAACCTGAATTCTGGATGCTTAGGTGAACCAAAGTTCTGAATCTTTTAAATTCAGGCACCCCTATTGGTTAAGGGATATGACTTCTTCATTCTGCTTTTCGCAGGAAAAAGAAATACACCAATACCTGCAAGTGTGTCACAGGAGAACTTGACTACTTCAGAAAAGCAGACAAATTCTGTTTATTAATGGTTGTCCCTGTGCCAGTATTGATATCTGAGACTGAAAGTCAGCTTATTGCTAGAGGGGAAATCTGTGATTCAAGCAATATTTTTTAACTGTAACTTGTTATATATGCATAACAGCTGTGAAATAAGAGGTTCCCACAAAACTACACGAAGCACTTTCGCAGGACACCCACTTGTCAGAGGGTAACTCTTTCTCCGAAGTGGATTTTAGTTAAATTAAGAAAAAGCAAACTCTTGCTTCTTGGTGCAGCTTACTCAAAGATATCTAACTTCACAAAGTAGCATACACGGTACTCCTGTGACTGAAAACTCAAAAGCATTCTCTATCGCCCTGTGCCAAGAGTGCGTGTGTGATAAACATCTTCCTCTCTTGCATTATTACTGGGACTTTAAATTGGAAAATAATTTACTAAAGCCATCTGTTTGTTAGAGGAGAGTCCAAAGCAAAGCTTCAGTCCCTGTTTGTGGGAGCTAGGGTCTAGCTCTACAAACTGTCTATTCGTACTGTTTGTTTCAATGTGAAATGGACTTCCCTCTCCAGCTCTTTTCTCCTCTGTTAGCTTTTCTGATTCTTGTTTAGATATTGTCCATTGTTATTGCTGGCAGTGAAGGAGTAAGCTCTCCCTACATGTACATTCATGCAGAAAAAATAATTCATGAAATTGCAACTCGTCTCTGGACTCCCCTTAATTTTCCTGCCCATGGATAGCTTTCTCCTTTCCCATCCACTTGGCTAGGCATGAACTGATGTCCTATTTTTGTATCATTCCTCTAATTTCAGGCTCAGCTTTTCAAATCTTCTATTTATACAGTCAAACAGAAAATGGATAGACATTCTAGACCTGACAAGAGACTTGCAATTTTTTCCAGCTTCTTTGCAATTATCAGTTACTTCAAGGTACTTATATGTATGGACTAGTAGACCTGAACCAAACTATAATAATTTCCCTTCATTCCTCAAAATCTAGTCCTTATAATTAAATCACTTTGCCTATAGAACACCATCCAAGATTAGGTGGAGGAACAATGGGTGCATGAAGTTGTAACAAAAATGCAATCACAGGAAAGATTGTACCACATTCTCCTTCTTCCCCTGCAACACTCTCATATATATGCTAATTGTCATATTAGATACCAAAGTATATAAGAACAGATGGGCTATCTTGACATGGGCTTGTACTAAAAAAACAGAGGTCAATAGTTTGATTAGTACTCTGGATTCTATGATAATGTATATAATTTGTTCCACAGACAGCTTAACACTGTTAAAATTATTTTCTTCCTTTTGTGACTGTAAAATCTTACAACCAGCTAGAAACCACTGGCACTATATGTGCTATATTAAGTATCAATGGGATTAAATAGCAAAGCTGATTTTTTTCAGCTGGCAAATCAGCAGTTCAAGGGATTATTCCCTTGGAAGTTAAAACATTTACAGTGCCACATACACAGCATCATCTGGGTTCTGATGGGTTAAATATAAACTTGTCAATTAGGTAACAAAAATGCCTGTTGTTATGACTAGTCATATTTTAGTAACACACAAAAGCCTGGCTTTGAAGAAGGGTTATAACGTGTCCTATCTTATTGTGCTGATAATTAATTGCAGGTCCACAAAATCAAGATACAATTCACTGCCAGTGCCAAACCATGCCATAAAGCTAAGGAAGCTGGCACTGAACGTATGGCCTGAAGGGTTTGGCTCCTACTGCTGTTCAAGTTGATGGCAAAAACTCCTACTGATCTGAACTATTGGATGTTGTGCCTGTGAGTAAGTCTCCTTTTCTTTCTTTCAATGTAAATTGACATGTCTTAGTCTGACAAATTCTTTTCATTATGGGTACTAGGATTACTTCATGGCCTAAGGCATGGCTCTAAACTGTTCTTGGCATTTTAAAAAAATAATAATTTTAAGCCTAACCCCTCTCTTATTACATTTTGGGTCCTTAACTTCTCATGCTTCCACAAAACCAAGTGCTGTAACACAAAGCCTGAAAACATGAGCACTAGTATTGCACAGGGCAAGGGGGATGCACAAAAATTGAATAATGCACTGCAGCAAAAGCACTTTTTTTGCTGATTCCTAACTGCAATGTCTGCAGCTGAAATATCAAAGGGTAAATTCAGGACTTGGTTTAGGCTGGTGTACTCCCATCAGTTTTGGCGTAAGGGTATAACAGAAAGCAGAACTGATTATGAAAAGAAAGTAAGTATTTGCCACAGGTATTTTTCTTCTTCTAGCTTTTAATTACAAATATGTTTTTTTCATTCATGAGCTGCTTTTACTTCTATAGAGAAAGAAGGTAAGATGCTGCCAGATAGAGCATCCTCCACATCTTTGCTTTTCTTCACCAGGTACATGTGTTGTGCAGGTTATGGTTCCAGTCTCTTTTTTACAAGATATGATCTTCTGTGATTTCCATGGTATTCCGAAACTCACTCATGCCATGGCATAGATGTATCTGTGCAATCACTCCTCTCAGCTGCACTGTATAAAGCTGCCAATGCAGGAAATACGGCTGCTCAGACTAAAGGAACATATGAAAATTCCTTGCCCCCAGCTCCGTTAAAAACGGTCATTAAAAGAAAAAAAAAAAAAAGGGGGGGGGGAGAAAAAAAAAAGGAGCAGGCTGCCTGTGTTAGCACTCATTTGCAAGGAAGAATCATTTAGACAATTCAATAAATAAATGCTGGGTCTTCTAATGAACTTCTTAGGAGTCCTAAACCAATAGTGAAGGGAAGAAAAGGCTGGTCTTTTTTCCTAGCAGGAATAAATGTTATTTCTAATATATATATATTTATAAGGATATCTTGACGCTATACAGATGGACGGTCGGGGGGGAGGTAATTATCAATTTCTGTAGTAATTATATTAGTGGAAATTATGGAATTTTGCATCAAAATTGGATTCTACCCCAACAGTGAAGCTGGCTAGGTGGTATCACCTGAATAGTTTTATTCTTCATACTGTAGCAGCAGAGAAATCAATTATGGATTCTCCCCCCCTCTCCTCTCTGTTAGTCATATTTGAAGTTTTGACGCCGCGCATTCCGTTTATTTGCTGCTGGCCTAATAATCCCCTGCATGCTGGGAAAACCTTTGTTCTCTGACAGAAGTAATAAAGCTGTCTGCACGATTCCCTCTTGTGAGACATGGAGCGCTCCCATTTTATTTAATCTGGTGGTGTGCAGCCTTTTCAAAGTAAACACTTCACAGGGACCGAATGGGGAATGACATCCCAGTGACTGGCCTGCGTGACCAAAAAAAAATTAAAAACTTGCCTGTCAAGGAAAAAAAACAATGACTCTTAATTTCAGATTTCCCCCCCACCCCCTCAAGAAACCTGCATGAGAAACCTGGGTCAAACGGTTTTTAGCTCTCACTTCTACTGGAGCATGTGTCTTCCTGTGGAAGTGCTTCAGCTTTCCCCTGCTCTTCATTCACTCATTCCCACTGAATGGCAGCATACAGAAAATGAAGAGATCTAAATGCCAGCAGGAGGCTGGCTGCTTTCTTCTAAGCATGTCCTGAGCCCAGTCACCCAGAACAACTTGTGATCCCTGGACAAAGACACTCACAGCAGGTGGCCATATCAAGAAATTTTCCTCCTGGAATTAGATATTATTCCAGGAATCACTACTGAGTCAAACATAATGCCCCATCCTGCTGGGTCAAGTAGGATTTCATTTCAATTTCTTTACACAACGATGCGTTTCATCTTGTCTGCGTACAATGACAGTGCTCAGGCATGAAATAAATTGAAGTACTTGAAAGGCAGAATTATCCCTTGAACCTGCAGCATTCCCGACCCCAAAAACATACATTGTCAAGTGAGTTCCAGATAAGCAGGATCTTCACCGAGTGTTTGTGCTGCTTGGCTTCCTTTAATCATACTCCCTTTTGTAAAAGGGATTTTCGAGGGGAAAGATAAATCATTGCTGAGGAAAAAGGTCATTTTCAAAAGGCTTTAAGAGCTTCATTTTGTGTGGCTTTTCAAGGTGAAACAGGTAATTCAGTGTAGTGAAAACCTTTTGTATTCAACTTAATTCACAGTTCACACTACCAAGCAAAAAGTAACGAAATAAGCTTGAATAAAATTCTTCATTAAAACTGTTCTCATAGGTGTGTGAGCCACATTTTGTTGTTTGCTAATACACTGGACTGAATATTGAAAAATAAATTTATGACTAATACTGAAGCTGTATATCCTGGCTTTAAATCATCTGTGCATCCAATATTGGACCATTCTCTTGCTGTAGTACAGAAGGCATCAATCATTTCTTCTAGGAATCGCTTTTGTAACACATATACTGAATATACCGATACTGAGGCATCCAGGCATGTCATTGGCATCCTGCCCACAACCAGACAGAGACTCATATTTTTAGGGTAGGCTAGCAAATGTTTTGCCATGTTTCATGGATAATGAGCCTGCCCTGGATATAGGAACTCCTTGGGTACCTCTCTCAGACCGGCAGCGTAGGCCTTGCAGATCTCTGGTCACAGGTCGGATATCTATCTTTGTTTAAGATATCTGTGCTCTGCATTTTAACCTCAAGATATGAGCTCAGTGTAAGAATGACCAGATGAGTGTACATAGCTTGGGTTAGTAGACTAAGTCATGATCCTTTCAACTATAACGAATACACTTCTTTCTTTCTGATTTTTCCCACTGAGCCGAGTATCCTCTAAAGCATGGCTGCACACATTTCACTGGGAACAACTGTGCAAAATGTTCATTAATGCTAATTGACTCATCTATAACCTTAAAAAATAACCTTACTCAAGAAAGTCCTCTTTCATAATGAGGACAAAATATTTTTAAAGCATGCATCTGTATCAAGAATAGGGAATACAGAAACGGATCTTTTTTTTGCTTACTTGTTTTTCCCACACAAAATAACGTTGATCAAAATACGGTCACCTTCAACTCTGATTCAGACTGTATGCCTGCCCTAAAACTACTGTAGAGACTAAAGCTAGTCATATTTTAGTAGAAATAGGCAGAAATGCTGCTAAAAATGAAAGTCGTTCTGTGAGATTACTTCATTCCTTTGTTATTTCCTCTTCAAGGGAAATAACAACCTGAAGGAAATGCAACCAAGATCACAGATATAGAATATGTCTGGTGAGGGATCTTATGTAGAAACCATGTTCCCCAAACTCATCTTCTTGTCCCTATCACATTCTACTTGTTTAACAAAAGATATTACCCCTGCCTAGAAATCCTTCTTCTCTGTGGAATATAGTGTGTTTATTAAGAAATATCTTACAGAGATTGTACATAGCACATGGGATTCGCCATGCTTATGAACTGTGGCAAAGTGCTGTGCATCCAGTTTAAATTTTCAATATATTGCATCTCTCCAAACCAAGAGCCATGGACCAAGTTCCCAACTGATGCTCTTGATCCAGTGGAGAGGACTGAAATATAGTGCTGCTCATATGATAATAATTGAAAGGATGAGTTCATTTAGGAGAGAGATTGGCTGTATTCAGGAAAGACAATTAGTATATTAATTTTGTGTAAACAAATCCAAAATGAAAAAACCAAACCAAACCAAAGAAACCAAGATAAAATTTATATTCTGCAGAATTGTTTTTATGGTATCCTGGTGGCTGCAAGAAGCCATGCCAACCTCGGAGAGAATTCTCCTTTGGTATGAACATTAGAGGGGATAAACCTTGTTTGGAAAATAGCAAATAGCCAGGGTAGAAGAGAATAAATATGGGAAAGGAAAGACATGGTTTCACAGGACTCCTTTATAAGACTAAAGCAGCTCATGCAGTCATTGATGTCCTTCTGACTACTTTAATGTGAGACTATTCTAAATTAGTCTCAGATCTGTCTGTTCCTCCAGAAAGAACAAATGTGGTCCTAGAGGTAATTTAACCACAAGGGCAATGCCCTTTTTCATATAAAACCTTTCTTTTCAAGGCCATTGGTAGAATTTTATCCTACAAAGTAAGGTATATGTTTTATTCCAATGAAAATTTTGGACCCAGGTCTACTAATTTTATAGTAAATCAGGGCCTCTCAGTGCATTCCAGCATCTTCAGAGAAAAGGTTACAGGGGAAATCCTAATTAATTTTCCTGAGTAGATAATTAGCCTATTAATGTGATCTGAATCAGAAATATTCTGGTGTGGATTTACTTTTTCCAAATGTGATAGATCAGAAAAACCCCTTATACTAAATTTAAGTTTGTGAAAAAATAAATATATCAGTCTTGTAGGGAAAGATGTATATTTCTCATATTTATTATTTGTTCAAGGTCAGATTTACATTAATTTGTACCACACACCTGTTTGTTGCTCTTAACCTTAAATTTCTGATTTCTTCTTATCACATGGACATTAAGGTTTTTTTTTTCTAGGCAGTTTTTCAGCTACTTTCCCCCCATACTTTTTTAATTTTCTCAAAAATTGATAATGCCTAAAGTTACACCAAAAATACAAAGAAGCTTTGCATGTTCCAGAGACATTATTTTTGTTTAGTAGGGAAGGGAAGGTTACATTTATTAAGAAACACACAACAACAACAAAAAGATAATTCTAAAGTAAGCTGAGAGCATCTATGACTATCAGCAAACATCAGTGTATATAAAGTGATATTTTTTCATTATAACTGAAATGGCTTTGTGGGCTATCTAAATTTCCACTGACTAGAAGGTGTTAGGTAGTTCATATCACTAGATTTTTTTTTTTTTAATTTAAATTAGGAAGTCCATCATTCTATATGTAAGGATAGCAGCAGCTTTTATAATAATCTACTCCTCTTCTGTACAATTATACACAATGCACCAACCACTACAGCTACAGTGGCAGAGATTAAACACATCTCTTAGACATCCCATCTTTATGTGAGGAAGGACATGGCATCATTTTTCAGTAATCTTGTCCATTGGCTATGGAACTGAATAAACAGAAGTTCAGAGATGAGATAAAATGTTGTGCTTATATTGTCTTGATCTAAAACCTGCCAACACAAACGGTTCTCTGTAATCCGAGTGCCAGAAAGCTAATGACCCTATGGTTTCAGAAGACAGGAAAGAAATTGAAAGGACAATTTATTTTCATTCATAAAGCATTGCAAGCAGCTAGAAATCATGAAAATAAAACCAAAATAGTTAATTGTCTGGATAATTAAAACATAACAAAATAGTTAATTGTCTTGATAATTAAAACATATGCATCATTTTTGTCTCATTTCCTTAAGATTTCAAACTATTTCACTGAAAAATAGATAAATGAAAACAAAATACCTTCCATGTTGGTGTAGTGAAATCACATAAATGTTTAGTCCAAAGCAAAATGTTCCTTCCTCTTCTTTTCTTCTCAGAGTGTTAATTTAGTGTTTATTCTGAAGTGCAGCTGGTATACACAAAAAACTTTTTATTTCATTATTGCAACCTGTCTTATAACTTTTCTACTTTATAATGGAATGCTTTCAGTCAGCATTGCATTGTTTCTGGGGTTTTGTTTGTTTGTTTTCTAGTGTATATTTTAAATTTTAAAATTAACATTAAATGCAATTTGCATAAATGTGTATTTATATTAAGTCACCAAGAGAAATACAGGGAAAGTCACTTAAATCCCAACCACAGACATTATGTTATGAAAAAAGTATTCTTATTTTGATCAAATTAATTTTTCCCAGGATTTGTTAATTAAAAGAAACAAAAATACCTATCAGTCATTTTATAAGTTAATTTTCTTGGCTCACTGTATTTACATCAATAACTATGTATTTCAAGGGGGGAGTTTACAAGACCATTTATCATGTTTACATTAGTGATAAGCACACACACACCACAGGTATAGTAATTTCTTTTAGATGTCTCCTTATCTGAAGACTAACTGGTAATTTGGTTGCTGACTCTGGTGCTGAAGTGGCTCTAGGAATATCAGATGAACAGTTGTTACAGTTTGTGATAAGCCTAGTCTTTAAATCAAAAAAACTGCATAAAAATAGTATCATATTTACAATTGCTGAGTCCTGTTTATGAGTTCTTTTTGCGCACATATAAAAATATGTAAGCATGGCTTTGTATTAGATACTCCTTATTGCCAGACATGCTTTCATCTGTCAGGTGTAAATTGGAAAGTTGCACAAACGTGCATTTTCTCGAATACATGTGTGGGAGCATTCCCCCACACCTTTTTTTTCACAGAGATTTTAGCTTTTTCCTGTTGGGAATTCTAGCCGTCTCCCAGAGGAAGCTTTTCCATGGCGAATGAGGGACCCATCCTCACCAGGAGCTTATAAAGCTGTGTCTCTATGAGTTTTGTTTCCCACTTGTGCGAGTGCCAAGCCTGGCACCATAGCGCATCAGGAAAGGGAGCACAAACTGGAATTGGAGTTACACCGCTCCCACAGAGCAGCCCTCAGTGGAGGGATGCCCACCCGCTAAAAAGCACAAAGGCAGCCACTGCACCTACCTGCAATTCTCTAATTAGCCCTTTACAAACCTCACATCTTTTTCATTGCCAACTCAGCATTAGCAGATACATCCATGAACTCCCTCAACTGAAGCAGTCTACTAAACAAGCTGAATTTCTTCTGCAGTACACAGTAATAACCAAATGTTTTATACCGTAATTTTTTTTCAGCATTATGGGTTTATTGAACAAATCAGTTCCCTGTCTACAATGCTGCAATCCCTGCATTTTAGAATTAAGTGTGCAACAAACAAGAATGACCTTAAATGTTTTATATAGGCTCTGACTTGTATTTACAGTTTCTTAATTTGTGCAAATGAAGAGGGTATAATTCATCAAGTCACTACAGATTTTGCTTTTCTTTTTGACTAAGTTGTCCTGTAGAGCCTTATGCTTTGGGATCATAGGAATATTGTTCAAGTGTTTATTCAGTGTCCATAAAATGAAAATTAAAGACATCTCTGCAGGTGGGTTGCTGTAGATAGTGACATTATCATATTATCTTGAGTAAATCTTTCCATTCTCCCTCCTATTTCTATGCCTATATATGTGTCTGTGGGAAAGGGAAGAGGGCTTCTGTGTGAATTTTTGTTTTCTCATTCCCTGCTGTCAGTGAAGATTCACTTTCTGTTCTTTAGCAGGAAACTCTGCTTTGTTTAGCCATTAATTCAAGACCATGTTTTACTATCATTATTTCTATTTTTATTGTTTACTTCTATACAACAGAATGAGATTTGACTGTCAGGCACTATACACATACAAAAGAAAAAGACAGACCATGGTTCAAAGAATTTATGTCCTTAAGATAATAAAAGCCTTAGCAGATAAAACACAAGGAGAAAAAAGCAAGGTTAATGATTAATGATTGATACAATAAACAGTAATTTCTACATGTCAGTGCCAGGACCATGCTTTTAATGTACACGCTTATACAAGGACCAGCAATGACTTCCAGTATTTGGATATGGAAAATTGTCTCTCTTACCTAGAGAAGATGTAAAGATAGCAATGAATAAAAGATGTAAAAGTATATTCCTGGAACTGATGGTCAAAGAATACCTTTTACTGGAATGTCAAGAAAAGCTACCAATAAATACCACCCAGTCATCAAAATAAACTAATTGAATTGAGTAGTATATCTCATAACAGAAAAGAGTTTAGTTTATGAAAAAAATATTAAAATGTCATTCAAAACCCAATCACAAACAAAGAACATTCTATTTCATTTTAAGTTCTTTATATATAAAGGATAATAATCTGTATTTAAAGACAAAGAATAGGATGACATTCCTGTGCTTCCATTTATAGGAAGCATGTTTGAAAAACTTTAGGATTTCTTCATTTTTCTAAATTTCATCCATAAGCATGGGGTGTTGTTCTACTTCAAAAGTGTCATTCAGCTAAGGAACATGGGAGCTACATAACAGCTAAGAGTTAGTGGTACAACTTACTAACTTTAGGGATCCAGTCTTTCTCAATTTTAAAGATTAAAGTAAGAGTCTTCCAAAATCATAAAAAAAAAATATTTAAAGCTGGTTTATTAATTTTGTTATTGTTATACCAGTAGTACTCATAATCTACCAGACATCTACCACCAACTACTTTTAAGCTCTGAGTGCAATATTCGGGACTGAAGTTTTTCTAGTTCTGTAAGAACTGGTTGTGAGATATTATTGAATTCATTGTAACAAGCATTTTTAATTCTAATACCCTTTTCTAATTGATCTGTAGGGACTGTTTTCACAGGTACAAAGGGATGATGTCAATAAAAAGCTACTAGATGTTCCTTTCCATTCAAGGCCTTTAAGGTGAGTCGTAATTCTCAAACAGCTCTCACTATTGCAAAACATTGACACCAATATAACTTTATTTTCTATGATCCTTTTGTGAAGAAACTGTGTTTTCTTTTTAATGCCAGTGGGAGTCATGCTGGGTCTTCAAGATGAACTTACACTGACAATTGCATTTTTTTTCTTCAGATGGGCATGAGGTGAAATCTCTTGGTATGAAAAGCATACTTACTAAGTGTGCATTAAGACTCACAGTCCTGATGGTGGAGTTGCTCTGCTAGAAAGATGGAGAATCAGGACAATGGAGAAAAATCAGTGAGGAATTTGCTTGATCCTGTTTCAGTCCTAATGGTAGAATTCATGGTAATACGCTGTACCACCATTTGGCATATAAGACATGTTTTGCAAAATATAGAGCTATATTGTTGGATTTAAAACAGAGATAATGTTACTGCCAATGAACTAAACAAGAGAGCCAGTGGTCACATACTGCAGTTCTGATTCTCTGTGAAATAAATCCCAAGGAATTTGAAGAACGGTTGTCTGCTTGTTTAAGCCAACACCTGTAAATACAGCAAGAATCTCGTTAATTGTAGAGAAGACAAGGTGGTGGGATTAAATTTTGCATGGTCACTAAAGCGCTAATCAACAATGTAAAGTGTGAATATTGCTACTTGTCTGAAAGATGTGAAATGTTTGCTGCCAGGCAGGAGATACTTGGTCAGCAAATTAGACAGACTGACAGATTTTTTTTTGCTGGTTCTCCTATATAGAGAAATGGAGAAAGTTCCATTTTCACTAACTTTCAGAATACACTTATTACAAGTACATGAAGTATTTCCCTGCAAAATGGATTAGCTGCTGAAATGTGTCACAGGCATGGGGCTTAGCTGCTGAAATGTGTCACAAGCATGGGGCTGTCTGTGAATGCTGTAGTGAGCATGAGGCAGCACTACCATTTAATACCGGGCATGACTGGATAGCAGCAAAAATTGCAAGAAAAAAGAACCTTGTCATAAAAAAGATCAAAGATCAGTTTCATATACCTGAAATTTGCTTAGAAGAGAACTCTTTTGCAGTGGGCAAAACACATCATGATGCTGCAGCTGAGTGATATGGAATGTGTAGAAAGGCAAAAATAGCAGAGCAGTTCAAAGACTTCAAGATACGTTGAATTATGAGAAGAAGCCTGTCCCTATGTCTTCCATTTGAAGAAGTC
This sequence comes from Harpia harpyja, assembly GCF_026419915.1. Taxonomy (NCBI): domain Eukaryota; kingdom Metazoa; phylum Chordata; class Aves; order Accipitriformes; family Accipitridae; genus Harpia; species Harpia harpyja. The sequence continues at coordinate 17,490,195 of NC_068942.1, read as the reverse complement.
GCTTCAGAAAATTCCTTTGTACAGAGATACACAGTTGTACATTTGAGAGATTAATATATGTACTCATTTTGTCTTTAATGACAAAATTCTCTGTCCCTTGTGATCAGCAGTCTCCACAGAAGCTTCATGGAAGGGATGTGCTTTGCATTCTTACAAAAGTATATGGGATGCACTGCTGTCCTTCAGTGTATGTCTTTGAAATTATACCAGTGAAAGAGGAAAAAATAGAAATGCCTATTAGAAACAAAAAAAAATTAGCTGTTCATATTTCCTTTAAGGTCACTGAAGGTTATTAACAGTTTAGCCAAACATCTGTCAGAGAAAGTTTATTTGTATTTGCTCTGTGATCTGTACTAAATGGTCTAGTCATAGTGCATTTCTATTGTTTTATGCATATAGCATTTCAAAAATCTAAAACTAAGAACAAGCAGGGGTTGTTATAAATAAGAAAGAACTCTCACAAGTACTAGTTGGGGTGCAGTAACTCTCTGTAAATGTCAAAAGCATATAATGATTTACATTACCTTTTCTTAGACTTTGCTTTCAAGGGTATAGGTTCTGCTTTGAGACCTACAACTGAGACAATGTCAAGCTAGAAATAACAACACATGCAAAAATACAGTTATAGAAATAGAAGAATAGCAGTGAATTAATGGCAAGTAAGAACAAAAACCATAATGGAATACCCTTAAATCTGTTGCTCCATTTTTTTTTTCCCAGAGAACTATGACATACTTATATTCTGTTTATTTTTGCATATTTCCAGAAATTATAACATTAAACATACTGTTTTCCTTTTGTGACAAGACATATTAAATCCATATAATGTAATTTTAAAGATAATAGATCAGTTTAAGGAGTGTGATGCCTTTTGTTTGTTTTAAGCCTGCTGCCTGATCATTTCATTAAATATTATCCAGATCTTGTAGTAAGAAAAACGTATTTACCACTAAACATCTTTTTAGAATTCATTGTTTTGTAGGACTGTATCCTACAAAAATCTTTTTTTTTTAGGACTGTATCCTACAAAAATCTACAAAAATATCTTTTTATGGCCTCTTTTCCAAACTAGTCTTTATGTAGAAACACTTCCACACCCTTGACCATCTTTGTTACCTTTCTGTGTGTTTTTCCTAGTTCTCCTGGATCCTTTCAGAGGTGGTTGAATAATTTCAAAGAACAAAGCTTCTTAGAAAGGAGTTTGATAACCCGAATGATTTCTTCTATTAAAAAAAAAAAAAATCCCTTTTTAACCAGTTACACATATAAAACTGGGCAAGGTGAATTCCTAAGATAAGTAGGTAAGGGATATATTAGGACATTAAGACTTTGACAGTATAGGTAAGCCACAATATGGATGATACCCTCCTTCTGCATAACATATGTTTATGGCAATAACAGGAGTCCAAGTCACTCTGTTGCTCTCACTACCACGCCAGATCAGCCAGGAATCACATGGCTGATGCTCACACACAGTGAAGGGTTAGAGCCAAAATGTAAACTTAGAATACAGCTGCATCAGTACTAACTTTAAAAATTGTGTATGCTGGTTGTCATTTGAATTACTGTAGAATAACTCAGAGCTTTCACCGAGTCTCTGATGCAGCAAATTCTTAAATATATGCCTAAAATTAAGAACGGAGAGGAACATTAACTATGATGGCCAAGGTTTAGAAAAAGAAGCAAGGCTTATGGGGACTCATCTTTCACTAGACTAACTGGTAATTGAACAGAGAAATGGATTTTGTGTCTGAAAGTTTGTCTTTCTTTTCATGACTATATCACTATGTTTATCAAAAGACATTACTCCTCACTGCAATGCTTGTTTAACTTACGACTTCAAGAGGTCAGCAATTCTGTTGGAGTCAGTAAAGATATTTACATATATACATTTCAAATGCATCTAGTCACTTTATTGAACTGTCACCTGAATTATATCAGACTGTAAAGCAAAGTCAACAGCAGCCCTGTGATGTGGACATCACCTCACTTCTTTGATGCTTATTTAAAAATGCATTTGTTAATATCTGCATTCCGTGGCATAATTTCCATGCTGTGGTTGCTACCGAAGCAGGTTTATAAAGTCAATAGGCAGCAGGCATCCCTTTATGTAGCCCCAAATTACCACGCAAATGCAGTCATCTTTTTCATGGCCCAACTTCTCCTAAAGACAGAAGACACCTTGTGAATCAGGATTGCCTTCGCTTTGCAGTGACAGAGCTCAACTCGGACACGCTTCCCTGAAGCAGGCTTGAGTTAAGCTGATGTTACTGGTTCCTCATACTTACAAGTGCCAAGGGGAAAAATAATTTAAAAGTTGTACATTTAAAAGTAGCATGCACCATTAAGCTGAGTCTGCTGTTGTGGAGAAACATGAATTGACTGATTTATAAAACACACTGTGCTTAGTGCAGCAGTGCGGACCTGCACGTGGCTTGTGAGTCTAATAGGGAGGGGGAGGAGAGCTATTTGTTTTGTTGTGTCAAACCATTCTGCTGTCTCTGAAAGGAAACTCATTTTGGGATAATGAAAGAACAGGCATAGAAACTCAAACAATAGTTGCTGAATCTTAAAAGAAACCCACATATAATTTATTTCCTTCCTTTTTTTTATAGACTGTTATGCATTAAAGTGTCCATAATGTTATTAAACTGGTGTATTCAGATTAATATGAAAGAAAATGAGATCATATTCAAGATGACAGGCAGCTGTACTGAGAAGAGCCAGTGTTTCTTTCCTTGATCCTAAAGATGCTGTCTTATGGTTCCAATTTTTTCTTCATTTTAAGAAAAGCATCAGTTCATTGTCTGTGTTTACAAGAACCTCATTGTAACTATATTCTCTTTAGTGTTTTGTCATTAAGAGTATAGAATGAGAGATATTTTAGGTTCACATTAGTGAGTTTGAGATGAGTTTTTCAGCATCAGTTTTATTTGACACCAGTACAGGTTGTCTGCACTCCTTGATCAATGCTTCACATGGATTCCTTTCACAGCTTTTTAGTGCAATTGATCAAATGTAGGGACTGTGCACAAATGAGCCTCTTTTTCCTTGGCTATTCTGGCTGTTACTGAGGCAGTCAAAGCCTAAACGAGGTTAGAATTGCTACACGATATGGGTAGTGAAATGTAACAATATCTTTTCTACTTACTCTGTTGAGTGAACCAACTGATTTTATATTGTACTATTTGCATTGAACGTAAATATATTGGAACCACAGTTTCTACCTCTATACTGTATAGAGAAAAACCATTTGAAAACTGAATAGGTGGGAAAAACACCAGAGAAATATAATAGGGAAAGCAGTTTGTACTGTAAGTATTACAGTATCTTACCAAAGGATAATTAAACTGAAATGATCATCTCCTTAACATAATAAAAAGAACACTGAGTATTCTATGGAGAAAAGAGGTATTTTTGGCATCTGGTTCTCTACAGACCCACTATATAAAATAAGCACCAGTTCAGGAGTGTTTGCCAACAACATTGTGTTAGAATAATTTTGGAAATTCATTGTTGCTGCTATTGTTGTTAATAATAATCTTAGCATTATTATTTAAGAAAAAGATTTCTTGGTAATATATCAAGGATAAAATCAGGAAGCAGAAGTGGTATGATGGAGGTAACTTCCTAAGGTTTGATGGTAACATTCAGTTATACTTTTACACTTGGAAGTGTGTTTTGTCAACATTTTTAGGGAAATTGCAATTGGCTTATGGGAACTCTACAGGAAAATGGAAAAGTTGCAAGAGAAATAATGTGGGCTACTGATACTGAGCACAGATTGTCTCATTCTCCTTTCTCCCCTCTCTTTTTTGATTTCTTATTTTTTCCTTTTCACAATAGCTGACCAAATAGTATGGTGTCCAGCAGGAGAATGTCAACAATTACTGGAAATGAGAAAGTCCTTTCTCTTCATTGATTACTGTAATTAATCTTAACAGAGGGATGCAGTGAATCATACGTTAAATGGCTCAGTAGGTTGATAAAAACTGGACAGGAATTAAAAAGAAGAAAAACAACAGAAAAAGTGAGACTGGTGCAAATAAAGAACTGAAAATTTTAAACATGAGCTAGCACTTTCACTGGACATTAAAAATATGACATCAAATGGATGACAACTTTCAACTTTGTGCCAGAAATTAACTGGATACTGTCTTCATTTTGGGCCAGCTGATCCAAATGTAAAGCAATCTTTTTGAATAACTAAATACATAAAAGAGTATTTCATTCACAGCTGAAATCTATACCAAGGTTTAGATGTCTTTCTTGTATGGAAAAATGATTGCAAAAAGATAATGTGAACTACTATTTGACACTGAGGTCATGCTGCTCACATACATCACACACAAGAAAGGACTCTTTATGCTTACTTCGTAGAAAACAGTTGCAGTTACTCGTTGAACTGATTAAGGTATTGTTTTAAAAATGCACTTTTGCCATTCAAAATGGTATCATTAAGGCCGGAGTGACATAATACCACACGTCTGTAATTTAAATTTGTTGCCACTGAGGCAATAAAAAGCAAGTGCTTTTTTTTTTTTTTTTTTTTTTTGGTGCGTTAAGCAGATTTACTCTTTAACAGTGAAGCTTCAGTAGATGATTATGACATCAAAGTGTGACAGACAGCGATTATGTACTGCAGGGGGAAAAGACGGATAAAAACAGACATTTAATTCCCTTAGCTTAAAGAGACATTATCCCTGGCTAGTAGGAAAAATAAGTATTCCATCTCTTTTTCATTTAGGCAAAATCAGGTACTGATTTAACCAACTTGCCTTGTCTGAAAGATTTTCTTTTAAAATCTTAATTGTAAGCTCACTTCCTTTCTTTAAGCATATTTTCAATAAATCATTTGCTTTTTGTTTTCTCTTGACTTTGAGACTTAATGCAGGCAGCTGCTTGTTCTCCTTTCCAAAGAGCTCATCCATAACTGTGCCTAGGCATGACCTTTCCCCACCCCCCCAGAAAGCCATAGGACTATGGAAACATTTTTTAAAAGGAACATACTTGATATAGAGGCTGAGGAATTTAACAATGATTTAAGAATTTTAGACTTCCTCTGAAACTGGGAATTACTTTTTGAAAGTAATTCTCAAAAAGAAAAGAAAAAATACAAAATTTGATGCAAGGAACACAGGATTTGATACAGCTACCAATGAAGTCCCTGGAAATATTTTTGTTAGATCAGGTCTTTGTTGCAGATATAAGTAACAGCTTCATCATTCTGATGTTTTACCTATATTAATGGAATGTTTGGATTTGATTTTAAGTTGCATGAAATATGCAGAACAACAAATTGCTGTCAACCCTTAAAAGGATACACAGACAGATAATACCACAGATTAAATTCAAAACAATTTTTGGCTTTAACTCAGAAGATAAGCTTTATCCCATTAAAGGTAGGGAAGGAGAAAGATGGGGGCTGTGAGGGGGTTGTGGATTTAGTCACTGAGGAGAAAAAAAAGACATCAGAAGAATCCTCTTGATCTAGAGCCAGTATATATAATTTAAGTGCCAGACGTCAAGCACATGCTCTTTAATGAAGATTTCTTTTTAATTCTTCTCTCACCAAACAAAAGGGATAGTTATGAAAGCAAAACAATAAGACTAGTAGCTTATCTGCTTTTTAATGTTGCTACTCCTGTAAAATTCTGCACTTTTAAAAATATTTTCCTTGGTTTCTGCTTTCACACATAGTATAACAAATTAAATGGCTGATGAGGGCCTTTCCTTTTAAGCCTGCTGCTGAATGCAATTTTATGAAGAGAAAAGGGTTCATAAACAATTTGTTTGTGGGGAGAGGAGGAACAGATGACATGAGGACATGAGCTGAAATTGTTGTAAGGGGCCGATTGTCTCTTGTGTGCTGAGTTTCGCGTTGTAGTGCTAGAAAGCAAAAACAGAGGGGTAGTTTCCAGTAATACGCTGATGAGGAGAAGCTGGGGGAAAATCCTGCCTCCACAGAAATCAATGGCAAACAGTTATCGATTGCGATGGAGCCTAGATTTCACCTAAGTTTTTGCCAGATAACAATGATGCGTTCAGCTCAAGGACTAGATGTTGAATCATTCTTCAAGATATGTTCTGATTTTAGTTTAAAACCTTGTTGACTAAAGCCTTCTCTTCAGCTTCCGGAACACACCTACATTAAGTTTTTAACCTATCAATCTGCAAAGGGTGTCTGTTCCTGTAGTTCTGGTAGATTTGCAATTTTCCTTCTCCTCTTTCTTTTCTTCCACCTTTTCTTACCTCCTCTCCCGGCCAAAATTTTGAGGTCTTGTCCTGCAGTGACATAAATAAGAAAAAAGGAAAAAAGTTCCAAATTAACTGTTTCCAGTCTGTAATGCTTTATTTTACAACCCAGTGTATCCTGAAACTAGACCATCATTCCACATAGCTGGAAATCCTATGACCATTGAACACTGGATTTTTCTAGCAATTCTATGAACATCTGTGTTGTGCACTTTGCAGTGACTCAGTGTGAACATCCAGTTGGGTGGGTTAGTGTTCCTGCAGCAACAGCAGTCTAATTTAACACTCCTTGAGAAAAGTTTTAGCATTGCTTGCCACATACACTGGAATGGCTTTATTTTTTAAAAAAGAGGTTATAAACTGCAAATGCATAGTCTGCTTTTAAACTTTAGGATACCTTGTTAAGAAAAAAAAAAAAAAAAAAAAAGAAGGTAAAAATCTCCCAGAACAGCCAGCCTCCAAGGTACTAACTTAGAAGCACACCCTAAAGCCCTGCACTGCCTGTGATATTCTCTGGGATGATTGCAAGGATTTCCTACACAAATCACACTACCATGTGGGAATCTGAAAGAAGAATTTGATCCCCTATATATAGATGCCTGGAAGGCATTTATAGAAAAGTGTCATAACATGCATCTGATCTCTTCCCAAATGCACTTTTGCAATCATTATATATTTAGAGGAGATTTTTTTAGCTAATGATTTTAGACATGTAAACATGTCAGTATCTTTTTAAAAAAAAATCAAGACAGGAATAATAAATCAAAAAGCATTCAGGTGGTAAAAGAGGAGATGCTATGAGTTATTGCAATGAACACTGAATGACATGCATGCGTTAGGAAGACACCCCAGAAAGATTAGAGCATTTCTCTCTGATTCATTTTAATGTCGCTCTTTATATTAAAAAATGGTTTTTTTCAGGGCACAGAAAGCAAGCACTGTTGATTGTGTAATGTATTAAACCCATCACATTTTTCATTCTTGATTTTCTGTCCCTTTTATTATTTTATAGTCTAGCTTCTAAAAATGTTAAGAATTTTGGCAGACTTCATGGAATTCTGATTTTAAGAACACAAAACAGGAAGCTATTTTGAATGCTCCCACTTGATCCATCTTTGTGCTGGCAGCACAATGCCTGTAAAATCCACCTGCTGGAAGTCGGGTGGTTTATGCAAAGGGATGTCATGGTAATTTGGAAACTGCTGAATACAGAGTGAAACCTTTTCCTGCCCCCAAACCTGCCACACCAGTTTTTCTAGCTCATTACATGCCAAAACTTTTGATTGATGTGCTCACTTCAGTCACGGGTAATTTTAACTCCTATATTAAGTAGCCGCTGCTTCCACTCCTTTATATTTCCTCGTATGGGGCAAATCAGAGCTCAAGCTTGGCCTGTATTGGTCTGACCTAAAAGCCAGAGTAAGCCTTTGTTTAGTTTTGCGTAGGCGGCAAGCCAATATTTCAAAACAACTTAGACAATCACACTGCCTTTTCTTGATTGTCAAGATCCCTTGAAATGGAGCTTTTGAGGACTACTACATAGGATTTTTTTGGGAGCCCCAAGGAGGTAAGAGAGTTGTTAAAGGCTTTATAGATATGAATAAAAACTTCTTCATTAAATTTAAGTAGAATATTAAGTGCAGCACAGAATAACCTGTGACAGCCTTGCATTGTTGCCAGTAGGATGGAATTCCTATTTTGCACAAATGTGTTGCTTAATTCCCTGGATGGGTTTGGGACCCAAAAGAAGCAGAACAGAAACACTGGGTGGTTTGTCTCAGAAAAGAGCCCCTGCCTATAGTCCTATAGAAACCAGGCTACATTTAAAGAGTGACATGATTACCTAAAATGGGATTCATCTCTCCTATGGCTTTTTAAAAGGCACCTCATCTAAACTGACTGTTTAGATTCTCTATCTTGCAAACAGGAAAATATCAGTACTTCAAGTTCATCTCATCATAAAATTAGCATATAAAATAGGTGAGATTTTAGTGGCTGTGAAGGCAAAGAACTGATATATGTAATGTTTCTCAAATTTCATCTCTACCTTCAGGTTTAGGGCTATATATCATCCAGTCACCTAAAGATTTGAGTATGATACAGATTATAAGATCTTTAGACAACAAGCGGATTCTCCTTCATTTAATCCTGTTTCAGGTACCGCTACTGGGAGGAATGCTGTTAGTCTGAGATGTGGCTTGGCTTTTACAATAGGGTAGCTCAGAGGAAATGGCACCCCTAAATGGTTTGCGGGCCTCAGTTTCTGTATTAGATATGTAATTTAAAGATCTGTGTAAAGACATTTGGTGGAACATTAAACATTCAACCTCCTATCAATGCTTCACTGATGAAGTTCAAATGCACATTTCAAATATTGCTGTGCAGATCTTGTCGCTTACTGACAAACCACATTTATTCAACTGGGCCGGTTATAGGTAATAAAGACACAGATTATAAATGTGTATAGTCATGCCTGGCTCCATTTTATGTTTTTTTGTGGAGCACAGAGCTAGACACCTAGCACCTTCAAAATGATCTGATGGATTATTTAGGCCCTGTACAAAGCTATAATATTAAACCACAGTATAATACGACATAAAGAGTGGGATTCATTTAACCAAACAAACACAAACATCAGAAATGTTATTATATCCACCTTTGAGCTAATTATGAAGATATACCCATCTTTGAGCTAATTTCTTTCATCATCAGAAACATGAAGGCTCTTACTGAGAGCAGTACATCTCATCCTAAAATAGTCAACTAATGTAGACCAAGATAATTACTTCCTAAAATGACTGATTGTCTCTGTTTGGAAGAAAGGGAGACCGAAGCGTACTGCTTGGAGTATATCTCTGTGCTGCTGGTGCCAAGAGTTAGATAAGATGAATCCCTTCCAAAGATCCTTAAAAACTTAATGCTGAAACACAAACAAGAAACTACTTATGGAATATGTCTTTCTTAGAAGAATTTCTGGGATACTTCATCTGCACAGCTTCAAAAAATATATTGTAATGCTCTTTGAATGAGTATAGAAATAAACTTCATTGTTTGCTACTCCTGTTAATTTAAAAATTCTTTCTGTATCCTCTTTCACTAATTCCAAGGTCACTGTATGGGAGAGAAAACTGATATGTCAAGAATCTACATGTTTCACTTACTTACTTACAAAAGTATCTACTGCCTTCACCCCTTTGTAAAGAAACAGGAAATAAACTGGGTCCTGCAATACCCTAGTGCTACAAAAGGTCCTGCCAAAGCAGAAAAACAAATGAAGAATCCATTCTGTATTAAGATGAGAAAAATAAAAATCTTTATCAGGAAAGGGTTAGGAGAAGTTATATATTATATGCAATAAAAGGAAATTACATTACACAACATAAAATTAATTTGCATTTAAAAATTACACTTACAGTGGCTGATTTATTCTGTTTGCTGTAAGGAGCTTGACAGTATCTCTTGCATTATGAAAGTAAATATGGCACCTTTTTCAAGGAATCAGATACACTTAACCTTTTCAGGTTTACAAAAATCAGTAACAGAAATATTGATACAAGGATTGTTTATATCATTGCCAATATCTAAGTGTCATTACCTCCTCCAAGTACGGTAGTATAGATGCTCAACATATTAACCCATCCAAAATAAGGCTTTCTCATACAAAGATTTAATAAGAAACTAAACATTTTCAAACTGAATTAATGTAGAAAATTCACTCTCTAATAGTGTCTAAAATTAGGCAAATGTAGTCTGTCTCATGGAGGAAAAAGGCCAAAAATAGCATTATTTTTTAAAAGAATAATTACATAAACATATGTAAGTTAATTAAAAGGCACTTAAGCAAGGCTAAACTGGTGCCATAGAGATTAAATTAGCCAGATTAGAGGCTCTCTATATGGCACAAATAAAAGAAATAGACTCTAAAGGGAGATGCCATAAGCCAGCCTGCTCTCAGAATAAAGGAAGTTATTTGAATAATAAAATCAGAGAAAAATAGTTATAAAAGAGGCCTCAGGCTGTCATTTAACACATCCCCTGGCCAAGTCAGAATCAGCTATACTTATATGATGTCCAGTGTATATATTTCTATGTTGTTCTGAAACACCTCCAGTGCTGGACACAGCCTCCACATCTAACCTAGTTTAGAGCTTCATTATCATTACATTAGGAAGTTTTTCTTTCCACCCAGCCTGAAATTTTCTTGCTGCTGTTGAAGTCAGTTGCTACTTGTCCTAACCACCACGGATACAGAGTACAAAGTACTTTACTTCTTGCAGTAGCCTCTTGTGTACTTGATAACTGTTTTTAATATTCCCATTCAGTATTCTCTGCTTTCCCCCCACGCTGCCCCGCGCTCCTTGGCTGCTTCAGTCTCCTCAGTCTTACAGTCATTCTTTCTAATCTGCTAGTAAGTCTTTCTACTTACTTTTGGACTCTCTTTCCATGGTCAGCATCTCTCCTGAAGTGAAGCATTTAACTAGAAATACCTCCTCCAGAAAGAGAAAGTAGCTCCTAATCAAGGAGAACAGAAAGCTCTGGAAACACCAGCTCTGGAAAGTTACATATAAAATTACAGTCAGACTAAATTATTATATTTATTTTCACTACCAAGCAAGTCAGAGAAACACCCACAAAGATTTTTTTTTTTTTTAAGGGGGGGGGTGCTGGAAAACTGCTTTAGAGTTGTTTCATTAAACAAATAAATACAAAAGTTATGTTCATAAGTATTATAAAGAAGCTCATCTGTGAAGCTTCTGGACTACTCAGCTCATTGTTAACATTTATCTCAATACCAGAAAAATATAAATGGCAAATCTCATACAATTTTCAAAAAGACATCCAGGAGTATCTTGGGAACTGGCAACCTAAGCGTTTAAGTTGTTGACTCAAGTGCAATAGAAAATTAGAATGCGATTGCTGAAGTAGTCACTTCCCAGGGTTTGTCCTACCCCTCTTCTAAAGTTTATTGTCTCTGCAGTGGGGCAGCTGACCTAAACCATTATGATAAACCAGCTTTGATTTCAGTTCACAGAAATAAATATAATAATTATTTAAAAAGTTGAAGATAGTAAGTCTCCCCAAATAGTTTCACCCAGCATGCAAATCAACAACTTCTGCTCTGTACCAAAATGCAGTAATAAAGATCAAAGTTAACATATGGATAGACAAAATTGGCACACCAGAACATTAACCTGGCTTTTGTGGAGGTGAGTTACTTGCAGGAGTACTTCTCTTAGCTGCTTAACCAATTTATAGAGAGGAGTGACTTGGGCAGTAAAATTCATTTAGTCATTCACCAAAGGCTCTTAAAACTGTGCAGTATGTCATTCCTCCCATGAAGTGACATGACAGGGGATGGCAGTTATTATAAAATTATTTTGGACAGTCAAATTTATAAAGAGGGTACACAGGTTCTCCTTGAAGAAAAAGGAAAATTAAGAAGTAATTAAGGGAATTGGTCTTGTCTTGTCATATGTTTGAGGAACTATGGAACTGACCATCTCAGGAAACTGTAAAGGCCACAGACTTCAACATATTAAAACATGGAGCAGACTTTGACATGGATGCCTGCCTATTCCCTAAAGATTCATGTTGATACAGGCTCCGAGACCATATGTGCCTCTGTGTTTTAGGACAGAACAACAAGAGTACCCTCAGACATTCATAGGAATTAAATAAATACTCGAGGAACACATTCTTTTCTTTTCTTTTTTTCAGGGCTACATGAAATATCATCAAGTTTTACCAAGATAACAAAAATTTTAAAGAGCCTAAATCAAGTTCTGCCTACTTTTGCAGCTGTGACATGAAGAAAATAAGTAAAAGAAACATCTTCATTGTACTGTATGTCCCTCCTGGCTTTTTTTTTTTATTTTCCACACTTGTGTGGACATGAGCCATTTCCACCTGGCATGATTTTTGCATCCACATCAAACAGGTGAACATTTATTGATAGACTACAATAATTTACTTCCCAAAAGCAAAAAAGAAAAACATGAAAGTGACATTTTTATTTTACAATTCTACAAGGCAGGAATGGACACATCATTTCATGAAAACCAGGCTAAAATTGTTTCACTATTTATGTATATAAGCTATAAAATTTTAATATGATGTTCAGAATCAAACTACCAGGAAAATTAACCATGGCAAATTCACAAGGGAACTTTAAAGGGCCTTGGCACTGACTCTTAACTCCAGAAAAGTCACAGCGTAGAAGGCAACATTGCTTTCATATAGGAATCTAAGTTTAAAAGCAAGGCTAATTTTCCTTTCACTTACAGATGTTAGGTTAGTTCTTGAAATACCACTACCAGTAACACAGTAACAGAAGATGTTATTTTAAAATCATTTATTTAAAGTTTTTTTTTTCTTTTCTTTTCTTTTTTTCTTTTTAAAGAGCTTTAAACTCCCAAATCATTGATGTCCCCCTCAAGGACTCCTTCTTCCACATCTTTACATGGAAAGAGACATAAACATGAACTTTTACATGTTCCATTTTGTTGCCTGGTCAAATCATTCTGCAAGTCCTTTCTGAAGTCCCTTTCTTCATAGACATTCAAAGCTTAATGTAAATATATCATATCTGTAAAAGAAGAAAGAAGTTGGTACAGTTGTGCAGATACTCTGGAGGAGTTCAGCTGTGTTAACTTCAGGGACAGTCTGGGATTTTTGACAGCCTTGAATATGGCCTTCACTGTTGTTTAACTCCAAAGTGAGGTTTAATACTTTTTTCTTTTGCCATCAGAAATTTTTTGCCTTGGGAAAACAGTATATATTGGGATTAACAAACTCCTTTTATTTCACTATTGCACAGGGGTTTTTTATATGTGAAAGCTGGGATGGTGCTCTTATTCTGGGTTTAAATCAGGTTTGGTTCAATTTAATATCCAGAAACATCTATACTAGAAACACTTTACCATTATAGAAATACCAATACAGTAAACCAGCAAAGTGCTCCTAATGGAGCCATTATCAAACTGAACCTTTGTATCAATGTAATAAATTCACTGTCTTGAAGCAAATCAGGCTAAAGGACATTTTTACTGGTAGAACAGAACCTGTAGTAGGGATTTATGCCAGCTCAGATATGTGAGTTTAAGTTCACTTTCCATACCTTGGCTATTTGAACTGTAACTAAATCTTTAAGGTAGACATAGTTTAAGTCAATTGGGAACAAGCTTGGAGGAAATGGCTTAAATTAAACTTCAATAAACCAGTGTGAAATTGAAATAAGTGTGTTTAATGAAATCGAATTGGATTAAAAAGTGGTTTAAATTCAGTGTAAATTTGGTGTAAATTTCTTGTTTGTATATACAACCTTTGTGCAGTCTGAATCTCAGCCGTCTCCGTACTAAGTCTCCCAGTTCTACCTTGAAATATATTTTATTCAAGCTCAGATATCAGCTTTCCTTCAAGTATAGCCTTCACATATAAGCAAATGTGTGTCAAGCAATTTAGGAATATGCCTGAAAGAAATATGATTTTCCCTCCTGAATCAATCAATCCTCTCTTCTTCCTATACTACCTATACAATTCTTATAAATGATACCTTCACAATTCTACTGGGAGGTTAAGTAAGTGAAATGTTAATGCAGTTCTCGTATGAGAGAAAATACATGTAGATTCCCAGTGCTCTGTAATCATAACGCTTCAAGATCATATTCATATCCTTGAAATGCTGGCTGCCTAAGATATTACAACGTATATTTCTTTTAAGAGATTTAAAAAAATAAAGGGGGAAAGAAACAGGTAGAATCAGTGTCATTGTGTGAGAACCAACGTAATTAATTCACCACAGTTGGAACCTTGCAAAGGATTTACAAACAAAGGGGTGGGATTGCAATTAACATGTTCCCTTGTCCCTGAGCAAGCCTCCCCTTTGATCTTTTCAGATGACAGGAGATGTGTCTTAGGAATTAGAATGTAATGCAGGCATCAGCCGTGATTGATGGAGGGGTATCAGGGCTGAGCAAGAGGAAACTCTTCAGGCAAGCAGGCATGTGCCACTGTATTTATTGCATTGCCCCTCCTCCTAGTTCTTTCCTGAAAGGAACCTTTTCACCTAGGTTCGGCTTGTCATTAGCAATGGCACTACAGATGGGTGTTTTTCTTTTTTAACTGTGATCTCTGGAAGCTCTGTTCTCTGTCAGGTGCTCCTTTCTTTTGACCTACTTTGGATTGCAGCTTTGCCTTTGATAAGAACAGGGTGCTCTTTTCACAGGTTGCTAGTCACTAATGCAGATACAGCCTGGGAGGAAAAAAAAATATATAGAGAGAGAAAGTACTTAATATTTAGGCTCCTACCTCTAACTTGAAACAAGGCAGAGTAGAAAAATTTTTTAGGCATATAAATAAAATATCTCAGGTATTGGAAGTGATACAGCTGGATTTTGCACTAGCTAATTTGTTCTCTTTCTTGGTTTTGAGTATTAGAACTAATTCATGGAATTTTTAATAAAAAATAAGTTATTACCAAAGACTTGGTCAAAAAAAATATCTTTAGCAGTCACTTTTCTCAGTCCTCAGAGTGTACAAAATGAGGTGGCCTAGGACTCTTTAAAAGAATTGCAGGTGCTTACATCAGCTGGACCTCAGGGTCACTATTTAGTCTTTGAAAAGTGCCTCAAAATAATTTGCTAATAATTTAAATTATGTTTTTCATGGCAATGGTCGTTGCCTTGTGACTGCTCAGCTGACAGTCATTTGCCTTCCAGATTAATGACATTGTACCACAGTGGCCTCGTGTCTTAAAGAAAAACAGAACTTTTACTGATAGTTGCATGTGTGAATCTTCTGTTATATAGCCTATGCATAAAGCTGTCATATGCGGAAAAAACTGGTCCAATGGAATAGGATATGGAATAGGAGAATTCTGGAAGGAAGGTGAAATGTTTGCCATGCTGCTTTGCATACCAAATTCTGCGATGATCTTATTTTAGAGTTTTATGTCATAAGAATGTTGCCATTTATATTTGTGTAGGCTAGTTTAGTCATTCCTATGATAGGTGAGTCAACAGAAAACATAAGCATATGACTAATTTTCATTATATATGTAACTCGATCCTTATTTAAAAAATCATATTATGCTTTATATTATCTTATACTTTATAGAATATTATAAAAACATGCTCTTTTCTTAAAGAATTTAAAAGTGATTTACCATTTGGAATGTGAGAGAAGAGTGAAATTATTTTTGTTATTTTGAGAAGAAGGAAAATAAACACTTCTGTTTTACATAAGGGTGTCTAAGCAATTTATGTAACACTCGTAAAAATCCTACAAATCTAAAATAGCACTTCTTAAGTAACTGTGGCTGAACAGGAAATGTAGCAAGAAGCAGGAATCTATCGAACCAGTTAGAGCTTTTAGAAGTGGCACGTGTCTGTACCGCAAAGGGAGAATTCCCATGTAACCAAAGTGACTTTGTGGCATTAGTTCTTTCCGGGATTTCGCCTTCGCTAACTAGTTTTTTATTAAACTCTACCAAACTTCAAGGAGGTATCTCTCAGGTGGCATATTACAACAGCATACAGCAGCCTTTTGTAGACTAAATATAATTAGGGTTAGCTGATTGCTGAGAGAATTAGAGGAAAAGCATCAGAAAAAAAAAAAAAAAGAAAAAAAAAGCCCTTGTATCTTAAAAGCTGTGTTCAAAGCTGCATGTGTGAATATACATAAAAGTTTTAATAAGTACTCACTAAGGATAGCAGATATATACCATAACTAGTTAATTAAGCCATCATGGAAAGAATGCTGCAGTAAGCAGTCATTAGAGAGCCCCTCAACAGATTCATCTCTCCTTTTCTCTCCATTTGTTCTGCTAGTCTTTTTATTACAGATGAGAAAAAGCAGGAAAAATAATGTGTGAAAACTAGATCAGGAATGACACTTGCCTCTGAGTGTAGCATATCTCAGAATTTATTTCATTTGTTAAAAAAAAGAAACAGCTTCATTGGCAAGAAGTCAGCATCACTTGCTGACTTTTCTGTAGCCTTTCAGACAAAGTTTTATTCAGGCTTTCTCTCTTTCTGGCTATTTAAAATGGTTGACAGGCAAAAACTTTCCTCATGAAAAACTATTGTGGCTGATCCAAACACTTTATTTTGTGAAATAAATACCCAGATTCCTCTCTCTACATGTGTGTGTTATGTGTTCATGTTGTGTTTATGAATGAGATTATTCATGGAAATTAGAACAGTACAACTGTCTTTATTTGATGTCACATAAGATTTAGATATCAAAACAAGGCCCTTTAAGGAAAATGAAGATACAGGAGATGGACAGTAGAGTGTACATAAGCTTGACAAAGAGCAAGTTCAAGCTAGACTGATATGGAGGAATAAATTTACTCTTCTGTGAGCATTTGGAAAGTCTGTGCTCCCAAATTAAGTCCCACTGAAGGTTTAATTTTTTTAAGGTTGAATGAGGAAGGTGTAAAGCTGCAGACCTTTAGAAAGGAAGCTACCTGTAACACACATTCCTTGGTCTTCCAAACCCTGTACAGTACTGCTATCTCTCATCATCTGAGATCTGAGCAGTCAGATTAAGTTTTTAGACCTGAGAGGGATATCTCATAGGAGGGGAATTTTTATAATGAAATAAGGTATCATAAATGCTGTTTGTTCTTAGAGAACAAGAGCCCGTTTTCCTGAACACAGGAGAATGAAAAAAAACCCCAAGAGTGTTTCTTTACTTGTGGCTTCAAGCCACTTTCACCCAGCATGTGGTTTAAAAAGGGATTTTTACAAGGCCATGGTCCCAGCGCTTTTCAAGTCTGCGTGTCATTTTTCATTATTGATTTCTCAAGCTTCTCACTTACAATGGCAAAAGCTGATGCTCTTCTCTCCCTCCCTGCTTTTTTTCTTTTAAATGTTCTGGTTGTGTCTATATGGAGGGGCTGGTATTTCTTTTCTCCCAGCTGTCCAAACCTGGCAAGCTATGGTTGTGCAGTGTGCTTCAATTTACATCTCTGTGCTCAGATCTCCTTCCAAGAAGAATCTGGGGATATGGAGGGTGATATAGACCTGGGTTTTCTTCTGACATGCAGACATGCTCGTAGGGGTGGCAAGACTGAAGCTTAGACGCAGTGGAGTATGCCCGTGCTGCCTGTAGGCACAGTTGTATTTTCTAGGCTAGCAGACTTCTGGATTAATAAAGAAGAAAAATCTCCATCTGCTGATGTTACAACTTTTTCCTCAAATCCCTTTTTACCATGAACAAGTTCCTCTTAGTTCTTCCTGATTTCAGTGCATTCATACAGTTTTTTCATTATTTCTGTTGCAGATATAACGCCACTTATAAGAGCTAAATAAGAAATCTATATCCAGAAACTAAACAGGCCCAAGGACTTGATCTTCTATGTAAATTATTAGAAAAGTCTTCATGGTTTTGACTTGGGTGAGCTATTCTCCAGACTATGTCCAGAATACACAATGGTTAGCATGGCTGGGTCAACTCCCATCAGGCAGTTTGGATGCAGCTGCCCTAATTCAGGTGATAAAAAAGGTTAGCTTGATAGTGAAGCATCATACCAGGACAGGTGCTGTCAGAGACAAAAATAAGTAACATCTGAATCTTTCTACTTAGTACTTTGGAAGCAGCCATAGCGTTAACAATTGTCCCACCTGAGCCCTAGTGCATACAAACCCTCCCTAGACAATGCAGAGAAAGACTTTTTGGAGGTTAGAGAACCATTGCTTTAGTTTCAAGTAGAGACTTTGTTATGCTTTTGTCTTCGGTGGAGGCCATCCTTGTTTCAAGAACTGATTAGATTTCTTACTGATTTCTTTATGAAAAGGCAGCCAACAAACCCATCAGTTATACATTCTTGACTGCCATCTACTGGCACCTTCTCTATCACCAGCACATATAGACATTTGCATTTATGTATACGTATTTATATATGTACATACACACATACATATAAGCATGTATAGATATATAAATATCTGTATATTATATGTATATATTGCTATAAATGTATCTATAAATCAGGCTTGTAATAACCAATTTAAAATGTGCATTCACCCATTTAAAAGCTCTCACCTCATTGTTACTGTGCTTAGGAGTTAAAGCTAAGTTAAATTAGCAGAATTAATGAAGCTGGTTTTCCTATGAGACTGTATCCCGTATTCCTAACCAATTCCATGCCTCCTCACACACACACAGAACTCGCAGCTCTGAGCTCCCAGTCTCCCCAGCATCATCCTATCCTTTCTGAATTGGCCGACTTATAATTTTTCTTTCCTCGGAGGGAACAATAATTTCTGTTCTTCACTCTGTCTCCAGAGTTGGCAAAACTTTTAGAGCACACGCATCTTTGAGCTACCTCTTGTTCTTCTCAGACCTCACTGAAACTGATCACTAAGGACATAAAAGTTACCAGGTAGACCAGTACAAAGTGCAGAGGCTGTAATCCCATCTCTCGTTTCATTTTAATTGCATTCATTTTCATGTTCATTTTAATTAATTGGTTGCCCTAATAATCATTAAACATGGATTGACAGCTAAATAAATATATTATTTCTTCTTGAAGGGGATTTAAAGATTTTTTTGTTTGCTTTGGGGCTTGGAGGTGAATGTTCAGGCACTGACAAATATACTGCTGCCATTGGCATTCATATAGAAATGACTAAGTGAAAATGAGGACAGAATTTTGCTTACAGTAGTTCAGATATCTCACTTGTTCCTTTGCCATTGCAAGTGGCATTCTCAGAGGATAAGTGCACAGTATTAGGTTCTGGCCTGCAACCAATTTCTGCACAAAGCAATGTTAAAGAAATGGTAATTTTCTGAAGTCTATATTCAGGATTAGCCTTTATCATTTATTTCTGTCCCACAGAAAATTCCTTGCCCCGTTTGTACCAGGTAATGACAAATAAATATGAAAAAAGACATGCATTCTACAGATCAGGTAGGATTGCAGAGGCTACACATCTGTGCTCTGTCCAGATGATGAAGTGTAGCAATAGACATTTACCAGAAGCAAATGTTAATTACGAACTCTCAAGCCAAGTAAAAATCATTTGTGCCTTTTCAGTGTGGTCCTGTACTAGTCCATGCATTTCGCCCTTTCGACAATAAAGGCCTGAGAAAAACATTTCATGCAGCCAGTTCTCATTTTGTCTTTAAGAAGTAAATTTCAGTGCTGAGCCTAAGACACAGACAGTTACTAAATATCTGTAGAAATAACATTGTGAAAGAGAAAATACTTCTTGCAGTTTATAACCATAAACTATGGTTTATAACTATATAACCATATAACTATAACCATGGCTAAAGTGAAAAACCAAAACTTTGGTATGGAATCACAAATTTATTACAATGTATGAAGACCCTGGCTCAAAATGTTTTCTTCCTTTTTTCTTTTTTTTTTTTTTTTTTCCCCAACAAAAATTTGCTTGCTACATGAAAAGAATAATTTTGATCTGGAATTTTCAGAAGAAAGAATAAAGAAGCAACCATTTGCAAATAAATTATGATTCTTTTGAAAAATGTGTTTAACTTCATGAATACGAGTAGTTCCAGCAAAGTTCTGTGTAAAAAATAAACACTAAGGAAGGCTAGAGTTCACATCTAATTTTAAGCTAACACAGAACAAGGAAATGTAACAAACAATGGAGAGAAGAAAAATAAAGTAGAAAGATCAGCTTATACACATTTTTCCCCCCTTTCTATTTCTCTGCTAGTTTCATATTAAACCTCTATCTATTTCAGATTTTATGAAATCTCTGCTTAACTAGCTTTGAATTGATTGAGTGTTTTGACTTTCAGCTACTTCTAATATTGTTCTTAGGAGTTTTATTTTCCTACAAGACATCTGTTTCATCTTCTGAAATATGTTACATTTTACACATTACCTTTTAATTTTAAAATAAATCAAAATAGGATAGAAACATAAACTAAAACCACTATGTGCTTTCCCGTTATCCATTTTCTTCCCTTCATTCCTTTCTTATAGTTCAGTTGCTCTTCTTGCCCTATGTAAATAGCCACAAACTATGAGCAAGCAGTTAGGAAACAGGGATACCAATGGTTCTCTGTAAAGCTGCATTCGTGTCACACATATATCCACTCTGCTTATCCTCCAAAATAGCTAGTATTAATCATACTAGAGGTCAATGGAAACACAACTATTGATTTTGATGAGCTTTGGATTAAGATGAAAAGAAACTGAAACTTTTAATAGGTCATTTCCCATGGGGGGGTCAGAAATAAGATTTTCACCCACTGCTGAATCATAAATAAAGAGCAATATCATGATTTAGTGTTTTAACCCTATCCTGACTTGAAAAGATCAGATATATTTTTGCAAGTAGGTTTTGGATCATAATATATAAAAAATCCCAATAGTAAAAAAACCAGTTCCATACACTATGATTTTGAAAATATGAAAACTGTGAAGAATTACTTACTAGGTAAATAAATTCTCATTCATTTATCCCACAGTATATTTAAAAATTTGCCTTTACTCTAGAGTTGACTAAAGACAGCAAAGATGGTTTCTGCTTGTTATAATGGGAGTTGTACCAACCTCTAAAGTTAAATGAATCATGTTTTTCATTATAGTCCATTATAGTCTCTCATAGGTTTCTGAAACTTTCAGGTTTCAGATTGAAATTTTACAGGTTTGTTCTCTCTGAATGTGATCTTTATTAGTACTGTCATGATCCTTATTACTGGTTACTATTTTCTGGGTGAAGATGCTTTATGCAAGATGTTTGGCCAGTCTGAAAGACAACCAAGACAGGGAGAGGAATAATATGCTTTATTTAGTACAAAAATTCCTATTTGTTAAGATTTTTTCAACAGCTTTAATGCTTCAAATAATGGCAATAAAATTTTAATTTTCCACTGCAATGTATTTATTGCAAGTATCTTTGAATGACACTTGAACCCAGAAAAAAATGGGGTGAAAATCCAAGAACAAATAATATAATATAAGACTGTGCTGTTTGAGAAATATTATCTGATCCTGTAACAGAAGACTACTATAATGAACACATGCAGAGACAAAGTTAAAGTTTTACGTTCCACAGAACAGAATGAATACTTGGCACAGCTATTTAGGAAACGGTACTATACAAAAAGAATGCATTATTTGACCAGCAATAGAACTGATCCAAGGGAAAAAATAAGGGGTGTGTATGACAATTTTAGCAATAAATGTCTAAGCTATTAGTAGAATGCATTATCCACCTAATAATAATACACCATAAAGAATGTGCAATGTAACACTTAACACTGCAACCTTATACTTATCTTTTTACATCAGTTCTATAAGATGGAATAAATATTCAGGGGATAGTTTATATTTCTGGTCATCCTTAAAACCTTCTCTGTAGCATGATATCAATAGATGCCTTTTTAAATATTCCCAAATGAAAAGATTTTTTTTTTAACCTTCCTTTCTTTCTTCTTCCTTTTTTTTTTTTCTTCTTTTTTTTCCCCGATTCAATTTGCACTTTGTCTTTGAAGTTTACTCTCTGCCTTTAATTACCTTTGATGGACTGGTAAGACTTTTTCCACAGAACAGTTCATAGACTTAGGCTAATATATCATAAATGAGAAATCTTCTGCTTGAAGCACCATTTTAAAGCACTATTTTAAACTGGAAGGACACATCACATTGACATACACTCAATAATAACATTTCATAGCTTTTAACTAAGCTGGTAAGCATGTTGGGTTTTTCTTTTTTTCTCCCTTCTTTTTTTTTTCTTTCCCCTCTCAGAGACAGCTGCCCATTCCTGTTCATGTACTGTTTCTGCCAATACACTGATGTCTTTATTTAGAGAATTATAAGGAATTGCTTAGAGTCTTCTGCAGTTTCAAAAAACTAGCCATTGAAGGGGAGGAGGATAAAACTTATTCAGAAGCCGGATGACAGATTTTCATCTGGGGATCATACAGAAGGATGCTTCCTTCCATAAAAATAGATCCTGCAATGTTGTTTGCTCCTCACATTTCACAAGGGCCAATCATTCTTAAAAAGAAAAAATACCCTTAAAACTGTGAAGTCAGCTGAATCCTACAATCCTCATTCAGCCAAACTGGTATGTTTTTCAATTATTACTATTTTACACAGTAAGGCATGCGGAGTTGGCTCCTAAAAGAAACAGATTGTTCTCGCCGCCACCCCTCCTGTCCTTCAAGAAACAATACCAGCCTGAGTCAAATCAGCCCGCACAAATTTTGTTTCATAAAGAGACTATTTGAATTGCATTTGTCGCCAGTATCTTTTTTGTATCAGAATGTTGCTAAAGAGCGAAAAAAGCAACAGAAAAAAAGGAACGTTGTGATCATTATTAAATAAACTGTCATCCTATTTAACTGAATAGAGTGATTTAAATGTCACCATAATGAGCTGTTTGGAGTTTATTTTTTAAATTATAATCTGTTAATTAACGATTAATGTGTGCCTTTAAGACATAGCCCACTGCAGGAGGTACTGGCAAGGCATTTTGCCTCAGCAGGAGTGCTAGGCAGTAGTTAACACAGAATAAGCAACTGGGACAGATCCTCAGCTGGTTAGGATTTAACTTTATATTTTCTGGAGTACAAAAGAAACTATACTTTCATATGGAAATAGGTTACAGAAGTGTCTTTCAGCAGGTGGGGAAAGGGTAGAGTTGGAACATGTGAGGCTACTGGTCAATTGTATTCCCTGGGGATGGAAAAGAAGTGATAACGCTGAAGTTTCATTAGCAGTATAGACAAGCTGGGATGAACCATTAAGCTGACCTGCTTCTACCAATTATACCAAGTAGTGAAGGATCAGTGATCATGTTATTTGCCAGAATAAGTGTTTCAAACATAAATAAAGAACAAAGCAAGCAACGTTTGTACTTACAGGTTGACAGTAGTGGAGTTACAAAGATTATCACTCTTGTTTCCTTCCAGGTCTTATGGAGGGCCAATGTCTAGCCTAAATAGTTCAGCCTCTGAAACTTTCAGTTTCAAATGAACTAGTTCGGTATGCAAAAATGTGAAGTAAATACGATCATAATTACTGAGTTAATAACAGATTGTTCTCTTAGTCTAATTATCAGGTTGATTGTTTTGTGCCATATGGACAAATGCCCCCTTATTAAATAATTAAATAATTGAGAAGGCTCATGTCTTTTTTAGATGTCAGCCCCCAGGTTATCTGACTCAGTACCAACCATTTCATTTAGGTCGTGGGTGAAGAGTTGATTGGGAAGGCCAAATTATCCCATGTGACTGCTGACCACATGCTTGTCAGCACCTATAGCACCAAAAGCCTTCCAGTCCTCTACAGATAGAAACTGGAAATTTTAAGTTAGAATAAATGCACACCACCCACCCCCAATATTTGTACAAGATGGTTATGCAGTTTTCATAATTTTGTTCAATTTCTTCATGCCAGAATGTGATTGAGAAAAGTTGTCTGAACATTTTTTAATTTAGTAATTAAAACCATTGGCTACAGGTTCCTCAGCTAATGCCAGATCTTTGAGATTACACATTGCTGGTATTTTGTTTCATCTCACTAGGCTTAAACTGGGAAGGAACCTCAAACTCATTGGTATTGCTTAGTCGTCTTGCAGAGTTAGAGGATAGCAAATAAGGCTGTCTTGCAAACAAAAAGCTAGTAAATATTAGAAATAAAATCAAATGACCTCTAATTACAAATTCATGTAATTGTACGTAAAGGGATTGTTTCACACTACAGATAAATGTCTTTGATTTCCTTTTTAGACTGGTGTGTTCGTCAGCTGAATTTTCTTTCCCTTTTCTGTTTACATCAGGTCTTGGAGAAACATCAAACTCAACTTGGTAATAATAAGAAGAAGTGTGCCTGCTCCTCAAAGTCACAAAGTAGAGTTTCAGCTGTAGCTGGCACTTGTAGAAAGACTTTCTCTGTGCTGTGTTCACGTTTCCAGCCAGCTGAATGCTTCCCACATCCTGCCTACCTGTACACAGAGCTATGTAGAGTCATGGTCCCAGAATGGATCATTTGCATTTTTTATTCTGTATTTCTATGCTTCTTGCCTTATATTCAGGCTTCTTTCTTCACTGAATCTGAATTTTCTAAAATATTAAGTCACAGTCTAAAGTCCTCACCATATTCTATGTTTTTTTTCTGTTTGTTTGCTTTTTCTAAAATATATTTTTGAAATACAGTTGTAAACAAATTATAATAGCTTAAACAAATGCAAGACATGCTGAAGAAGTTCAGTACAGAGAACAGAGTACTTGTTAAAAGGGAAATATTTAGCTGGGTTTAAAGGAAAAATA
Organism: Harpia harpyja; assembly: GCF_026419915.1. NCBI lineage: Eukaryota > Metazoa > Chordata > Aves > Accipitriformes > Accipitridae > Harpia > Harpia harpyja. Next base: position 17,465,676 of record NC_068942.1, on the reverse strand, counting down.
ATGCAGGAAAAGGAGCAGACAAAGGAAGAGGAAAAGATATTTTTGAGGTTATCTGGAAGCATCAAGGCTTAAATTTAAACACAGCCATTAGCTATGCTGGCTGATACAAGACAGCTTGTGTTCATGCTACCAGAATCTCTGCCTAATTAATGAGAACTGCTGTGGCCCATGCTAGCTACCGACCCATCTCCAGAAAGTCTATGGGAGAGTGCTTGTTGGCTTCAGCCAGAACTGCTCAAGAACCGGTACTAATAACGTGAGGCCATAGGTGAATGAATGTTTCTGAGAGCATAACTGTATGGTTATTTGCAAACAGAGTTTCTTCTGTGGAGCTGTGGTTTTCATCTGGTTTTCAAGTCCGTGCTGCAGCTGCTGGCACAGCTCTGCACCCTCTCTAACAAGCCCCTCTCTCACCTACGCAGTTTTGAGGTTGGAGTTGGATCACCTCAGGTGCTCTCTAGTTAAGCTCAAATGTGCCTTCAAAAGACTGCATAGGCATCATCCTTGGTTTCTTCACTATTAGATAGAATATAAACATGGTGTAAAACTAGACTCATGGGGTGTCTCATATATTCTCTATTCCCTCATATGAAATTTGCCTTTTTCTCGAGAAGGAAAAAATTACGTGTTGTATCAGAAATAGCAACTACAATTCTTTACTAAAATTATTATATCCTTCTCTCTCACTCCCCTCCGCCCCAAAAGTTCATTTTTTTCTTTTCCTTACCAGAAAGTCTTATGCTACAGTAAATTTCATATGATTATTTCCAGCACTTTGCTTATCACAATGCAGTCGTCAGATAAATAAAATAACAATTTTCCTCCATTCACTACAAAGGGTAAATTCAGAGATAACAGTGATCTGGGGATTTAGAAATTGTGCTAAATTCATATGGTAATGAACATCTGTGAAGTTTTGGTGAGTCACTTGCTCAAAAGGATACAATCCCCAGGTTTCATCATTGTCTTTGAAAACTTGCAGGAAGTCCCACACTGAACGCTGATGACAGACAACACAGGATGGTTTTAAGCAGTCTCCCAGTATGATATAGGGCAATGCTAGGCTATAACCCAGTGTGATACAATGGCTAATGTCTAATACATGGTAAACTTCTCAATATTTTAGTGTTTTAATGACACCCTCAAACTTTAATGAAAACATAACTTAATGAATCACCTTGAGTGCTATTGTAATTTTTTGCTTGCTTGTTTGTTTTTCTCTATTTGCTGAAGTGGCACAAATTGAGCCACCTGCCAGGAAACTCTCTTCTGAATGACTTAATTCTTTTCTTTTGCCTCTCCTCCCACTTTTCCCTTGACAGATAAGACTTTTTTCAAGGGAGAATTTTGGAGCATATTTTCCTAATCAACTCTGTTAAGACGCTTAGCCGTTTACACTGGAGGATTTTCTTTTACAAAAATAGGACTACCTCCCTCTCAAGTTATTTTGTCACTAGGCCTGCACCAATACAGTTTAATATGCTCAATGAATTCAAAGTGAGGAAAACACCAAAAAGCAGTTTTGAAAGGTAAGCCACACAATACTTGCTATTCAGAGAGTTGTGGAAAAGCTGAGAAAGGGTGGGATAACTCAGAAAATCCAGATGCATGCCACTACTCAGAGTAGAAAAGGAAGGGCTAGGAAAGGTACTGAGACATGAAAAATGTGTTGCAAGTGAAAGCAGCCGAACTGTTGTAGTCTGAAGCATTACATGTCTGCCAAAAATGTCTATATTCCTGGAACACAAGGAAAAGAGCACTAAGCCCATGCAAAGGCAGTGTGCGTGCTACATTAGGCCCATGGGAGCCTGTACTGACAGGAATGTGAATGTAAGCTGCCCAGATGGGGAAAGAGGTAGCTGGACAGCAGCATCAATGGACCAGTGCTATGTTTAACCATCTTGTCCTTCTGTATGGTCTTGACCACCATTAATCCTACCGAGCAGTCCGCAGCAGCAATTTTTGCATTAAGACTCACCAAAAGCTCCTTTTGTACAGGGTCATCTGTGTCTTTCAAGCCTTGTTAATAGGAAATGAAAAATACTTCTTCCTGAGAGGAACATGAGCTCCACACATGCTGCTTTGGAATTCATCTTTTTTCCCTCCTCAGCTGTTTTACCAAGATGCTTATTTGTAAACATCTTTACAGTAACTCACAGGATAATGAACTTATTATAGGGTTAAAATACATGTAAGTATTTTATTGGATAGGTGAGGTACTTGGTTCTTGTAAGCCTAATGATAATTTACCTAATGAGCCTCATAAAGTGACATTCTGGTTATAGTGGAAAAGAAGATTTGGAGACACTGCATTTTTGTGCACGTTTTCCATCACTGCTGATTTTATCATGCATTTAAATTTTTAATTTGTGTCCAGTTATCCTGCTCTTCCTAGAAATATTTTAGTCCTCTGGAGGCTGTAGTTTCTGAAGCCTTATTCTTAACCAAAAAAGCTGGACTTACAGATTGATATCAAGACTACATGGGATTTTTATAATTAACGACACTTTTATTGAAGAAATCTTTACCTCCAGGCTTCAGGATTTAAGTTTTCTCTGATATCAAAGATTAGGAAGAGACCTAACTATAAATGCAGGTTTTTCTCTTGCTGTGAGGTTCTCAGACCTTTTTTCTGAAACTCTTTGAACTAGCCACAATACGAGACAGTCTATCAAACCTGACAGATTTCACATTTGGTCCATCATAGCAATTTCCTTTTTCCTAAGAATGCTTACAAATCTGTTTTAACTTTCAGGACATTTGGCCAAGCCATAAATCTCCTTTCCAATCACTTAGCTCTCTTAAATCCTGGGTAGTTTAAATTGTTCTACACTTTGTTGGAGGGATTATTCTTTTAATTGCGATTATACAATGAGTATTTCATGATCTGTATTCATTGTACGATCACAGAAAAATTTTAATCCTAAATAAGATGTTGAATAATAATTAAAACTACTGAAGACTTGATTAAGAGTGTTCAGGGATTAGAAATGAGAATTAAAGATGGCTATTGGGCCCAGGGGTAAATTCAAGGACTTCAAACACCTTTTCAAGGAAAAAAACCCAAAACAACACCACACATCCCAAACAAAACAAAATGAAACATGTTTTTCAAAGTGATTAAGAAATTTATTGGACTAAGGATTTCCTCCAGGAAGCAGTCTAAAAAAGCCACATACAAACAATAGAATGTACTTTCTGAGCTCCTCAGAGAGTTCATTGTGTATCATGGGGGACACAATCTCTGATTAGCTTTAGAGGGAGTGTTAAATGCCTGAACCGTTAAGATTTTTTTTTTTTTGTCATCTCTAATAAAGTGGAGTAAAAGAAAACTTTGAGGAGAAAAAGAAAATCAGGAGATGATGGCTGAATTTTATTTCCCATCATAAATGTGACCTGTTTATAAAGTGAGCAAGAACCCAATCTTCCCCCCCTCCCCAAAGAAGTTTCATTATAATATGTGCTTTAAAAAACCCTTTCATCTGAACCAAATGGAGGACATTTTGCATAATATTACAGATACATTTGAAATGAGTGAAAGTAGAGTATTTTGTCCTAACTACCACAGAGCCAAAATTAATCCTCTTAAACAAGGTAAGAACTTATTTTGCCTAAGCAATAATATATACATATTTATATGTAAAAAATTGCACATAAGTGCATATACTTGTACATGTATGTATATATATTTTACTTTTTACTGCAGCTCTTTACAGTTCTTCATCACAGTAGTGAGCCTTAGGATGATTGCATTATCCTTCATTTCCAGTAAATGAATAGAAGATGTCACTGAAAGTGCAGAACAAATCACATATGCGTGAAGCATGAGAAACGTTTTCCAAAAATATGAGCACCATCTATGTTTTAAAGTAAAGTTCTATGGGAAGATGCTGTTCTGGTACCAATTGATCTAGCTCTGCTGGCTTCAGTGATGCTACGACCATTTCTACCAGACAAGGCTCATTAAAATCTCTAAATTCTCACCTTCAAATTACACATGTGGTCATGCCAATAGAAATGCTTACCTCTTAACAGAAATAGGCCAAGAAGTGATTCCTCTAACAAAAGTAGTACCTTTCTGACTTCTCTGAGGTAGTCAGGCACTTAGAGGCATCTAGCTGGAAAATGTGGCAGACAGGGTCTCTTTCTGATTTCCTGTGTATAAATTTACCTGGGAGTTACAACAAATAGGACTTGACTACTTTGAAATTGAACTCTGTTACTTTCCCATTTTCTACATTTTTGTACAAGCTATTCTATATTTCCTCATCAGTACATATTAAAAACCTCCTGGATATGCAGCTGAAAGTTTATATCGGTAAATGATGAAAATAACTCATAAAATCAATTAATTTGCCTCTAGTAAGGCATCAATTTTACATTTGAATAGAAACAGTAAATCTTTCTGAGCACCACAATTTCCCTAATATCTTTTTTTTTTTTAATTCCAGACTGGAACAAAAATTGAAAACGTTAACATTTTTGATTAGAAAACAATCAATTTTGATTTGATCAAAAAGAGTTCCAGGGTAGAAATAATATGAATGTGATTTGGGCATATTGTATTTTCTGAGCTACATATTGAAATATGATTTATTTTCAAAGAATCTGTTCTAAATGAAAACTTGAAGTAGTCAATACAAAATGCAGAAATGGAATATTTTTACACTATTAATAAGTTTTGATTTTTTTTTAAGTGTCGTCAGAAGATAGTTCTTCCAATTTGACAACAGAAGGCTTGTTTCATTCTTCTAAAAAACCCTCACATAACCAACATGGTTATAAGAAGCATATTTCAGAAAAGGCTCTTTTAAATACAAAACAACTTCGATTAAACTGTCTAACTGGTCATGATTTGATTTAACTGTATGAAGTATGGCACAAGCTTTTAAAGTGATGCAAGCTTAACCTCTGCCTTGAGCATCTCTAACACAATTTACATAGACATATGGCTAGCACTGACTGATAATTGCCTTTGCATATTATTCTGAGAAGGAATTAGTCTGTCAATCAATAAAAAATTAATTATGATTATTTTCAGTGATCTCACAAACTGACATTGTAGATTCTCGACAGAGGAAGCAGTACATATGGTCATTGCCCGAGTGTCACACTGATAAGAAAGCCTACACCCAAAGCACAAAGATAATTCCTTTGCTTTTGCAATCAACTGTAAAAGGAAAACAGTGCACTATAAAGCAGAACAGTGCCAGACCAGAGGATATAGATTACTAAGCACCGCTAATTATGCCTCACATGCGGGAAGCAGGAATGACAACATCATTGTGAGTGACAGCAGATACTAAAACTCCCTGTGGAAAGACAGAGTCTTAAATGATGTCCCACAGACAGATGCAGAAGTAATACAGGCCCTGTGGTTTGAAATTAAAACTCATCAGAATTCTCTGTATCAAATGAGAAGTGGAAGTTGCCTGAGAATGAAAAAAGGGTGTATTGGGCAGCATGACAGCACCTTTAGGCAGCACCCCAGGCCTGTATCCTTTCTAAACCCTGTAACTTATATGAATGATTTATTACTTGTCATTATTCCATCTAGTGCTACATGTGTTTTTAAATACTAGCCTTGTAATTATTTGTCCCTCTGCACTATATAAGCTCAGGCAATTATATCTATGTTCTTCGACATGCTGAGAATAGGTGTTTATCATGAAAGACTTCAAACAATTTATGATAGTTTTATAAAGCAATTTTCACAAAATTATTATTTGTGTGAATGTACTGTCTCCTGCCTGATGACTTAATTCCGGCTGCATACATATGTCCTTCTGCATCTCCTGTGGAATCAGCTATTATGCATGTGCAGTGACAGGTACATGCAGATGGGAGATTACAAGTGTTCTGTAATTTGCTTCTGTGTATTCCTCGCTAATGTGTACATTTTTGAATCTGCAAATTCTCTGGACGAATGAGGGTCATGCATGTTTTCTATGAACTTCACTCTGTGTTTTTTATGGCATAAACTATAAAAAGTGAAAGTTGTATACCTGATCTCAAGATATTAAAAAAAAAAAAAAATTAGATAAAGAGACTTGTCCAGAGGCAAAGTTAATAAATAAAGGAGAAAAACCACTCAATGTATTAAACTGCAGGGATGGCTGGACATTCAGCTGGTTTAAGATAAATATTCCAGAGCTCACAGGCTTTTAGTTCATGATTCATTTTCACATCCACATTTATCTGAATTACTTGAAGCTCTGAAGCTTTCTCAAATGTTGTAAGAATAGGGTTTTGTATGAAACATCCTGGCTGTACTCCTTCTCACCAGATTATAGTACCAAAACCAAAAGTGGGTTAAGGTATTTTGCAGAAACATAAAATTAGGGGGTTGTTTTTTTTTTAAACTGAATCTTTGTCCCATCAAAAAAAAAGGATATCTTTAATAGAAATTTTGTTTCCATAAGATTTTAGGAAAAGCTGACTTTCAGGTTTGATTTCAAATGAAATCCAGATTTGCATGCAGGTCTAGAGCTTGATGCAAAGCCAAGCAGATCTACACTAGATCTACTGCAGTCAATATTTTGAAGATAATGATAAAAAATGTGCATTTATGTAAGTGATGTAACCGTTCATTTAAATATTTTATTTTCCTTTTACTGTAATAAATGCAATTCACATATTATTTCTGAATTTAAAAATACTTTAATAAAATACTTAAAACAGTTTCTGGAGTCTTCCATCAATACAATTTACTTGCTTGGTAGAACATATTTAATTTTATATTATCTATTGCTTTGCTTATGGATGGAGAAATTTAAATTAAGCACTATATTTTATTTTTCAAAATTAACATGGCAATTGCAAAAGGATAAACTGCTCCATATGCAGGAATATATCATACCCATAGGGGCACCTTTCTTCAAGTTCAAAGGGAGATTAACGCACTTGTTAGGATGTAAATTACACTTCTAGAACTGACATGAAAGAATTGCTGTAAAAGATGTACTGTAAATATATATAACTTTGGCACCAGATAATACTTATGTGTAATTAATTTAGAATGTATATTTTCCTCTGTAAAGCCCTCCAATAGGATACAAACATTTTTTTCCCTGTGTGTCTCCTCTGTTCCCTCCCAAAAAGAACCACTGTTTCTCAATTACACGGCAACTGAAATTTAACTTAGAAATTCACATCTATCAGAATGTAGAAAGCTGGGAAAAAAGCTGACTGCCTACATTGTACTTTTCAATCTACTTTTACTTTGCAGTGTATTAACTTTTGGATATGTGAATGTTTTTGTTATCTGTTTGAGCAAGTTTAATGGGTTTTGATTTTCCACAGAGATAAAGCGTATTTGATTTTCATTAAGGATTTTTAAAACAATTTGAAAAAAAGCCCAACACCCAGGGTTCGTTATACATTTCACATTTGATTTGTGTTGATGAACTGAAAATATATCCTCAGTTGGCATTTTTAGTTCTACTGCAGGTAGAATTAACACTTTAAGCTGGGTAACCTCTGACCCAAGGTGTATGAGATCGTACAGATTAAAGCTTGATGACAGACTGAAGGCAAAATGAAGTAAGCAACCTGAAAGTTTCGCTGGAATGCAACCCATATCTAGACTATTTAGATGGAAATTTTTCATATCTGGTGTTCAGTGTAAAGGAAAACTCTGAGACATGAAAAGAGATACCTGAGTCTTTTGGAAAGCCTCAAGTAGCAGTAAGTGGAAAATGTCATTGCCAGCTGAGCAATACCACCGAGGTTTGGAGAAAGATGAGGGATAGGAGTGGGAGCTATCACTTTTAAGGAAGAGAGACTATTAGACCTTCAGATGACTCAAAACCACAACGAATAGGTCTTCAGCATGAACAAGCACAGACTCAGGAAAGCAGCAGGTAGAGGAAGGAGAAAGGAGGAAAAGGAGATCTAATAGGATGAAGGCAGGGGTACACACAGGCAGAGTATAGGATATCAAAGACAGAGGAATTATTCTTAACATTATTAGCATCGAGTAGCGTTTTGGGGCTTCAGGCTTGTGACTAGGCCATTGGCTAAGCCCTGGCCTGAGGTTAAGCAGCAGCAAAATGAATCTTCCTGCTGTGTATGGATCTTTTAGCAGGAGCAGAACAAAGTTTTTGTTCTGGAATCCACCACAATGCACCCATCATACACTACTGTTGCTATGGTATTGCATACATACAGTTTGCACAAGAAGCTGTTTTAGGAACAAGTACCTCCACAACCAGCTATACCTACCCTTTCAGAGCTGTATTTACAAATCTACTGACCTGAAAGGTAGCTCCCTGACAACCAACACGTTCAGAGGAAATTCAGCTTTGCCAAATTGACTTTGCCTATTATTGGTGTATCACCATCACATTAAATACAACACAATACTGAAAAGGAGCCAAAAATGGGTCAGGAAATGTTTGCTTTAGATACTGGCAGTGTAAACAGTTATGCTGAAAGTAACAGAGAGCTACTGCACTGTGTAAAGTTTTATTAGGTTTAATCTCCCATTAAAGTTAGTTCCTTTGCAGTTCAGGAGTAAAGAATTATTTTATAAGCACTGCAGTTCAATATAAAATGGAAGCTTGGCTTCCAGATAACCTAGTTCTCATGAAACAAATGCACGTCCTAATGGGAAGAAGAAGAAACCCAGGATACTAATTCTAATATAAAAGTGACCAATGATTTTACAGTTTCAGACAATAATGTGCTGGCTCAAAAAAAAAAAAAAGTCTTTTTAAATATTGCTATGCCAAAGATTGTATCAAGGAGTACAATGGGAGAAAACAAAAATAAGAATAATTTTACAAGGATGTATTTACCGTACTTGTTTTCAAAAAACTGGATTACATTTGCAGAAAATTAATTTGACTAAGTTTGACATAAATAGCCATCTTTAACTGCAAAGTTTGATACCTGGCCCCCCAGAAGGCAGTGAGACAGCATCCAGTTCATCAAAATGTTCCATGAAGAGAGGTCATCATCTCTGAAGACCCACGGAGGAGGATCCATCCCCTACAACCTGGGTGCTCTCTTTGTTTTCTCTGCCTAGCAAATGCAAAGATTCTCAGAGGATGATCTAGCTTGCTGAAAATAGATACCTATCTCTCCTTTCCAGAGAGGAGGAAATTAACTGGAAATACTACATGTGTCTCTTCACCTAATATGTAGTTCCCTGCGTGTGATGACACAGAGGAGAGGTCATGTCTCTGTGGTCGGAACGTCTGGATGCGGGAAGAGAGCGGGTCTGAGCGCCAGGCCCTGCCGTGCCTCAGGGGTCTGCAATGGCAGCAGTGCTCTCAACAGCCATGCCCTGAGACATGCAGCAGTCACAGGGCCATGTGAAGGGAGTCTGCTCCTAGATTAGAGCTTAGGACACTCATTTACAGTCAGGAAAGGTACAGGTCTCCCCTCCAGGGATTCTGTCTGTTTTCTCTCACCTTATATTTGATGCACTCTCATTCCTGAAAGCGGGGAACGCACGTGTGCATGGGACACTACAGCTGAGTCATTGGAAATCCTCAGGGCAGGCAGGGAGGTTCCTCATATAGCTGGGTGGCTTCAGCTGCTGCTGAAAACCAGACAGTGAGTTGCTTCAGGTGGAATCTAGGGTTTTCGATGCTCTGTCTCCATTCAGGTGAACAGAATCTCACCCAGTGCCTAATTGGAAGGAAATCCATGGAGCCTTTCAATTGTCCCATCTACTATGATACCTTCACTTAACCTTAATTCTAGTTTTTAATGAAGGACACATTCTTTTCCTATTTAAAAAGATTTCCTTTAACCCAGCTTCCAGGCGAGTTTCCAAATGGGAACAAACATACTTTAAAAAGGTGATCAGGATTTCAGTTATAAGCCTCCAGATCCTGTAACTGTGAGTTAGATTTTAGATGGGTTCAGAGCTAAACATTTTCCTTATTTTGAAATAAGTCCATAAGTGTATGCTAATCTTTGTATTATTTCATGCTTGGCCTTTTTCAGACTTGAAGTCCTGATACAGAATAAAACAGTAGGATCTCTCCTCACAGTTCCTTTCAGTACTGTTTTCCTCTCCTTCTCCCAAACACTTTCAGTGTAACAAATATTAATTAAATTTTGATAATGATCCCTTTAGTTTTAATTTTAATATTATAGGAATAAGGTTATACTAACTATAACCTATTATAAATGGTTATAAACTATTATAAAAATTTTTTCCATATGATATAGCATATTAGTCAACTGAAGCACTAGGTGCAATAATTATTTTTTAAATATCTCCTGTCAGGGAACAGATTTTATACCCTTATCATTCAGTAAAAACTTATCCTATACCCGACTTCAGGTAAAACTGTTACATATTTTGTTTCGCAACTAAGCTTATACAATAAAGAAGAGATACCCAAAGACAGTATTTGTCCTGTTAAAATCATAAGATTCTTAAAGTAACAGCACAAAGGAACTTTGATTTAACATTATTATCACTTTATATTTTTATGGGCCAACTTAGTAATCTCAAAAGTGTATACTTTTCAAACTATATTAATGCTTCAGAAAATGTAGTCCCACAGAGGTCTTTAAACTCTGTGGAAGTGCTATAGGCGTAACTAAGCCTTGGAGCCCTACGGCGGCTAATATCAGCAGGAGGCACTAAAATTCAGAATACAACTGACTGGGAAAATAACACCACCATGGTATTTCCCACAGTTATAGGTGGCTGGTATGAGGAAAGACACTTGATTTCAGGCTAAGTATTACATTAACCCAGGTGAAAATTTATTCCTGCCTGACAGCACTGGAAGTTGTAATGGCCTTCAGCACTTCATCCTGGGACTAAGCTAATCAGAAAGTAGCACTTGATGGGAATATGACTGCTTTCTGTTATCTATAGGCAACTAAGGTAGTATGGCTACAGTTGTGACGGTTCAAACTGTAGAGTTAGAAATTGTTAATCATTCATAGGAAGAGGACTTTCTTACTTTCAAGACTCTGGGAAGTTTCTTTTCAAGATTTACCAGAGTACACCTAATAACCTTGAAACTGATTCCCAGCCAGCAGAAATCACTGAAGGCAGTAAACTGATCATGATATATACCAGCTGAGTTTCTGTCTTCTTATCTTTCCAATGTCTTTTGTCCTAGACAAGATTTTTGATATGACTTAAAGCTATATTGAGATTTGAACTTTAATTTTTTTTACATTTTCTGTTCCCATTCCAGAATTCAATAGAATGGACATGTTGTTGTCATTCCTGTTATTGTTATAATTAGTCTTGCTGTTCAGTCTTAAGGAAAACATGCTATATGCATTTGAACCTAAAATAAATATCCCATATTGACTTGTTAGTTTGCATGCTGTCATGCGTGTCTCCTCTGACTAATAACGTGTATGTATTTATTGTTGCACTGGATCTTCTACCGAACTTGACATGCCTTTGTAATGCATATCCAGTAAACTACTAAATAAGGTGAACTGGAAAAGTTCATGGAAATAACCGGGAAATGTTTCCTCATTCTGTTCGTCTGGACAGCCAGAAATAATTGAATTGGAGTTTAAATTTCAAACTTTCATTGCAAAATATTTTGACATCGATGCATTGAAGGTTTGGGTAATTTGGTAGGGAGGAATGCTGTCTTGAATTTTGACAGTGTTGTGTGTGTCAATGCAACTGATCAATGTGTTTGACATGAGACATTCTTTCCCTAGAATGCTTCCAGATATTTGTCAGAATATATTTCCTCAAAAGAAGTCAAACTGCTAAATTCATTTTGCCTTCTAACAAGAACCATCCACACTGCAGCAGCAAAGCTAAAGCTCCTGTGTGGAAACAACAGCAGGAGATATTCAACACAATTTTACACTCTGGTTATTGCTGAACACCACTGTGAGTAGTGGTGACTCTCAGATTAGATTGCCTTAGTACCAAACTACTATTGTTTCATGAAGCCATGTAAATGAAAAATAAAAATCTAAGCCTCCTTCTGGGAAAAATGTTATATCATTTTATATCTGCTTCCCAAGTCAAAGTGAAGCAAAAATTAGAGAAAATGTACAGTGTACCTGGAGAGTGCAAGGGTTTTATTGTCTTGAAATAGCTTGGCAACTTCAGTCAAAATGTTAGCCATGCCGCATGGTAAACTCTATCTTCATGAACGCGATGGAACTTGCATGCTGGAGTAGAAAATATGCATTTCCATTATTTTCATCATCTTATACTCATGGTTCATATCTGGGGACAGAAATATAGCTCTAGCTCATCATACTTCATGTCATTCAGTACTTGAGTGACAGTAAATACCAAGCCATTATGATCACACTGTTTTGTCTTATCAGGGATAGATAGCTATTTTGTGATTTTCAGTTGAGAGAAGCTTGTATAGCTCAGCTGTCTTGCTGGAAGGAGAATTATCTCTTGACTCATTTGACAAGCAGTGGCCTTGTCATAAGTCCAAAGAGATGCCCATGTTTTACAGAAGACCAAAGTACAGAGACACCGAGATAGAAGATTCCGGGGGAGGAAAGTCCCTGTGGTTCAGAAGTGAACAAAGGAACTTACTAGCACTGTTCCAGGAGTACTGCATTCACCAAGATGTAATGCAATGCCATCACCTTCCTGTGGTAGCCTGGTCCATAGTCTGGCCTGACTGCTGAATGGTGAAACTGAGGCTGTGCTCCTATAGGATCCAATGTGACTCACATAGACACAGATTGAGTCTCTCTCACCTGCTGTTGGCTAAGCCCTAACTCGGACTTGACAGTTCATGTTTTCTTCCTTTCAGTTCAGTCCATTAAAATGTCCAGCTGCTTTTTGGTAGAAATAAGGCAATTATCTGCAACAGTAAAGCTACTCTTCTCTCTCCATGCATACACACCTCTCATCTCCAGTGAGCTAGCCACAATTTAGGTCTCAATTTCTGTACACCATGGTAATGGAAATATTATTCTTCATCTGGCCACTATCTGTAAATAATCCAATCCTTTTACCTTAGCTGCTAAGTTTTGTTTAATATTTTATCTCAGAATCACTTCTATTGTTATGGATCACATTGGACCATGCAAAGTGATTCACATCACCAAGAGTAAAAAGACAGGGTGGAGCATCTTAAAGTAGAACTTGTTGTATATCTTTAAAAATATGCATCCTCTAGGCTTAAACTGGCATAAATGCTGTCTTAGCCTCTGATGTCTTCTTGTAGGAAAGAACAAACAAAACCAACCAAAAAGTAAATAGAATGATGAAAAGGTGTAAGTTTCGCTTTGGTGTATTAACATCTGAAGCAAAGGATTGAATTTCTATTTGTATTACCTGGGCATCATAATTAGATTGCTATTGCTAGTCATATACCTACAGCAGATTTCAACCATGTTCAATAAATTATTAGGCAGACAGCTACAGGGGACCAGCCTGTGCACCCATGGAGGGATGTAAAAAGCATGTTCAAGCGATGGTCTTAATATTTGTTTGCCAGATATTTACAAAAGAAGAGAACTGAGAAAAGAAGTCTGTGGTCCTTGATCAGCACAGGATGACCCAGCCATATGCCCAAGGGGACCCCTGACCCACAGAGAAGCCTTCTGGGTGACCCATAGCGGCTTCCCAAATCTCATGTATGTTTGGTTAAATAAAACTCTCCACTGAGATGAGCTGTAGTCTGGTCTCCCTGATTGTATCAGTAATGGTAAGCAAAATGGGATGCAGGCATTTGCTCAAGTGTTGGCTGATGTCCTCAGTGTTTCTTAGCATCATTCCTGACATGGGTTTGACATCAGCTAGCTCACCCTCACCAGATAATACACAGACATGGTCTGAAGATAATACCTTACCAGGACAGTTCCCAAAAGGGAATGAACAAGGATGAACAAGGCCATGCTGTCTTAAGAGGGGAAAGGAATTTCTTCAAAAGCATGTGAGCTAAGCTCTGTTGTTTATCCTCATAGTGAGCGGATGGGTGCTGATGTATTCTGTTAGCAGTGGAAACAAGGTCTCTCCTGAAGCAGGAAGGGTTCTACCTCACAGCCACTGCAACAATAGACACATGGACAGGAACTGTCCTAAGTTCTAAGGCATTATTTCTTAATGAAGTTAGATATTATTCTGGTATGCATACTTACCACTACTAAAATACTACTATACTACTTACCACTGAAAAGGTAAATTGAACAATGAAAATAATGTAGGGCCACATTCTGTCTTTGATTTCTGTCCACAGACACCAAATTGCAAAAACAAAAATTCCATAAATACACAGGGAGGCAGAATCTGGGTAATTTAAAAACATCTTTCTACATTCAACATGTAAAATTTCTGGTAAAGCTTTTTCTTTTGCATTAGTTTCCCTTTCTCTTACATGCACTACACAGTCAAATTTATAATCACATCGTTGAATTCTAATAATATATTTTGCAGTGTTTCCATATTAATTATTGCCTCTTTGTGTCTCACTGATTAAATACATATATATATATTTTTGTAATACTATTTATAATTTCTTGTCTATGAGCTTACATTAATTAAAGATTTCAGAGAGCTAGGCCCTGGTTCTTAAACTGAAAGACTGGTTTTGCTCTAATGCTATGAGACAAGAGGTAGCAGCTAATGTTTATATTATTGATTAATCAGACACTGAAGGGATTAGGTTCTAAGATTGTTTAGCACACAAAAATCCATACTTATGGTATTAAAACAGATTTTGAGACCTTGTTTATTGGCTATATCCAGGGTCACGCCTCTGGGATTTATTCAAGCTGAAATGTCTATATTAGATGTGAACATGTACCAATCTGTTAAGAGGAATATCTTATGTTGGCGACACAAAGACAAATAATTGTAGTAAATTACAGGTCAGTAATTAAAAAAGACCATTTATGTAAATACTTGTAAATTTAGAAAACTGCCTAAACATTAAATATATTGAGTAAATAAAGATGAAGTTTGGTCTAGTACCCAATTTTGGCTACTGTTTTCTTTGCTTAATGGATTTTCTATTATGTATTCATTTTGTAATTTTCACAGATAAAATATTTCATTGGCTTGGCCATAACTTCTACACGTGTATTCAAACAGAACAATGTGTCTTATTGCTCTTCACTGTATAATGTACTGGCAGTGCAAGCAAATACTGGTTGCTCTTTGAAAGAGAAAATGTCATAGCTACTCAAGTATGTGGAGAATCATAGAATCATAGAATCATTTCGGTTGGAAAAGACCTTCAAGATCATCGAGTCCAACCATTAACCATGCCCCCTAAACCATGCCCTGGAGTACCCTGTCCACTCGCTTTTTGAAGTAGGTCTTTGTGCATGTGTGTGCAATTTTAGCTGTGTACATGTACGAGATAGCAACTTTCTAAGAGTGCGACACATTAAAGGAATGTGAGAACTGCATTAATAAATGCATTAATCAACTGCATTAAGAAAATATTTATTTGGTGAATTTAAACCCTTGCCATATTTGTGAACCAAAGAAAATATTGTTTTTTCAGGTTTACTCCATCTTTGTTGTAATTTGATATGCCATTTTGATACTTAAAATAGCAAGGTTTACACAGTAACTTTTTTCAGTTTCCTGCAAGAGAAGTCATGACAATTCCAAAGCTCCAAATTTTGAAATTTTTACCCAGAACTTTTTAACAGTTTTGCTGACTTGAGGTGCAATCTCTAATTATCATATTGCAAACACTTGCATGGATGTACCTAATCCTACTTATAAAGAGTATACTCTTTTTTCTGTATTTCTCCTCTGCTTAATTGATTCAAGGAGAATTTTTTTGGTGATACTTTTTCCTGGTTTTGTTTCTGTTTGAAACCATGGTATCCTTAAATCTTACATAATAGTATTTTCTATACTACTAAGTGATTGCTGGTCCACCTTTTGTTGTTGTTTTTCTTCCTATCATCAGTAATTGACTGTATCTAGCAGCAATTCTACGCTCCTTGTGGCTTTGCATCCTTCATCGTGTTTTAGATGTGAATAAGGGAAGAAACATTTTTCTATTCTCCAGAATGACAATATTTTGCACATCATAAACATTTCCACCAGGCCTCTCTCTCTGTATCTCTGCCTTTTTCAATCTTCCTATTCTGCTTAAATAGCGTGTCTTTGGAACTTTGTAATATTATTGCCCAAATATACACGCCTAGATTGAAGCTTTGCCATACTGTAGGTGGTGGTGTTTTTCACAATAGTTTCAAGCTGCCCACTGCTTGCTGCTCTTGCTCATTCCCTTCGATTTCGCACCCACAAAGACTTCATAAAATGGCCCATGCATGCACCTCAAATAAGCAGGTGATTGTATGCAAGACACGTTTTCTTTCTACAACTGTTTTTGCAATTCTGTTTTCATTTCTATTAATTATTGCCAAGAAGAATCTTGACGCAAAGTCATGGCTCATGGGTTGTCATTATGAACTCAAAATCTTTTAGTTCAAATGCCCTTTACATTAAAGTGGTTTATTCTGATTCCTTACCTCTAATATGGGAACCCATGTTATGTTGCTGGAGGCTTTGTTGACAGAAAAAGTTTTTGTCCTTATACCAATATAGTTCTGAATATTTTAGAAAGGCATTGCCCGTGATAAAACTCTTATTTAGAAATAAAATTACCTCTTTAGCTTAAAACTTATCCTGACTAATATAAAGTGGAATGATAAAAACTTTCCTTATACAAGGTAAAAATATCTACATGGAGAGCTAGCATTAGTATAAAATTGTTGATTTCAGTTAACACCCAAGGTTATATAGAAAATATTTCCCTATGTAGACAAGGTGTAAACTATAAATATCAATTGAAATTTGTTCAGATATAGAAATATTACATATTAATCAACTGTTTGTGGGACAGGCAAACAGACTATATAACTGCTTCTTTAGGAGAAGGATTTACTACGCCACCACCTATTTTTTCCTTACACAAGTAGCTGTGGAGGCTATAAAGGACATACAGGTCATCCCAGATTGAAAATATGCTTCTAATACTGCACTCTGAGAAGGTAGATAAATTTGGAAAACTAAACCTTGCCCTGTAGTTAGCTTATATGATTCAGATAAAATATGAGATGATAAAGACTGAAACTTTACTGTGGTATATGGTGTATATATTCTAAACATGTCTATTCTTTTTACCATAATCTATGTTCCAGTGTCAGATTCCCCTACGCTGTCTAGCTGATATGCAATCTATTTTCTTATTCTAGTACCTTTCTGCTTAATTCTAATAGAAATGTTGCTAAAATTGATTTAGTTTTGCTTGGTTTTCCAAGTGCCACACTACTGGCAATTCAAATGGTAGTTAATGCCATTTTGTGAACCCTTTTTTCAGTTTCATGTAACTGTTCTTTTCAGTAATAAAATAAGCATTTAACATATAAAAATGTAGTGAAGTATTTTGAAAGAGAATATCAAGCATAGACGACTCCATAAAATACCCATTAGCAGGAATATTAGCAAATACTTGTGTTTTATTTTTTTTCCTACTTTTCTGATCTAGCAGGAATTTAATTTGTAGGATCATTTACAAAGTTTAAAGTAAGAAAAAAATCCTTTTCACATCTTGAAATCTTTGCACTCATTTTCTTTCTTTTAAGATACATTTGAACTCTCGCTATAAAAAATGCTTTAAGTGATAACTTTTGAAGTTTTACACCTTTTGATGTCTTGCATTTCAGGAACATTATACATTGCATTGTCCTCTACAAAGGGTACCTTTCCCTACCGTGCCATTGTGTTAACACTGATCTTGTGGTATGACCGAAGCCCTTCCCTCATACCCTTTCCATCTGACTGGTGCAGGACCTGGGACCTGGATCAGGTCTGTTACAGGGCACAGCTACTGCTCTCTGAATGAGTCCTCTCTCCGGTAACTGGACAGAGAGAAGGCACTCATGAATCAGGAGTCAGCAGAGCTTTTGTACCAGCCCTACCTTTATTCTCTGACCACAATAGACTTTTCAAGGACTGCAGTGATTTAATTCCTTCTGCCTTTTCCCTCCCATCCCCACCCCACACACAGCAACAAAGCAAGCAAGCAGGACATGTTATCTCTCGGAGTCACCCATACAGAATCTGGCCATTTCTTCTACTCCTGTCATGCTGAGCTCAGACTAGCTCTTGGATAGTGTTATCAAGGCTGAATAGTTCTATGCAAAAATAATCAAACCAGGAAAAATTCCAGCAATCGTCCTCCCCAGTAAACAAACCAACTAACCAACCAACCAACCTTGCATTTGTTTCTCCTTGGGAGTTCGCAGATTCAGAGGGTGACAAAAATGAGCGCAGTTTGTCTTTTAACAGGTTATGAATGCCACGTGTGACATTGCTTGAGAAGATGGAAAATGTTTATACAAACTCTCAGAGACGGCTAAGCTAATTTGTGGCATGTGGCATGCACGTTTTTGAACCAAAAAGTTTGTCATACACCTACTGTTTGGCTGCAGAATGTATGAGAAGACAGATCTTGTTGACACATCACAGCTGCAGCTCAACTTATTGTGAAATGCTTTGACTGCTCTGATTTTGCAGCTGTAGCGAATGGGGTAAGTGAAGCATCTCTGCTTTTTTGAATGCAAATTCCAAAAGGAGGTAAATATGACCTACTATACACTGCTGTTTCACAGGAATGAGGGATGGAAGTCTGCCACAGCTAGAGGTTGCCTAGAGAGGCACTGGTAAGGAAAGTGGGAAGAATTGTTAGGTAGCACTGATGGTGAGGGACGCAGGTGAAGTACACGTCTTAGGAATCAAAATACTTGGCATGGCTTTGCATGGCCTTTAACAATATTGGAATGCAACATGCATTTATTACGCTCCTTTATAGTCTCTCTCTTGACCAGCAGACTTCCAAACCAATGAATCTTCCTCCTTCTCTATTAGATAAAATGCTCTTCTGTAGACATAAGTGGTGAAGAGAAAAACTATGAAAGAATAAGTTGAAAATAGTCTTGTTCAGCTCAAATTGCAAGTGAAGTCCTGCCCATGTATCAGCCATAAGTGAGATGATGTTCTGCAATGTTATTGGCTTCCTTTATTTCTCACTTCTCTAAATTAGCATTCCCAGGAAGACAGTCCATAACTAGCACCAGATGTTATCTAGTAAATTACTTTTGTCCTGCAAACTCTGTATGCTTTTCTTATATGATGCCATTTGGGTCAGATTTGCTCTCTGTATGTTATGTGCTTTTCTACTTTCTCATTTTGCTTCCATGAAACTGATGATTAAGTAAATAGTCAGTAAATAGATTCAGAAGTTAAAGTATCATTCCCATTAATTTTAAATTAGGTACATAGAGTCTTTTGGGGAGCAAGAATACTTTTCAATTATTTTAAAATGTTGTCATGTATACATAGATTTCTTACTGCAATGTGTTCTGTGCTATTTTGTAATATAGGTCCATGTTTTTTCTGACTTGCCTATAAAGCTGAATTATTTTCTTATTAAGATTTAAGGGAAACTGGACCTGACTGTATTGCAATATCCTATGTCAAGCAGATATCTGATGGAAATTATATCGTGTTTTCTATAATAATGAACTCTTATTATGACCTTCCGTAGTGAATTTTCCAACAACCTGAAGTGATGCTTTCAGTGTGGTCAGGGATGTCTATGTTCTCAGAGTACTGGTTAGTCCCCTTTAAATTGATTCTACTAAGAAAGGTTTCTGAGTCTATCCTGACCAAACATCTGGCATCATAAGGTTTGATAATATGAATTGTTAAAAAAAATTTTCTCAGGAATCATTCAGAGTAACTATTGAAATACATACAAAGACAGTGATGCTTAAGGATCAAATCTATTCCAGAATGAAGAATCAATCAGAACATAAAAACATCTAGGAAAATGCTGATGAAATTTACCAGCCTTGAAGTTTTTACCATTATATTCCTCTTTTACCATTATATGCCTCTTCGCCTACTGTCAGTGTGTTCTGGATATACAGCTTTTTTACCTCCTCCAAAAATTTTCAGTGAAGGCTGGGCATCCATCTTCTGTGGTAGTTTTGTAATGACCAGCTGTCTTTGATTCCCAGGAAGACAGGACATATGCCTGGCAAACAGACCATCTCATTCCCAAATTCCTGCAAATATGGAGAGGTTATCAGATGACCTTTCCAGAATGAATTATAAAATAAGGTATTTCCTGTCATTGGCAACTTCCTACAAAACTCACTGTATTTTGGAGCTTTGCATCTGTCCTGGTTTCAGCTGGGATAGAGTTAATTTCCTTCCTAGTAGCTGTTATAGTGTTATGTTTTGGGTTCAGTATGAGAAGAATGTTGATAACACACTGATGTTTCCAGTTGTTGCTAAGTAGTGTTTAGACTAAGTCAAGGATTTTTCAGCTTCTCATGCCCAGCCAGGCATGGAGGGGCACAAGAAGTTGGGAGGGGACACAGCCAGGGCAGCTGACCCAAACTGGCCAAAGGGGTGTTCCATACCATGGGACATCATGCCCAGTATATAAACTGGGGGGAGTTGGCCTGGGGGGATCACTGCTTGGGACCTAGCTGGGCATCGTTTGGCGAGTGGTGAGCAATTGCATTGTGCATCACTTGTTTTGTATATTCCAATCCTTTTATCAGTATTGTCATTTTATTATTGTTATTATTATCATTATTAGTTTCTTCCTTTCTGTTCTATTAAACTGTTTTTATCTCAACCCACGAGTTTTACTTTTTTTCTCGATTCTCTCCCCTCATCCTACTGGGTGTGGGGAGAAGTGAGTGAGTGGCTGTGTGGTGCTTAGTTGCTGGCTGGGGTTAAACCACGACAGCATCCTTGAGTTCATTGCAGGCAGATGGGCCTAATATAACCTGCAAGTGAGACACTTGCCTAAGGAGGGAAGACAGTAAGTGGTATTATCCTAGAATATTTGGGATGAATGAGATAGAAGACACAGGGGCCTTGAAGTCCTATCCTAGTATAAACAGGGATTGAGGGAGAGGACCTAAATGTGGAAGCAAGGTTATGTTGTGATTTTTTTTTTCCCCCTGGTAGCATTTAATTATGCCAAGTCCTTGGATTGGTACACTTGTCTCAAACAACTTCAATAAACTGGTTAAGAACTCTGATTTTGACTCATACCCTGTAAATCCAGTATACTGTAAATACTCAGATAGGGGAAAAATAAGAAAAGCATAACAGAGGTCATGTTGCCTGAACAAAAATTTCACCAAAGGCGTATCAGAATCCAGTCTCTAAATCCTTAAAGATGCTGCTGGTGATAGCTGAAAGTCAGTAATATTTTGCATAATAATCAATGACAGAAAATTAATAGTAAAGCCTCAAAAATACTATTCTTGTGAGGTGGGGTTTTTGGCCTTTTTTTGGCTTTTTTTTTTTTTTTTAATGAGACCCTGCGAATGAGACTGGGGCTGGGTAATTGAATTTTAAATGCTGACTAACTAAAGCTACAGAATTTGGACTGAATCTGAAAGGACCTTATGTGAAATGAGATACTGAAACATCTCACATGATTTTAAACAAATCCTGGGGATCCCCAGAGTAGTGCCAGTACAAACTGTGACTGAAGCTCAATCAGTGTAAAGTTCCTCCAAGATGCAGGTGGTAACTTTTCTCTGTCTAAATTTGCCTTGGCATTCCTTTGGACTCCCTTAGTTGAACAGAGCCAATACCTACATCATGAGGTTTTCTATGAAATGCCCTGATAGATACAAGGAAAGGAGGGAAGTCATCACTGTTTTACTCTCTCAACCACTGTAGACTTCTTTCTTGTCTCAGAAACAGAAGACACTTTGATTACCCTAGTAAAGTCCCAGTTATTGATTATACAGTATCTTGCTATTTTTCCATTAGAAACTACCCAAGGATACTCGATATTTTTCTGTAGAGTGGTGGGAGAGAGAAAGTGTATCTTCATGAAGAGTAGCCTATAAACAGCTGGTCAGAACAGTTCTGGAAGGTGGGAAAAAAGTTCTGATGTTTAAATCTTCTCAGGCTAATGATGATGCTGAATTTTGATCCTACTTGTGTGACACCTTCTGTAGGGCTATTATATAGCAAGACTAGCAAAACATATCTGTATATATCTATATATATCTCTATATAACTCAATACTAGCAAAGAGTAATGCCTGCAGATCCCTTCTGCCATACTTTATTGTCAGCAGTGAGATCTGTTTTGAGTTTAGGAAAATCACTACAAAAAAACACAGAAAACCACAAAAATTTTACTGAACATTATGATGATCAGTGAGACAACTCTTTTCAGTTGCACATACAAATCACATAGCTAATAAACCACATTTTTTTTAATAAGAGAAGAAGAAAACTCCAACAAGGTAGGTAAATAGGGTAAGAAAAACTAACTCTCGATAACAAATTGTAGTCTCTTTCCTTTAGAGAAGTAACTGCTGGGCACTCTGGTTGTTTCCTGCCTACCACATTGCTGTTTAGAATGTTTCAATCTTGCTGAGTAGCCAGGCCTGGTTGAAGCTGATGTGTTCCATTTCCTTGGCTTGTTTCTGTTGGTTTCTCTCGCTTGCTGACCACCCACATTAGCTTGCCTTCGCATTGCTCCTCGTCCCACCAGCCACACGGAGAAGACATGGTGGAGGCATCTGTCTTGAAACAGGGCATTGAAATGAGGCTTCTGGGATGCAGAATGAAGAGGACTTTCAGGCATACACTGGTGCTTGGCATTCCCTGACAGGTAGCCCTGCATTGGTTTCAAGCATCTTCTTACTCTTTGTTACCTCTTTCTACTCTCAGTTGAAAAGCTTTATTCAGCCAAGTATAGCTACGGGGAATCAAATGTTTTTGTTTCCCCCCTGCATGACCACACACCTTGAGTTAGGTGGTGTATAAATCCCTTATTGGATCTAGCCCCCATTTTTTTATGAGATTCATGTTCATAAGGAATATAGCAATATATCTGTCTATCCTGTCTGCAATCATACTTGAAATGAAAATTTTGAAGTATCACTGTGAAACTTAATTCAAATATTCATAAACATTCAAAAATGGAACTGATATATAAGATTGCCTAGCATTTTGTATCTTTTGAACTTGCACTGAGGATGAGTCTCTGAAGCCACAAGACCATGATATTATATAGTTTCCAACTATACCAGATATTGTACCATTTTCTCATGTTTGAAAGTCCATTTTCAGAAATTGCTTTCTGGAGAGCTGTATATTTACTTTCTAACCTGGATCTTCTAAATTAATTTTCATTTAACCTTAACTAGTCCTTTTTCTATGCTTATAATCTCAAAATATTCTAATGTATTACTTGAGGTATTTGTAACAAAAATTATCATAAATTAGACAAAGAAACAAAGATAAAAAAGATAAAAGAACATATACAAGGGAGAATTTCTTAATACATACACTGAAGCAGTCCCTGACCTGAGACTTCATGCAGTGGACCTCATAAAAACAGAGTCTGCTTGAAAGAGTTTCAAAATTTAAAAAGGCTTTTGTCCTTCGAGAAAAAAATAAAAGCATATAGCAAACAAACAAGGAGGCAGATTGGTATAGCATGGTTCAAAATAAGCAGTACCTGACTTAGCAATAGCCATTGATTTTAACTGTGCCAAAGGAAGAGTAGGATCTATGAGTTCTCAGGGATTAGGATGAGACACGAGGGATGTCAGAAGGGGATCAGAATATAAATTCTGTGTTTTATAAAATGAAAACAGATTGTGAGGTTGGGCGCTACTAGGCTGCAACATTTACCACTATTTCTTCTCCATTATTCTGATGGCAGTGCTGCAAATGGATCTAAAAAGAAATTCAAAGTCTGAACTTTACATTGACTGGAAAGATCAAGGGGCTGTGAAACCTGAACTCCTGCTGTTGCTCTCACTGCGTAAGGAGAAGTTGCTGGGACCCTCAGGTTTTTTGATACCCTTGGTGTCACATATCTTTATGTATATCAGTGTGTGGAAAAGAGAAGAAAAAAGGAAGTCTAGGAAGTGAGAAAAGAAGCTCTTTTGCAGTTGGTGCAAAACTGAAGGGACTGTTTGTGGTGAGCAGCCCAAAAAGCTAAGGATTTTGATAGTCTGCCCTATTCTGGCTGTTTCTTCTGTAAGGGCAAGGATGGAAAGTGTGCTGATTTATCTCTTGCTGGTCTGGTTGTCCTCTGTGGCAGGAACATTACAAGTCACTGTTTCAAATACAGGCTGTCACTTTAGATGATAGAACAAAGGGAAGTGACTGAAAGTAAATAAAACTTGAATTCACACAGGTATAAAAGGACCTTTTTCTATAAGCAGGCAGTTATAAACATCACTCTGAATGGTTTGTGAGGCAAAAATAATGGGCTTGTTTGAGAAGCAATTGAGGTACTTTCTGACAAAAATAGTATATTAGGAGATTAGTCTCCAAGGGGTGGATAACCTTTTCAGATTCTGAGTATTTCTTCTGTTCTCATGTGTTAGCTTACAATCTGTTAGTCTCAAAATATATCTGCAAACCCACAGGCCCACCTTCCTGACAGCTGCTTGAACAACAGAGCGGAGCAGCAGAGAAAAAACTCTGCACCGTCACCCGCCCAGCAATTCTGAAAAGCTTGGTAAGTTACTCATACAATCCAGAAACGCCAGTCAGGGCGGGAGGGGGGACGGAGGCAGTGGGGGAGAGAAGGCTCTTCAAGTGCAACATTTGCAGCACATGCTTGAAAACTAAAGGGGCCAATTAGTATAATAGGTTTGAAATCATTTCAGCACAGTCCTAAAGACAAAAGAAAAATTGTCCTTCAGAAATGAGGCTTTATTGTTCAGACGAGTATAGAGACGAACAATGAATTCTATCAGTTTTGGAGGCAACATTCCTTCTCCTTCATACCGGACCATACATTATTAATGAGCACTATTTTCAAGTGTGAAAGAACTGTTTGAAAAGCATTAACATAGTCTATTGGATGTGATTGACACTGTCATCCCTTTCATTTTGCTGTTGGCAAGAGGCATCCCTGTAGATTTATGTGCATCTGGACATTACTAATATTCTCCTTGTTATGCACTCTGGGCAGCTGTGATATGGAAATTTTTAGCACGGTTTTTAGGGAGGGAGTTTACTGTTGTTATCTGCACAAAAAAGGAACAATTTTTTTTCTCTGAGATTTTATCAACCAAAAATATTTAATGTCTGGTTCCTTAATAACTCTAATCTGCTTTCAATATGTGCACTTTTTAAAGGAATTTAATCAAGATTACATGGATTCTCCAGATATTTCCAGTGACTTTTTTTGAGACAGACAGTTTCGTTTCCGAGACTCATGTCCACTCATCCTGCTTCTATTTTAACCTCCAATTCTCCAACTTGATTGCATTTTTAATTGGGTTGGTGTGTCAAGGACTGCGGCTACTGTCTGCCTGGTGTTTAGAACCACCGAACCTCTTCTGATTTGCCTGTGTAATGACTTTTAATCACAACAATTAAGACCAGTAAAATTAAGAACCACTGAAACAATGCATCTAAATGAAATATGAAACAAAATTACCAGAGGTTATGGGGGTTTTTTTCAAGGTAATGCTATTTATATTGGTTTTGTACATAGATTCAGAATTATTTTAGTTTCTTACACCATATAAGAACGTATGTCATCATTTTGTATACATGAATATTGTAATGTATAGCAAAGAAGAGAAGAAAAACCTACATAACAGGGTGAAGACTGATACTAAACATGAATGATCGTATAGACATTGCATGAAGAGAAGAGTTACCAATAATGGAGGTGTAGTTTCTAATCTAGATTTTTTTGGTGTTAGCTTTTATGTATCTATGTACAAATATATAAAATGCATAGATACATACAGTCAAGTATTTTATTCAGGGGGCTTAATTATCATTTTGGCTATAATTTTTGAACCTGTTTTAAAGAGAACCCTTTTGCTACCCAGCCATCTCATGAGAGGTCCTAACCAGAATAGATCTTAATGTTAAGGATCTGTTTTTAGTGTTGGGGTACAAGAGAAGGTAATGCAATTGGGCTAGAAGATAATAACTCAAGGCTATATTATTTTAAAACATGTTTTCGTATCTACAGATATTCTATGCAATGATGTAACAGGGAAGCCGTGAGTTTTTAACTCATTGCAGACTTATCCTCCCCTCCAGTCTGCTCCAAATAGCCCATCTCCATATTCACAAAACGTCTCACCTCATCATTGTTTCCTTTACATACGGACTTATGTGACTACCAGTTTGCATCCAGTTCTTAGAGGTGCATGAGCAGCTGCTTTCTGCTCACAGTCAACAGGTCTGCTCTTTGAGTGACACATCCACCACCTTCCTCAGAGGTCAGGCCCAGCTTCTCCATAGCAGGTCCATTGTTGGCCATCCCAGGCTGTGAGAGTTCAGCACTGAGGTCCCTCCTGTTTGGCAGCACAAGGAACTGCCACCGCTCCACTAGACAGCCTAATTGCACCAATCAATCATGTAAAATAATTCATATGGCTAGCAGTGGAAAGGTTATAACTCATAAAAACACTTGCCAACTGAAGAGGTGGAGAAAGAAAATGTAAAGTCAAAGTATAACTTAAAAAAAATCCAATCATGCTATCCAACAAAATATTCTTAAACAGTTCCTCATAGTCAATTTTGTTTCTTTGGGCCAAAATCTAAGTGCCATTTATAAGATACAACCTTATAAATCAGTAATTAGTTGCAAGACTTAGAACCTTGCTTTTTTGATGTGCTTTGAATTTTAGTGATTCCA
Organism: Harpia harpyja; assembly: GCF_026419915.1. Taxonomy (NCBI): domain Eukaryota; kingdom Metazoa; phylum Chordata; class Aves; order Accipitriformes; family Accipitridae; genus Harpia; species Harpia harpyja. The sequence goes on along the minus strand of NC_068942.1, from coordinate 17,439,041 downwards.
GCTTCACAGCAATGTAGATATCGTTATTTTAAGGACTACTTCCTACTTCATACTAAGATGACTTTGTGCCATCCTGCAGAGCATAAGATAGCTATGCAGAATAGTCAGCATAAGTTCTTTAATCAGAATTTTGAGATTTTTACATAGGTTCTTTATTTTGTTTTCCCCAAGTCTTAGTTGTGGTATTTTAGAATTTTGCTTAGTAATAACAGCTGTGGGCAACATGATGTTGTTTTGTGGTTACTCTCAGAGGGACAGACATATAAAGAAAGATTCCTTTACCTTTCATTGAGAAATTTCTTGCCAATTCTCCTACTTTCTGGGTAAAGTTTACTTCACCTCCTTAACAGAAGAGTGGTTTTATGTCAAAGTTGTAGTGGTATCAGGAGAGTCATCTGCATGGCCCACTGTACTGGATCAAGGGCTTCCCAGAAACCACCCAGATCCATCCCTTGCTATTTCTGAAGACATTATAATTTAATACCATGATTTAATGTATCACTGCCAAAGGTGTTTGCTGAGTGACTTAACTACGAGTGTCAAAATATCATCTCAAATGATTGTACAAACAAATTATTAACTTGATATTGCACAAATGTTAGAAAACAAACTAACTTTATAACCTTGATGCAATCATTACAGGTAGAAAACACATGTGGATGAATACAGTAGTTCATTTTCTCATGTATGGACATGATGTTTTACAAGTTTTTGGAAGTTTGCTGTGTAAAAGAACAGATTTTTATCCCAATATTTACCACTGTCCAAAATCTATCCTGCTTCCAGTCTGAAGTGGAGGTGATTAAAAAACAAGAACAAAAGATTTCACGGTATTTTGTGCTTATGTGAGAAGATCAAACAGAAAAAACCACTTTCATTGGAGATTTCCAGGTTAGACTAAAATTCTTGAGGAATCTGGAGAGTATGAATAACAGAACTTCTCAGTGTTTATATATATTCACTGAAGAAAGCAAAACAGTCACATTTTTCATTGTTAAGAAACCACTCCTTCCTATCTTGTAGTATAGTATGCTTGCACATATTCTATATCACATCGGTAACCCATGCAAGTGGATGATCACACGATTCACTTTGTCTCTCCCACGATGTAGCTTTGTCTTTTCCTCATGGAAAGGGTAAATCACCTTAGTAAGCAAGGTAGTTTGTAATGGGCCGCTAGAGATGTGGTTTATTAATTTTCCTTTTCTGTGTTGGTATCAATACAATGGTTTTGTCTTAGATTTAGATTTTGTAGCTGAATCTGGTTTAGGAAATAGCTGAGAACTTATAATAAAGAATTTAAATACTTGTGCTCCACTGAGTCAAAACAGGAAGAGGGAAAAAGTTGTGTATTGGGAGCACAGGCTGAAATCCTATCGCTTAGTATTTTCCTTGTGCAATGCCCCTGAGTGATATGTATCATGTCTAAATAGCAGAAATTAATCTGAGAACATATTTTTGGTTGTTTTGCTTCAACCAGGCTGGGGTATCTACACACAGAGGTAAAGACAGATAATGGAAAGTGTTGTGGACTGTAACAATTCATTGTCCCCTGTTACTGGGATTTGGGGTACACAAGAATTTACTGACAAAACATGTCACTCACCCCTCAGAATGAAGTGTAATACCAGGTGAAGACATGAATTAGGGAGTGTCCTAGCAACTGTCCAAGCCAAAAACAGAAAAAGTGTTTCACTGTCAAAAAAACCTCTAATGGAAAGTTCCTGTATAATCTAACACCAGAAGAATTACAGAAATTATTCAAAACAACCAAAGACTTCAATAAAGAATACTGTTTTTGCTACCATGCTCCAAGTCTTCTGCTGTTTTTTATTTTTTTCCACAGGAGTGTTACATAAAGAGGACCCTTAAATCCTGTGGGAATCAGCTATGTGTCAAGCAGTGGATTTTCACCTTTCTGAACTTACTGATAGCAAAGCTCAAACAGAGCAAGGCGAAGACCCCCAAATCTGGGTAGCTTAGGCAAGGATCAGAAGCTTTTTCCTGCAGGGAGATGCATTTGTCCCTTTGTTGACTCATCTCTTGCCACTGCCACTGCCATGATAACTTCCACCATGTCCATCCATAATAGATTCTCCAGATTCTTTCTTCATTAAAAATTAAAAATGAAAAAAAAATCCCCCAAAAACCCCAAGCCAGAAAGATGCTGTTAAAAGTTAGCCAACTAAAATTCACGTGTTGGCCATAAAGTTCATGAAGAAGCTAATGAATGGTTGTGGAAATATTGGCTTTGAAATTTTGGACTGGATTGGGTATAGTTTAACTGCTAAGTCCAAGGAATAAAGGTGAAGAAAGCCGTATTCACATATGAATATTTAAAACCAATTAAAGCCTGCTCTGAGGAACTGGAATTTCTTTGTTTGATACCTTTCTAATTATTAGCCAGATGATGCTGTGACAGCATGTTTTTGACCAGTGGAGATGATTAGACATTAGCTAGAGATGTCCTACAGCATCTGACAAACAGTGTTTCTGTGTCAGTCACATTATTTCCCAAGGCTAGTTATGAAGACATAAAGTTAATAAATGCAGTATTGTTAAGGGTTGTGTATAAAAGCACAACCACATTTTTAAATACACTGATAAATCAACCTGTAAATCACATATTTTTGAAGTTGTTTTCAATTTGAAATTTTTTATTTACAGTGCTTTGATAATTCTTTACTAAATCTTTAATATTTAATTTACTTTATACATCTCCTTACTTTTCTGCAGGGAATCTTTCTTGCTGGGCAGTCTAAAGTAAATTCCAGGACTTTCATCATAAGGTTTTAGCTACTTCTCCTGAGAACTTCCTATGAAGCAGTAAATACTGCACACCAGCAAAATATTCCTATGGTTCTCACCTTTTTTTGCTGCTTACTTAGGTTTGTGGAGAGTTATTTTTTTATGTCTGTAATCGATATGCCATGGCTGATGATTTTGATTGAAGTAAAAAGAGAAAATAATATTTCCCACAGGAATCTCCAGGGAGAGTAATGTTTGAATGTATATACAGGATACAGAGTGATTGCAGTTATATGCCTGAGGAAATTCAGGAATGGAGGATATTGTAGTAGGTATTCCAATCACTGCAAAATAGTTTTAAGTTAAAAAAAAAAAAAAGTTAAAATACCAAGCTTACATAATACAGTGTAGTTTTGAGTTGTTGAGGTCCCTCCCCACTCACTTCCGTACTTCTGTTTTGTAAGTGTATCATGTCTTTTCCCATTGCTCAGCTACACAAAGGAAAAACAGCGTTCAAACCACAATTCTGCTATGTGTAGTTTAAACAGACTTGCAGATTGTGTGACAAAATAAACGAAAATTACTGCGTGAATTCCCAGTTATTTCCTCATATCTTCACTTGATGAAGTTTTATATGTGCAATAAAAGGTTTTGTCTATAGCATGGAAAAGCCTGGTTATTAGTAATAGGCCACATGGGTCATTAGGTCTGTCTAGTTCAGAAGGGTGCACAGAACACCCATTTCACATGGTCACATCCTCAGACAAAAAATGTCCACAAGATGTTTAGTAAGTATAAGTCTTGCAATAGAACAGTATAAACTTCCCAGGAAGAAGATACGGTCAAATCCATCAGCAACATCCTTCTACTATGGAAAGGGATTAGTTAAACTAATCTTTGAGGAAATAGGTATGTCACATATTCCTTGTTATGAAGCAGGTGACTAATTCTTGCCCTTATCTCAAATCCATTCTTCCTATTTACAAACTGGCAAAAGGTAGCTCCTTACTCCAATTCTGATGACCTAAGCATGAACAAAACAGATCATCTCAATTTGTATTGTATCCCATTTCTATTTTTGCCAGTCTTCAGTGATTCTGAAGAAGTTCCTCTTTTCCCCTAGGTTCCTTCCCAAGTTTTCCGTAAGGCAAGGGAGAGAAATAAATCCATCCTGGCTCTGGAAGGTGCCCAGCACAACCTTTGGATTAATTAGTTTTTACACAATACAAGAATGCAGCATAAATATGGTGAAAACATTGCATGGTAGTCTTTTCAAACTGCTGTGACAATACTAGGTACACAGGACTCTTACCTAAGAAAGAACTCTGTATCAACATACCCAACTTCATGTCATTTCTACACTTTGGGGCATTTATTAGCACAGTCAAAAACATCACTATGCAAACCCAAGAAAAATTGCATTCCAGTAAAGGAACTAGCAAATTGTTTATCACAGAAAGTACCCAATATATCCCTCACACTCCTTTTTTCCCCTTTCATAATAAATAGCCCACAAACATCCATTATATTTATACTTTAAAAAAAATGCAAATAGTTTAATAAATTCTCCCATTTTGTGAGTTGCCCTTGAAATACCTGTTCAAGCTGCATCTTTGACTGTTGGCTGACCATTTTTTAATGAGGAAAATATGTAAATGGTTGTTCATATTAGTAAAACAGATCTTGGAGTACTTTCCTTCAACATTTGCCTGCTCTACTTAGAAACAAACAATTTAACAATTCGATTAATACTGCAGGAAGCAAAACAAAACAAAACATGGTTTGGAACAACTGAATTTCTAAGGAAAAAAAAAGTGTAAGTACAACAGAAACTAGTTTAGTATGATTTGATGAAACTTCTCTTTATTTTGCAATATATCCACAAACGAATGTCTTCAATAACATACACTTGAGGTTGTCGCTTGACCTACTAAAATTAATGGGAGTTTTACTGCTCACTTTAATAGGAACATGATGAGGCCTAATTTATTGTCTTCAGGAAGTTAGTCCTTCATGAAGACAAAGTGGAAAAAGTGAGAAAGGATATGAAGAATTGATGCAATTGAACTTTGTCCAGGGTCCTACAAAGAGCATATTGGTCCTATTATCCTGTTTTTGCCCAACCATTATTTTTTCTTTTCATTCATCTTTTTTTTTTCCTATATTTTTTCTGTTGCTCCATATCTTTTTGCCATTACTATACTTTAATTATGATAGAATTCTCCTTTCCTACTCTCTGGGTTAGCAAAACTTAAAAGTTTCAGTGTTTATGACCCTAAACTTTTAATCAGATATAGTAATTTTGATAATAAATATACTTCACAAGTATAGATGCTTTCCACCTAAAGATAACCAAAGCTCCTCAAATATTAATTAATATTTGTCAGACCCAAGAAGTCATTGATGCTAAGTTGTGATATTTTCAACTAGATGTCACTATGGTCAGCTAAAATAGAATTCATCATGAGATTAAGACAGTGGGACTGAATGTCTGGATGTGGGCATCCGCAAGCACGTAAATTATCTTGTCTTTCATTATATTCAGTGGAGATTTAGTCAATGCAATTAATGGAGATTACAGAGGAATTAATCTCATTTGAGCATAAACAACTAAGGTGAGATTTTTTTGCTTAAATATTGCTGTCTTGTGCCATTTCAAATGCTAGAGAGTATCCAGGATATGTGCATAAGGCTGACTGATAAGTCACAGAGTTACAGATGATCTGTACCTTTCTGGAGCAGCAGCTAGAGACTAGGCTGGATGCAGCTGAAGGACAAGATAGCTCAGAGTATCTGAAATAACTCTTGTATTTAACTGAATAACTCCCTGGTCCTTATTACTTTTATGCCTTAATTCTCCATTGACTATGATATAACTTCAGATACCTAGCATAGGTGATAGACACCTTCTAACACCCCCGTGGAGAAGAATTATTTTTGATACTGTCTTGACTATCCAGTCATTCTCTAAGTTACTGATTAGTAAGCTAAATCACTAATTTGGGACAAAACCTAAAGATGTTGATTTTTTATTATCAATGCTTCAATTCAGAAAAAATAAAGCAAACAACGCTCAGGCAGCTCTGTAACCACAGTGCTGATTCAGGGACTTGGACCCAAACTTCTCACAGATTTTAGTATCTTAACTTTCACAAATTGTTTGAAGAGTTAGGCAGCCGAATGCCTTTGACTTTGTGAGTCTATGTCCTTAATGATTACATTAAATGCTTTATAGCACAAATTTTCTAAGCATGTGCCATGAGAGGGGACGTCTGAATACAGAGGTGCAAAGTCTTCCCGTACAGTTACTCTGAATACAGGCTTCCACAGCGTGCAGTGAAGTCGTATGAAATCAGCATGTTTGTTGAGCAGTTAACTGCAGCAGATTTTAACTCACGTGTCTCAACTTTTGAGGACTGCTATAACTACTAAGATATGAGCTGTACATTAATGACAGATCTTTTTATGAGCTTTTAGGTAGATAGGTTTATCATTTAGCTGACTGCTATTTTATCTAAACTGTGGTCCAATTGTTCTGTTTTCCTTTTGTGACATTTTATCTTGTGAAGTTTTTCCTTTCAATTATGCTTAAGTGTATTTTATTTTCTCTCCCGTTCTTTTCTCCCAACATATTTGTTGTATTTTGTTTACAGTTCTTCTGGTATAATTCCAGAGTAATTTTCTGGCTTCAGTGGAATTTCTCCAGATGTATATTGATGATTAGACTGAAGGAAGATTTTGTCCATAAGTCTCTTCCTCCTTTGTATTTTTCAATATTTTGAACTTTCCACTATCTTACATTAGTCCTTCAGCAAGAGCTTCTTAAGCCCCAGGACAGCCCTCAAAAGCAGTCTAATGTGGTTTAGGCAAAAAGAATGCTTGACCTATTCCATAATGGGAGCATGCTATTTGCAGATAAGGAAGCATGAGTTATAAATTTCCTGCCGGCAGCTCATGATGCATTTGAGAGTTATATATTCACATTCCCTAGCCAAAAAGTGCCTCCTTTATACAGTGGAGAAGGAAAACAAACAATTAAATAAACATTTTGCTTCCTATTAATGGGACATTTGAATGGCCTGCCACAGAACACTACAAAAGGGTAATCTGACATTCTGTGATGATTCTCCCACTGTAGAAACACACTATGGGTATTAATTGGTTCAGACAGCTTTAAAATGAGTCATTAATAAGAAAATTTATAGGTGGAAATCAGACTTCTTTTGAAAGTAGGAACAAGTATGGTGGGGGATGTTCCTTGGGGAGAAGTTGCTAGAAGATATGTGTCATTGTTAAGATGGCAAGGCTTCAGCTTATATATGTAGTAAGATATCGAGCCATAGAAATGGCTTGTATGGCTCTTTTCAAAACCTGCATTTCTCACTCTTTGCATTTATTTATCCAAATAGATCACTTCAAAGGCAAAGTCCACTTTTCCAAAGAAGGTAGCACACAAAATGGCATTTAGTGCTTCTCTGATTCCTGTAAAAATATTACAGCAGCATGTAGGAAAGCAACATTCATATTTCTTTATGTTATTATAGAAAAGCTTTATTTTTAAGCAGTATTCTGAGAAGTGCTACTAATTCCAATTCTATCCCTGTATAGCTTGAAAGCCCTTGAGGGTTTACACAGATGTGGTCACTCAAGAAGAGCAGTATGACATCACCACCTGTGAAAACCAGGCATAAAGTTATCTCAGACTGGGTTTGCAGAAAAAAGTGCAAAGATCTAGGCTATAGCAATGTCAGTTAGGAAAGGGTGCTATTTAACTACAACGCTCTGTAATTGCTCCAAGGACAAAGTTGTGTTTGGAAGTGAGTAACACCATACTGTTTAATCCTTTTCCCTGGAGAAAATGGAGGTGGAGAATGTGAAATGGAATTCAAGCAAATACTGTATGTTGTAACTGAGACCATTGAGATATTTGTCCTTGAGCTACCGCAGCAACCCAAATTATACATTAGTTTTCTGTTTTACAAAAAAGGTAAATTGAAGAGACCAATGAACGTTTTTAATCACCTTTACTGGTCAGGATAAAAGAGAGGGTTTAGCAAAAGGCACTCAGAAGGGTTTTTGTTTTGTTTTTCATATAGGAGTATATTTCAAGTTGGAAATTGGCTTAAAATATATTGAGAGTACGGATACACTCATTTCTTTCATTATTCTATTCCTGGAGTGGCCAGATAGAGATAGATAAGTGATGATTTTCTAAGGCAGGTTGGCCTTTCAGAACACGATGCAGATTCATGTGGCATCACTTTGAGTTCTGTTCCCATTTGTGTTGAATAATAAATATTAATTCTTCAGGAAAGTGATACAAAAATTTAAGACAAATTGAAAATAGATTGCTCAAGTCTCTTTACATTTGAGTCAAAGGACCAGGCCAAGTATTTAATCATTCCATTTTCCCCCTTCTTTTGTTAGAATAATTATTTATATACTTCATTTAAAAAAAAAATGAACTGCTTTTTCCCCTTTTAAGAAGGAAAATGGGAAATTTTTTTGGATGAAACTCTGCCATAATTGAATCTGTACTTATATCCAAAAGACATTAAACATTAGCTGTCCTGCTGGAAAATATTATTAACATATTGATAAAAAAGAGAGGTCTAGTACCTCTGGATGGTGGTATAATAAAGGATCCTATGAACTCTTCCAACTTCAGATATGACTAAGGATTTGAGCTAGTACAACTTATCTGTATCTTTGTGAACCATCAAAGCCTGAGATGGTATCACAGTTTTTACAAGAAAGTCTTTAACTGTAAAGGTTATACTGTCCCAGAAAACATAAAAAATATAGAAAATAAAATAAGAAACTAAGCAGAGAAGAATATATAATTAGTTCTATCAAATAAACAGCCTGTAGCTAAAGAGTAGGAGGAATTTTCTTCTGCCTGGGCAGTTCTAGGTAAGGTAGTACTGAAAGATGTAATGACCACAGGTTTATTAGAAGTACATACACATAATTACAAGTTGAGTAGATTAGGAATGGGGTTTTCAGAAAGTTTGCACCATCTTCAGACTCCTTATACAGAACTTAATCCAAAATCCACTAAGTCAGCCAAGGTAGATCCTCAGCTTTTGACACTGTGGAAACTGGAAGTAGGTCTGGAAGCCTAAATGCCACCTGGTATTTGGTGCTGAGAAAGCATGGCTCAATTGCATTGCAAGCTCAGTCTGAACTGAAAATTGCTCAGCACTAGATTTTATGTCTGCCAAAACAGGCCACAGGTATCTGTGGCCTCCTATGAGCATTCAGGAGACTAGAATGCCCCCAGCAAGTACCGTAGTGAAGGTCAAACACTCTCTGCAGACAGTACTGCACTGAATCCTGAATGTCTCTCTGACATTCAGGGATTTAGCTTCAGCCTTGAATGTCACGAAACAAACGACATGCAACACTCAGGCTGGAGCATGCCTCCTGCATCAATTCATCTTAAAGTGCTTCTGGGAATTAGGCAGAGTTTGACATAATTTGTACAGAATCATTTATGACTCCCACAGAACACTTTTATGAAAGAAATGTTATCACAAAGCATTGCCTTAATAAAGAATTACGTTGATTTTAATCATCTGCTTTCCTTAGTTAAAAATAAATACATGAAGCCTTCTGCAGTAGTGCGTAAATCATGCTGGTTTCTGAATTGTTAAGCATCGCTCACCACACTTCAAAGCTAAGAGCAAGGATGCAGAATCCAAATAGATGTAGTTACATGGGGAGTGCATGTTATTCATTGTCTAGAATCTGTGGCTATGCCTGTGCTAATAAAGAAAATGCACCACAAGCCATTCTTTGGTCCTGCTGCCAGCTGCCTTGGCACAGCTTATTTCTGCACAGATAAATTCTCTTTTGTCCCAAACCGTAGTAACTGCATCCAGATTGCTTGTGAGGAGGAGTCCCTGGCCCATGCTAAGCATCAAACTGTGCTTGGGCATAGTTCTGAGAGTGCTGGTTGATGAGTCCAAAATTATTTCAGGGGCCATGCTAAGAAATTAACAGTATGAATGACCACATACCACCATGCAAGTCTGTGCATTGGCCCTGTTTAGTTTGCCAGAATGTATGTATTCCATGTTGTTTGGTATCTGCCAGTGGTGTTATATGTGTTTGTGTCAGGAATAATGGAAACAGCAAACATGATGGTACTGATATCAGGAAGAAGCAAATGGAATTGGCTCATGGTAAATCAGGAGCTGTGCAAAACTTGTAACACTAGTGGAGGGTGAATTTTCTTCTTCGTTAACCTTCAAGTTAAATACCCAGAAGATCTTCCTCATGCATGTGAAATTACTTTTAATATGTTTGCTATCTGATGCTGTGTAGCACTGCATCTTTTAACCTTAGCAGCCTGACATCACATTATCCTGTATGTGGATGAATAAAAAAACCATTTTGATACATTGAAGCAATCTCTTATGTGTTTGTTCTGCTGTTAGCAAAAAAAAAAAAGTACACAAAACAGGTATATATGAAATATGATTCTTTCTGAAGCCACTTTAATACAATCAGCCTCCAACAAGCACTGAGGTCATTGAGCATTATATACGATGTTACACAATGGATGGCACTTCAGGTTATTAGCACACAGTTGACAGCCAAACCTAATTGTGACATACAATATAAGTACTCCAGCCCTTCTACAGAACAGAAAAATGCTCTCACCCTATTGTGTGTGAAGCACATAGACGTATGTACATACTCTGGACAGAAGGCATATTTAAACAGGGGCAAAACCTTCTTTGATACAATTGTCAAAAGGAAATATGTGTGCAAATACATATATGTCCATTATTATTCGATCAATCCTTTGTTGCTTTAGGGTAAGTTGAGTAAATGATTTACATGGTAAGTTTCACTGCATAATATATATTACTTACTGGGGAAAAGGAACAAGTCCAGAAGTTGAAATATTTAATATTCAGAGAGAATGCATAATTGTACAAAGCATACAGAACTCCAGTCTTATTAATGTTAATGCCAATAACATTAAATGCCAAAAATAAATATATGCTAGGGTAATACTGTATAGAACTACTACACACTTCTTCCTTTAATTCTTTTTAACTGTACTGCTGTAAAGACAAGAGTAAAGCCTCTTTAGAAGGCTTGAGAAATTCAACAATTTACACAAAGCAAATCTGCAAGATTCTTGCAAATGAAACTCTGGTAAAAATATTACTAATTCCCAATTGACTTTGCAAGCTTACTTTTTCGGTTGGTTGGGTGGGTTTTTTTTAGTATAACAAACACAGAAAAAATATAAACCACTGTAAATAATAATGTTGAAATGTATTGCACAATAAATCTGCTGATTTTCTCTGTTCAGACTCAACTAAGTTGTTTCTGTTATATGTAAACTCAGTTACATGCTGCTTGTGTATGTATGCTCTCACACACATTTTAATACAAATTCAACCAGTTCATAGTTTCTGTTTCAGCCTTGATAATGTGAGCATAGCGTGTGATAGTCAGATTCCTCAAGACACAAACATCCTTTACAAATATTCCAGTTTTCTCTGCAAAATAGTCTGGGTCTCAATAACTAATAACATTTCAGCCTGTAGCTTAATAGTTGACTGCATCTCCTCAGATGCTGATATACTGGAAACCATAGCCTATTCTCAGAATGGTACAGGCTATTGGCACATCCCTCCTTATTGTTTCTGTAATGTTTTACTCTACAGAACATCTGTTTTGCTCTTAGTTCATCCAAGGTGAGAAAATCTACATCTTTGCTTCCATTGCTATTTCATCTTAAACAAAAACACGATCCCAGTGTGATGCCTGTAGCTGCCTGAAGGTTTTACTGACAGCATTGCATCTAGAAATGACAAACCGCTTATGCGCCAATGCTTTGTCTTATTCCATGAACATATCAGAGTGGACCAAACTACCTTAATGATTAACACATTGGAGAACAGGGTAATATTGTTATTCTTTTGTAATATTTCAGTCATAAATGAATTTGATATGCAGTATTATCCCATAACATTGTCTTTAACTCTTATAGACAAAAGCTTTACCATCTTTCCATAAGGTTAACTCAGTGTTAAGCAAGATGTGAATAACTCATCCACCTCTTTATAATGAAAACTTTCAGCATGGTTTTTGGAACTGTTACTAAATATGCCTAGTCACTACCATACTCTATTTCTGCGTATTTTTGGACTCCTGTCTCACCCTGATGTCTGGAATTAAGCAGACAGATGAAATCCATGATTTGTATCCCTCGCTTCTCTATCTTTCTTTGAGAGATAAAATTAGTCCCACAGCTTAAAAACTGTGAAACTGCTTAATTCCACTTAGACATCTGTTAAACTGCAGTCTAAGTTGCTATTTTATTTAAAATATCTTTTACAATATTTTATCCTTATGGAAATCATATAATGGTGACTCAGTTAGGTAATATGGATTTAGAGCAGCTTTTAGTCCAAAGCACAGTCTAGAGTTGTTCATCCCTGTCATTCATAGGCATAGCAGAGGTGTCACTGGTGTGTCTAAATACACCATCAGATTCCACAGTTTCTCCAATGCACTCAAAGCAAAAGTGCCAAAGACTCTCAGAAACAAATCTGTTTCCCTCACACTTTAAAGAAATTGATCCTTGACAGAGCCACTCTACAAATTTTAGTTATCATAGTAAAGTAGCAGTAATGAAAACCCTGAAGTTCACAGGAGCTGTGTTCCCCCTCTTGCATGCTGCAGTTGAAGTTTTGCATCTACCAGGTTACTTCCTGCTGCGTAAGTTTCTTCCATTTCTTCTTTTTCACTGACTGCTCTCCTTGGAAAAAATTGCTTTCCAATCCAGAAACTAACAACACTGTGTTCTCCTAGCTGTCAGTGTGTAACATAATGGTTATCTGAGCATCTCTTCAGATGGGCCATTCTAATAGGTGTTGATGTTGATCCTGCTTCATTCAACAACTTCTTGTTTCCCTGGAAGCAGCTTACATCTGCTTGGGCAAGTTCTGTCATCACTGCCATTTCATTTGCAAATGCCATCTGTCCTGGAACTCCCTCAGGAAACAATCTTTCTTATCTGACTCATGAGAGACATCCACATCATTTGCACTTTTCCAGCAATACTTTCCTGAAGTGCTACACGTCATGTAAAAGAATCACCTCAATGCCGTAAATGAACAGATACCATTAGGTTACCAACTTCACAATTCCCTGTTTGCAACTCTGTACGTCATCTGTTCCACGGATATTAAACATCTTTTTAAGGTAGACTTAAAAACACTGAGGTTTCATACAAAATTTCTCCATTGCTCTGCCCCTGGAAAGTCTCTTTCTGAACCCTGAGCCAGATTCAAGCAGAGGGTGGTAGCTTTCCCTATCTGTGTTTCTAGCAACATGGGTAAAGCCCTAAGAAATAGGTTATTCAGTGTACTCAAATAGTAAAATAAATAGTTTGCTAATTGCCTTATAGTCGTATGTACAAACACAACTGTAGGGTTTGTTATTTCCTCATCCCCTTCTTTGGTCAGAGAAAAGAAGAGATTGGTCAAAAGCTGACAGAATCTTATGGTCATTTAACTTCCAGGAAAAGTTCCTCTGTCATCCTGAAGAAAGTGTCGCCAACTGTGGCAACGATGCCCGCACATGATAGCAGGACTTGGTCTTCTTCCAGGCCTTTATCTCAAAGACAGCATAAACCAGTACCATACAATCAAAGCTGAATTGTAAATATGGTTTTGGCAATACGGTGCTGATCATTGCAGTTCCTTGGTGCTTTGCAGACATTTCCATAGCTCCCCAGCAGAAACAGGAAAAGGTACATTCGGACTCACTTAAAAACTGTGTCAGACAACATTAAGATTGATTTGGTATAGCCCAGGATTCTGTAGCTAATGTTCTCCACTATGCCTGTGTAGCAGAAAGGCAGAAATGAGCTGACAACCAGTGTACTGTTAGACAAAGAAAACTAAAATAATGTCTTTATTTCAGCTCTATCAGACTAATCTGTGATAGTAGTTGCGAAAAATCCTTCTGCAATGTCTGTTTAAAACTAAGGCTGAGCATCTTCTGGAAGGTACAAGGACCACTTTTTCCTTTTCAGGTAGTGCCAAATACTAGTGTCCACAACAGCACAGGCCTAAATGTCAGTCTTATGGCTGAAGATGAAAACTAGAACATTTAGCCAATATTCTGCTGTGCCTAAGTAACATTGACTTGTCCACATTTTTGTTCTTAAACAGTCAGGATTTTCTGTCCAGGGCAGGAGATGACTGAAGGTACTGAGACAAACTTTTTCAAAGGAGAATAATGCAAATTTTTGAAAACTCTGCAGCAAATGAAGTTATTTGGTTTAGCAGTAAGGAAAGGTCACAGATTACTTTGTAATGTCCAGATAATAGATTTATTCACTCATATTTTTGTAGTTTCTGTGCTTGTAGTAGCACCCTTTGTAAATAAATTACTAAATCTCAACTCTAAAATTATATACCCCACATGAGTTAGCAGAACATGTTAAAAATACATTTACATATACTGTACTATAAATATAGTAGACAAAATAATAGGACATCGGCCTGAATCCTACAGTTATGCCAGTGGTCGCATGGTCTGGCTTGCAATGGATTAAGTTACTTAAGTGTGTTTTCTAGATTCAGTCTTCAGCACTGGAGTAGGAATGTATACTTAGTTAGGTTCTATGCCAATTCACTAATCATCATATATATATTAAGTTAAAAAAAAAAAAAAAGTGAGTAGTATTTAGTCCAAAATTTCAACTTTGAGAGTATATATAGAAAATATTCCCCATTCTCTACATGAGAAGACAAACCAACCCAAACAATTATGGATAAGCAAGAATCTTACTTTTCTATATGCGCGTCATAGAGGAAGGTACAGTATACACCAATGACCCATAGACACATATCAAAAGCCAGTGAGATTTTTCAGCAGAATAGGGAAATTCAAAAGGTAGATAATTGCCCTATATGCCTTTGTACTGACCAATACATCCATATTGACATGAGGACGTTGCATTTTACTAACAGCACCAGTCAAATAATCTAATTAATTTTTTACTTGTTTTTTTAGGTTATTCACTGATTATTATTATTTTTTTATCTAAAAGCATGCAAATTTTAAAACCATAACTGTGATACAGTTTTCCAAAACTCATCCCTGTACAGCAAATTTACCTATGTAACTTAACATTGCTTGCTTAGCTCCGTCAGCAGACTCTAACCCTGCAGACTCTCAGACAGGGCTGATACTAAAATGAAAACACCAAGCATGCAGTAAATAAACAATCAATAAGACAACAATGAGTAACAGTTTCAAAAGAGAACTAGACTTTAGAGTACTGTTACCTATTTTTGTATTTTTCTTCAATTTTTTTGAGGAAAAAAATGTGTATTTACTCCACAGCACACAGTATACTCAAATACAGTTCATAATTCTTCCTTTGGATAGTATTTAAAATAAGTTCTTGTTTAAATTAAAAATGTTCTATTTTTGTGAACACAGTAATAATACTTATTCAGCAATTTTTCAGATCTTGTATATTCTCACTAATAGAGGAAATGCTTGATTCTAGTTCAGTTAGTAATATACACATCTTTTCATAAGAAATTTTAAAAGTATCTTTCCATATTTTCTTTGATTTTCAGCCTTGATCAATTTTTATTTGAAAAGGTAATTGTAAAGTCCCATGAGTCTCAAAACCAACACTAATTAAATATTCACTCATTCAACTAAAAAGATTTACCAAGGAATGCTAATGATATGAACATCTTTCTTTTTGTCTAAATACATTGATTATTCTAATTACCAACTGTAGAAAGTAAATAGAATCCCAGTGTTTGTGGGTTTGGGTTTTTTTCTTTTTTGTTTTCTCTTCTTTTTTCTGAACACTGAGTATATATTAAAAAAAACCTACCGGGGAATAAATCAGGATTATGATTTTCAATGTCATTAGAAATTGGGCATGATACTGGGTAAAACACAGCCAAATATAAATTCGAAATCTCTAATCTGTTGAGAACATCAAAATTTGGTTATTTTGAATCTTCACCACCTAGCTGTGTTCAGCTTTGTTTTCCAGCTAAGGCAACATATCCATGTGTAGTCACAGCTGTTAGTCAAGATGGGAATCAAAGGCCAGTCTCTAGACTAGGTGGTCCACTGGGCTACTAAGCTGAAAGCACCACCCTTTCTGAAATCAGTAAGCGATAAGAAAACAGCGTTGTGTTCAAACACGTTTGACATTCCAGGCTCGAAAAGCAACCATCTGTCTACAGCTAGGTCTTCTAAGGGAGTGGACTTTGGCAGAAATTAGGCCAGGGACTCAAAAGTATGTCTGCATATCTGGAATAAAATGCCTGAAATGCATCACTGCCACACTCCTGTAAGCATTCGAATGAAGAGAGAAGGGTTTGTTGCTTGCTTTTGTTTGTTTGTTTGGGTTTTAATATTTGTTAAGTCGTAAATGCAAAATCCTAATATGAAATAAATGAAGATGCTTTTTTGTATGTTTGTTTGTCAACGTTCTTAAGATGAACATGTCTTGATCAGCAACAGATTTTTAAACAATAATTTGTTTGCCACCGTTACGTAAATATTTAGGCAATACTTATTTTTGTAAATTAATTTTTATTCTTTTCTAGCTATACATGAAAGACAAAATTCACTCCATTGTTAAAAGGAACTCTAGCTACGTTCTTTAAGGGAAGCAAATTTCTATATATAGTCAAGTAGAGATTTCCTTGGAATACACCCAAAAATAGTAAATGAGTTATTCAGAAAAAAAATACTCTGAACACCAAAGAATGTCTGGCTGTCCACAGACCGCTTAGTAATTTTCCTCATTTCATCTCTTTTCTGAAAGCTTTCTCTGTTCCTCATAGGGGATAAAGTTACACTCCACGAGATAAAGAAACCTCTACATATTTATACAGTATTTTTCTTCTTTTTATGTCATGGAAACGAATAGCCAAATCGTGTCTGCTTTCTGTGGGAATACTTTAGAGATGCAGAACTGCAGGGAATCCCCTTCTGCCCTGAAGTTCCTCCCTGCAGAAAATAGGACTGGACTGCCATGCTCCCAGAGGTCAAAGGCAGAGGAGGACGGATGCTGCTGGCAGCGAGGCAGGCATGGAAAAGGGCATGGCCCTAAGCGGGGTGCAGCGTCCCCAGGAACCAGCTGGCAATTGTGAAGCTGTAACTGAGAAAGCTTGTCTGCGCATATTGTACAGACAAGGTCATCAACGCTACCCAGCACACAGCGTGCAGTAGTACCCTTTGAAGATTTATGAAGTGTGCTGAGCTGGTGTGCCCCAGAAATCCTGTAGAAAAGTTAGGCCCAGCTTGCCACTGAGCTGGTGCAACCTCGAACACAGCGCTTCCAGCCCTCTAGCTCTGATAAAGCATCTGTCCCAAACTGACATAAGCTGCATTTTTGCTTTTTGCATGTGTGCCTCTGTGCTCACAGGTGTGCACACGCAGACCTGTACCTGCCTTTAACGCTTGTCTCTGTCAGTTGTGTGCCTGTGTATATGCGCACATATAGTAACGAGACATGCCAAAATACTGAATTATCATTAAACTGAACTTTTTTCTACCGAGCATTCCTATGACAGGAGACAATAATGAACTAAGCGTGATATTTTACTTGTCTGTTGAAACAATTACCCAACTTGTGATCAAGGAGAATTGACAACTACTCCAACTACTGTGTGGTTAGAAAGCAGTTCACATCATACTCCAAGAGGGAGAAAATGGTCACTGATTTCACTGCTCCAGGAGTTTACCTGTAGTTTTGAAATACACAGTTAAACTGAACATTTTATTCCTTTGGTATGGTCAATTTACCATCAATTTTTTCACTGTATGTTGAACATAAGTGTTAACACTATCTTATATGAAAGTACTTTTACTGATTTCCTCACATATTCATGACTCTCCTTTCATGCATACCTCAACACTCTTGGAATTGAGAGTTTCTTGTTTTCATGTTAGTTCACAGAATTTGCTTATCTCTCTCCTCATTTACGTTGCCCTAGATCTATAATTTTACTGTAGGGAATAATACTGTTAATGCAAAATTTGTCATGCAATATTTGTAGTAGCACCTCATTTTTAATCTTACTTTAATATGTTTAGTGTAGTTCCGGGCAGCAATGGTAATGAAAAAAGACTGTCTTCAAAGACAGATTTGCCTGAAGGACTATGTTTTCTATGTCCAAGATGGGATTACATTAAAAATGTCATTTTGGATATATGTTTATATTGGTACTATTTATATTATTCATATTTGTATCACCCCTAGTTATAGTTATATTTCTACTATTTATATTTATACTTATATTTACATTTCGTACAATCACCTTCACTTTCACTATCATCTCAGTTAATTGCAAACTGATTAAATCAATGAATCAAAGTAAAGAAGGATATTCTGTACTCTGATTTGGAAATGAAAATCAACTTGTATAGAAAATGGCCTAAAGTGTTCAATTTAATTCCTTTGTTCCTTCAATACTTTAAAGAAAATATATTTTTAAGTATAACATCATACTTGGTACATGTAGTTTTCAAGTGATCCGGTGATTTTAAAATGTTTAATGTACGTTTGTATGTTTATTGTGCATATTCTAACAAAAATTGTGCATTTTGTTCTGATACGTATTTTTCCCCAAGAGACTTTCCTATATTTTTGTACTTTTCCTATCATTAAGGATGTCTTAAATGATGACACAATTAACTATTTAACACATTTTGTTGTCATTTCTTTCTTCCTTTTTTCTAAAGTACACTTATCTTCCTTGAGCAGAAGGAACAGAATGAATTTTGAATTCTTTCTGTGTTCTTTAGAATGCATTTGTATAGTACTTAAAATTTTGCCCAGAATGTGCGAGGTGGAAGGCAACAACACTCTTCTTTCAAGCAAAATGTTGTGATTTGTCCCTTACCAATCCGTGATGATCTTGAGCAATTTAATCTAAATAGACTCTGCTATTTTCACACATGAGTGGGTAACAATTGCCTCTGAGGTGCAAATGTGATGAACCATTGACCGTGTCATTCAAAGGGAAAAGAAGCCACAAAAGCCATAATATATGCAGTGAACATAAGGCTAAATTGTTATCTTCAGATAACAAGTTATTGAACTTTTTTTAATGTAAACTTTACGTACACTATGATCTTTTCTGTAAACTAGATAGCTAAAAAGACATAAAGGTAATTATTGGAAACCAATTGCAGTGAACTGCAGAACAAAAGCCATTCCTTTTTATGATGATAATTGAGCAGAGCGCTAGGCTTAGTAGGATAAAATGATTTCAAGCCTTTCTACATTGTGTTGATTAGGAGATTGAAAATGTGATGTCTTAATAAAGAGAAATGTACAGTTCTAAAAACACACTCCTTTTCTGCATTATCTTAAATGTAGGTATTTTTCTCTTTGTCTTCCACATAAACTGCAGTGCTAAGGGCCAAGTCCCACAATTACAGGTTACTTTCCATGGGACCCTAATAATTGCCCCAGTATGGCTTTGTTAACACTCAGTCCAGTGAACCAGACCAGGTACCCTCTGCCAAGTTGATCTGCCTTCAGTGGCTCACAGAGCAATACCTACACCTCTTTCCCCTTTCTACTCTATTCCCACTTCTGCTAAGGCTCAAAAGGTAACTTTGGGGCTCAGAAATGTCAATCACAAAATGACTGTAGTATTTAGGAGGACAAAGTGACATTTTCTGTAACTGAGTTCCATGTGCAATCTTAGGTAAAGCATCTGAGGCAAAAAAAACGTGGAAATCCTGAATAAACAGTGTTGGGTGGAGGTGGTTGTTCTGTTCCCTAAAGTGATGGAGCATTTCAGGTCACTGACATCAAGAATGATGTCCTGTTTCTGATGGCCTGAATCTCCATCCACGTTATTGTCTTCTAATTCCCTTTCTCTGTTTTAGTTATGGGTATTTGCTCAGAAAGAAAACAGAAAATCTTATGGTGGTAGCTTATTATATTTAATCATTATGATGCAATGGGTATAATTACCACAACATGAAACATTTCTACATTTATAATTATTTTGAAAGCTCATCAGGCAACTATGGATTTCCAACTGCTGATGTACACAAGTGAAGGGAGATCAGGCTGGAAATACTTCTGAAGTCAGAAAACTATATACCTTTAGTTTCTGCTGTTTTGCTTTGGTTCTTATCTTTCTGTTTGGAATTGGGTTGCCTACAGGCAATGATGTGGAAATCTGGCTGCAGAGATTTTTCTTCCTACAGACTGTCCCTAGGGGATTTCTGGCCCAGATCCCATTTCACCCCTGCTTAAAAGCTACTTGCACGTGAGATGTGGAACACAGTGTCATACAGGACAGTTCTGCACAGATGTCGGCTGTTGATAATGATACACTACAAAGCTTTCAGTAGTCACAGTTAATTTTTTTTCCCCACAACAGACATGGCCTTCTGCTTATTCACATAGCTAGAAGCTCTTTTTTTCTCTTTTTCTTTTTTAATGATTTTGTCATTAAGAGATAACATCATTTCTTGAATTGCGACAGTTTTTGCCTGTCAGAGTGCAAAGGAGGTAATCCCCTCTCCCCATCAAATGCAAGGCATAACATGCAGCAGAAACATTGTGTTTCAGGTGAAAAAGGGAAGGACAGATGGCTGGAAACCATCCGTCATCCTTCTATTTGAGTAGGGGCAAGGAACCTCAGACTTAATGCTATTCAGAACTATTCAGACAGAAGAGATATCAATGAAAAATGTTGATTTGTTAAAAATAAATCTTGAATAGAAAAACATAGATTTCAGTGATTATTTTTCCTGGGGAAGTTTTCTTAAGATTCATTAAAGGTTTTGGTCAAAAATGGGAAAGAGAGAAAGGAACCCTCCAATAACGAGTTGCCTCATGGTTAGGGAACCCACTTGAGGTAAAGGACTTGAATTCATGTCTATAATGACCCATAAGATGCAGAGCTGTAAACCTCATTATCTAAAATTGGAATGCAGTGCCCTTACTATTAGTTATTCTGTCAACGAATTCAGTTTTGCAAGGTCTCATTATAGTCCCACTTAGGAAGTGTTGTCAAATTATAAACATTTTCCAAGAAATGAGGAAAATACATGTTTTCCTGCTTGCCTTTTTTTTCTTTTTCTTTTTCTTTTTTTTTTTCCATGACAGGCTATGTTTATTGGGTTTTTCCCCAATTCTGAGTCACAGGATTTTCCCAGTATGTCTGTCATCTTATGCTGTACTACCTGATCTCCTTTAAACAAACACAACCTCTAACCTTTCTAGTTGCAAAGACAACCTTCAAACCCTGAAGTGAATGTATTTATTTTTATCAGCAATGTCTCATTTAGTCTGAAGCATGAAATGAATGCAAATTTTTTTATTTATCACACTGTTGAGTATTAATACTAATGCAATCCAATTTTTACTGTCAAGAGCTATTTCTATGCTGATCAAAGCCTTCAGGAGAAAAGATAGGAGGTCCTAGTGTATGCGCTGTGCCTCCTGTGAGTGCTCTTTGCATCCACAATCTTGGGGAGGTAAAGAGTGGGAGAAAAATAGACTTTTAGAGGCAATAGTCTTCCATATCTGTCTTAATAACAACCGAAGCTCTTGTCCAATGACATCCATCCAATTTTCTGGAGGTTCACAGACTACGGAATTCCATAGACATTACAATTGCCCATCCAAGGACAGAATTAGTACAATTCTGTTTCTTACCTTTACAGATGTGATGGAAATCTAGTGAAAATTCTTTCAGTTAAATTTTAATCTCACAAAGGGGCATCTGAAGTTAACTATATAAATATCTGAAACCTACTGCCTATCTGCCTTCCATGAAATGCTTGAGCAAAGCAGTTAGAGTCATGGGTCTACTTTCACTAGGACTACCAAGAAAATGCAACAACTGCAATATCTAGAAAAAAATAATCCATTGAGTATAAAAGAAGTTAGATTTGTCATCCATGCTGCCAAAATGTATTTAACTGCCAAAAGCAATTGAAATAAAAAATGTGCCAGGAGACGAGTACTCCTAGTGATGTTAAATTAAAATAAACATATAAAAAACAATAGAGGGACAACTCTGTATCAATAACTGCAAAGTTGAATTAGACTAGAAGCCCAGGAGGCAGGAGAGAATAAGGTTGAGTTGGGGTTTTCTGCTGTTGGGTTTTTTTTTTACATATCACACTAGACTGTAGTTACAGAAGACATACGTGTTTTACACCTAGGAATTTCAACACTTTGAAAAGGTAATGTTTGTATCAGGCTGTTTTAATATGTTTATGTCTGACATGATTTACTGGCAGTTTCTGATTGGAAAAAAAAATCATTTTACTCAATTATTCTCCAGAATAGAAAAAAAACCCACAAAACAGTTTTACTTGAGAATTTAGCAAGAATTTGTTTCTTTGTAACAGAATAATAAATGGTACACCTCTTAAAGGTGTGAGGAGTTTTAGGGGGTGGTTGTTTGCTGTTTTTTTTGTGAATGATGAAACCCAAGAGAAAGGAAACTTTAATCCAAATAAAACTTTTATTTAATCTGAAGCTATGCTGAAATAGATTGCAGTGGGAATTTTCGTCTTTTACACTGTAGTGCAAAGAGGTTTGGAAACAACCACAACAGATTTCTACTGTGTGTGAAAGTTATCCATTACTATTAGGATGAAGGAAGTGCAAGTATTTCCATTTAACCTTTTCACTTTCCATTCCATTCTATACCACTCCACATACCCACCATCCCCTCTGCCCCCCCAATAATCAGTGTGGAACTGATGATTTATAGTCTGCTTTATTTTATATAAGCCTTTGAGCTGCACAAAGTACACAACCGAAATTAAGTCCTACAGTAATAACATGAGCTGGTTTGGGGGGGGGGGGGGGGAGGATGGTGGTCAAAAGTATATTAGCTCTACAAAATCCTTGCAATATTTCTTAAAATAAACTGCAAATTTTCCTTCAGACTGGTGTCCATCCGTCTCACAGAGAAACTCACATTTCTATTCTGATGTTGACGGACTTTCCTTCCTCTCATTCTACAAAAACCACCTTTTTCCATGATATGAAATTACCTTTGCCTGCACTGTGGCATAAATGGAGTGATTTACCTGAGACCAAGCAAGAAATCTGTAGCAGAGAAGTTCACTGACCTTCCATTCCAATTAAAGCAGTAACCATTGAATTATCCCATCTTTTTCCTAAGTAGATGCTGGCCAAATATTTTTGAATAGTTAAGCAAATAAATAAATAAATCAGCAAAATAATCAATATATAAAAATATATTGGGTATGTAAACACTTTGTACTCACTGAATTTGGGATAACCCCATTTGTCTGGGTGAGAACTTTAGCTGTTTAAAATCAGAGTTGCTCTACAGAACTGAATAAAGCAATTCTGATTAATGTTCCTAGGTAAGGACCTCATCATTTTCCCTCATTCAAGTATTAGCCCTGTTAGCAATGAATCCTTCAGCTCTGTGTTTTAATGATACTCTCAATTGAAAACGTTATTATGGACCTATTCCTTCAATTCTATGTGACCATGCTAATTTATTTCAAGTTAGAACCTGGCCTAATGCTTCCTGTGACAGGATATCAGGTTTCAGTTGCTTGTCTCCAGAGCTATGCCAGCTGGGTTCTCCAGCTCAGTTTTAAAGGCTAAAAAGCCCAAGTTCCCTGCTGAAGTGAAAATAAAACAAGAAATTTGGGAGGACAGGCCATTCAAGAAAGAATTGGAACTGGCATTTTCCATATACTCTATTTTTTAATTAATTAAAAATAAAAAACCCAAAATACACCACCCACCCACTCCCCCCCCCCCCCACAATCTATGTACGTAAAGTCTGAAGAAATGTTTTACTGAGAAATTATGCCAACATATTCACAATGTGTAGAGCTTTCCAATCAACTTTCTTTCTTGGCCAAAAACGTCCAAGTCAGCACAAAAAGGTTTGTGGAGGATTTCTTTCTTCCTTAATAAACCTGTGAAAGAAGCAAGTCTTATGAGCGACAACCACATTTTCTATGCTTTTTGCTGCAACATTTGAATCTAATTCCTGATAAATATGCTGAATAGTTATTTTTTACATGCATTTTTATTAAAAAATTATAAACAATACTGCAAAAACAAAATTAAAATAATAACTGCCTTTGCTGTCCCCCAGGAGCAATATGAGAGCTGTTATCCTCTAAGTATTCTCTCCAAAATACTTGGCAAGTAGTTCTAAGAATTTGGCTCATAATTAATGAAAAAATACTCTCAGGGCACAGAAAAAACACAAACCTGGGCTACTCCACAAGGGAAAATGAACCAGGAGCAGAGGGTGCATGGGTAGAAGTCCCAGGTGAGGGTGACTAAGGCCTGTTGGTGCATTCTGGGAGCACAGAGCACCTCTATGTTGCTTGGTGGTTTCCAGGAATACTCCTCAGGTGTGCAGCCCTGATAATCACCACAGTGGCAAAGCTTTCCCTGGGTGAGTTTAGAGTTCAGCATTTGCTTTGTTTGGGCTCCTGGCTGCTCCCGCTTCCTGACCGCGGGAGGCAACTGGTGTGGGAAAGAGTTTGGGTGATGAAGCTGTAAGAGAGGAGAAAGATGTGAAAAATGGGGTGGATCTTCATGGATTGTGGGAACTCTAGCAGGTAAGTAATTGGGTAAATGACCTCTATTTTATAACCATCGCAAACCTAACTGAGGTTAACTTTGCCTGTTTAATGTGAAGAAGGATACATTTGCCTTTCTGTAGCCTAGCACATTTTCTTGTTAAGTGGCCCTACTGTAGATAGCCTTTCTTATGCTTCAGTGGGTAACATTTATTTTTATATTATTTTTATTGCTATGGGTGAAACAGTGATTTAATTAACCTCAATAAGAGTTTAGTAGATAACTACTGTGGGGCTGGAATTCTCCCCATATTTCTGTGTTAAGTTGTAACTAAGCTAAGGAACCTTCCACACCATGCCTGCCATTCTGCATTTCCCTTGGACAAAAGCAGAAAGTGTTAATATGAAAAAATTCCAATTAATAATTCCAATAATTTGCCAGAAACACAACATCCACCAGTGTCCGATGTCACAAATCTTCCATGAAAATCTGCCCCCAGTACCAGAAACAGTACTGCACATACAGAAATCACAGACTGCAACTTAAAGTAGGTCATTTCCCTGAAAATACTTTTGTGGATTTTCAGTGAATGTTTCCCTGGGAAGAGCACTTCTTTTACTCCTTTCTAAGGCTATATGAAAATTATTGACAAGCTGGTTTCTTGCAAAGCAATCTGTAAGAAAGCTATTTGTAACAATGGCAGATGTAAAGAAATTTCTCATATGACTGCCCATTTGCTTTTATCTAGAATATGGTTTAAAGACTTTATTTTAGCAATAGTATTTGTTTTATTAATATTTATGATAAATATAGCTGTTTTGTTTTCAGTTTTCCTTCTTTGTCTGTTGGTAGTACCAATCTGTTCTGTCTTATCATGGACAGGGCTAGTCAGAGCTTTAGCATGGAAATTATTTTTTTCATTGTATGGGTAAAGACTGTATAAAATAATGGAGCTCCAGGTTTTGACTGGGGTCTCTTGAGCACTGCCTAAAGAACAATAATAATTAACTGATACACAAAATCATATCACAGAAAAGGTAACCGGTAAACAAGAAGTCATATTTCTTGTCAGAATGCTGCATTAAAAAAAATGGCAAAATCCATTATTTAGATTATAATTTAAGACTTTATGAATGTCTTTACTTGACCGTACCAAGATTGTCTTCAACCATGGCCCGAACAGGGCATGTGCAAAAGAATGTAAGAACACTGCAAGCATGTGTTGTACTTCCAGAATGGAAGAGAAACACTAAGTGAATCCTTACTCCTTCACCAGCATTAAGCAGAAACAGAAATATCAGGACCTGGGATAAGTATCTGAGTGCTCATCAGCTTCCAGCTAATAATGACCATATTAAAAAGCTGTGTGCTTTGAATTAATTTCTGGAGGTTCTTTCTAATGTCTGCTCTTCCTCATTCATGAGGTGCTGAGAAGACCAGTCATTCAGTAAACAAAAGAGTTCCAACCCAGCCTCCCATCATTTGTACTTGAGAGATATACTCATTCAGAAGTAGTTTTTTAAGTACTTATTAAGCCTCAATAGACATTTCTTGTAATTTTGCCCAGAAGATAATCAAGAACACCTATGGGTTGCCCAAACACTTCAGGCCCATTAAATCTGGCTTCAGCCATGCTTGGCCTACATTAACAAAGACTTTCAGATCCCATTTTCTGTGTATCTTATAGTTCAATAATTTTACTAGTTGTGAAACTCTCTAGATACCCACAATACAGGAACATCTGCTGTGTAAGCATCTTGCAGTTGCTCATAGCAATGCACCTCAAATTTATTCTCATGGGCATTAAGTAGATTGTGCAGCAGAGGTATGCTAATGTATGCTGCAGGTCCTGAATACCCAGATGTCCAGACCTAGTGTGACTGCCTTTATAGCCTGTGTGTACGTGTGCATTTTTCCCCTGCATAAAGACCAGAAGGTGGAGTAAAGGATATGCTCATGTCTGTCCCTACAGAGCATGGTGCTCTTCCTGGATGCCAGAGAGAAGCAGCATACCCCTACTTTGCAATTTGGATGTAGTATAGGCATCATCTCAGAAGGAAATGTAATATCTTTACCATGAACAAATACTTATTGTGAGATATCTGTACAATGAAACTTTGTCTGAACTTACTAGTTTTACATTTTCTCTTGACAAACAGCTATTCAGGGAAAGAAAAAAAAAAAAAGACTAACTTAGTTTTCCTCTAAAACTAAACTTTCCTATAAAGAAGATTTGCACTTGGATACCACATGTAGAGGACTAAACAACTTACTAGTACTCCCTGAGGAGACTTTGAAAGCATATTGTTTTGACGGACTCATCCAGCCTTCCTTGAAACACCATAAGGGTAACAATATTATATGTTAAAGTCAAAAATATTTCATCTTTTCAAAATTTGAGAGGTGTTGAATAAATGAAGGTGGAGTGGGTTTTTACTCAGTGCAAGTAAGTTTGCTAAGTTTTACACACTCCCACCTATCTACAGTAGAAAGCAGATTATGTTAGGCTCCAGAACAGAACGGAATGTGAAAAAAAAACCAAACAATAAAGTGATGCATTTTTGGACCAGATTTATTGTGTCTTAGTGATATCCAGATCAACTTTCCACTGTAGGAAGTTAAACTGTCAGACTTGCAGGCTTACTGTGGATGCCGGACAGTGCATGAGCTCTAGCAATACCTAACTCTGCAGGTCAGACTTTATGCACTCAGCCATATATTTGCAGCAGTTTTATCAATACCTCCAAAATATTATTTCCTTTATAGGTTTGCTGCACAAAATATTGCATAATAGGACTGTTAAATAGTGTTTGCATCCTCTTTTTTAGCCCTTCAACTTTTGGTGCTGATGTTAGGAAGCCAATCTTCCTATACATTTAGTGAGATCAAGTGAAAGAAACAAGTTCCTGTATAAGGATGGGTTAAAAGATGGGATTTTGGTCCGTGGATGAACACTGGGGGAGAGGTAGATAGCTGAGGAAAATGCAGTCAGCACAGAAGATGGATGGTTTGTTGCCTGTTGCTTGAATGCTGACCACGGAGATAAGAGAGCTGAGCAATACTGGGGGAGAAGGTGCAGCGGGCTGTTGCACAGCACAGCTGTGAGCATGGTCGGCGCATGACTGCTGGATGATGACAATATGCCGCCTGTACAAAGCCCATGAACCAATAGACAGGGTGGCTATGGCTCGTGCAGCACGCCTGGCCAGCGAGCGCATGCGTCATAGGCTCACTATGTTACAACCGAGGCGTGTTTTGGCACCCGCTGGCCACGTGTGCTGAAACCTGTTCCTCTGCAAATGTATAAATACCGGGATTTTTCCGAAGGGCATCGGGCTGATGTATGGCGAGGCCACCGTTGCCTCCGTGGGGACGCCCACGTAAGGCTGACACCTACCGATTGCTGGGCTGAGCTTGCACCGCAAGAAGGCACAAGAATGTACGGATGGTCCATCTTCCTCACAGTCCTCGGGTCGGTATGTTAATTTGCTTTACAAGATACCCTTAGCATAACACACATCTGTAGTTAATAAATGCTTGCTTTTTCCCCTTATAGTCAGTGTGTGTGTTTGCCTTCTCGGGAATCCTCGAAACCACCCTAAAACAGTTCCTCCAGAGGTGGAGAGTCAGCTCCATCTCTAACTGTCCTCTGCAAAAATTACTTCATTTTTAGAGAAAAGCAAGGAAATCAGCCTCATAATTTAGCCACCCAGATGCCTAAACAGCCCAGATACCATATTTCATCTCAACCTTTTCTTGCAGAGGGATAGTTTCTTATTAACATTATGTTATTTTCTAGTGCTCCTGTGTTTGACCAATCTATCAAAAATCTGTTCTAGAACCAGCTGTTCGAGAGAAATTTCAACATCAAGACACTGTATAAAGACGATAAGTAGTTATATCTGAACAGGACCTAGCATAACTCTTCTTACTCCCTGACAGAAACTTGGTAGACATTATCACCATAGAAAGCGATGATAATTATGCATGACTATTAAATATGTGCACCAGTTAACACCAAATAAACAACACCACCCCACCCCTTTCAAATCAATATTCTCAATCATTTTTTTCAATAAAACTCTTGGAGCTGACCACATTATGCCACTCATATTAATGAAAGCAGAGAGGCCAGGAGAAATCAAATGAATGGTTTTATTATGGCACCTCTGATCAAATGATCAGTAAAGAAGGGGCTTCTCATACTTTATTTAGATACATCCCTTCTCCTTCCCCTCATTAGAATAGCTTCTCTGCTGAGGAAGCAGCAGCGTAACACTGCCACCCACTGCCCCGCTTCGCACAGGTAAAGGCATGAGGGTGAATAAAAGTTCAGGAGTAATCAAGTCTTTCCAGGTATAGTAGTGACACCTTTATTAAGATTTTGAAGCTCCTCAGGGTAAGTTGTTCAGGCTTTACTTACTTTGTTTTGAATCAGATGGAGTATGATCTTCACCTGCTGTTGTAAATTGGCTCTGGGCATTACCGTACCTTTACGTGTCGGGTTTTGCTTACCCGCTTTCAGATGTCACCATCTTCCTCTATGGCTAAATACAGCAGTGCTTTGCTGCAGAGAAACTCACCCTCTGAGCTATCTCCAAATAACAGGCAATCTCTGTGATGAGCACCCACCTCACCTAGCATATTTAGGCAGGCAAGGAAAGCTGCTGCTATAAACTTATAATGCATGAGATGACGAGCAACATTTCAGTGAAACCGAAATACTTACTGCTCCAAACTTTTCATTCTACCTTTCTGAATCACTGCATTTGCATATTTTACATTTATTTGAAGGAAATTTTTGCATTTCTCTTATCAAAATGACATTGCTTTCACTTTGCTGATGCAGGAATCATTAAAATTCTACTCATACAGGCTCATGGATGCTATTTGTTTTTAGTTATTCGTTAGTTGGAAAAAAGACTAAAACCACTTTAAACTCCAAACAATATGATTTTTTTTTAATTGCCATGTTTGTATGTGATTTTAAATCATGCATTCACTCTTGTTTAAAATTGCATTCTGATTTGAAGCTCATAGTCTCAAAAGCCAATTGGAAATCTTGCTTGAATTATATTTTTCCCCCAGTTTCCAAAAACCTTCAATCAGTACTGGCATTCAAAGTACATGAGGCATAGAACATGAGGTGCTGCAGTGTCAAGATATTAGAAATTACTGCAAGGTCTTCTCATTTGAGCCCACACCACCATGCCCACTTCTGGACCTCTTGATATTTATAAATAATAAAGAGGAAAATTACTAGTTTTGCTCTCAAATACTCAGCAAATTACAAAGCACTGCTTTCACTCATGTAAAATTAATTCACAGGCTTGGTGCCTGGAATTACTTTGCTATAAGAAATTGCATTGTATCTCACATGCATTGAATATAGGACTTAAGGAAAAAAAAAATCAATAAAAGAAATTAAATATAGCCAGCCTCCCTCAAACAATAAAAATCAATGCTATGTTATCAGGTACCTAAGAAGCAGGTTTATTTTCAACATTAATCTGGATAGTAGTTTCATGGTAATTGATTTTTTTTTTTTTTTATACTTAAGCTGTCAAAAACTATAACAAGCAATGATTACTTGCTATTTTCCAAATTCATAAAAGAATTGATTCTATGGGGATTGTGGTTCCCCCCCCCCGTCTTTCTCTGACACTGAATTAGTTTTGTCAATGAAACAATTGCTAATCTTTCTTGTAGCGATGACAAAATTGAAAAATAAATATTCACTAGGCCTTAAATGGAACTGCTTTACAACTGTAGTGAATTTCTGTTTGTCAGTAAAAATAAAGCAATCATATCTTCATTATTTTGATTGGTAAACAGTGTTACAACTGTTATCTATGGCTAATCTAAATGTTGCATTAAATATTAAATATTAAGTTTTCATGAAATGGAAGAGGACTTATTCCTAAAAAATTAAGCTAAAACCAGACTATATATTGTTCACCTATTTTGACCAAACATTGTTTATCTTGTAGGAAAACAGAGCGTATCTACTACATGTATTGTAGTACAATATGAAAAAAACGGTATTTTTATTAAAGTTTTCTATGGGAATTCTGAAACATGGGGAAACCTTAATATAAGGGGAAGTATGAATTCAGGAAATTCTTTTCCTTATTTAATATATCTAAGGATGAAGAAAGGAAGGTAGGACAAATACGTAAATAACTTAATTGCATGCAATCTAGAAACACAAAAGTTAAATATAAAATAGGATGCAAATCAACAGAAGGTTATTGCAAAATGAAGACATACCATCCTGTCTCGGGGATTAACTTCAGTTTTCAGTAGGCCAGTGGAGAGAAGAAAAAAAAAGGAAGGATTTCTGTACAAAGTCTAAGAATCCTTGGTAAATTTTCCTGGTTATTTTATACAAATCTTATCCCATTATACCATGTGCTTAAAGGAAGAATATTACCTGGAGAGTAGCGAACAAATAAAACAATCTGTGCACTGTTTTGATTTATTCTGACAATCTACATGTAAAATTCCTTCCAGTTCCTCAAGACAAATCAGAGCAGTAACAGTCATACTTATTCCAGGCAATTTGTAACTACGCGAAAGGTTTATTAACACAAACTTGCTTTCCATAAATAGCGGTGGCAGCTGGAGCAGCAGCCAAGTTCAAGCTGGCAAAATTAACATAACAGAGAGGCACACACCTCTTCAACAGCATCAGTATTGGCAACACCGTGCACAGTATCCGATCGCATTTATCATGAGAGTGGCATGGCTGTAGACAACCTAGAAGATGATATGTCATTAATATTGATATGCAGTTCTGCCCCAGAAGAAAAAGGGGCAGACACAAAATTCCTCAGTAAGCATTGTATTTTGCTTGTTATGATGTGTGGAAGTTAGATGCAGAAGGCAGATAGGAGGTTTTCGACTCCATCCCTTTACCCAACTGTGAAAGCACTCTTCAGTATGTTAAATTCTTCTATTGTCCAGTCTTGTTTTAAATGTCTCAAGCTTTGTAATTTTCAAGACTTGCCATGCAAAAATATTTCATATTCCACTACCAAACATTATTAAGATTTCATTCACTCCCACTTTCTCTTCAGACATGCAGCTTAAATCTTTCCTTTTCTTAAATTTCAACAGTAATTATTCATCCTTTCCCTTTTGTACTGATTACAGACTTATGCTAATAGCAGCTTTTTCCCTGTTTCAGCTAGCACAGAAGAATTTCTATGATGATCTTTCTCATTTAGGTGCATGAGTCAATTTGTATTTTTTAATAAATTTTTGATCCCATCTACTTTAAACATTCTTACAATATCACCTTCCTCCTCATTGTTGCTGAGGTATAGTATTTCTTTTCCTACCACAGTATTTTAATCTCTTCTATTCCCTGATCGGTTTTGACATTTTTTTTGAACTGCCACGATAATTCATGACTACCCTACTGGCAGAAATATGCCAAAAGACTCAATCAACACTGTGAGCCAAAGATATGGAGAAGATTATAAACCTTTGTAAATAACACGGTCAAATGAACAGTGCATATTACCATTAACATATTAAAATATACACTATGCCAGTATTTAAACATTCCCACATTATTAATAGAGCCCGGAACCTTCATTAAGCATAAATTTTTTCTTTTTTTTTTCTTTCTTTTTTTTCCCTTTCTGATATACAGATAATTGTATTTTGATAGCACAAGTTAAAAACCACAGGATTTCTCTTTGAACAGATTACATTTTTTCAGTTGGGATAAGAATGTTTTCCTTTTGACATTATGTCCTATTTCTGTGTATTCTTTATTAGATATTGTTGTTATTAATGCACTATAGTCAGATATCTGCCCTGTAGAAAGAGTAGTAAGAATTTTTTTTCATGATGACTTACTATATCATATAATAAAATGTACTGGCAGTGCAGGAGGTTATTAATTTCAATGGTTTTCAAACAAAAAGGAAGAAAGAAATCACAACATGGGGGATCCTTCCTTAGATGAAAGGTATACATTGTCACTTGCAGATGTGTAGACTTTGCCAGAAACTACAGAAAATCTGAAAGGTCTTGCAGAAGCTTCTCCATTTATTAGTCAACATCCATCAGCATTCTAAAGCTCAGCCTCTCAAAAGACAGGCCTATGGCCCATAGGAGTACAAAAAAAAAAAAAAAATAAGGCAGCACTTTGAGGGATTCTTCTACATTTCTATTTTCATACAGTTATCTGTCACCATGGTATCTTAGGACCCCAAATGTTAGCAGAGCTCCATTGTGATAGGCACTTTATACATGCATGCAACAATAAGAGGCAGTCCTAGTTCTGAAGAAAACTCACAAAGAAGATGTGTTGCAATGCCACCTTCTAAAAGTACTGCACCAACAGTAGGTAACATGAGCTGTAATTTTCTTTCAGTTCTTCCAAGAGATTAGAACATGGAAATAAAATTGTTTACTCTAGCGTTTAAGAGTAGTGAAATCTCCATAAAAATCCAGTATCATCTCATTTGCTTTGACTTCCCATTGCTTAAAAGAATAGAAGCTCTTGGCATGAACAGGTAATGCTTTCCCAATACAGGGAAATCACTTATCAAATATACTGAATATTTTCTTTAAATACTTGCAAGTCTGAAAGGTTAAGTGACAAGGTTAAGTGTCTAGTTTTGCACTCTTTTTGTTCCTAGTGTGCTCTGAGGTTTTCCTTAATGATAGGATTAAATATGGTTTCCAACTACAAACAGTTGCTTGTTGTTCCCTGTAGGTTAGTCTCTATATTTTGTGCTTATCACAAACAAAGAGGAAATAACTTTCTCAGTCTTTGTGAGTCTCTTAAAATGCACACGCTTTGGGGAAATCATATTTTCTTGAAGGAAATGAGGCATGACCAATCACACAAAACGTGAGAAAATCCCTTGATAGGTGACCTTTGCCACGTGTAAAAGAAGCTGTTCAGTGGCTGAGATTTCATGGATTTCATGCATGAAAATCAGATTTTCTGGCCACCAGTGCTGTTCAGTAAATAAATAATCCATCATTGTGTCAAACAGTAGAAACATGAAGATACTGGCATTGCTAACTGAATAGAGGTTTTTAGTTAGCAACTTATGCAAACCCTATGTTTTGTCTTCAGGAGATGTACATGTCTTTTTTGCAGTGTTTAGTTTTCATTACTTGAACTTAGGTTATTCATGTTTAGGATAAGTGTGAATGAAGTCTGTGGTAGGGACTATATCACCAATTTGACTGTATATACCCAGATGAACTTATATAAAAAAGAATAATAAATAATACTATCATACAATACACTCTGGGAATGCTTTTTGGAGCCTTTCATGGGGGAAGAAATCCTGCACTATAGTGTTTTAGAGGAATGCTAGGTATTTTTCCGAGATATATTAGAGGCACAGAGAACCACATATTCAACACAAATTCATGTAGCTATGTTTTACCTCAGTGTGTGGTGTAAATTTGCATGAAGTAGTAAAATATTATTTTCTCATCTATATTTCATAATCCCTGATCAGAACTTGTATTTATTAATCAAACATTTTTCTCACTTGTATGTAGAAGATACTCGTCCATGTTGTTTATAGCCAAAACTTGCACTACTTTTTTTTTTTTTTTTTTGACAAAGGAGTGAGAACCTGGGTATTTAGCATGAAATGACTACACAAAAGGATTTTAAAAGTCATTGCATAGTTGTCTCTTTTCCTTAGACAGGAAATTATCTACATTATCTTTAATTTTGTTTATCTAAAAAGTATTTAATCAGTTGACATATTTAGTCTCATAACTAGAATTTTAATGCTGTAGTTAATTGTGCACAGTTTTAATTGCCACTGTTATAAACCCAAGAAATATTAATTATAATAAGGCAAAATTCTTAGCTCCCTAGAACTCATCACAGTAATGAACTGCTCACTTTTTCCCATTCACCTTCTGGTTTCTCTGGACAAAGAGATGTCATGACTTCTTCAGTCCACCATGTAACTGGCACTTACTCTTTGGTTTTCAGCTCCTCACCATTCCCACTGCTGATATTAAATAAATAAATAAATATAAAAATATACTTTTTTGTTCTCCTTATGACATAACAAACATCTTTCCTTTACTACTTGTGTCCTACAAGTCCTACAAGACTTATTTATCCAGTTTAGAGGCTTATTTATCCAGTTTACAGCTCCTTTCTACCTATCAAATACAACTATAGCTAGGTTACTGTAGTCACTCACTCATTTTAATATGCTGCAGCATGGACTCAGTATGCTTTATCAAAAATATCAGGTGTGACCTACAGTTCCATTAAAATGCATTAATAATATAAAAACATGTAACAAGATGTAAAAATAGGTTAAAGTAATACCGTTGGGTATTTTTGTTGTTGTACTTTTCTTAGAGCAAATTAATTTTATTTTTTTTCAGTCACAAAATTTCCTGCACCTTATTTAAAATCCACACTACTTTAGCACTTGAATATGAAAAGATTTATTAAGCTGCTCCTTAGTACCCATCAGACTGGTTAGAAATTCACTGTTGTCTCCCATCTATGGATCAAGTTAACGAATTATTCTGACAAAAGAAATATTGATTAATTTGCTTTCATAATCTAATATATCAAACTTATAAAGTCCTAACCATTCAAATATTTAGCGTTGCTATTTTTCTTTTTTCATTGCTTACTTATAACGAGAGGTTGCATCAGGAAAAATATTACAATCCATTTGTGCATTTGTGTGTTTACACACACAAATGCACAATGTTTTATTGTGAATTGGCCACACTGGTGTGAAGATCAAGACAAAAGTGCTTCTGATACAGTAGGTATAAGACAACTATGTGTTCATGCATATATAGAAATTTAGTTGTTCTCGTTTATTTTAACTTGGTGATCAGATCAAGACTACATGTTAGCTCATCCATGTTTTTAGTGAAAAATAAACAGAAGTCTTAGAAATCATCTTCATGAAAAAGATCCACATCTGTTTGTAGGAAAAAGATGCAGAAGAGCCCAAAGACAGTTAGCAAAAGTCATATGATGCTTTCAGGGGAGGTTGCTTCCTTCCCTGAAAAAGAAATTCCAGGTGGTCTGTGCTGGTCACGCTTCCTAAATCAAGGCTTTCCACATGACCAAGGCTTTAAGTTTGATGAAAAACAACAGATTGTCCACAAGTTTTTCTAGAGTAATCTATGTTTGCAGAGAGGACAGTTGTGTAGACCAAGCATCCCCTTAATCTGGCCTCTCCCTCAGCCCATATTGGATGTGTACTTTCTTCCAGGTCTGTCCTGTGACAGTTCTGGTAAACTACTGCAAGTGCAAAAGTGAGTAGCTGGTTTCACAGAGATGACTCAGCATTCCCTAGGCATTTCTTCAGTTTAAAGGAAACATCTGATATGCTTTTTCTTTTCTTTGTGATAAAATTCTGAATGGTATTTCATCATTATTAGATGGCTTGTTGAGGAAGCTGCTTGATTTTTATTGTGACTGAAAGTAGCAGTGGGCGTACATTTTTTGAACGTAACCAGTATGACTTCTAAATGGGAATAAAGCATGTAAAATGAAGCAAACAGTAGGAACCAGCTCTTGCTCAAAGGCAGGATCTTGACTTCAAAAGGTGTCACTGCCATAGTGTCATGTTAATATAATATAATAAGGCAACCCTTGAAAATTAATTTTCTGATATTTTCATCTGTCAGTGAGATTTGCAAGACTTTTTGCATTCAAATGTGGGGTTCACTCTCCTTTATTTATCAGAAAACAGAATGAAATCTCAGCCTATTCTAAGTTGTAGAAGAGAAAAAAATACAGTGAACTCCCACAAAGCAGCCATAATTCCCCAGAATTTTGGCTATACATGAATACGGTTTTATGTTTATGGCATAAACATACTCTTTGTGGCATAAAAATATTCTTGAGTGATTATATGAGTCTAAATTGGGTGTAGGATTCATTTGACCTAAGTTTAGATGTCCAAAAGTCTGGTTAAGCCTGAGCTGGTCATGCTAGACCATCTTTATAAAGTGGAGAATACCAGACTTTTAGGAAAAATGCATCTCTCTTAATGTAGACAGCTATTTGGGGATGAGTATAATTGCCTCCTGGATGTACCACTTCTGTTGATTGGAAAGAGAAACGAAGTTGACCAATTTAGAGTCAGATGGTTAATTTTAGATATATAGATTAGTCTGAGATGAATCCCACCAGAATTTTAAAGGTCTGACCACAGCTCATCCAAACTAAATTGTGTGTTGCAACTGTGCAGTAATTTTCTTTTTCCTCATATAGTATAGTGGATGATAGAAAATAATTTGGAATTTACTCTTCATGCATGGGTGGTTCATTTAGCTATGCATTCAGAACCACTAGGCAAGGTTTTATCATCAAAAGTTATTCCTTTATTGCCAGCAGGTATCTTAAGATGTGAAAAGAATGGAATATATTGAACTAAGTCATCGGATGCAGCCCAGATTTTCTCTCTGGTTTTGTAGTGTTATTGCAGGAACACTCACAATCAAAAGATGCTGTATTTGCCAAAAATTGATGGGAAAATATGCTGTTGTATGATCAGAAAACACGTGTGTATGTGCAACTTTGTTGACTTTGCAATTTGAGCCCTAGTTTTATCTTCCTGATTAATCTGCCTTTGGAGTATAATCATCCTACACAGCCTTTATAACCCAGGGAAATAGATATCTCCCCAAAGAAGTAAATAATTTGGTTTTTAGGTGGATTGACCCTTTCTTTGGAGACTTCCTGTTACCATTTCCCTGGCAACATTGTGGCGTCTACTTTGTCCCAACACTTACTGCTCCTCTCATCAGAACACTGAGCCTGTGCTTTTCTCTGTAAGTACTCAGGAACTCAATGTGAGTTGGTGACACCTGTGTCTCTGCCACTCTTTTTCACTCCCTCGGAAGGACTGGAAGCTTTTGGAGAGGCAGAATCAGTCTTGCACATCCTTTCCCTCCAACCGAGTCTTCACTCAGCGCCGTGAGGAAGGTCACGGTAGATGGGCCAGTGGACATGGGCATTGAGAGGCTGCTGCTGACAGAAGCACAGCTAGCTCTGAGACTGCTAGCTCTTCCCTCCCCCTCCCTTCATCTCCTCCAGATCACGGTGGTTAAGTAGTATCTGCCCATTCCTAGCAGAAAGATTCAACCCGTTCTCCCTATTTCCTTCCTCTGTTGGTCTATTAAAGACAGCCCACTGTTGTTGCCAATTGCTTGTGTTTAGTTTGCTTAGCAAAAAAAAGTTCTTAATCTGATGTTAAAAAGTTAATGTACATTTTTATTCTGTCACTCATTTTTCTTTGGAAACAAAGCAAAACAAAACAGCAGCTTTTCATTTGGCTTCATTTCTAACAGAATATTTTTATTTTGATTGTTGAAAATAAAAAAAAAGAATCCCTTTCTTTTCTGCCAAATGACTGTGCTGAAACTTCATGAGGAAAAAACTATGAAAGGTGACTAAAAAGGAAAAGAATTGAACTACTTACTTTTACTGCATGTATTTTAAAGAATTAGTTTGGATTTTCTTGTCAAACTTCCTCCCTTCTCCTTCTTGCACCAAAAAAATTTCCTTGTTCTTATAGCAGTACAAATATAAAACTTAAAATGTCAGTCACTGAATAGATAAAATGTTTAAAAAAAGATACCTTCTACTCCAGACATGTTGAGTAACCTCCTTCACAGGGAACAGTTTGTAAGTTGTGTTTCTTCACTTTTGATAGTTTCAACCTTGAATCCAACAATGACCATAACACCAATTTTGGGATTCACAGCTAAGCTTTTGAAAATTCCAATTTTAAATTAAAAAAGCATACAGTTCCTCATAGCAATGGTAGGATATAGTTTACTCAAATGATACATTTATTTTGGTGATTTCTGGTCAAATGATACATTCAGATAAACTAGTGGTATTCTATTTCTCTGTGTGTCAGCTTGATAGGAAGACATGAAAGCAGGACTTTTGTTACAAAATATTGCAAGATGTCTTGGCTTTATCAATTATAACCAGAAACTGATGCAGAGAGCAGAAGTAAAGCACTGATGAGCTTTTAATGTCATTTTCAATGAAGATTATGAGTTTCAAGATTCAAATTCAAATTATGTTTTATGCAGAGATCAGTTTTGGTTATCTCTGTAATAGATAAAGCAGTCAGTAAAACTAAACTACTGAAGAAAAGAATAATTTTGTAAGCAGTTCTGCAAGATAAAAAAAATTTTTTTTTACATGTTTTTTGTGGATTCAGTTTTGGACCAATGAAGGTTTGCTTGAAGCACATTGTAACATTAATTCAAGATGTTAAGGAAAGAGAGAAAGAAAGAAAGGGTTAATATAGATATTCCTGTATTTTTTTGGAGCCCAGCAGTATAGCTGGAACATTGCCGAGTTATGGCATTTTGTGAGCATTTCTACTCCAACTGAAATATAATTTAAGTAAATAAACATTTTCCTCCAAGGAATGTTAGGAGATGAACAATTAGTCACGTAACTGTAGTTAGATCTTTTGGAGCAATTCAGAAAGCAAACATCGCTGTACGACACTAATAAAGCCCTCATTTAAAGGAGAACTTTAGGAATTTCCTGTAGTTTCACTGCATGGGAATGGTGAGAAGGGCTTTGATGATGTCTGTTTGGGCAGAAGATTCCCTTTGTAAGTGGCTAGGTAAAAGAGAGAAAATCTAAAGAGTTTTAGAGGCTCTAGATTCAAAACTCAATTCAATCATGTAGTCTCAATGAGTCTGGAAGTATCCTGAGAGCCAGTCTCCGCCCTTCTTCATTCCTTCTTTTTAGGTCTAGGAAGATGTCAATCTTTCATTTCCTCTCATGTACACTCTCTGATATCAGCATTCAGTCATAATTTTAACTTCTCTAATTCCTCTCCTCAGACAGCTGAGAAGGCAGAATTTGTCCCCCCACAAACCCAGAGAATTAATTTGAAATCTTAGTCAACAGCTGAATCCATAGGGTTCAGGAAAAAAGGAATGCCTTCTAGTAAATGCAGACATACTGCCTTGAAGAGTCCTTGTCACTCATATCAGAAATCAGAAACTAAATCTGCTTACCTCTGTCAGCCTGCAGCAGTGGAGCATTGAACTCTCTCTACTTCAATAGGTAGATATGGATGTCGGAAATCTGGAGCAGTTCTGTGTTCTTCTCTGTCCTTCTGAGTGAAGCAGGCAGATCATTCCAAGTGAGATGTCATCTACCACACTATTGTTAATTTTATACATGGCCTACACAATTTGATAAGTTTTCAGAACTTGGCTGAGCCTTTTTCTTCTATTTCAGATAGTGCACAGGATGTAGATTAAGTCATTAGAATTTGTTGATGGCATCAGGAGCATTGTCCTTGACTGTAAAAGGTGGTAGAACTTGTTTGGTTTGTTCATTCTTAACTTATATTACAAGTATACTGCAGTAAGTACACATATTAAAGTAATATATTTCTACCATAAGAATATATTTCTAGAATATATTACGGACTAGTCTATGTCTTTCTGATAGGCAAAAAGGGAGGAAAGCAGTGTGTTATTTTATTGCAGGAGTATGGGGCTGATTGTTTGCAAGTGAGGGGGAGAATGCTCCTTCTCTGAGAGCAACTGAGTATGGGATGGGGTAATAAGTAGGGAGCATGCAGCCTAAACGTGGCCTGGGAGTCTAATGTTGAAAGGAACAGGGGCCTATTACAATACTGAAGTAAGGCTTCAGAGATGGTGGAAAAGAGTCATCCAGATTTTGTTCCAACCACGCAGTTGCCTAAAGTTGCTGGACTGCCAAGAAGAACAAGAGGAAAGGCCTTCCATTTGCTACTGGAAACATGCAGTGGCCATGACATAGATTTACTTTGAATTTTTATTTTATTTTGTAAGCAATCTCAGCCAGGGAATTTGCACTTTCCCTGTTTAAATTGTAGAAGTTGCTGGCTTTTTGAGAACGAAAATTTTCAATGTACTTTAGTTGACTTCTGTTAGAGAAAAGATGAATAGTTCCAATTTAAGACTTCAGTTAGCTGAGGTTTTATCATAAACCTAAGACTCCAACAATATTAGGGCACAAAAGAAAATACTTGAAATTAATAAATATAAAACATAGGTAAGAACAACATTTCTATGCATAACTTCACAAATATAACATTTCATATCAAAATGCTTTCTGAGATCATAGTAGATGTCCAAAATTTTCATTTCTGAAAGGGTAATACATAGGTCTTAGTGCTGACCCACAAAAATGTATAATTGATTTTCAAACCAACACCTGTTTCAGTACAGAAAAACTCCGAATACCCACAGACCAAATCATACCCTTTCATTCTTGAACTGAGGTAACTTTGAAAGAAAATTACTCTACTGTGAGGGGAAAGAAGTTTCCTGTGGTAGAGTATTTGCAAGCTATTTTTAAAGTACTGAGGAAGTTGTAATGTTACATCAAGACGTGATGACAGGTGATGATATTCTATTTGTGTTGTTCTGTATGCTGCTCTTCTGTTTTGGATATTACACATAAGTACATGAGGTTATGCACATAATAGAGGTAAAACTGGTATTTGTGTAAGTAGTTTTCAGCTGTTCTCATTGCAAAAGCTGTTTAAAATTCAAGTGGCACAAGTACCAACACATTCTTTCATGACAGCCATCAAGTCACAAGATAGCGTCTTTAAGAAGTGGTGACTCAAGTCCAACCAGTTCTCATAGCAGATAAGAAAACAGTCACTTCTTAAAGTAGGTGGGATTCCAAGTGAAGAGGTTGGGGCTTTTGTTTACTTTTGTTTTCCACAGCTCTTGTGTGATTTCATAATGCACCAAACCAAGGAAACAATTCTACAATCAAAAAAAGTTACAATATACATACCTCCAGTACTCCTAAGATTTGGGGACAGTGGATGATAGGCAGGAAGAAAACACTTTGAAATGAATCCAATGTCACATCATTGAAAACTCTAACTGCAAAGATTAACTTTTTTGGGGTTTGTTTTTTTTTTACTTTTTCAGTCTGCAATGATTTACAAAGCTTCAAATGCCCACAAATCTACTAAGCCAGGCCATTTAAAGAATCTAAATAAGCTTGCACGGTTTTAAGCTTTCTGACTTTGAATATTAGCTTTGAAGTCATGCCAAAAACTGACTGCAGCAGAGCTGCTTTAGAACTGAATTCCTGACACTGGAATTAGTGTTGGGTGTGTGGCATGCCTAATGATAATCTTGACCACGCTTGCTGTAGACAGCCATCACACATGGTGCCTCTGAGTCAATAATTCTCCTAAGATAAGATGTGGAGCGTCTTGGGTTTTTTTCATTTTTATAGACTGGTGTTTTGGACACTGTCCATTCTGCAAAGACAGCTTGCCTAATGACACATGGCATTTTTCCACAGGACAGAAAGATTGCTTGCACATTCCTTTAGTTAGTTCCTGGTGAAAATGTATAGCAGGAGCTTAAGAAAAACATTAAAAGTTAAAATGCCTCACATATAGGTTACAACCACAATTAATTGTATTCTCAAGCTTCTTACATTTCTAAATTTATATAGCAGCAGTGTTTTATTTACAGAAAAGCTTAGTATTTATATCAATACAAACATGGTCACTATGTAAAAAAAGTAAATTTAGCATGCTACTTCATCTATGTAACAGCACACATGTACTGTGTCATATTATTTTTGCCTGTGCTGCAGTGAAGAGTATATGCTTCTGTTACTGAAGGCTTTTGAAGTAACTGTTATGTTAGAGCTAAAAAGAAAATCATACACAAGTAGAGGTTTTTTCTAAAACACGTGGACATATGTCACTGTCGTCTTAACAAAATACTCCTATCCTATGTTCAGAAAGGTAAACAACAGCATTTTCATTGAATTTAGTGGAGCAGAATCAAGCTCTAGGTTCCCAGAAAAGAAATATGTCTTTCACTCAAACATTAGTCACTGTGAAAGAACAGATAATTCATTTGAAATATTGAACTCTTAAAATGCATTCTTCTTCCTGGCTAGATGATTTCATTTAACTTTTATGACATGATTAGTCATCCTATTGTGATGCAGCACAATGTAACTGAACACATGAGGCGTTTCAGATAAGAGTTGCCTTGCAGATAGAGATGTTGGCAGTGGTTTCAAAGCGCATTCTGTCATCAACGTATGAGAGGATTACACAAACAAGGCAAATATCGAAAAGTGGTATGTGTATTCTATACATTCTGGACCGTATATATTAATTTTCCTGTATCTGAAGTGATATTCCAGTCCTACCTTTAGAAAGAATAGAGAGGGAAAAAAACCAGAATGTAAACTTTAAACCTGTCACCAAACCTCATGTTTTGAAGACCTTTGGCAAATATATTTGCAAGTTTCTATATTTCTATGAAAATTATGTGTTGGACTTTATTGAATACTGGTTCATACCTTGTGAAGTTATTTCTGCTTTTACAAAGAATGAAAAATATGACACATAAAATAAATGAATTTTGTAAAAAACCAGTAGTCATCTAGAACTCTATATTTTAACCACAAAAAGCCTACCAAAAATAGCAAAACAAAATATAAATGTCTATTTAAGGTAAGAAAGCTAAACATAAATAAATAAGAAATTACTTGATTCTCAAAAGCCAGGTTAAATGCTGTTCCTTTCACATTAACATAACAACCACCGACTAAATTTAATTCTGATATTCTGAAGTAAACCCAAAAGTGCTGTGTTACTACATCTTGGAATATTTGATGTGTGAAAAATATGGTGAAAATTCTTAAGATTCTCCTTGAAAAATAATTGTCACAATTTTGTATCATCTATTGAATGTTTGTGAAATGATGGTGTTTTTTATAACTCACACCTCTAAAATATTTTATTTTTATTTTGTTTTAATGATCTAAAATTTGTTTTAAAACATCTAAAAAGATGTTACATGATTTACTTAAAACATTTAAA
Organism: Harpia harpyja; assembly: GCF_026419915.1. Classification (NCBI taxonomy): domain Eukaryota; kingdom Metazoa; phylum Chordata; class Aves; order Accipitriformes; family Accipitridae; genus Harpia; species Harpia harpyja. The sequence continues at coordinate 17,395,805 of NC_068942.1, read as the reverse complement.
TTTTTATTACTTACACTTTCATGGATTGATTGTGATAGATTATAGACACACATTAGAAGTTTAATGTCTAGCTCAGAAAAATAAAACAAAACCAAACCAGAAAATATAGGAAGCTAAATATTTTAATGTACAATGTTCAACATCTCAAATCTATCCTCCATTTTGCTAAAGCAATTCCATCTTTGTCATGGTTTACATCAGTATTTTTGTGTGAGTGAATGTTTCCAAGTGTAAAATAGTCTGCAGTCTATAACAAAAATATGCTTTCAATAATTCCCTGAAAAGAACATAGCAGACAGAAATATAATGGTTGTGAAATGCATATACATTGTCTGTTTGTAAAATATGCCGGTATGTAAAGTGTTAAATTAAAATATAGTCAGTTATACCATTTGTTCTGGTTTTAGTTCATTTCATAGTCTCATGGTACATTGCAGCAAAATGTTTAAAGTTTCTTAATTAAGAATTCTTTTGTTTTCAGTAGTCCACTTAAGGAAGAAAGGAAGTAGAATTACATTTACTAAATTTTTTTTTCTAGAATTATAAATCTTACTCTTTATGTTTATTTTATAACAGACATTCTAAGGATGATTTTGATTTAGTTTTAGTTTGTTTTGTATTCTTCCCTTACATGACTTTCTACCTGCATGAATAAATGAATATTTTCAAACAAGACATTGGTTAATGGAGTCCTAATAAAGTTATAACTACCATGATGGCTGAAGGATACAGGCAGAACAAATTATGAAGGGAGAGAGACTGTCTCTTAGGCTATGTGTTAAAAATATGTTTTTAATTCATATGTCACTGATAGAGTCATGGGAAGTAAATGTAATTCTAGAAAGACATGAATTGTATGTAAGTGAGTAGGTAAGTAGCCATTTCTTAAGCAAATGAAGTCTCCCTCTCCACTCATGTTCAGCTGTAGTTTTTCTTTAAACTATTAGATTGTGGTATAGAGAGAGGTTTTAACTTTAGAAAAAATATATTTATTTAAAGAAAAGCATTCTCACAGATTTTTGCTAATATAGAATCTAAAAATAAAGAGGATCTTCTGTCTTTTATTGCTAATTCTGTGGAAGTGTAATGCCGTTAGTCTCAGAACAATTACTTGTGGGATGAAAATCCTGGCTCTGCTGAAGTTGTAACTCCCACTGACTTCACTGCAATCAAGAGATTGCCACTGATTTGTATCAGTGTGAGATGAAACTCGGGCTTCAAGATATTGTCTGAAATTTGACAAACCAAAACCAAACAGCTTCACTCAGGCCTAGCTACAAACAGATCTGTTCATTCTTCTGAGACCTACATGGAAATGCCAAATGTCAGCCGCTTCGTAGGCTGCCATTTAGAGAGTCTGGCATACCCTGTTTCAAAAATTGGCCTTCAGAGTGGAACGAGTGCATCGAGAATGCAGCCAGCTTCTTTCTTCATGGGAGTAGTATAATGAATACATGTCATCTTCCTACATGCAAACTAAACAAAGGTTCTTCATGGGAGTAATATAATGAATTAATGTCATCTTCCTACATGCAAACTAAACAAAGGTTCTTCATGGGAGTAATATAATGAATTAATGTCATCTTCCTACATGCAAACTAAATAAAAGGAGAGTCAAGTTAGAAGTTACCATAGATAAGAAATCTGCATCCAGTACCTCTGCTTGTGTGAACCGACTCTGTAGAGCTCCCGCTCTTCCTCTGGTTGGGTGTATACCACCATGATATAAGTGGAGAAATAACTTTTTCGTTGACTGCAGAAGAAAAGAAATGCTCTATTGGACCTCAAATTTTCTTGACATGGCAAGGCAGATTTTTCCATTAGAACACATGCATTTTTCTGAAATTTTTACTAAAGATTATTGTATATGTTAAATTGTGAGTATATACATATGTGTATGCATGCATATATATACACACTGCCAAATGCAATGAAAGTTTGCTAAGAAAGCCAATATCTAAGGAGAAGTTATTTCTTAAGACTTGTTTGGTTTGTTTTGTAGAATCCTAGGTCAGATTATTTTTCCTCTGTACATTATTTCAACTTCTGCTTATACCATAACGTTTGAGTTCCTTCTGTTCTAATTGTGTAGAGGGCATGATTTCAGCGTTCTAGCTTTAAAGCTTGAAATACTTGGACTTCCTGGGGCCACAATTTTGCATTTTAGGAAGAAAAATCCCAAACTCGAACAAAAAACAATGCCGCAATTTATTCTTCTGAGACTATTATTTGTGCTTTACTTTATGTTCGTAATAGGATGGTGCCCTGCTTTCTATACACTGCAGCAATATGAATAAAACTCAATGATTTATCTGAGAAAAGAACTTTAGGTGGTTTTGAAAGGGAGTAAATGTACGGTATATGTAAGTGTAAGTAAAGCTTCTTTATCTTGTCTGAGGGGGTTATACTTTGTTTCAGTGGTTTATAGTCTAGTATTCTTTGGAATGAAAATTACTGTACAAATGGTAAATATTTACTTGGTCAATAGTTAAGGCACTAGGTCAGAAAAAAGGCATGTATCTCTGTAAAAGCATAGATCTCAAAACCAAAGTAAACACTCACAAAAAGTCCTCCAAATTAATGATTTTGGGGCCTGATTTTTTTTTTTTTTTAATGTCTGGAATTGTTAACACAGAGGTAGGAGCAAAACAGAGAATAAGCCCCACATTTTCTCCCTTTTAAACTTCCAGCTGGATCTCTTGCCTCTTAATACTTTCCACAGGCTTTGAAATGGCTGAAAGTAAATCAGACATCAAGCCCTAACCTTTACCTTCCCAGAGATACAGACCTATGAAAAATTCAGTTTTGTTTGGGACCCAAGATCCAAGCGTACTAGAAATTACTCCCATCCCTGTATTATTAGGAAAAGCCATGGCTGTGCAGGCAGACAAAAGATTTCTATCAAAGCCAAGAAAAAGTAGCTAATCTGCTTTCAAGTTTTGAACTAAATCCCCCTGAGATCCTGTAGCTCTAGAAAGGGTTGTTTAGGTGGGTTTTTTTTACGTATGTTTAAAACTAGAAAAAAATATATATCATAGACTGTAAAGTGTGGAGCACTTTGCAGTTCTCTTTTAAAGTGCTTGTTTAATTGATTTTTTTGTTGTTGTTGCAAATGGAGATTTCTCTCTCGACAACAGCTGCTGTGTTTTTTGTAGAGTCTGGTAAGCATCAGTGCTCCAAATGAGCCTGAGTCTCAGGAGGAGGAAGCAGGGAATCAGAAAGAGCATTGTGCCTCTTTTGTCACTATTCTGTTAGCAGCCTTGAGTTAATGTATGCCTGCCTCTCAGGCAAAAAAAGCTCGACAACTTGTCCTTGTTTGAAACGATAATACACCACTGGCTCAATTTTGTAAAAATCAGTCTGCTCAGCTGTGGAAACAGACATGTTTTTTCTGTTGTGTGATATATGCAATGAGTTATCACCATACGCCCAGTACTTGGATGATGGGATTTTAAATGTCAGGAAATAAATGAAAATATCAACAGTTTGGCAATAGGAAGATTTCTGTTTAATGTGAACCTGACTTTCTGAGAGTCTTTTTGTGAGCTTCTCCCCAAAACCTAATTGCTGAAGATTAATTTTAAATTGAAAAATGACAGCAGATTTGGGGTTGCCTGTGTGTGGTGCATTTCATTGAGGAAGAACCAGAAAATTGTGTCTTGTTATGGGTACAGTGAGAGGGATACTTGAGGCAAGATTAAATCTGTTTCACACTTTAATTTGTGAGATTAATAGAAAATAAGAATTTTCAGAGTATTTTCAATTGGTGAGATATTTACCAAAATTTAAGGAGGTATTTTATAAAACTTTCGTAATGAAATGTTGTCCTGTTTTCCCTGTTTTGTTTGGTTTACACCCCTCAACATTCACACATATGTACACTCTTACTCATTCACTCTTAAAATAAACAAAATAAATACTCCCCCCTTTCACAATTAAATTGAGCTTATCCCAGAGTTTCTGCTGAAATCCAACTGCTCCTTATTTGCAGTACCATCTCCCGATGCCCTAACTTAAGGCAGCATGTCTGTGAAAAGCAATTTATTTATTTTTTAAATAAAAATATACATGTAGGTTATAGCCCTGTTTTCTGTGTGAAATCTGAGAAAAGTTAGAGTAATCATGAGAGTTTGTAGGGTTTTATGATGTCACTAGTAGGGAAAGGAGTAAAAAAAGGGTAATGAGGACATTTATGAACGTTTACCAAGGTTTTAGAGAAAATAGAGGGTGGGAATAGTTTGGGTGAGATATAGCCATGAAATGAGATGAATGGCAATGCAAGGCCTGGCGTATGGAAAGGAATTCCCCTATAGAAAGATATTTACTTCTAATTCTGTTTCCATTACAGTCAATAAGAAAATCTGAAAATATCTGTCACCTTCATTGGCAATAGGAAAAGGCCTATGAACACCTTTCCATGCATGGGAATAAAAAAAATAACATTGCTAAGACTTCCATTCACCTAAGAAGTTATTTATTTGCCTCAGTGTCTTTTGTGGGACTGACAGTATATCAATCCTCACTCTGCGTGTATGTGCACATGTACATATATATATGTGAATAAATGCATTAAAATATACACATACTAGATGGTACAAGCCAGCAGTGCTGAAACTGAGTGCAACCCAGACGTTCCTACATTAATTGTTTATTCTGAGTTTGAAGCAAATCTATTGTAATATTCCCTTCAGCCATCAGCATACTTACTCCATTGTAATATAGAGCAGTGAAGGTCAGTGTGATATATTCTTAGTGTGTTTTGAAAAAGATTAATGCTTAGCAATGAACTCCATATGAAAGATTTCCTTTCAAACAACATCTTAGGTTCACCGATTCAGCGTAAAACATGAGCTTGTATCGTAAAGGTCACAGTTAACACTGTACTTGACTGCTGGGTCCCTGGTTTAATATAAGCTGAATTATATTCCACTTTTTTCCCCATTACAGAAATTTAAGACTAACCACCACTGAAGCAAGAAGTTTTTTCACCTGTTACTTATACACTGACAAGGATTAGACTCCTGGAGGGGTACTTCACATCGGCCACCCCACTGATAAGGAATTGCTTTATTTTATCTGTCAAATATGTTAGAAAGTGTCATGTGGCTAGAGTTCAACGAGGACTAAGTGTTTGGCTCCAAGGTAATGGGGGGCATCTCTGTCCATCTAGAGTGAAGAGGCCTGAGCCCTCTCCTTGGGTTAGGCTCTACAGGTAGTTCAGTCCCAGCTGGAGAAGGAGGAGGGGCTCTTTGGTTCAAGATTTCTGGTTCAAGATCTTTCTTCTATTCTGCAAAGGACTGAAGTGAAAATCCCTCTGCTGACAGGCTGGGGTTGAGTCCCAGTGTGAGTGTCTTCTTGCCTAATCAGATATTTGAAAGTGAGACATTCAAATCTGAACCAATCTATCTAGTTTCCCTTTGTAGTTAACTGTAAGAGGATGGGGGTTTCTGCTGATTATCCCAGACAGCTATTCTAGGAGGTATCTCTGGATGTGTCTATTTCTCTATGGATTATAAATTCAGCCTAGGGTGACTACTTCAGTCTTATAAATGAAGCTTTTAGTTGCCTGAGTTAGGACAGATGAATCCCTCTCCAAGTCTTTAACTTTAATGATAAAGTACCCTAATAGAGTGAGTCTTGGTTAAAGCTGTTTCACTTTGAATAAAAAAAATTGCAATATTCACTTGGGGAGGAAGGCAAAGGAAAGATTTCCTTACCAGCTGATTAAGTCATAGAAAGCTGGAGTGTCAGCCCAGTACATGTTCTAATGAACATGTGTATCAGGAAGAGTAGCACAAACAGGAGACAGTGACAAAGGCTCACTTCACAATATGTAAGAGCCCAGCATGCTTAAGGCTGTGGGTGCCCACAAATCAAATCCAGTAAAGAAAGGAAGATGTTCTAACCACTAAACTTAGTCGTAAAGGGTAATTTTTCTCCTCATTATGCATAGATAGACTAGGCCCTAGAGGTGCGAGTGGTAGCAAAATCCTTAATTTTTTTCCAGCTCTGCTGATGTGAGTCAGACAACAGCTGCCACTGCACTGTCAAGAATTTAAAGCTTCTGCCAATGTTCAGGGCAGAAATTAAAGTGTTTATGCTTGAGAGATTTATGCTACTAGGAGATTTAGGAGCTACAGGGTTTATGTTGTGCTTTTGAAGATCTAGCACTGAAAGGGGAGTTTGTAATAAAACAGATGGACACCAAGAGCTGCAAGAACCTCCTAGACTTGTTGCATTTCATCAAAAGATTCTATTGTACAGGAACTGCAACCATAGATTTAGCCCAATGAGAAAGACACAAATAATTTTTTTTTCCTTTAGTCTTTCCAGCTTGGTTTATGCAGAACTCCCCCAAATGGTGAAGATGCTGTGTCAATTCTTAACACAAACCTAAAGAATGATTTCTTACAGTCACTGAGCAAACATTTTGTTCTTCTCCAGCTTTTACACCGCAGTCAGTGCTGTGAGGTCAAAGGATCAAGTTGCCTAACTGCGGTCCTCAAGCATCAAGGCCCTAGTCACAGCTTTTCAAACAGACATGCTCTGTAGTCAATGGAGAGAGAGGGAGTCCTGGAGAAAACAATTCGTCTAGCTAGCAAACAACTTCATCTCCAGATAGGTGTCTAGATAAATCATGCTCTGGAGAGGCTTATCTGTTCCCACTAAACCACAAAGGCAGCCTGGGTGATGAACTGAGCTTACATGGCTAGGCCTTCCAGTGGCTTAAGGGTAGATGAGATGAAACTCGCTCAGCCTCTCCAGCATGCATGCAGTCTCTCTGCAAAGATAGGTCTTCACGTTGACTCCATTTTTTGTTGATGTTGTTTAGGAGGATGCTTTGTTTGTTTTGGGGAGGAAGATGAGGAATGGGATTACAGTAGCTGGGGGTTTTTTTCCTAGAAAATGTAAGTAAATCACTGTTCTGATAACTTTTTTGTCCCTCCATTCGCTATGTTTTATGCACAAGAGTAATCTTGATTTACTGGCAGTAGATAAATGCTCAACTGTATCTTCTAATATTAGATATGGTAACCTTCTCATCTTTCACCATGTATTTCCTCTGCTTCATAGAGGTTACAACTAGACTACACTGCTTGACTGCTTCTACATCTCTATACAGTCAAAAAGTAGATAATCTACTGAGACAATCACCTTCTCAGAGAAACCACAAAAAATCCAAGAGGCAGACACCATGCTAACAAATTCATAATAAAAATGGATTAATGTCAAAACACAGACTTTGAGTGTGTATGTACACAATGAGATCTGAAAAAAAAAGAAATTATGAATCCCTCTCTAAATGGCTTTTCCACTTACTGTTGCAGAAAACATAAATTATATACTTTGTAACCATCTGTAATGTCAGTATCAGCAGCTGCTCCCAATTTACTGTATAGTGCTATCGTACATATTATTTGCTTTGGAAATTACTTGCAGTTTCTAGAACTACAACTTAACCGTTTGATTTTTTTAATTTTTTTTTAAATGCACTCCAAAAATTTACAAAGCTATAGCTAGTTAGCAGGAATGACTCTACACTAACAGTATTTTTGTAGTAGTATTTCCTTTTTGCCATCTTCCACCAATGTTTATTTAATATGTTAAGTACATAAGAGTAGTGTTTGAGTATGTGTATGTGTGTAAATTTACATGCTGGCATATGCTGACACACTTTACTTTCCCGATATTTGTGGAAACTGGTTGCTAATCACTTCTGTTAGTCTGACTTCACATCATTTAGATATCTTATCCTCTTAGGATAATTTCCTAACTATGGAAAAGAGTGTGCTAAAAAGAATAAAAATACTGAAGAGAGCAGATGTAAAACCTGTTTAGAAGGTAATACTTCAGGGAAAGTTGAGGAGGAAGGAAGAAATAATTACATTGCAAAAAAAGTTCCAGTGATTTCAACTGTAAACTTCCTCAAAGTTGAAAGAGAGAGTATTTTCAGGTTTCTCTTAGGTATCAGTCTTATTCTCACACAGGGCTTCATGGGGATGGGCCAGCCTAGTACGGAGGTTAGAAGTGTGTTCTACCCTGTTTCCTGGCTGTCATGAGCAAGGAAAACAAGCTTGTATTAAGCAAAAAGTCTAAGACACTTCTTATTGGAATGGTACGTTACTCATATCGTGTGTGATGGATAATGAAAGATAATCGTGACTTTGAAATTTAGTCTTTTTATTCCATTCTTGATAAAGGACTGTAGCATTAGGCTCTTGTTGTCTGACATGACTGGTGGACTGGACAAATATTCAGCTGTTTTCCTGAAACATATCAAGAATGTTCATCAGAAACATATTTCTGTAACAGTGTCAGCCTTATACCTTTGTGGCTCTGTGGATCATAGCTGCTCCAGGCTGTTAAATATCAGACCTTCACATTCTTTCATTTTGTAGTCAGCAAGAAATGTTCTGCAAAAAGATGTTGTAATAGATGAGAGAGCCTCAAAAGGTCTGCTTCACTAAACTTTTAGAAAGTTCACAATTTAAATCACTGGAACCTTTGCGTAGTGTAATAATTTCTTCCTTTCTGCTTTACATTCAGAAGGTAACTTCTGGAAATTTGATCATCTATTTTTTTATACAGTGGTCTCCCCCAACCTCCCTTCTCTTTTTTCCTCACTCTGTTTTTTTTTCTTTCTTCCCTTCCCATCTTTACTATCAGATTTTTTTTTTTTTCCCTTTTTCTCACATTCCACACTCAAGTTTTAAATTTTATCCGTGGGTAGATTTGGGGCTTGGGCATAGCTATAATGGACTACTTTTAAGTTGTTATCAGCTAACTAATACAATCTTTCATAAATGATGTCCCAGAACTTCATGGAAACAAAGTATTTGGTGAGTCAGTACTTGAAATCACCATTCTCAAAAGTCTGTGAGGGTGTTATTTATTTTCTTTCTTAATGATCAAAGTTTCTTTAGTAAAAAAGATCTACTGACTTTCAGCTGAAGTTTCTTTGACAGTTTTGGAACTGTTCTTTCTTGTCTCCATTGTTTCCAAGGTGATAAATTTCAGAAAGAGTAAATGTATTACAGAAATACTAAACCAAAGCAGAAATAAGTGTTAATTGTTGCTCTTAAAACAAAACAGAAAAATAACAGCAGCAGGGGGGGTTTTGAGGGGGGGCGGGGGGGGAGGGGAAGAAAAAGTTTAATTTCATCCTGAAGACAACAGACATTTGCACCTCTTTTTGCCCTTCCTGGAATTTCAGTAATTTAAGCTATTTTCTTCAGGAGAAACCAAGGTGATGCTAACTCCTGCACATCCCCTCTGTTTCATGCATTATCCCCAACAGTAAGAAAGACAGAAAGAAAAAAAAAAAGACAATAAAACCTGAAAGAAATATTTAGTTGGCAATTTTGTAGGTAGTTTATATGGTCAAAAATAGTATTTCTTTGTTTTGATAGGATTGAAGGGTATTCTAAAGGCGACAAAAAACAACACAGCCGTAAAAATTATTTTCTACTGGCCTTAAATATGTAAAGAAAGAATGAAATACCGAAAATATTGGCATTCAAATATCAACAGAGGAAAATAAAATAAGGTCAAATTAAATAGAAAGTTTCTTTTTATATTTATGAATATTAGCATGGTATGCCTCACAATGCATATACATCTGAAAAGTGTAAGTAAGTGTCTGGGACTAGGCTGAAAAGGCTCGGCAGTTCTCGCTGTTCCTCTTCTGCCCCAGCCTTTCCATGACCTTCAGCAAGCCCTTCATGCTTCCTATCAGTAAAACAGAGACAATGATATTTAGAGAAGAAATCTGCAGCTACAGCACTTCAGCTGCCGATCTCACCCTAAGAAGGATTCCCAGGCTGTTAGTGATTATAACAGTGGGAACATATTTCTGGTAATGACACCACTACGGTGAAAAATTAAGCTCATGTCCTGTCCTTAAAGTTCCTGTGCATGTCCCTTTTTGCAAGAGGTGTTAACATCAGAGTCCTAGCTATGTTCCATCTCTGTTTATTGCTCTCCAAAATCCACTTGCAGCTGAATATAGCCTTTATTTCCTGTCTAAGACCCCTGCAGGGCGGCAGAGTGTGACACTGAGCTGTCATCATGTGCCTTTTGCGGGAGTGTGACATCCGGATGAGGTCTCTGTGTGTGTGCGCGCGCGCGTGTGTACGTGCACGTGTGCAACTTGATTCCTTGCTCCTTTACAGCTTATGCAGTCACTTCCTTTTGTGTAAAGCAAAAGCAGAATTGGGAAAAGTTGCTCTGGCGATATTCTTTACGTAGGTGGAAAGACCATATGTGAAGTAAGGCAAAGTCAAAGTCAGGCTAGATATTAGGAACTGTTTCATGGAGCCAGCCACTGTCTAAGGTAGGTATATGAATAGCGTACTTCACATAAGTGTTGTGGTTTTGCTGTCAGTACACTGTGGTTTTTTGAGCCTTTGTATTGTTACAAGCTTGCTGAGTGCAAAACACTGCTGCCATTTTGTGTTCTGGCTGGCACCAAAAGAGAGGCTTATTCCAGGCTGTGTGCAAGAGACTTCACTGTTGTTTTTCTTTGTAGGTTTTACTAAAGCTAATCTAAAGCAAAAATTAAAGAGGCATTTGTATGTGGATGTTCTCTATTACTCCATTTACTAAAATGTAAAAATGTTCTAAAGAAACTAAAAACTTTATAAAGGACAACAATGAAAAGTGTTAGCCTACTAAATGTCTAATTTACTAGCTGCTGCTCCAAGATCTTTTACATCACACTTTGAAGTACTGTCTCCTACAAGTGTTGCATAGAATCAAGGAAAGAGTAAAACAAATGAGATACATGTATAGTTTTGAAAATTAATCATGAAGAAAATGCCAGAATTCTTGATGACTGAGCTAATTAACAGGGGATGAAACAAAAGATGACACGATGGAAAAAGCTGTATCGGAGACTTAGTGTCACAGTACTTTACTTAGCTAAGCAAAACCCATTTTCAATGGAACAGTAAACATTAACAGGCCCTTTTTTTTTTAATATTTCTGAAGCACAAGAATGTTCTCAGTAATTAATATCATAGATGCTATTTGCTTCAGTCTTCAAATACACTTTTCAAAAAGTAAGTTTTTCACGCAACTGAAAGCATTAAGGACTCTAATACAGCACAAGAGCATGTTAATTTGTAAGAAAAATAAATAAATAAATAGGAGTGTGGTAACACTGAGTTGCCACACAGGTTCCACTGCTGCTAGACAATAGCTTCATTGAACTGAACTTGAACTAGTAACTTCTAGCAGAGAATGCTTATGAGTTCAATATTAAATATATTCATCTTTAATTTAAATTCTGTGTAATTGATTTTTTTTGCCAGAAGTACTTCTTCAGCCTTTTCATTCTGCATCTTAAAAGTTATTCTGGAAAAGCCTCCATCATTATCCTCCTCTTCAGTTCCCATTTAGCCATCAGTTACACCTTTAAAATCCATTCTCAGCTGCCTAAGTCTGTAAGTCCCTGCACACACAAAGGTGCTGAAGCTGGATCCTGCTAGGAGTTAATTAGTTGCTTGAAGCTTTTGTTCAAGTTAAAATTCCTGAGAGTTTCAAACTCTGCCAGGAGAAAAGCCTTCTTATTATAAGATCATGATCCTTTAGGTTCAGAGCATGCCCAGAAAAATACCCTGACAGATTACATAGCAGGGCAGACCTGGACATATACATTGTGTGAGTGGCTACCAGATCCTGCAGCATATTTCTCTCTCTCCTCCAATATGTAAAACTTATTTATATGTGATGGAGTAGCTCCAAAAGAAGATTTAGAGACACAGATTTGTACCAGAGTAGCCAAAAGACCATGATGAGGACAGTCAAATATAAAATAATCAGGATCAAAAAATCCCTCTTTTAGCTTACTCAAGACAGCCTGGTAATAGGGATGTTCTTGAAGGATGTAGAAAATTAATTTATATCTCTTCTCTGCATTCAGCACCACATAGGGGTTTTAAGACTCCTACAGCACCAGTGGGTAACCTACCAAGTTGCTAACTATTCCTTCTCTCTTCGGATTTTTGTTTATTTTGTGCTTTTGTCTTTTCTCGAAGGAAAGGGAGTAAAAAGCATGCCTTGCCTTAATGGGGGACTTTGAACAAGAGCTTAATTACGGATTAATGTTCATAGTTCAAGAATCCAAGAGAAGGAAGTTGTGTATAATTTCAGAGACGCTTACTCATCTCTGGCTACTTTTACCAGGTAACTCCCAGCCTCTGCACATCAATCATAATTAGCTCAAATAGTGCCTTGCTTAGTTAGTTTCTAAAAATTCCTTCCTCAGACATCTAAATCTGATCAACTAATCTAGAGTTAACTGAAGATTAGGCATGAATTATTGCAGGCACTAAATACGTTTGATGATCTGACTCTTAAATCATGAGCTCAAAACCCCCAAAAACCTCAGCAAGGACTCTCACCTATACCCAAGAAAACAGGGGAGAAGGACACCCTAGGGACTCACACAATGTGAACATCTCTGAATGTTTTATTTATGCAGTGCTGAGGGAAATTCATCCTCACTCCAAATCCTACAGCTGGGCTAATGAACTTGGAGGCATCAACTATTTGCTTGGCCCTGTTTTTAACAGTGCTGTAGTTAAAAGTATTTTCAGTCTAGGGGAATCTTCAGTAAATGCACTAGAAGAAGACCTCATTCTTTATCCCTTACAAATATGTAATGGCAGGGCAGGATAACACGCTGCTTTGCTTCTGTTCAGAAAGGAGTTCACACTAGAAGGATAAATGATACAGGTTGACAGATAAGTACATCACTCTGTTTAAATAGCCTATTTTTCTTTGCTGTAAAAGGCTCAAAGGGATGGATACCCAGCCCCTACAATAATAACACTGTAGTTGGGATGCTCCTTGTGAGGCAAGTGGAATCCTGATTTCATTGCACTGCATGATTTCAGCATTCAGTGGGAACAATATTAAACCAATTCTGCTTTTGAAAATCCAACCTATTTAGTCCACACCAAACCAAGATAAATATTTTCAAATATGTTCTATTTGCAAACAAAATATCTAACTGGAAAAAAAAAATTGCATTAAAAAAGACATTTGAAGGCAGGGCAAAGTCAGCTTGTTTTTCAAATAGTTATTCAAATATGTAACAGAAAACAAAAAGAAAAGAGAAATTTATAGTTTATAAAACACAAGCCATAGTACAATATCTATAGTGTGAAAAGAACATTTGCATATTTCTTCAGTGCAGTGTGCAAGAGAGATTTATTAGGAGATGTAAGGAAATGTACTACATGATATTGAAATTAACTTTTCCCCCTAATGGTTGGGTCTCACAGAAATGTACCAGCTGCTGAGGCTGGCAGACTTTTTAAATTCCATGCCTGCAATTCAGAAATAATTTGGTTTTGGGAATAATCATGAGTATGACAGTTTGTCTACAAATATGTCACTATCTGTTTACTTCACCATGTGTCAATTGGATTAGTTCCTTATTCAGGGAGAAGAAGCTGAATCAGCCGCTGCAGATTCCCTGCTGCCTGGTCTGCCTCTGCAGCCTGGAAAGGACCCCTCCTGCTACCAAGAAAAGCAGGGAGTGAAAACCCAAATACCGTGCCCTTGACTTGGTTATGGAAAAACAGGTTAGTAATAAATTAAAGGGGCTTCTATGGAGACAGCCGTTAGCTGTATGCATCAGGTTACCCATTTTCTGCACAACAGTTTGTGTACGTGTCAGAGGAATCTCAATTGTTCACCAATTACTGGAAAACTCTTGGAGTCAAATGTTTGACTGAATGATGGCTGGATGGTTTTTAAGTCTGCTTTTCCCTCTGCAAAGAGCTGATGCCTGCATTAAGCTAAGATCAAATGAAAAATGTATTCAGCATTTCAGAGATACCCAGAAGCAAAATAACAGTATCAGGAGCTAAGCTTTCTTATGCTTCCTTTGTATATGTCAACTTATATTATCCTGTGCGATGTATCATCCTTCTCAGTGTACTTAATATTATAATGAAAGAGGACCATTAATATGGAAAGTCACGAGACTGTTTCTTTCATATGCAAAATAAATTGCATGCAACCACACCTCTGACCTGAACTTTTGAACTTAGAAGCTGTAAAATCTGCTTTTTATACAGTCCTGAGAACACTGATAGGGCCTACTACCGTTGTTTCCTGACAAATGAAAAATATCCCCGTTCATAGTGTGGAACAGCTGCACTAAAGCTGTGATAACTGAATCACTGAAAGTATATATGGCCCCTTCCTAAAATGTTTGTTCTTATTTCTTTTAGTATGAAGGTGCAGTACAGAAGTGGTAAACTCAAAAGAAATATTCTCTAATATCCTAGGAGGGATAAATCTTACTGAGAAAAAATAGTTTCTTTCTCTCTTATGCTTGCTTTTTCTCTAACTCTCTCTAAGGTACAAATCCTTTTATTTCTCTAGCTGTGACTTGTGTTTTGCCCCTTTTGTATTGGTGTCTCCATTTTATTGTGGGGTGTTTGTTTGTGTGCTGGGGTTTTTTGTTATTGTTGTTTTGTTTGTTTGGGTTTTTAAAATTTATATATACTATATAATATACTATTACACTATAATAACCAAGATAACAAAAAAAAAAAAAAAGAAGGGGACACAATTAAGCACTGAGCACATCATGCAGACTCTGAGTAGTGCTACCAGCTCCAAGGGGCTAATTCTTCTTCCTTAGAAGCCAGTTAATGTTATTAGAGATCTTCATGACATCAGAGTGGGGTTTTGGTTTTTTTGTTGTGGTTTTGGGTTTGGGTTTTTTGTTTGTTTTGTTTTTTGTTATTATATAAATTCAAATAAACTACTCATATTATATTTAGGGGAAGAGCAGTTCCACTCTTTATTGTAGATATTTCACCTGACCCATGTGGAGCAGTTAGGATGAGACCACCTTCCTCTCAGCTGCTTTGTGACAGCCTTTTTAGCAAAACATATTTCACCTTAGTATAGACTACAAACATTTTAAAGAAAAATCCCAAACAGTTATGAAATCCTTTCCATAGGTCAAGGCAGCTTAAGGTAAACATGTGCTAGGATGTGGCAACAAAATCTTTTTGACAAGCAGATAAAAAAGACCGACTAGCAAAGTCTTCTATAAGGGGAAGGGAAGGGAAGGGAAGGGAAGGGAAGGGAAGGGAAGGGAAGGGAAGGGAAGGGAAGGGAAGGGAAGGGAAGGGAAGGGAAGGGAAGGGAAGGGAAGGGAAGGGAAGGGAAGGGAAGGGGAGAAGAGAAAACAAGAGAAGAAGAAAAATGAAAGGAAAAAGATTCCAGAAGGACCCGTAAATCACTTCCATCAGGTCACTCAGAAGAAGAGGCACCCTGCATATAAATCTCCATCACCTAGCAAGCAGATGAAGACTTCAGTTTTAAGTCTAGGCCCTTGACTTAATATCTCCTACCTAGAAATTCAGCAGAGTCTGAAATGTCGGACCTGAGTATAGAAGAGCCTCTTTTTTTACAGCTCTGACAATATTTGTCTCTTCTGGGTGTTAAGTTCCCTCTCTAAGGGGCAAGGGAGATACATAGCCCAAAGGAAATACAGGGCACTGTATTTAAAGCTAAATTGAAATAAGTATCTAACCAAACTCAGGCAAAGTATGTTGTATTGATGATGAGTTTAACAGCTTACAAATACATATTCAAAGAAGAGGACCCTCACTGGCTGTCTTAATATTTCCAGTATATGTGGTATCTCATGTTAAGCCTAATGGTTTGCCACATAATTGCATCATTAGTAAACCAGCGTTCATGTTCAGTTTCAACTTTCCATTGGCTTAGAGAAAGGATTTCAAATTTGCATTTAAATGAAATTGAGCAAAAAGTGATAAAGGCTTCAATTAAAAGGCCACCTGTTTTTGTTAATTCATTTTTAATAGGAACAGTAAATATTTTCAGTTGATGCACTTTCTGCTGCAAGATTGGTACATTCTTCTCTTCTTTATCTCCAGTGTCAGACACCCCTCATTAGAGGAGTCTATCATTTTCTCTGACTAAAGGAACCTGTCCCAAGCTTTATGAATTTGTTGGTACAAGACAAAAAAGTAAACCAAATAGCTATTTAGAAAATGTAAGCATAACAAACTACCATGTGATCAAAAAAAATTCTGCAAATAAATTATTTTAAAAAATCAATAAGTTCAAGTGAAAAAAAAAAAAAAAAAGTTGTTTCCTCGAAATAAGCCACATCCTTTTTTCATTTCTTGGAGCTTACAGACCTCACTTAGGCACGCTGGTATGGAACAAAAGCAATCTTCTATGTCACAATTATGTAATGCAGTTAAAACTTAAAGATTACAAATATGTAAAACAAAAATCATGACAAGCAGTTTTCATAGAGTATACACCCAACTGGTGTTCAGGGCATATGAGCTTCAACTGGCACCTGGAAACATTACGTCTTCCTATAAAATTTCCTCCTTTGATGATAAATCGTTCGCTTTTTAGTCTTGCTTTATAGGTTTACAGCTCTAGTTTCATCCAGTTGCCATTAGTAACATAGTAGCTCATCTTGTTTTTCTAATATTTCTGAAATAATTTGTAGCCATAATTGCTTCTCTGTTTTCCATTTACTGTAACCATAACCACTAATTTGCTAACAACTGCTACACTTAGGTTACAACCAAAGCTTAAAAATACAAGTAATTTCCTCAAGAACAATTTGCACTGGACACCCTTCTCTTTGGGGATGCAATGTGAGCATTTAAATAAAGAACTGGAGCATTTAATTAGTGTGTGCTTGCTTCCTGCTAGCAGGACATCACACTAGTGAGTAAATGGATTAAGTTTCTTGTAACGCAAGCCAGGAGACATCTTGACAGTTGTGTTTTTCATTCTCAGATGTCTAGTTAAGGGGTCTAATCCCACCTTTAAAAATTTTATCTTTGACTTAAATTATTAGGTTTTTTTAATGCTTTGTGGTTTTCCACAATAAACTTAGCAAGGGATTGTGTTTTTCATTTCTGGTTGAATGAAGAAGGGAATTAACAGAAATGTAAATAGAAGATATTCATGGGAAACTGTCGGTTAGGGGAAATACCCCCTATTTGTTACAAGTTAAACATTTGCAGAAGAAAATAAATACTGCAGAACTCTCTCCTCACCTCTTTCCCTCTCCACCCACCTGGTATGTATTTCTGATTGACATACCCATATAATTTCTTTGGGTTTTTATTTACTGGATGAAGGAATGTACCAGGAGTTTTAAATAATTGATTTTTATTTGGCTCAGATTCTAATTCTTAACTGGTAGCTGCTGCAGTTGTTTTCTTTTTAATGCTTACAAAGCCAAACTAAAAATATCTCTTGAAGTTCAGCATGAGTACATGTTGCAAAAGGTTTGGACCTAATGCTCTGCCATGAAATAAATATATTAATCTTCTTCTTTAAAGTTAGAAGGCTAAAGAAACTGGAACAAAGCATATAAATAACTGATTTCAGTTCAGCTCAAAGGTTCAAAAGACTCTGACTAGTTACTATGCCTATGGAGAAGGGACTGCTTAATGCTCTCCAACCCACTTCAAAGGACTCAGTGCTCTTTCTCTCACTCCCCTGGTAAAGCTGTGTATGAGTAATTATTGCCATAGCTGTTACAGATTAAACTGAAATGGGGAAAAGAGACTGCATTAAAATCAAGGTAAAGTAGTGGGAAATAGCAGCTTCTCACTCAATTGCCACCTGCAGCCCTAGAATATGAATATTGAAGTTGCTGACCAGATCACTGTAAAGGCCACAGCATGCTCTGCCTTATTGATTGAAATGGCAAGCACTGAAGGTTACTTGCTCATCTAATTCCCATCAATTTCAGCAGGATTTAAATATCTAGGTATATTTTCCAAATTTGGAAGTGTACATTACCTTTATTGTAATTTTAAACGTCTAAGTTCATTTGTGTCCACTGAAGAACTAGATTCAATAAGAAGCTAGGTTTTCTGTGGCATTTACCACCTATGTACCTACAGGAAAAACACTCTCTACTATAAAAGCATAGTTAGGAATGTCACCAAGTGGAAAACTTCTTTTGGAAACCTGAACACAACAAAGTTACGTTAAAGAAACAACAATCCTATTTTCATTTGCAGATTTATTTATTTAATAAAAAAAAAATGTTTAAAACTAAAAGTGGCTTTTGGCATCTTGAGTTTTCCACAGAAACATAAAAGTTTTACTGAAAACCTTTTTTTCCTCCAAAGAATGTTTTAAAAACCTGCTTTGAGACACAACTCTATTGTCTCAAATTATAAATACTTAATTTTTACCAATGCAAAAGGAGCAGTATTTTTCAGATCAGCCCTCTTTTTTGATGGGAGGAAGAAATTTATGACTATCAGATTAAATTTTTATGATATTTGGATAATTGCACAATATTCCTAGTGAGGGCAATGAACCATTTCTCAGCAAAAAAATAACTGGTGCTGAACAGAATTCACATAATTCTAATTGTGACATTTATTGGCCAGTAGAGGAAAATATTTAAACATCTCATTTTACTGGATTGTGAACATGAATCTAAAGGATAACCTGTAACTGATCATTTAAAACCCTGCAGAAATTTATCTTTCAAAGAAAACCAAAGTAAGTTCAGAGTCCTGTCTTTGAGTTTTTGTTTGGTTTGGGGGTTGGTTGGTTTGTTTGTTTGTTTGTTTTGCGGGTGGATTACAGAGATTGAGCTGAGAGCACCTTCAGTACTGATTTCCTCTAATTATACAGTGGTGGTCTGTGATCCCGACCTGAATAATGTAATAGGGTAGGAATTTATCCCGGTAGGTTGATTGCATCTGGAGAACAGTTAGCAGGAAGAAGCAACATTATGGGGCCCCACCAACTGCTGTCTACCCCCCCCATGGACAGAATGAAGATAAATGGATTAGGCTTGTCACTGTCATTGGGTTGAGTTGTACTATTCCTTTCAGCTGTTCTGTCCTGCTCTAAATCAGTAAAGAAGCCATAAACCACACTTTACATTTAAACCACCCTTTGGGCTTCTGTCCATCTCAGGAGTAATACAAGCCAGAATTGCAAATTCAACCTATCCTTTTTCTTCTTCTGAGGTCTTTTTGAATTACCCTTGTCATGCAGGAGGTTTAAAACATCTGAGGGGTTGGTTTAACATACCATTATGAGTAGTGGAGGGCAGGGGGTAGGACAGGAATTTTAATAATCTGTCAAGTAGAGGTTAATGATATTGTTTTCTGCTAAATATGTCCCCCTGGAAACATTACTTTGTCCTGCCATGCTGTTCCCAATTCAACTCGATTCATTGCATAGGTACCATTGAAACTCTTCAAACTGGTCCAAAACCTGGGTGTCACTGTACCCGTCTTTGTCCATGCAGTCAGATCAAGACACATCAGAAGAGTTATAGTTCAGCTTAGTACCAAATTCATCAGAAAAGGTCATGAAGAAATCTCTTGCTCAGCTTTAATTAGGATTAACCAGTCAGAGGTCATCCTCTATTCTGGTTAATACCACTTGTACCACCTGAAAAATAAATGGATTATAAGATTAAGTCTAGTTTCTGAATATGTTAAAAAAACATATTAAACCTGTAGATGACATTAAAGTATAGTTAAAAATACATTATGAAAGAGAGGTTTCACACACTGATTTTTTTTTAATAGAGCTTAGCTCCATTTTTCTTTAACAATCCAATTACATTTGTAAACAGTCTAAGAAGATTTTACCGCCTCATATCCCTGATACACAACATATACACAGGATACCTCACATAACCAGTGGGGTTTGATCAAAGAATCTCAGTGTCACTTCCTCATTGTGTTGCTTTCTCCAAAAAACCACCAAATTCCCAAAACATTTTTACCTCAATAATATGGAAAATTGTATTGGTTCTGGCTGAGATGGAGTTAATTTTCTCCATAGCAGTCCTCATAGTGCTGTGCTCTGTATTGGTAGCTGGAAAGGCGTTGGTAACACACCCGTGTTTTGGCTGCTGCTGGGTAGTGCTCGCACAGCATCAAGGCTGTCTCTCCAACATTTCCCTCCCCCCCATCACCTGCAGGCTGCGGCTGGGCAAGATCTTGGGAGGGGACATAGCCAGGACAGCTGACCCAAACTGACTAAAGGGATATTCCATACCATATGACATCTGCTCAGCAATAAAAGCTAAGAGAAAGGAGGAGGAATGGGAGACATTTGTTATTTACGCTTGCCTTCTGGAGCAACCGCTATGCATACTGAAGCCCTGCTTCCTGGAAAGTGGCTGGACATCGCCTGCTGATGGGAAGTAAAGAAAAATATCTTTTGTCTTCCTTCGCTTTTGCACGTGTCCTTTGCTTTTGCTTTATTAAACTGTCCCCTTGACCCACAAGCCTTTTGTTATATTTTCTCTCCCCTGTCCAGTTGAGGAGGGGAGTGATAGAGTGGCTTTGGTGGGCACCTGGCATCCAGCCACGGTCAACCCAACACAGTCCTTTTTGGCACCCAACATGGGGCTCAACAATGGCAGTTTTTTATTAAATGTGCTATAGCTATAGTAGTTATTAAGTGGCAAGCTCCCATCCAGATCACAGAGTTTGTTGGCTGCATTGCTTATCTCTTTATTTTGCTGAGCTTGGGAACATGTTAATACAAACTATGGCTATGTGCTTTACTCTGGCATTGATGGCCTTGCTGTGCTGGGGAGCTATCTTGTGGAGGAGATAAGGGAATACATCTCCCTCTCCCTACCCAGGATGGATGTGGATGGTTTTATTATGCAGGCTCCCGAAGTCCTTGTTCACCCTTATGCAAGCTATTTAATGCTACTAATTAATACTGTTAGCATATTATGATTTTTGTGGAATCTGGTCTCATCCTGGTGTAAGACAAGACAACTTTTGGGTGAGGCAATACTGAAATGTGCCCTGAGGTGGCCAGTCCCTGGGTGGCAGGGAGTGTAGAAGGATTAGGGCAGATTCCTAGGATGGTTATCACCTCCCATAACCTGCTACTTTACACCCAAACAGGCAAGCAACCCTGGCAAACTGACGCGCCACCTGATAGAGGAGTGCCTTGCCTACCCCAGTGAAAACCAACAGCTTCTACCACTGTACTGGGGCCTGGTCTGTGCCTATCGAGCCACAGTTCAGAACTCTCAGAGGACTGTGGTTGAGGCAGGGACTCAAACTGCATCTGAGGACACCATGCTGGAGATGAAAGAGACCCAAACAACAACTACAGTAATTGCCCCAGTAGTGAAAAAGAAACAGTGGACAAGGAGAACAATGGGTCCATATCACCAATTAGTAAGGGAGGAGGAAGAAGAGGAAAGGTTTGATCAAGAAGCTGGTCCTTTGACAAAGAAAGTGGAGGAAGGACTGAGGGAACTCAGACAGGAAGTGGAAGCTGCCCGGTCCCTGACCTCATCAAAACTTCGAGACATGCAGAAAGATTACAGCCCAGTGAGCAGATTGTTGCCTGGCTGCTCTGATGCTGGATTAACGGGGCCAAAAGTCAGCAACTGCAAGGTAAGGAAGCCCAACAACTGGGATCCCTTGCTAGAAACTGGGGAATTGAAAAAGAGGCAGCAATTTATAGTCTCTGGAGACAGCTCCTCTCAAGTGTGAGGGCAAGATATCAATTCAAGGAGGATCTTGTGAACTCCCCAGGAAAGTGGACTACCACAGAGGAAGGCGTCCAGTACTTGAGAGAATTAGCAGTGCTGGAAGTCATTTACAGTGATCTAGATGATGAATAGGTCTCCAAAGATCCAGAGGATGTCCTGTGCATGCGGGCCAAGTGGAGGAAGGTGATTCAAAGTGGTCCTGCGTCATATTTGAACAGCTTGGCAGTGATGTATTGCCTGGATATGGATATACCAACTGTGGAGAGAGTGTCTTCTTGCTCCAAAACTTTGAAGAAAAATCTCTGTATCTCCTCATTCCTAGGGGACAGTGCCTTGGCTGTAAGGGGCACCCCAAGAAATCAGTCCTCTCCTGCCCCGGTCAGAGGGAAAGGGAGCCCCAGGTGCATGCCGTGTGATGCACTCTGGTTCTTCCTGCATCACCAGGGGGAGGACATGAGGAAGTGGGATGGTGAACTTGCCTTTAAGCTGAAAGCCAGTGTATGTGAGCTAAGAGGGAAGTCAGCTGTTAAGAAGGGGTCACCCAAGAAGGCTGTCAGCGTAGTTGCTGTAAAGACATAAGAAGGCAATCAGCGATCTCCCAGACATAGAAGAATTAAAATAATGTCCCTTGATTCTGGTGAGAGGACTTGTGGTCTGGCACTGCAAGGGTCAGACATTGAATAATCTGACGAGGAACAGGAAGAGAGGGTCCCTGCCTTTGGCCAGGAGGAGGAAAGGCATGACCAGGTATACTGGACTGTGTGGGTTCGAAGGCCTGGCACATCAGACCCACAGAAATATAAGGCTTTGGTAAACACTGGTGCACAGTGTACACTGGTGCCATCAGGGTATAGGGGCACAGAACCCATCTGGATCTCTGGAGAGACAGGGGGATGCCAAGAATTGTCTGTGTTGGAGGCTGAGGTGAGCTTAACAGGGGACAAGTGGGAAATGCACCCTATTGTGACCGGCCCAGAGGGCCCCTTGTATCATTGGGATAGCCTACCTCAGGAGAGGGTACTTCAAGGACACAAAGGGGTATGGATGGGCTTTTGGGGTAGCCACTGTGAACACAGAGAAGATAAAACAGCTATCTACTCTGCCTAGCCTCTCAGAAGATCCCTACGTTGTGGGATTGCTGCAAGTTAAAGAACAGCAGGTGCCAAGTGCTACCAAGTTGGTGCACTGGCAGCAATATTACACAAACCGAGACTCCCTGGCTCCCATCCATGAGCTGATTCATCAGCTGGAAAGCCAAGGAGTCATCAGCAAGACTCACTCACCTTTTAATAGTCCCACATGGCCAGTGCAAAAGTCTGACAGAGGGTGGAGGTTAACAGTAGACTATTGTGGCCTGAATGAAGTGATGCCACCACTGAGTACTGCTGTACCAGACATGTTAGAGCTCCAATATGAACTGGAGTTGAAGGCAGGCAAGTGGTATGTTACAACTGACATTGCCAATGCATTTTTCCCAATTCCTTTGACAGCAGAGTGCAGGCCACAGTTTGCTTTCATGTGGAGGGGTGTCCAATACACCTGAAAACAACTGCCCCAGGGGTGGAAGCACAGCCCTACCATTTGTCATGGACTAATCCAAACCACACTGGAAGAGGGTAATGTCCCTGAACATCTACAATACATCTATGACATCATTGTGTGGGGCAACAAGGCAGAAGAAGTGTTTGAGAAGGGAAAAAGACTAATTCACATTCTTCTGAAAACTGGTTTCACTATAAAGAAAAGCAAGGTCAAGGGACCTGTACAGGATGTTCAGTTCTCGTGAATAAAATGGCAGGATGGATGCCATCATGGTGGTCAACAAGATAGCACCTATGTCTCCACCAGCTAACAAGAAGGAAACACAAGCTTTCCTAGGCCTTGTGGGGTTCTGGAGAATGCATATTCCAGGTTATAGTCAGGTTGTGAGCCTTCTCTATTGAGTAACCCAAAAGAAGAACTGTTTTGAGTGGGGCCTTGAGCAACAACAAGCCTTTGAGTGTATCAGACAGGAAACAGCTCAGTAGGTCTTGGGCCTGCCCAGACAGGACCAGCTGTGCAAAATGTACTCTATACTACAGCTGGGGAGCACGGTCTCACCTGGAGCCTCTGGCAGAAAACATCAAGAGAAACCCAAGGTCGACCATTAGAGTTTTGGAGCCTGGGATATCAAGGATCAGAAGTCTGCTATACCCTGACTGAAAAAAAGATAATAGCAGCATATGAGTGGGTTTGAGCCACTTCAGAAGCTGTTGGTACAGAAGCATATCTCCTCTTGGCACCGTGATTTCCCGTGCTACGCTGAATGTTCAAAGGAGACATGCCCTCTACCCATTGCACAACCAGTGCTACATGGACTAAGTGGGTAGTGTTGATCACGCAACGAGCTCAACAGGGGAAACCCAACCACCCAGGAATCCTGAAAGACATCATGGACTGGCCAGAAGGCAGAGAATTACTGTCATGATGAAAAGCACCACTGGAAAAAAGTTTTGCTCCTGATCTCAGCCACAGCACAAAGATTTCAATGGAGAACTTGCCTGTTAGTAAGCACCATTTCAGGTATTGAAAAGAGTCCATCTTTTCCCAGTTTCTGCTCTCAGCATGGCATACACATAGTGCTGGTCAGTTTTTGTATTGAACTATCTACTTTTTGGTATTTTTAATCAAATTCCCTTCTCCTCACCATTATGTGAGATCCCTTATGCAGTGGAGATGTTTCTCTTTAAACATCCCTGAAACTAGAATAGTTGGGTTTTGCCTAATAAGGAGCTCAGCTGAACTAATGAAATATCTACTCTGCTGCAGCATTCCTCATACTTGTCCCATGTAGAACCATTTTAATGATTTCTGAGCCTCACTGAATACTTTATTATTAACACACACATGCTAATATTTAATGTATTTTTGATCTAACACTTAATGTTAGAGAAACCCTCCTTCCCCCACTCCCCAAACAACTGTTTGGTTAAAGAAGGTGGTTAAGCTTTCTCTACATAAGATTCAGTCTAAAATTACTTGATACAGGTCAACATTTATACCAGTTTAGAGCCATACCCAATACAGAACCAAACCCCAAATAAATGAAGAGGTAGAGGCAAATTATGTGGTCCTGGATATATTACCTGCTTTGAGCATGCCTGCTGCATTGGATATTGTTAATGGGATGGCAAAAAGCCCTTTTAATCTCCCTAGTAAATCTGCAATTTATCCCTGTTAACACTGTTGTGGTTTAACCCCAGCTGGCAGCTAAGCCCCACACAGCTGCTAGCTCACTCCCCCGCGGTGGGATGGGGTAGAGGATTGGAACAGTAAAAGTGAGAAAACTTGTGGATTGAGATAAAGACAGTTTAATAGGGAAAGCAAAAGCTGCACACACAAGCAAAGCAAAACAAGGAATTCATTCACTATTTCCCATGGGCAGGCAGGTGTTCAGCCATCTCCAGGAAAGCAGGGCTCCAGCACATGTAACGGTGACTTGGGAAGACAAACACCATCACTCCAAACGTCCCTCTCTTCCTCCTTCTTCCCCAGCTGTATACGCTGAGCATGATGTCCTATGGTCTGGGATACCCCTTGGGTCAGTTGGGGTCAGCTGTGCCGGCTGTGTCCCCTCCCAACTCCTTGTGCCCCCCAGCCTCCTCGCTGGTGGGGTGGGGTGAGAAGCAGCAAAGCCCTTGGCTCTGTGCAAGCACTGCTCAGCAGTAACAAAACCAGACCTGTGTTATCAACACTGTTTTCAGCACAAATCCAAAACACAGCCCCATGCTAGCTACTATGAAGAAAATTAACTCTATCCTAGCCAACACCAGCACATACTGATTTTTTTCAATATTGTCCATGAATTGTATTTTTAAAATGTCTTTTTAAAAATAATTAAACTGCAGAAAACTAGTATTTAGAAAGTATTATACATGTGAAACTGAAAGCTTAGAAAACTGCATAGCCTCTCTGAAATAAATAGGTCTAGGCTTCACCACCTTTCATTGCATGTCATAGAAACCACAGGGAAAATGCTTTCTTTTCAGGGTTGAGAAAAAAACATGTGTTAGCTATTCCATATTTTTTGCTCACCTACTTATTATTGTTGTCCTTACTTGTATCATTATATTATCATATACTTTCATATGTTGTTTTAAAAGGTATTTTTCAGTTTTCATATATTCCAAAATTTTTAAAAAATCATTTCAGGTACATATGAAATTAATTTGAAACTTAGTGTTAACTGATTCATTAATAGGAAAATATCTGTAATATTTCAAAATTTGATTATTCAAAGGATTTTTTTTTAAATCTGGTGAACTTGACAGTAGAGAGATTTTCACCACACTTAAACACCTTCAAAATGACAATTTCATAGTGTATAAAACCAACTTCGTATCACTAGAAAATGTAGGATACTTTTAATCTGTGAGATGATTATCACTTTGGAGATGTGCCTTAACATTTCATTTGAACACTGATAACGTGAAATACTTCTCATAGTTCTGAAATTGCTTTGGTGGATGAGGATAAAATAATTGAAAACTTTTGTTACACAGCTTTTAAAGCCAAATGAGAACTTGTGTATAGTGTACTTTACTGCATTAAGCAATATATGAGGCAAGCAATTAACTTCAAGCAAATATTCATTTCCTTTTCCCATTAATTCTGTAGTCACAGGGATGTCCTCCAAAATTAGTCTTAGGGGTACTGGTTGCAAATGATGATATGTTGTCAAAGTTCAAACTATTTGATTGTAGTATAAATTTTCTTTCTTCAAATATTCCTAATTCAGTTTCACTGATGTCCTGAAGATAATCAGGCCAACAGTGGATTATTCTCAAGTGTGCATCACAGAACAATGACCACAAACTTTTTTGGATTTCTGCTAGATGTAGGGGAAAATATATTGTTTTCAGCAAAGAATTAACTGCTTTGTTTTCAAACCAGAAAAAGTTGATATATCATTTTCAATACATGAAGCTTTTGCTTTATCAAGATTTGTCCTGTGGATTAATCTTGGAAAATGACAGCATTTGACTTTTTTGTAATCAAGTAAACTATATGAAAAGTAATAGATTGATTCTGTTGCATCTGCATATTTTTTATTTCTCATTATTAATAACAACAAAAGTTAAAGTATTCTCTTCCTAGAAGATACGGTAGAATTATTTTTATATGGCACTGATTAAGCCATTTGCTTGCCTCATTACATACATTACCTGGAACACAGTATTCACCAAATTTTGCAATAAAACATAAAGGCAGCATACGTGAAAATAATTTTCTGTTTCTTATAGCTCCTAATGTACTCTTTCTAAAGCAAGGGGTTTGTTTTGGTAAGTTCTGTTTTGTTTTTTCTTGCATGGTACTTCAATATATGTATAAAGTAATCTGAGCTATCGTATTTATTTTAAAAAACACAAGTCAGGGAGACATAAATCCATACCTGTGCTTTCATTCAAAATATACAATTTTAGCACACTATAAATGATGGTGGTGGTTTTTTTGGTTGTTATTTGAAGAGTATGTAATACTGTTAAAGACTCAGTGTTTATATTAAAGTCTGCATTAAACACCAGGCATGGATTGCCTGACATAGTGCAAACGTGCCGCAGAAGCATCCTGTTGTTCAGATCAGAACTCACCAGGCATTTCATCAGGCAGCGTGACAAAGGTTCTGCTTCTGAGACCAACGGCAGAAGACGGGGTGATTTACCTGTGTCACAGACAGCCACCTTGGATTCCTAACTCTGATGAAGTAATGGCCATGTGCACTGAGAAGGACAGACAGACCCCGTTAGCACAAATTCATGATGTAACTTGCTTTTGAACCTTTGGGTCCAAATCGAAACACTTTAAACCTCATGTCCGCTCTAGATCTTATGAGGCTGTGCTTATGATAGTGGATTTATCTTGTGAAAAATCTGAATTTTAACAGCATATACAATGTTATCATTATGATTGCTATTATTATCCTTATGACTCTGATCACTGCTGGTTTTAGATACATGACAGAAATGGTGCTTTTTTGATAAAAGTAAATACTAATTTGACTGTCAGTTGAAGATACTTCAAGATATATTGTAATACAACAGAGGATTATGCAGCCAACAGCCTCTGTTTACTATTCCTTTTTTGTCATCCAAGTGTTGATCCCTCAACCATTCTTATTTAAAATTTTGTAAACAGGGGTGAAAATGAAGAAAAAAAAAAAAGGCCATATTTTATGGAACAGGATTTATCCATGCTTTCATTGGGTGAACAGCTGGAAAGACACCCTGACTCATTTCATTCAGAATGAACCCAGTCACCTGTAAAACTGTATTTTCAAGAGGTTTTCCCATATAATGATTTCTATGTTAGTGGAGAAACTAGGCAAACAAACACTTGTTTTTTCCAAGATCCTTTACATTAGATTGAGAACAGCTGACATCAATGCAGGGTCAGATACAGCTGCTGCCTGTGTAGGGAAGAGATGGGAAGCAGTAGAGTGTCTTAATTATTTCAGAGGGCCAAGAGCATTTCCTCTTGACACAAGGAAGTGGCTAGGATATAGTTCCCTTCATCCAGCGGCCTTTACTCTTTCCTCTGTTCCTGCGCAAGCAAACAGAACACGCTTTGTACTGGTGAGTACTCAATTAAATATAAAGCACATATATATTGCAGTGGATAAGGAAATGTCATTGTGGTGATTTTGCAGCCTAGAATTTGTGAGTCCTGCAAGACATTAGCAACTCTTCCATATGTTCAGAGGTGTCAATGTACCATTTGAACCACTGGTAATCTTGCACATATGAAACAGTGATTTTTTTATGTTAATATGAGGACAATAAAGACCAAAATAATAGTGATCTGTGCCACAGCAATTAAACTTCTATTGGAACAGTTATGACTGTGATTTTTGTTATATTTGATATTTTGTCCTACTTTCTATAGTTTTAACGTTTTTTCATTATGAATTATGAGGATTTTTTTCTCCATTTCCAATACCACAAGATCCAGGCTCAAGCTTGATCCCATTTAGCTCCACAATACAAGGATTAAGGATATGAAGACCACAAAAGGATGTTTTTACCTAGGCATGAATTTCATGCTATGTAACTAAATGTACAGAATACTAAGAACAGAAGATCATCCTCCACTTTTTGAATTACCAACAGCAATATTTAGAGTTACAGTCATCTTCTGCAAATAGTATGCATTTTTATCACAATCTATTTTAAGTTCTTTTTTTTCTGATGTATGCTTCCCCTTTCCCTAAACTCAAAGACTTTAAGAAAGATTCTACCTAAAGGAAGTAAGTTATAGCAGTAACTCACTGCAATATAATATTTTTCACTTTGTCATTTATTTTGTAATGCTATTGTTTTATTGAATTACACATCTAAGATATCCTCTATCCTCTAATAAAGACATCCAAATATGGTTCTAAATTCTACCATTTGTTTTTAAGATTGTGTGAACAAATGTACTGCAAGACAGACTTCAGAGGTAATTTGTATTTGTTACAAATGTCTTACTCTGTCTTCTGTACTTATATCTGTCTTTAGTCTCCTACCCTCCAACCTTCTCAGTAACAGAAATACTTAGGACTCCATACTTGACTTCATTCAAGATTCATAGGTGACTTCATTAAATGCAACATGTGCTTACAACTGGGCACAGAATTCTACTTTGCTTCATCGCCATGTGTCCATTCTACATGAGAAGTCTTCATCATGAAAAGTATCCAGCTCTCTTCTAAGTACAGCTGAAGGACTATAGCAGACATCTGAAGAATCCTTGAATTTCATTTCAAGTTTTCTCCTAAAAATGTCCCTGTAACAAAACAGGGCATAGTCCCAAACAGAAATAGGGTAAAAAAGAAGAAAAGGCAAGTGAGGTCTTAAACAGAAAATCTCTGATAATATGTAGGTGGAATTTACATGGAAAATTAACTGTAACCTCTGAACAGATGACAGCGTTTTGTTACTCTTTCTCAGCTAAGGCTGAGAGTGGCTCTGATTGGGCCTTCCCAATAAATACTGTCCCCAGACAGTAAAGCTGAGGATAATGCAGAGCCAAATTCTACTCTGAGCTGCAAAACCACATTCAAACATCTACTGGTTTAGAGATCATGCAGTATACTGATTTCTTTGCCTAACAATCCCACAAGAAAAGAAGGTTTCAGATGTATACCAGAAGGTCTGGATAAAAGCATGGCTCACAGGAATCCACCAGACTTGTACAGCAGGACCAAATGAACTCAGGAGAGTTTGGAGATTTATGAAGCTGACTAGAATTTTTTATGCTAAAAAGAAAAAAAACAAGTTTTTAAAAAAGGAAGGTGATGAATCTTCACTCATCAGATCAGAAACTTTGATTTTTGAGAGAAAATTTATTAGAATGGCTATTTCAAATTAAAAGGAGACTGATGTTTGAAAATACTCTAATTCTTAGTGTCTTTCCAGGACTGCCAACTGAGTAAAATGGAAAAAACACATCAATATAAAATTTACATTTTCTTGAGAGACACCACTCAGATATCACTCTGTTCCAACATGTTTCTAATAAAGTTTGGCACATATAATATAAACCAATGTGCATAAGAATGAATCTTGTGTTTTAAATACCATGGGTATTGTGCTAATCAAAGTTCAGTTATAGCATGTGGTAAGATAGGAACTTTTGATAAGATACATTGGAAAGGTTTACATTTCTAAAGAAACATAAATGCATTTATTTTAAACTCACAAGAATTCTTAAAACTTTGTTAAGAGAGGGATAGCTTCAGGTTATCTAAAGCAGTTAGTCAGCAAAATATTTACCTAAAATATGTAAATAAAAAATGTGGGTCTGTCTTCTACATCCAGAAGCTAGACACATATTGCTGTCTTACATTGGTTTCTCTGATTTTCTTTTATCTCTTTTAAACTTTTTGCTTTTCAAGCTTTCATCTTGATTATGATCAGTAATATGAAATTCTTTGATCACCTAATGTTTTTTTACAGAAAACTCTTAGAAAAATAAACGTTTCTTTTCCAGCTAGTGTCATATACATAGCAACAAGGCTCTAAACTGCTTTCACTTAAACTTTACCCTATCCCTTACTAACTAGAAGTATTCACAGTAAATAGTGATTGCCCAAAGCCTAGTCAGATCTCTCTAAAATCTGTGAAAAAATTCCCAGAACTGCAGGGCCCGGATTTTTAGGATGAAATACAGAGCATTCCTATCTTTCTTGGGAAGTTCCCAACAAACTGAAATATTCAGAGCTTTGCAAAATTACCATATTGTTGATTTATTCTTGAATTCTTTTGGTCTAATTGACAGTGATGGAGTAGAAGCTTTGTTGTTGATAACATATTGAGATATGTGCTTTAAATCTAATTAGGGCAGCTTACTGAAAACTACAGATAGTGGGTTACATGTATTTCATATGAAAAAATAGTAATAAGCAATAACAAGTAAAAGAAAACTGTGAAATGTGCTCATTCCTCTGTCATGAATGATCATAATAAAATTTTATAACTAAGTTAAATTAAAAACACATAAAGGAAATAAAACCAAACCGCTCAACAAAAAAACCCAACCTTAGAAAGAGAATGAAACCTCTGTCAAATAAATACTCATATGTACTTGAGACCTTAGTGGTTGGTTAGGAAATACCAAGAAACCCTCCTAGAGGACATAAGATAATGTAATGGAGTTGATAATGAGGACAACATAATTCATATTTTCCAAAAGTACAAAAGTATGGTTTTTACATTAAAAATAGTGAAAAATACAGGTAATATTTTTTTTTAAAAAACATGAAAGTCAACATTTCCAATAGTGACCAATAACTGTGCTATTAAGGACTCGTGTTTTCGAGATCTGCAGTCAGCGGTATTTTAGAGTTTCAGTACATAAAAGAAGAAAAATCTGATCTAAATTACTTTTCCATTTGGAATTCAGATATAAATTTAGAAAGGAACTTAATCTCTTCAAAATTAATAACAGGAGTATAACTGGGATGGTCTCTGGCACAAGAAGCAGCACCCTGTGTTAAGCTTCCACAGTTGTGCTGGGGCAAAAAAAAGTATCTCAGAAAAGAAGTACTAGAAGTCAGCATGCTCCGTGAGGTACAGCTTAGATGGACTAGGACAGTGTGAAGACCAGTCTGAAATGCCACAGACAGATGTTTCTGGAAACACTTTTCAGTACTTGCTGAACATTGTTATAATTATTTTTACTCCACCTCATATTAACAATTCCGAATCCTTCTTCAAAACGTGGTGTTTAATCTGTTTGTTGGGTTATGAAAGTTAGGTTTTAAATACTAAGTGAAAGGACAAATCTAAAGACAAACTTCCTCCTCCATGAGTATTCCAAGTGTAAGATCATTGCATCAGGAAATGAAAAGTTTGCTGTCACTGCCTTTTGAATGGATCATTTCTAAGATCTATATTTTGACAATAATTCCTGCAATAAGTTCCAGGACGGGGAGCTTAGGCGGTGAATGTGTACTTTCTGGGTCTCAGTCAAGACTGGGCATCAAGTAGGGTCCAAATTCTCAGTATTATCCACACTAAAATCTTTCTGAGCACACAGAGAATCTCCCTGCTGTCCAGGCAGTCTTCATACTGAAACTGGGATACCAATAGAGTAATGTTTTCATGTTAATTAAGCAGAAGCTAAGCATAAGTTTTCAGGATAATCATTAAATGCAGTGAAATGCTTTAGAGATGAGAATCCTTCTGGGAAGATTTCTTCTTTTTGGACAATTTTGCCCATAGTCCTACCCAGTCAGCCATATCAGTGATTTGATAATCACCAATATGACTGTTAATATTTTTAGAATTATTTTATATTATCTCATTAAAGCATTTTAGAGGTAAATCCCTGACGTGTAACACTTGGGTATTTCTTCTACACCTGTGTTTTGAGGAGGGGGAAAAAGAGAAGACAGTAACAAAGCAGAAAGCTGCCTTCATACCACCGTGATCTTAGAGGTTTAGTATGGTTCAGCATTATGTTCAGTTTCTTTTCATTTACCTGGTAGAAACACATAAGTATTTTCCCATAACTATTTTCCCTGGCTTGATTTCTTTTAGGTGTGAGTCTTGTGTTTGCTGTGCCATGCTCTGCATTCTCCTTTTCTCTATATGCATGACACTTCGCCTGGGACTGCTCCTGTTCCCATTAGATACACATTCTTCTTTTCCTTACTGTTTTCGTTGCCTTTTTATGCCTGTTTGCTGCTTTTTTTTTTCCTGTATTTATCATTCCTTCTCCTTCACCCAGACAAATCCCGTGATATTTGTACAACAGTTGACACTAAATGATATACAACACTGTCAAACTTCACTTGAAATTCAACATTGAATAATTCTGAGATGTGATCTACTAATCTAGGTTTCCCAAACTAGCTCAATGTTATTGATCAGTGACAGCAAGAACTGTAGAACAAAAGGAGATGGTGGGATGACAGAAATCATGCAGAACCCCAGCAGAAGGATTCCTACAGACACATGAGACATTCAACGCCAGTGAGCACAGGTCAGCACAATGTATATTTCTCCAATTGACTTTAGTGGTTTGTCCTGGTTGCAGCTGGGATAGAGTTAACTGTCTTCCTAGTAGCTGGTACGGTGCTATGTTTTGAGTTCAGTATGCGAAGAATGTTGATAACACTGATGTTTTCAGTTGTTGCTCAGTAGTGTTTAGACTAATGTCAAGGATTTTTCAGCTTCTCATGCCCAGCCAGTGAGAAAGCTGGAGGGGCACAAGAAGTTGGCACAGGACACAGCCAGGGCACCTGACCCAAACTGGCCAACGGGGTATTCCATACCATGTGACGTCCCATCCAGTATAGGAACGGGGAAGTGGGGGCAGGGATTCGCCGCTCGGGGACTGGCGGGGTGTCGGTCGGTGGGTGGTGAGCAATTGCACTGCGCATCATTTGTACATTCCAATCCTTTCATTATTGCTGTTGTCATTTTATTAGTGTTATCATTATCATTATTAGTTTCTTCTTTCTCTGTTCTATTAAACCGTTCTTATCTCAACCCACGGGTTTTGCTTCTTTTCCCGATTTTCTCCCCCATCCCACTGGGTGGGGGGGAGTGAGTGAGCGGCTGCGTGGTGTTTAGTTGCTGGCTGGGGTTAAACCACGACAGTCCTTTTTGGCGCCCAACGTGGGGCACGAAGGGTTGAGATAACGACAAACCTGACCAGAGCTTGTTAAAACAAATTTGTTATAAGCATTCATTATATCGGTCTAATAGTCGCTGGTCATTATGTTGATTTATGTGTTCTTAGAGTTGTTGCTCTGGTTTTTAAAGTTCTGTTATGTATCACCTCGCTTGCTGTATGTAGTCCCTCTTCTGCTGCTTATCATCCGTGGGAGGTGGATTAAGGTTTTCGCTTTGATGTATTGTACAACACTGGTTTATGGTATGATAAAGTCGTCAGCTGTGGGATTAATCCGGTACTTGCACCCAGCATTGTCACCTTTATACTGTGGAAGCCATCTGTGGGAAACTATTAATAATTATACCATTTACCTTTCCTCCTTGGAAAACCAGTCTATGGGTGGGATACCTTTCTTCCCCTCTCCTTTCTCCTTCAGTCCAGTTACAATGGTGTTTGAGAATTTTGAAAAATTTGAATACTCTTGGGATGTTGGGACCAGCACGGTCCTAGCCCTACTGCTAGGAATTAGCATGCTTCTGAATGTGGTTCAGCTCTCGTTTAAGGTTAAACAACTATTTAAGAAAATCACCCAGAGATCTGCCCCAAGGCTGGATAATTATGAGTGGCAGGGTGTGTGGGGTAGTATGGGCAAGTACCTAGAAAAGTGGGCACCTCCAATGTTTTGGAAATTCACCCCTGAACAAGTGCAGAATCCAGAAGAACTAGTAAAATATTTGGAAAAGGTATGCTGTCACCCCGGCAGCTCCAGAGAGATACAAATTACTGCAACGTGCTGGGGCCTGGCCCATGCCTATCGAGCCCTGTTCGACACCACTCAGTACCCTCAAGGGGAAGAGGAGGTCTCTGGACCTAACAACAAAACGATGAGCACTGCGGTCACTCAAACCTCGGCAACGGGCACTGAGGTCCCTCCAGCCCCGGCAACGAGCACAGCAGCTACCCAAACCTTGGCAACAGACACTGCGGTTATCCAAGACCCGGCAAGCGGTACTGCAACTGAACCAGCGGACCAACCTGCACCAGTATCAGTTGCCCCCGTACAGAAAAAGAAATATACAAAAAAATCAGTTCGCTTAGCGAAGGATGAAGGCAAACCAGGGTCATCACGGGAACAGGAGGAAGAGGCAGAACCAGAGGTAATAACCCGGTCCCTATCCTTGAGTGAGCTGCGGGATATACGAAAAGATTTTGGCCGCCGTATAGGTGAGCATATTATCACCTGGCTCCTCCGATGCTGGGACAATGGGGCTAATAGCTTGGAATTAGAAGGTAGGGAAGCCAAGCAGCTGGGATCGCTTGCCAGGGAAGGTGGCATTGACAAGGCAATTGGAAGAGGGACACAAGCCATCAGCCTCTGGAGGCGACTCCTGTCAAGTGTGAAGGAAAGGTACCCCTTTAAGGAAGATGTTATATGTCAATCAAGCAAGTGGACAACCATGGAAAAAGGTATCCAATATCTGAGGGAATTAGCTGTGTTAGAGACAATTCATCATGATTCGGACAACCCACAATTACCCAAAGATCCAGACAAAGTCCAATGCACACGACCCATGTGGCGGAAGTTTGTACGGAGCGCACCATCGTCCTATGCCAACTCACTGGCAATAATGACCTGGAAAGACGAAGAGGCACCGACAGTGGATGAAGTGGCTCGCCAACTCCGTCAATACGAAGAAAATCTCTCCTCCTCCCTACAAGCCTGCATTTCGGCTGTGGAGAAGCTGTCCGAGGATTTCCAGCAATTCAAAGAGGAGATGTCCTGTTGCCCACCTGTAAGGACCAACGTCTCAGCTATTAGGAGTGAGCGCTCCTCTGCCCAAGAGAGAGAATATAGAAGGTACACACCGCGAGGTGCCCTGTGGTTTTACTTATGTGATCATGGAGAGGACATGAGGAAATGGGATGGAAAACCTACCTCGGTCCTAAATGCACGGGTACGTGAGCTGCGAGGAAAAAACACCACAAAAGGGGATTCTACCAGGAAAAATGCCGCTCCGGTTTCCAAACAGAGTAGAAGGGCTGATCTTATTTCTGATCCTCTTGAAGGGACTTCTGAGCCAATTTTACGAGAAGTGAATACTGGATACTCTGACCAGAATTAGAGGGGCCCTGCCTCCAGCCAGGTGGAGGAAAGGGATAACCGGGTCTATTGGACTGTGTGGATTCGATGGCCTGGCACGTTAGACCCACAGGAGTATAAGGCTCTAGTAGACACCGGCGCACAGTGTACTTTAATGCCATCAAGTTATGAAGGGGCAGAACCCATTTCTATTTCTGGTGTGACAGGGGGATCCCAAGAGTTAACTGTATTGGAAGCTGAAGTAAGCCTAACTGGGAATGAATGGCAGAAACACCCCATTGTGACTGGTCCAGAGGCTCCGTGCATCCTTGGCATAGACTATCTCAGGAGAGGGTATTTTAAGGACCCAAAGGGGTATCGATGGGCTTTTGGTATAGCTGCCTTGGAGACGGAGGGCACGGAACAGCTGTCTACCCTGCCTGGTCTCTCTCAAGACCCTTCGATTGTGGGGTTGCTGAGGGTTGAAGAACAACAAGTACCAATTGCTACCACGACGGTGCACCGGCGCCAATATCGCACCAACCGAGACTCTCTGATTCCCATCCACAAGTTGATTCGCCAACTGGAGAGCCAAGGAGTGATCAGCAAAACTCGCTCACCTTTTAATAGTCCCATATGGCCCGTGCGAAAGTCT
The DNA here is from genome assembly GCF_026419915.1 of Harpia harpyja. Lineage (NCBI taxonomy): Eukaryota > Metazoa > Chordata > Aves > Accipitriformes > Accipitridae > Harpia > Harpia harpyja. The sequence continues at coordinate 17,359,385 of NC_068942.1, read as the reverse complement.
AATGGGGAGTGGAGACTAACAGTTGACTATCGCGGCCTGAATGAAGTTACGCCACCGCTGAGTGCTGCCGTTCCAGATATGCTAGAACTTCAATACGAACTAGAGTCAAAGGCAGCCAAGTGGTATGCTACAATTGACATTGCTAATGCGTTTTTCTCAATCCCTCTGGCAGCAGAGTGTCGTCCACAATTTGCCTTTACTTGGAGGGGTGTCCAGTACACTTGGAATCGATTGCCCCAGGGGTGGAAACACAGCCCCACCATTTGCCATGGACTAATCCAGACTGCCCTGGAAAAAGGTGAAGCTCCGGAACACCTGCAATACATTGGTGACATCATCGTATGGGGCAACACGGCAGAAGAAGTCTTTGAGAAAGGGAAGAAAATAATCCAAATCCTTCTGAAAGCCGGTTTTGCCATAAAAGAAAGTAAGGTCAAGGGACCTGCACGGGAGATCCAGTTTTTAGGAATAAAATGGCAAGATGGGCGTCGTCAGATCCCAATGGATGTGATTAACAAAATAGCAGCTATGTCTCCACCAACTAATAAAAAGGAAACACAGACCTTCTTAGGTGTCGTGGGGTTTTGGAGAATGCATATTCCAAATTACAGTCTGATTGTAAGCCCTCTCTATCAAGTGACCCGAAAGAAGAATGATTTTAAATGGGGCCCTGAGCAACAACAAGCCTTTGAACAAATTAAACGGGAGATTGTTCATGCAGTAGCCCTTGGACTAGTCCGGACAGGACAAGATGTTAAAAATGTGCTCTATACTGCAGCTGGGGAGAATGGCCCTACCTGGAGCCTCTGGCAGAAAGCACCTGGGGAGACCCGAGGCCGACCCTTGGGGTTTTGGAGTCGAGGATATCGGGGATCCGAAGCTCGCTATACTCCAACTGAAAAAGAGATATTGGCAGCATATGAAGGAGTTCAAGCTGCCTCAGAAGTTGTTGGTGCTGAAACACAGCTCCTCTTAGCACCCCGACTGCCAGTGCTGGGCTGGATGTTCAAAGGGAGGGTCTCCTCTACACATCATGTGACTGATGCCACGTGGAGTAAGTGGATTGCACTGATCACACAACGGGCTCGCATAGGAAACCCCAGTCGCCCAGGAATTTTGGAAGTGATCACGGACTGGCCAGAAGGCAAAGATTTTGGAATGTCGCCAGAGGAGGAGGTGGCACGTGCTGAAGAGGCCCCGCTGTATAATAAACTGCCAGAAAATGAGAGGCAATATGCCCTGTTCACTGACGGATCCTGTCACATCGTGGGAAAGCATCGGAGGCGGAAAGCTGCCGTATGGAGTCCTACACGACAAGTTGCAGAAACTGCTGAAGGAGAAGGTGAATCGAGTCAGTTTGCAGAGGTGAAAGCCATCCAGCTAGCATTAGATATTGCTGAAAGAGAGAAGTGGCCAGTGCTCTATCTCTATACTGACTCATGGATGGTGGCAAATGCCCTGTGGGGGTGGCTGCAGCAATGGAAGCAGAGCAACTGGCAGCGCAGAGGCAAACCCATCTGGGCTGCCGCACTGTGGCAAGATATTGCACCCCGGCTAGAGAATCTGGTTGTAAAAGTACGTCATGTAGATGCTCACATACCCAAGAGTCGGGCCACTGAAGAACATCAAAACAACCAACAGGTGGATCAGGCTGCCAAGATTGAAGTGGCTCAGGTGGACCTGGACTGGCAACATAAGGGTGAGCTATTTATGGCTCGGTGGGCCCATGATGCTTCAGGCCATCAGGGAAGAGATGCAACATATAGATGGGCTGGTGACCGAGGGGTGGACTTGACCATGGACACTATTGCACAGGTTATCCATGAATGTGAAACATGTGCTGCAATTAAGCAAGCCAAGCGGTTAAAGCCCCTGTGGTATGGAGGGCGATGGCTGAAATATAAATATGGAGAAGCCTGGCAGATTGACTATATCACACTCCCACAAACTCGCCAAGGCAAGCGCTATGTGCTCACGATGGTGGAAGCAACCACTGGGTGGCTGGAAACATATTCTGTGCCCCATGCCACCGCCCGGAACACTATCCCGGGCCTAGAAAAGCAAGTCTTGTGGCGACATGGCACCCCAGAACGAATTGAGTCAGACAACGGGACTCATTTCCGAAACAACCTCATAGACACCTGGGCCAAAGAGCATGGCATTGAGTGGGTGTATCATATCCCCTATCATGCACCAGCCTCTGGGAAAATTGAGCGATACAATGGACTGTTAAAGACTACATTGAGAGCAATGGGGGGTGGAACTTTCAAACATTGGGATACACATTTAGCAAAAGCCACCTGGTTAGTCAACACCAGAGGATCTGCCAATCGGGGTGGCCCTGCCCAGTCAGAATTTTTACATACTGTAGAAGGGGATAAAGTCCCTGTAGTGCACATAAAAAATATGTTAGGGAAGACAGTCTGGGTTACTCCTGCCTCAGGCAAAGGTAAACCCATTCGTGGGATTGCTTTTGCTCAAGGGCCTGGGTGCACTTGGTGGGTGATGCGAAAAGATGGGGAAGTCCGATGTGTGCCTCAAGGGGATTTAATTTTAGGTGAGAACAGCCAGAATTAAACTGTATATTAGTTGCTATATAACCCTGCTACTGTATGTTATCCTTACTATAATTATGTGCTATATCCATAGTACTATAGTAAGAATCACTTAGATCAAGCAAGAAAAGAACTGTGATAAAACTGAGCAAAGCGCAGTAGTGATGGAACCAGAACTGACTCCAGCATGCAACAATCCAACGGTGCACACCATCCTCCTGCTGCGCCGAATGTCACCTGCTTGTCACACTGCACTGAAGCCCAGTTCTGCTCTACCGACTGAGAGGACTTTGCACCATCCCTCCTGCCCAGAAAGACTGGTATGACAGATGGAGCCCAGAGTCGGAAACTAAATGAACTCAATGAACATTTTATGAACATGACCCATGAACTAAAGGAATGATATCTCTGTGTGTGTATACATATATATATATATCATTGCTCATATGTCTTAAAGGGATGGAAAGGTGATGATTGATCAGGATCTAACTAAAGGTATGGGAACTGTGCATGACGTCAATGGTATAGAATAAGGGGTGGATACTGTCCTGGTTTCAGCTGGGATAGAGTTAACTGTCTTCCTAGTAGCTGGTACAGTGCTGTGTTTTGAGTTCAGTATGCGAAGAATGTTGATAACACTGATGTTTTCAGTTGTTGCTCAGTAGTGTTTAGACTAATGTCAAGGATTTTTCAGCTTCTCATGCCCAGCCAGTGAGAAAGCTGGAGGGGCACAAGAAGTTGGCACAGGACACAGCCAGGGCACCTGACCCAAACTGGCCAACGGGGTATTCCATACCATGTGACGTCCCATCCAGTATAGGAACGGGGAAGTGGGGGCAGGGATTCGCCGCTCGGGGACTGGCGGGGTGTCGGTCGGTGGGTGGTGAGCAATTGCACTGCGCATCATTTGTACATTCCAATCCTTTCATTATTGCTGTTGTCATTTTATTAGTGTTATCATTATCATTATTAGTTTCTTCTTTCTCTGTTCTATTAAACCGTTCTTATCTCAACCCCCGGGTTTTGCTTCTTTTCCCGATTTTCTCCCCCATCCCACTGGGTGGGGGGGAGTGAGTGAGCGGCTGCGTGGTGTTTAGTTGCTGGCTGGGGTTAAACCACGACAGGTTATAGTCACATAATTATGTGTCTGACTGAACAGAAGTCTTAGCAAACAAGGAGATAGTTATATGGTTGTTAAGGTTACAGCATTCCAGTCATCTGTAGGCAGAAAAAAAGTATTGCAGTATTTGTCAGAATATTATTTTTTTATTCAAAAAATATGTTGGCTCTCTAGGGATGAGCGTATGTTATTAGAGTTTAAATATTTCTGGGAGTGTCTTCCTTCATAAATTACCACATCTGCTAACTTTATAGGTGTTCTTCAAAATAATTTCAAATGAACCATATGCATCGCGTTCCTACAAAAATATAAGTAATATTTTCACATGAAAAATTAGATCTCCATACTGAGATTCTTCTGCTTCAGCTCATGGCATGTATTGAATTTATAACTGCTTCTTTCTGTCAGGCTTTTTCCAATAATGTGTATTAAAATGATTATATAAAAATAAATTGCATTACACAGTATTGTAATGTTTTCAAAGATGACATTACATTAGTCTAACACAGGTCAATTTTCTCCAGTCCTCTAATAGCATGGATAATACCTTGCTTTGTGGGTGTTTTTGTTCTTGTTATTTCTGATTTCCCCTTTTTTCCTGGAAGAAATGTGCAACATTTCCCGGCACACATAAATAAGATCTGTTTTTACATTGTACTGCGGGCACTGTGTCTAGGTTTACTTCAGCCAGCTAAATCTAATAAACATCTACTGGGATAGTAATTTTTAAGTTCAAGTTCAATATCAAACATGTCAGCAGTGCACTTAGCAAGAAGCAGTGCAGCAGTTTGAAGAAAATGCAGATCCAGTCACCAGTAATTTTTATTAAATTATAAACCCTTGTTACAGTGCTGGGATTTCATCAGCTAGCAATACTTAAATAAAAGCAATCCTTCTGCAGGAGGTGATTGTTTTTGTTAGGCATAGGCAGATTAAACATCAATTCATTTACATACTTTCGACACATGCTCTGTCACTCACATCTTCATTATCCACATTTGTGAAATGAATACTAGATTTTGCATGGTGTTTTCAGGAAGTTTCATGCTGTTCAGAAATGGACTGGCATTTGTATTTATTATCTAGTGCCTACTGATGTCATTTTCTTTCAGGTTTTTTTTTCTTTGTAAAATAATTGCTGATGACCTAAAAAAATTAATCATCATATTTAGAGGTAGGAAATATTGTGGTAAATGATATATAATTATTTTAGAAGGTTTAGTTATACAGTATGATACTGAAGGTCTGTGTATAGTTAGCAGATTAAAGATAGTGAATACATTTTTCAAACAACAGAAATTATTTCTGGCCTATGATTACAAAGAGAAATAGATGATACCTTATTTTAGGAAGTTAAATCCAAAATTTAAGGCATTAAAATTTTTGTCCAGTGGCTGCTGATGAGTTCTGAAGTTACCTTGTTCCACTACATGTCCACCAAACCCCTAGATAGGTAAATGGCTTGATGCCTAAATCCAAGAGGATTCTCAGAGTAGTTATTCCACCCAACTTGGTCTAGATTCAGAAAGTTTACCAGCAGTCACTTTATGACCTGAATCTCCCAGCTGGAGAACCTATCAATCAGATGAGGAGAGGCTGAGAGACCTGGGACTGCTCATCCTGGAGAAGAGAAGGCTCAGGAGGATCTTAGTGTGTATTAATACCTGATGGGAGGGAATGAAGATGAAGGACCCAGACTCTTCTCAGCAGTGCCCATTGACAGGACAGGAGGCAACGGTCACAAATTAAAAATCAGGAAATTCCATCGGAACACAAGAAAACACTTTTCACTGAGAGGGTGGTCAAACACTGGCACAGGTTGCCCAGAAAGTTTGTGGAGTCTCCATCCTTGGAGATACTCAAAACCCAATGGGACCTGGTCCCAGGCTTCTGATTGAGCAGGATAATTGGGCTGCATGGTTTCAAGATGTCCCTTCCACCTCAACTGTTCTGTGATTCTGTGATTCCATAACACACCCCAGAAGACAGTATTTCCAATGCCCGGTATCTAACTGGAATGTGGGTGACCTGTGTACAAATACCCACATCTGACTTGCCTGGAGCTCTGGACCTGCATGAGCCAGTTCTGATACTTTTGCTGTAGTATGTATTAATGCTTTCATTACAGCATACTCCAGACTGGATCTTCCAATTTTTAATTTATTTATTTATTCTTCCTGAAGCTCTTCTTTGTGTTTCAGGGACTATTATCTGTATGTCCAAAGCAATGGAAAAAATAAAGATTATCATTAATTTATTCATTTTAGTTGTAATCTCAAAGGAGAAAAATGCTTAATAGATTTTAGAAGATAATCTTAAATCCTGTATATCTTCTCAGAATTTCCTCTTAAATTGCTTAATTTTCCACTGATGATATCAATATATAATCATGTAAAAAATATCTGCAATGTTACTTAAACAATGGCAAATATAATATCTACAGTGGCAGTATCTACACCACTATCACTTTTATACTTTCATGTTCATCTTGCACAAAATTCAAGATATGGCTCAGAACTGAGACTTTGAATTGCCTGTGAAAGATATTTGTTTTCCCTAGTCCAGTAAATTAATTTAATATGACTTAGCTATTGGGAATCAATTGCTTTATTAAGAAAGGATTGAGACATCTTGTCCTGTAATTGTCTCATCGTAGAAGTGACAGGTCAGGTTAGTCTCTTTTTTCACTTGTAGTCTTGACAGTGCTAGAGACTGTGACATAGGTCATAATTTTCTTAGATAACATGAATGATCTCTGATTTGCTAACTCTGTCTAACTCTTCTTAATTTGTTGTCATTTATTCCACATACCTGACTAAACTAAGTGATCTTTTCCCAGCAACAGAATTTGGGTATACCTATGCACTCCAGTAAATGGACTGTAGATGAAAAAAAAAACATTACAAAAAAAAAAAAATCATAGAAGCTCAGAATGGTTGAAATGGAAAAGGACCTCTGGAGATAATCTGGTCCCAACATCCCCTGCTCAAGCAGATTAAAGCTAGTGCAGGTTACCCAAAACCTTGTCCAGTTGGGTTTTGAATATCTCCAAGGACAGACACTCCACAACATCTCCGGGCAACCTGTTCCAGTGCTTGATTGTGCCAAAAACACTGTTTTCCTTAAGCAAATAGATCTCAAAGTACAGTTATTTTATATATCTTTGTACTACCAATTCTGTTTCCCCTTACAGCAATATGCAGCTACTATGTCTTCCCTACAACTTGAATTTGAAATAAAATTTCATCACTGTCTGTCCTGGTTTCAGCTGGGATAGAGTTAATTTCCTTCCTAGTAGCTGGTATAGTGTTATGTTTTGAGTTCAGTATGAAAAGAATGTTGATAACACACTGATGTTTTCAGTTGTTGCTAAGTAGTGTTTAGACTAAGTCAAGGATTTTTCAGCTTCTCATGCCCAGCCAGCAAGAAGGCTGGAGGGGTATTCCATACCATGTGATGTCATGCCCAGTATATAAACTGGGGGGAATTGGTCTGGGGGGATCATTCCTTGGGAACTAACTGGGCGTCGGTTGGCAAGTGGTGAGCAATTGCATTGTGCATCACTTGTTTTGTATACTCCAATCCTTTTATTATTATTGTTGTTGTTGTTGTTATTAATTTTCTTCCTTTCTGTCCTATTAAACTGTCTTTACCTCAACCCACGAGTTTTACTTTTTTTTTGATTCCTTCCTCCATCCCACTGGGTGGGGGGGAAGTAAGTGAGCAGCTGCGTGGTGCTTAGTTGCTGGCTGGGGTTAAACCATGACACTGTCCAATAATGCTATTCTGCAAACTGTCCTAAATAAAATGGAGGACCAAGTTTTTTGTTCATGCTCAGAGTCCTGAAGCCACATCCAGCTTCTTACAAAATCAATGATATTTTCTGTCTCAAATCACATTTAATAAAGTGTGAAGTTCTGAGATGTCTTCTGTGCTGCCCTTAAAACTTGCAGGTAACTTTCAGACACGTCCTTTTTCTGTTGAGAACTTGAGGACTTGAGGTAAATCTACGTAACTTCTGATGAGTTCATATCAATTTTTCATATCTTTTTCTTTTTTAGGAGCTCCTGAGGCTGAATTGTGGGCAAACTGGACTGATTGCAGCTTCAATAATCCATCTCGGTCCACCCATCAGCTTGATAAATCAAGCTCCTTTTGCCTCTACTTTCATTGAGGTTATGAGTCTGTTATTTTAAAGTCTTAAAAAAAAAAAAAAGTACTGTGAATGACAGATTTTTCACAGGGATTTGGCTTTTAGCTTCCTTCATGCTTTCCTGAAACTAATTTTTCTCAGATTGATGTTTCCGAATTGCCTCTCTCCTAGTTCCTACAGTGTGCTTCTTTTTGCTGATATGCTGAGGTGCAGAATTTAGACTGTTCTGGTTTTGGTTTTCAAAACTTCATGGATGAGAATAATCTCCTCTAGTTGTAGAAGCCTCCATCAGGAGAAAGTAAACTGTAATCCATTCATAATAACCCTGGCAGTTGGAATATTAAAACCAAGTAAAATGACCATATTATTTTTGACATAACATCAGCATAAGAATGAACAAAGTTATTCATCAGGTTTGTTCTACAGATTTCTGTTTCAGGAAGTTGCAAGAGTTCATGTAGATTTTACTTGAAAGTCTCAGCAAAAATCTTTTTTAAGAATTTAAATTAGATCTACATGTTCCTGATGCACAGTAGGGAACTGCACCCTTTCTGAGTTTGGTGATACAGGAAATTTTTCAAATTTCTCCAGTGTAATTTTCTTCACTTCATGGTATTTCTTTCACCCCTTTCTGTTCTGTTCTGCCCAGGCATAGAAGAAGATGGAATTTCAGGTCTCAGTTTAGTCTTATCAGCCAAGACAATATGATCTTTATGATGTCTTGAAATTTATGCTAGGGGACTAGAAATGTAATGGTGCCAATTTGGAAGACAGAAATGTGAAATTCAAACAAGGGACCATCCAGGAATGTTATTTTTATTACAAGATATTTATTTAACTATGCAATATTTTCTTCCTAATCAGGTACTGCTAGATATATAATATAAAATAAGGAAAAAATACATTTATAATATAAATCATCTTTTATAGTAAACTTATCAAGTAGAAACTGCACAGAAGTGCCATCCATTATGAAAGATGAGAATAAATATAAATAATAAATATAAGGTTCTAGAGTTTAGATCAAATGGACCAGTAGTAGAAAGGTGAAGACCACCTAGAAAAGAAATGGGAAAATACCTTTATATAGCTCCATGAATTAATGTGGAAGTAAATAGTTAGTAGTCTGACAGGATTTATTTCTGGAAGGGGAAGCAGCAAAGAGATTTTGGTGGTTTTGTCAGAGTAAAAATATTTTCTTATCTTTGCTGGTCCAGAAATGTTCTTCGCCTGACCCATGTGAGACATAGATGTAAATATAAACATAGATTGAAACTATCTGCAGAAAAAAAATACCTCAATGTTTTCAATTGATTTAAAAGGACTTTTATGTTTAGACTTAAATGTGTGCCTATGTGCTGAGCTGGACTAGGTAAGGAAAAAAATCCTTATAAAATACACGTTAAAACATGAAAGAGCTTTCTCAGCATTATCTATTGAACAATATATTACATGAAACTTTTCCAACACTGCATTCTGGATCCCTGTTGCAGAAAGTAATGAGGAGGAACTAAACCGACAAACTTCCCTAACCAGCTGCACCTCACAGTCCAATTATGTACTTATTCATTTTACCAATGAAATTTGGCTTTGATGAAAATCAGAGCATTGAAGCTGAAAATTAGCATTTTTATTTATTTATTTATTTATTTTGTTTCTTTTCGTTAAATTAGCACACATACAAAGGCAGCCATTAGTAGCCCTGGGCACCCTGAGAGATATTGCAATGGAAGTCAAAAGGGGGGTAACAAACATCAAACAAGATAGTACAACTGCCATACAATAGACCAACAAATAGTTATAAAAATAAATGTCTCTAAACAGTCATGTCCTTTACTAAGTATAATAACCAACAGACTGACTTTGCAGTATATCTTGAATGTCAGCAGACCTATGCTGTTTCAAAACAAATAGGCTACCCGTTTTGAAAGCTGAGGGACTCACTCTGAAAGTACTTTAAATAGTCTAATTCTTCCAAATCAAGTGTATTGCATTTTGACTGCATCTTTTAACTTCAGTTATTTGAATAATATAATCAGGCAATGTTGCAAGGAAGGACGTCCTATGTCATTTGAAACTTCACAAGTAAACCCATGTTGCTAATAATATCATTATTTAGAAAGAATTAATCTTACTTGGTTTTAGATATTTAAGGATAAACTTCTAAGTCTAATCTCATCATATTTATATAGAAAGAAACAGGCAACTTCAGAAGGCATTGAACTCAAAATTGTAATATTTGAGGATGGGGTTCATTTATAAACTCAAGCACCTAGCAGAAGTTTCTCTACTAGATATGTCCTGCAGTCAACGGAGAGGGAGCAAGTCACCTCCAGAGGATGATTCATCTTTAACAAACTATAAATTTATTTTAGAATAAGATAAATTGCCCTCAGATACCGTTCTTTTTATTCCATAGAACGTGAAGCAGCTATGTTCTGCATTATTGAAGTGTTTCCCTATCTAAGAAAAAACAATCATCTAACTTTCAGGTGACAGAAGCATGGATAACTTAATTGATCAAACAGAAGCATCAGAGGTTGTTAGAGGCAGACTTCAAAAAGGTTTCTCACTCTGTTGAAGAAAACTGTTGTTTGAGTGCAAGCACATTTTTACAGAATTTTTCCTGCTGTTATTCACTAAGACACAGTTATTATAGTGCTTGCTCAGCAGTCCATACATTGTTTAATTTGCAAGGAGATTCTTTAGGAAGTAAAATGCAGGAGGAGGTACAGAACAATTCATTTCATCTTTTTTTCATTCTTTTTAAGAGCACATCAAATTACTCATTTCAGATCTGTACACTTCTACAACAGGTATCTGTACATTATGGAGGGGGGGAAAGGAAAACAGATACAAGAGACCTCTAGATGAAAAAAAAAAAAGATAAAAAAAGCTCTTCTGTGTGATAAAAATCAAGTAATTCCCTTCTCTCACACCATTTTTAGTTTAGCACACTAAATAGGCATTTTTTCTTTTCCTATGTGGTGCTGGTGTCTCTCTTTGCCTTGCATATATTCTACACTGCCATAAATTTTTATTTCTTATACTTGTGCTAAATTTTACTCTTGTCAAGCCTTGGAATAAATCCATACTGATTACATAGTTAAAAATTCAGAAATAAATATTTCTATCTATATGTTTCCAATCTCTCAGCCTCTGGATGAAATCTTGTCCTACACAGAACCAAACGAGAGGGTCAGCTTTCATGTCTGTGCAGCTAGAAGTTTTGTCTGATATAAAACTACAAGGGTAAGTTCTGAAAAGAAATCTGGAAAATCTCAAACTTCTCATTTTGTTTAAAGATCTGCAATTTCAACCAGTCTGTTACATGCTTGCTTCCTGTAGGACTGATGGGGGAAATAGGATAGGAAACAAGCCTAAACTTCAGACTTCTCCATCAAGGATCCAGACATGAAGCCAGTTCATATCAAGGAAGTAGCACTTCTCACCCTTACTTGATTTGAAGTAAGAAAAATGAATGTAAACACTGAATTAAGGTAAAGACATTTTTAATAAACTTGAATATATTGAAGCTTGTGAATTAAATATGATCATTGATTAAAAATATAAAATAAGTCAGGAAAAAAAATACCCAGAGAAGATAAATTCATGCTTAATATTTTTTCCTTCACAAGATGAGGTTTTCTTTTAATAAAATATATCTACTAGGATATGCTTTCTAAACAACAATTAGTAATCCTGATTTTATTGCTTTAAACAACACACAAATGAAACTATAATATACTGAGTATATTATCATATATGGAATGATACATTGAATGATGTATTTTATATAAATATATTAATTTTTATAATTACACTTTAATTCATCATATTAGAATCCCAAATTAGTAGTTGTCTCTAACTCTGTGATAGGTCATATTAACTCTTTAAATTCAAATTCTTTCAATCTTTGGTGTGTTAAGAAGCAGAAATGTAAGTTTAAATGTTAGTGCTTATTCCCATCTCTAAGTATTCAATGAACACGTCTTGCTAGTCATTAGCCTTATCCTGCAAACCCTATGAGTGCATTGCTCTCCCTAAAGCTAATGAAGCTGTTAAAAAGTTGTTAGTGTTGATAAAGGACAGAGTCGGAATCAGGCCCCTGAGTGCTTTGCTGCTGTTGGTTTGCAGCTGAACCTCTTAATCTCTTACTGAAAGCTAGATGGGACTTGGGCTGCACAAAATCTGCCACCATGTGCCTATATAGATGGTGGTTTATGTTAAGTGTGTATTAAACTTTTGGTACAGTTACTGTTATATAAACATTAAAATTATGGTCCTGAGTTTGTAAATATTTTCTCAAGTAATAGTTGTTTCAAAATAGTCCTATACAATGTTCTGTAAACTCAACAAGCTATGACAGTTCATGCTTTAAGCATGAAAATAGAAATTACAAAAATAAAGTCTTAGTTCAGTTAAGACATTTTGCATATCCTTTGTTAAGATGAGGCCCTAACGTCATAAATTTCAGTGTTTGGTCAAGAATTTGTTTTTGAAAGTCGTTTTCCTTTGCTTATATCAAAGGTTGTTAACAAATGCACAAGTAGTTGTAACTGTTCCTTTATCAGCCATAAACAGCTTTACTTTTTTTTGACCCTGTTACACTTCTGTTATGAAGAACAGTATTCAGCATAGGACAGAATGGAATTCAGTCTGAGAGTCAGTCACGTAGGCTTGCATATCTACAGACGTGCAGTTAGGATTCAGTTGCTTAAAAAGAGGCATCTAATGATGTTTGAAACATCCTAATGTAACCCACTTGGCTTCTGCTTCTTGTTCCAGAAGGTATAGATCTCCTGTAGTTCTTGTGGTATAACTGCCAGCCCTGTACAGATGCTCAGGAAATATACGATGATGCACAAGATCATTAAAATGGTGCTAGATTCATCTATTTTAGCAACTGAACCCCATCCTACTTGTCCACACTTGAAGGAGATCCGTCTCATAGCAGCAGCAGAGTATTTCAGCTCTACTGAATATAAATATCTAAGATGTGATTCAGTTACTTAGCCATAAACCTTCACTGTCTTTTGAGATGAACAGAAAGTGTCCCAAAATAGCCTCTAATTGTTGCACGAGAAAGGCACTAATTTCCCGTATGTCATATCTGTCAGTTTTGTGTGGTCATCTTGGATGGCCACCTAAGCCATCTCTCAAGTAGCACAAGATGCCTTTGTGTAGATAACTGAACCCCATCTTAGATTTTTACAATAGTGGGAGATAAATCCCTCCTCAGGTTCCACTGTCAAGATCTCCATAAATTATAATGGGACGTAGCACAAGCAGGGTGGGATTCATTTGCCACACATACAGATGCTCCTGGCTACCTAGTCGACGTCTTGGTTGTGGGCAGTTGAATCAAATTTCTTGTGTGCCATCCATGAAACCACTCAAGGTTTCACCGATTCTTTTGACTAGGCTTTCACTGACTGTAGAGGAAGCTTTGACATCTATCTCACCCATAGACACCTGAAGGTTTGGTGTCAGTGTTTAACTGAATCCCACTCATAATGCCTAATTCTCAGAATTCTGTATCTTTCTTGCTATAGAGATGTCTCTGATGTATCAAAACAGATTTTTAAACAAAGCAGAAGATAATGTTACAGTATTGCACGACACTCTATGGTAACTTTGCATCCATACTGGGTATTTTTGGCAGTGTTTATTTCCCAGTGCTGTTTTGGAAATCTCATAGTCTTTACAAATGCCATTTATAGTAATACTACTTTCATTTTGAAAAACAGATCAGTTTTACATTCTGAAAATTATTTATGCTTTACTTACTTCCTGGGCTTTGTATATAACATTTTGTTATTTCAAAACCAAACCAAACCAAACCAAACCAAACCATAGAAGGTCTTTATATCAAGGTCCTAAGGCTAGATTTACAAAATGACATTGTTATTTGCTTTGAAGGCAAATAAAATTTGTCAATCACTTGCCACTTTAGATGTCCAAGTCTGGAATTCTAATCTTTAGAAGTCCTCACAACATTTATAATGAGCTATAATTTACATTATAGATGACAGTCAAGTGTGTGAACATGGTCATCTAGTACTATTTTAGATGGTTGTGTATCTGTACTTCTGTATGGGGCCAGCGAATATGACATGGAACCTGCAGAAGATAGGTGCCTTTCAAAAGGGGCAGCTAGAGGCCAGTCACAGTACCCTAAGACATCTAAAACTACCCAACTGTTTTTAGGTAACTGAATTTCCCATTATGGGATTAATTATGAAGACTATCAAAGTCATGGAACAATAACTGCCACAATATCAATCAATATTCCAATGATGTCACGAGAGACCTCACATTAAAGTCTTCCTGAATTTTGCTTCACTATGCTGCAAAGAACAAAATAAATTATATTTTCCCTACTTAAGTGTCCTGGTTTCAGCTGGGATAGAGTTAACTGTCTTCCTAGTAGCTGGTACAGTGCTATGTTTTGAGTTCAGAGCGAAGAATGTTGATAACACTGATGTTTTCAGTTGTTGCTCAGTAGTGTTTAGACTAATGTCAAGGATTTTTCAGCTTCTCATGCCCAGCCAGTGAGAAAGCTGGAGGGGCACAAGAAGTTGGCACAGGACACAGCCAGGGCACCTGACCCAAACTGGCCAACGGTGTATTCCATACCATGTGACGTCCCATCCAGTACAGAAACGGGGAAGTGGGGGGCAGGGATTCGCCGCTCGGGGACTGGCTGGGTGTCGGTCGGCGGGTGGTGAGCAATTGCACTGCGCATCATTTGTACATTCCAATCCTTTCATTATCGCTGTTGTCATTTTATTAGTGTTATCATTATCATTATTAGTTTCTTCTTTTCTGTTCTATTAAACCGTTCTTATCTCAACCCACGGGTTTTGCTTCTTTTCCCGATTTTCTCCCCCATCCCACTGGGTGGGGGGGAGTGAGTGAGCGGCTGCGTGGTGTTTAGTTGCTGGCTGGGGTTAAACCACGACATTAAGCAACATTAGCCTTTATACTCTTAGTTTTTGTAGTCAAAAAATAACAGCCCTAAGGAACAGAGGCTTAATTTACAGTCCAAGGCACAAAAGAAACATGAGCTAATATGGTCCTACTCCTCCTCCCCAAAACACAAAATAAGTGTATTAATGATCTGACTGCAAAACACATTGCTTAATACTGTTCTGCAACATTTACTGATTCTTGAAAGACACGTACTATTAAAGCACCATTCCTGTACTGCCAAGATTAAGTTTATCCTGCACTAATGTTTTAGTTTGATCATTTAAATATTTTGCAAGTTTGAGGTTTACATTTTAATTTGTTCTAGTTAGCTTTGTGACAAAGCAACTAAATCTTTAAGAGTTTGCTTACTGGAATGATTTAGTTGTAATTTTAATAGGATTGTGCAAATTGACAGCCTTATATAAAACCTTTCCTGTAAGCAGTATGCCCCTAGAATTTAGTCCGTCTTAGACATAGTAACACAAACATCATGAGCAGCTGAAGTGTGACTATACTGAAGAAGAAAAAGTATGCAAAATATACTGGTAAGTATGGCTGTATGCTTCAGCTAGTGTAAATCAAACAAGCCCATTTAAGTTAGTGGATCCTTACCAATCTACATTAGCTAAAACCCTGGCCCTGCATTTTTTTCTCAACAGGCCTGAACATCAACATTGTTTTTATTTTCTTATCAAATTCTATATTATAATAAAGTACTTAGGTATGTTTAGCCAATCAATTTTCTGGGTAAATGGAATAGTCTTAATGCTGTAATTGTGCAATTAGAGTCATTTGGTCTGTGTAGAACTAGCCACTCTTAGATTAGCAGATTGATAAGGATACAAAGAGAAGGCCAAAGCATTTTTTAAACTGAAACATTATTTCATTATCATGTAATTGGGTTAGGTTTTATTTTGTTATTCCATATTTCAGTGGGTATGATAAATATGAGGTGCCCTGAGGGTGATGCTCGTGCTATGATTTGCCTTGTCCAGGGTTTATCTGGGATAACGTTACTGTCCCAAGATTTAGTTTTGGAGCACAGTATTTGGAATAGCCCTAATATCTCAGTAACCATGGAATTATTGTGCTTTACCTATATAATTTCAGCGCTTATGCTTTTGTGTAATGCAAGTTTTGGTGCATTGCCATTGCTAACTTCGGGAGAAAATGCAAGTGGATTTAAAGCAGTGTTGTTAAAGATCTTGCCCTCCTTCTTGTTGCTTTACAGTTCTTAACAGAGCTTGATGCTAAATGTGAGAAAGCATGGGAGAGGAATGTTTAGAAAAGATACAAAATCTTCAGCAATTATTTTTATTTCTATCAACAGTTCTCTCCTGTGTAGGAGGATTATACCAAAAATATAAATGATCTGTTGCACATTAATGATGAATGGAATTCACCTTCCTGCTATATTTATCACTGCTGTCTTTTTAGTGCTGTATGTGCAGTACAAGAAGGTTATGTCTGTAGTAGGATTTAAACAATTCTTGGATAATGGCATACAGTTATCCTTCCCATTAAATTGTTTGAACAGTACATGGCATGCCTTTGGCCTGGGCCAACAGGTACTCTGCAACACAATTCCTAGACATTGTTTGGGATTTAACACCAACCAGGAACATTTCTGAATAAACAGTTTGTATTTGGCCACTCTCTTTTTAGGGTAAGAGAGTTTAATAGAACAGACCTATGCTGCTTTGTGCTGGTTGGCACGAAATATCTGAAAATGGTCCCAGGCACTGTTTAATTTATTAGGCTACATATAGTCTATGTGTCTTCCCTAAATTGTTCATACTTTTTTTTTTTTTAATAACTAAGGTCTACCTGTGCCAGTAGGTTATTCCTGACATTGGTAGCAGTCAATGCTTAAGGAGAGAGAAAAAGAGGTTACTTCCTGCATGTGTGTTCTCAGCTTTCTGAAACTTGGATTCTGACTTCTGAAGCAAGAGATTGCACCCATATATCTTGTCTTTCATGAAGCTGTGCAGTTCCTTCCTGAACCCATCCTGCACCGTCCTGTGGCAGTGCATTCTCCAACATATATACACTGTGTGTCTAATTTGTTCTAGAGTGGCCCCTTACAATTTCATCATGTTCATCTTTGTCTCTTATGCCAAACATTGATTGTTCCATCCCTATTCACCTGTGTGGTGGGTTGACCCTGGCTGGACACCAGGTGCCCACCAAAGCCGCTCTATCACTCCCCTCCTCAGCTGGACAGAGGAAGAAACATATGATGAAGGGCTCATGGATCAAGATAAGGACAGTGAGAGATCACTCACCAATTACCGTCTCAGGCAGAACAGATTCGATGTGGGGAAATTAATTTAATTTATTACCAATCAAATCAGAGTAGGACAATGAGAAATAAAACCAAATCTTAAAACACCTTCCACCCACCCCTCCCTCCTTTCTGGGCACAATTTTACTCCTGATTTTCTCTACCTCCTCCCCCCAGCAGCACAGGGGGACGGGGAATGGGGGTTGGGGTCAGTTCATCACACTTTGTCTCTGCCGCTCCTTCCTCCTCAGGGGCAGGACTCCTCACACTCTTCCCCTGCTCCAGCATGAGGTCCCTCCCATGGGAGACAGTCCTCCATGAACTGCTCCAGCGTGGGTCCCTTCCATGGGCTGCAGTCCTCCAGGCACAGACTGCTCCAGCGTGGGTCCCCTGCAGGGTCACAAGTCCTGCCAGCAAACCTGCTCCAGCGTGGGCTCCTCTCTCCACGGGGCCACAGGTCCTGCCAGCAGCCTGCTCCAGCATGGGCTTCCCACGGGGTCACAGCCTCCTTCAAGCATCCCTCTGCTCCGGCGTGGGGTCCTCTCTCCCCGGGCTACAGGTGGATATCTGCTCCCCCGTGGACCTCCCTGGGCTGCAGGGGGACAGCCTGCCTCACCGTGGTCTTCCCCACGGGCTGCAGGGGAATCTCCGGCACCTGGAGCACCTCCTCCCCTCCTTCTGCACTGACCTGGGGTCTGCAGGGTTGCTGCTCTTACATGGTCTCATTTCTCTCTCTGGCTGCTGTTGCTGTTGTGCAGTTTTTCCCCTCCCTTCTTAAATCTGTTCTCCCAGAGGCACTACCACCATCGCTGATGGGCTTGGCCTTGGCCAGCAGCGGGTCTGTCTTAGAGCCGGCTGGCATTGGCTCTGTTAGACATGGGAGAAGCTTCCAGCAGCTTCTCACAGAAACCACCCCTGTAGTCCCCCCGCTACCAAAACCTTGCCACGCAAACCCAATACAACCTGCTCTGCTGAATCCACTGTGTTACAGATCCCTCTTGTGTTCCCCTTTAAGTAATTTCTTTTCAAAGCTGGAAAGTCCCAGTCCGTTCAATATCTTCTCACATGAAAGAGTACCCATAAGCCTGTTAATCCTTTTTCTCTTCTGAATCTTTTTTTTAGTTCTGTATCTGTGTGTACGCATACAGGCACATACTCATGAACACATCACAGCACAAACTGTTGAGTTATGTATGCAGAAATATTTCCTTCCATACTGGAAAAGCAGAGCATGAGCTGCAGCATAAAAGAATATTTTCATTTATATCCCATATTTTAATTTATATCTCTGTAGAAAAGAAAACAAGGTGAGAAATTAGATTTGGTGTCTTTAGGTGATCAGAGAAGGGTTAAAAAAACCCACTCTAACACTAGCTACTTTAATGTACAGTGTTTTTAGCATAAGAAATCCAGTGCTTTACTTTTCTTTGATAAGGCTAATTCTAGCATTAGAATTAAGAAAATGCTGCACACCATGGAGGAAAGTAAATCTAATCAAGCTTAAAACAAGCAAACAAACACAACAGTATATGTCTTTGTTTTAGTTAATATCTGCTTATTAGCAGGGGTTTATGCCAAATTTCAATTATACATTTTGAATGATTTCTACCAACCAGAAATTCTGAAGAACAGTGAGCCTAACTTGATACGTTTTTAGTATCATTCCCTCTCTTCCCTCTCTGAGTGGATTCAGCTACACAAGCAAAATTTTGGCTCTTTCTTTTGTGTGTAGGGTTGTTATGCTTTTATTTGGACACTTTGCTGTTTATCTTCAGGAACATAAGGGATGCTGTGCCATTTTACTGCTCCTACACTGGCTTGGAAAGCACTGTTAGTGTAGAAGCAATCTACTTCCTGATTTGATCGAGTGATTTAATACAATTATCTGGTTTAATAACTTCAGGGAGGCTAATTGTGCTTCAAGAATGTCAAGCATTTAAATTGTCTTCATTAAAAGAGAACTGTTTTTGTAGAAGGAGGCTTTGCAGAGTGTCCAGTTTGCAGTTAAATACAGAATCGGTGCAATTATTCCATTTAGGGTAAGACTTCATGACAATAAAGGTTCTAGTGTAGAAGCTAGTTTATTAACAAGAAGGTAATGTATGCTTATATAACTCCTTCTGTCATGGTTTAACCCCAGCCAGCAACTAAGCACCACGCAGCTGCTCACTTACTTCCCCCCCACCCAGTGGGATGGGGGAAAGAATCAAAAAAAAAAAAAAAACAAAAAACTCGTGGGTTGAGATAAGAACAGTTTAATAGAACAGAAAAGAAGAAACTAATGATGATGATGATGATAACAAAAATGACAATACTAATAAAAGTGTTGGAATATACAAAACAAGTGATGAACAATGCAATTGCTCACCGCTTGCCGACCGATGCCCAGTTAGTTCCCAAGCAGCGATCCCTCCCAGGCAAACTCCCCCCAGTTTATATACTGGGCATGACATCACATGGTACGGAAAACCCCTTTGGCCAGTTTGGGTCAGCTCTCCTGGCTGTGTCCCCTCCCAACTTCTTGTGCCCCTCCAGCCTTCTTGCTGGCTGGGCATGAGAAGCTGAAAAATCCTTGACTTTTAGTCTAAACACCTCTTAGCAACAACTGAAAACATCAGTGTGTTATCAACATTATATTCATACTAAATCCAAACCATAACACTATACCAGCTACTAGAAAGAAAATTAACTCTATCCCAGCCACTAGAAAGAAAATTAACTCTATCCCAGCCGAAACCAGGACACTCCTCTCACTAAAGCTGCTTAAAAACACTACAACTTCCTGATACAGATGAATGCATTTCTTTCTTTCACGTCAAAGTATGTGAGATTCTACCAGGGCTTCTTGAAAAACTCAGGACTGTAGGAAATCCTAGCATTCAAAAGTACAAATCAAAGACACACAGTCTAAAAAAAAAAAATTAAAAAATCATGTATCACACAGAACAAAATGAGGCCACAGGTTTTAAAGTCCTTTGCTCCTTACCTTTCAAGAAATAAAGACAATATAAAGCATAAAAAAGGAGGTAAAAAAATCACAGATCAGAGGCAGTGGATGGCATTTATTCAATGCCCAATAATACCACTAAAATTACAATTTATTTGATCTTAGGAAAAACTGAGCAGAAGGTGGTTTTTGTTTTGTTTTGTTTTCCCCTACAAATGGGGATTTCCTTCACTCCGAACATCTTTGCACATAAGTCAAATCTATTATGATATCTTTATCTTGCAGTAAATAATTTGATGCAGCAAATTCATTGTAGGGCTTGTGTAGGACGTTGCTGCAGTAAGAGGGTGAAGCTGACTGCTCTTTCTAATTCTGACAGCGCAGAAAAAAGCAGATCAGTCCAGGAGAAAGAATACGTAATTAAGTATCGAGGATACGTGGATCTCTATTACTGCTTCTGACTAGTGACGAAAAGAAAATATTTTTTGTTGGTTTTCTGTCTGCTATGGCTAACTAAGCATGCAAACAAGCCCAGGGTCTTCATACAGAATTCAAAGCTTCAAGCAACTTGAAAGGGGGAATCATCAATAGTAAGCAAAGGAAGAAAATTCTCCAAAATATGTCTTAACTTCTGCTAACATCACCTGGCTGCTCTTTAGCTAACGTTAGCTAAAGAAAGATTAGGAAAGATTAATATTAATAATAAGTGTGGGACATCTAGCTCCAGACAACAGGTTTCCTAGAAGAGAAATAATGATATAGGGAAATACTCTGGCTTTATCTGAAAGGAAGACATGGGCATTTTCCTGGTATTCTGCTTGCCTTAACAAAATGTTGGAGATAAAACAGGCCATGATCACATTTAATGGAGACAGTTGCATGGCTGGAATTCCAACGTCTATGGACAAAGACTGTTAGAAACCAGCAGAACTGAACTCAATCAAACTGAATGAATAGAACTGAAACTTCTTCTGTCAAAGAAGCTTTTGGCCTAAAGTTTTTCCTGTCTTTTGTAGTAGTAAATCTGAAATCATTGTTCATATTTCAACATGTTTACTCTGTGTCTCCTGGGTACACTATTGCATGGAAAACATTTGCAGTATCATATTTTTCAAAGGTCAGTAACTCCCAGTGTATTCTGCCCTTGGGACTTGTGTGTATAGATTCTGATGCTGAAAATTTTCATTGTATTGTCTTGCTTAAAGTGCTGTAAGAGGTCTATTAGTTTATTTTTTTTTATCTTCAGAATGTCATATATTCTGAAGAGAAGTCATCATGCTGAATAAAGAAAACTATTTAGATTCTTTAATTCAAGCCCAATTAATACAGTTCTCTTTCCTGCTAGTGCTGTTAAGACCATTAAATTTCCATATTAGTTCTAGGAATATTTCAATTATAGAAGTCACTTTGTTATGAACATGGCTCATGTTCAGTTGTAAACAAAATGTTTTCTTTGTTTTCAAAGAAATAACTAAAATATTATTATCAAGGATCTCCACAGTTTCTCACACTGATATGGTTAATCCTTAATTCCCAGTGGAGTTAATTAATACAAATATGCATTTTGACTAAACTCAATGGAGACCCTAGGCTATATCTGCCAGTCCCAGAGTACACAGCTTGTAAATACTCAGGTGACACAACCTGCTTTCCAAAAAGACTTAAACACAAAAACTTTCCCTCCACCCATCCATCAGAGACATGCTAGGCTACAACCTTGCTGTCCCATTTACCACTCGTACTTTGAAATTGACTGTATATTTCATTCTTCATATCTCTATTCACTTCCTTATAATACAAGCTTTCCCACATAATGATGTGCCTGCTTTCCCTTAAGAGCCAGTCTTCAAATTATTGTGAGATTTTTCTCCTTGAGCTGAACCTAAGTGAAAGATAGTACACGCAGTGCTTGAAATACAACTGGAGCTCTACTTTTCTCAGGGAGAAGCAGCAAGTCAGGTTGGATAAGGACATTTTTGGAACAACAAAACTCTTTTAGAGCTGGAATCAGCATCAGGTTCTTAAATGTTTTATTGACTGAAAATTAAGACTCCTGTCTGCACACATCTGAAATTAAAAGGATGCAGTCAATGCATTTTTAGGGTCATTATTTCTTTTCTTACCAAGTGGTTGAAAAACTTCTTCATTGGCTTTTTAGAACAGTGTATCTAGTCTCTGAATTTAAAATAAGCTTTTCTATAAGTGAAAAACATTCAGTTCCTTGCATGCTGATAGAAATCAAATAACAGAATGGTGTATGGGTAAAGAAAATCAACTCTAATTTTAAGTAAATATTTGTAAAATTTTGTACAGTAATGATAAGGTAAATAATTAGTAAGTATGAAGCAGAAAGAATTTTACTTGTGTCAAAGAGAAAATCTAAAAACCCCAGTGTTTCCCATAGGATTTTAGTGATACCTCAGAATTAGAACAACAATAATAATATAGGTCAAGATAGTTTATATGCTGCAATACATATGGAAAAATAAGATGGAATACAGATGGAGATTCTTTAACTGCTCTGGGCTTTGAGGAGTTCAAGTCATGCTATCAGTGCTTTTTGAACATAATTTATTCATGTGTAACTATCTAAAGGCAGTGCAAAGTGGGATGTTGTTCAAAACTAACCACATATTAAATGGAAAAGAAGATACAGAATATTTTTTATTGAAAGAATTGCCAATGCATGTTTGTATTATAGTCATAGAGAATTATGTTCTTTGAATTTAATGATGGCTAAGTGAATAAGAGAATGAAAAAATAGGGTGTGGAGAGGAGGGAACGTAAAAACCAGTGTGTAACATTAGCAAAACAAAGCTAAATAATTTTGGCCAGGAAATACAAGTCTTTCAAAATTTATTAGTACCATTAAAAGACAAGCAAGAGAGGAAACATCAAATGATTGAAGCTATGTCCACCTAAGCAGGCTGTGTGGTGCATAGAGAAGACCAGTTGTGAAAACCTGTAGAGGACCCAGTGTGCATTCTGTTCAGGTTTTCAGGGACAGGGGATGGAGCAGGGGGGGAGGTGAGTATTTAGGATTAACTGTAGTCTGAATGCCCATTAATGGCTGTAGGATTCTGCATGTGCTCCTGGCGTGTGTCTTTTGATTTAGTTTCATCAGAAAGGTATCCAGCTCATGCACTCCAATACCTCTCTACAATAATAGTAAAAGTATAGAAAAAATTGGAACAACTGGTAGATTTGTTTTTCAGATGAACTCCTAAACTAAACTAAGGCATTAATATAAACAACCCATGCAATAAATAGAGGGCAGCTCCTCCATAAAGAGAATGCTGTCAGAGCTCAGACTTGGTTCATTTTATCTTTAAGATGTCCAGAAATGTCTAACTGCCTTGAATCTCTTTGGTGAAATCAGACAAGGAATTTAGGGCAGGGTTCCCACACCCAGACTTGGAGCAAAAGAAAGCGTTAGAGCTTTTTATATTCAGTGAATAAGGGAGAAGCTTATTGAATAACCAGAGTCCAAGCTGCTGCACAAAACCAGAAGAATATTTTTTCTGTAAGTGCAGAGGAAACAAATCATTAACATTAGAGTTGCTCTAAATAAAATTTCCTAAGCATAATTGAACAACTGATTCTACTTCTGGGAACAAATGAAATGAAAACGAGAAATAGTTAAAATATAGAAGAAAAATCAAAAAATCTTCAATCTTTGTATTCACAAAATTAAAATAGAATTTTTAAAATCTAGTCCAAATAAATCCTAATTTAGTAAATATTTTTGTTCAGAAGACCATTGAAGTGCAATGTTTAAACGGTACGGATGCCACTGGAATTTATAGTTTTAGCTTTTAGATATAATCTTACAAGGTTCTCTGAACAGGGAAAATTGCTTTAACACTCACTAGTTGTACATAAACCAACAGCTGGAAGCTCTGGGATTTAAATCCCTACAACTGAATAATTCAGGAATTTGATACTGATACTGAGATTCTGTCTTGGCCCTGCTCCTTACATGTCCAATCTGATCCAACCCTTATTGACAGAAGAGTCAGCATGTACTGAGGTCATTACAAGACCAGACATTATCTGTTTAGTCATTTATGTAGCAGATTTCACTTGATATCAGAACCCAAGGGATTAATCTCACCTCATTCAAACAGCAAGAAGTTAGTTATTCCAGTCCAAGGTAGTCCTCAAATGCTCCTTCTATAGTAAGCAGAGATAAAGATGTACTTCCATGGAGTGTCTAAGATCATTAAGGTGAACTGACTTCTGGAAGTGTTATTTTTCTCTATTTACTGTAAAGGGAGCATACAGAGACCAGTTTTGGCTTACACAACAAAATCTGAGATATAAAAACTGAGAAGAATACTTCAGATTTTGGGTGCAGGTCTCTGCTTAATGGCTGTTAGGCTGAACTGGTACACCAGCTCTAAGTCGTCCCTAAACTTCACAGAAGCCCAGTTACGATCACTGCTTTTGGGTCCATTTTTACCTTGAACAGCTCTGGTTTCAGTAGTGAAGTGCATATTCTTGGTTCTGCTTTTACCTGCTCTTTTTTTCTCTTCCTCATGTTCTTTCTGTCTTTACTGGGGGGAATGGGAGGGTGTGGGAGAAGAAAATCACATTCTAAAATTATGCTTTGTTTCTTTGAGCTATTGTTTGTATATGACTAGTTTAATCATGCACAACATTCACCCTTCATTACACTGAATGTTGTTAGTAGTAGATGCCTCTGAGCACAATAATGCCTAATTTGCATTAATCTTGCTTTGCTCAATTCTTTTATAGTGATACAAACATATGCCACAAATTACTCTCCATTTTTTAAACCACAATAAATGTATGAGCTACACTGCCATATTAAACAGCACTTAATTTACCGAACTCCTCTAAAGTAACTAAAAATGTTACAATGTTCTCATTTCTGCAAGAAAATACAGAACTAAAATGTCTCAAAACAGGCAACAAAACAGTGTCTGCATAATGATGCAAACAGGTAATTGAGCATAAACAAGATTCCCCAAACCACAGATAAATAAATAATTATACTGCAATCCTGGGCTTTTAAATTTTTTAACTTCCCACTCCTCTACTCTCCTGCAGGTACTGTTTTTGCAGGTGCAGCCCAGACAGTTCCATTTATTTTGTTAGGGTCTCTAGAAGAAGGCTTTTAGCTAAATATAGCTGTCATATAGCTACTACTGAAAGTGGTATCCATTCTGTTTTCCATTTAAATTCTCCAATATATGCTATTTCTTTGCCATTTATTCCAATTGTTAAAGTTCTACTGTAAGTTCTTGTGGGTTTTGTTCAGAGAAGTCTGCATTCCTCCAACTTAAGAGATGCTGATGTTGTATGACTTCTATGTATTAGTCGAGGAGCCACAGAGTTTGTGCAGAAAAGGAGACATCCACCTCAGCGTTATTCTGTCTGAGGCAATGTAAACCCTCTTTTGAAACTCTCAGAAGGCAACTACCCAACACTCAGAGCAAGGAAATGGGGCACTCCCCAGCTCTCAGACCCCCTGGACTCCCTCTCTTATCCAGTAATAATGGTATTCACTTCCTCCTGTGGTACTGAAAAAGACCTGGAAAAACAAGATCAGCACAAAGGATCTTATAATAAGTATTATGACCATTAGGTCAGATGGCTATGTCCTGTCTTAATCTTGGACCCTCATGGATATGGTCCTCCTTAAAGAAGATGTGGTTTAGCACAGTCTCAGACAAAGGAGCAAGTTGCACCTGCGTATTTTGCTGGGCAAGTTTTCTAATCACCAAGTAAAATGGGACTGTCACTTAATTTTTATTTCTTTCAGCAACATTTCCAAATAAGACATTGTTCCCTGTTCGATTGCTGGATAAAAAATACATAGACATGTATCTCCTGGGGAAGGGTTGGAGCTGAAGGTTCCAAGTGGGATCATGTTTCTGCCTACAGCCTCATTTAAGACACCTGGCCTGTGTACTAATTTAGGTTAACCCTATGTTATACTTTTTATTAGCTCTGGAGAACTGTGCACATGTTTAGCAGCACGCCTACACTGTGCAATTATCTCCAAACTCATGCCAAACTACCTGCCTCCGGACTTGAATGTAATACAGTTGTTTCAATGATGACACCAGAACCCCAGCTCACAAGCTACATGTGGTATCTTGTTGTCACAGAGGTAACTTGGCAAGTCAAAACCTTATCTGGGATGTGTACTCAGACCCTTACGTGCATCCCAAACATCCATCATCAAGATCTGTACAAATGAGTTTGAATCTTTCCGTGCTCAATGATACCTGAATAGGAAAGCTGCAAACCACAGCAGAATTACTGCTAGGGCAATTGCTAAAAGGTGAAGGGCATTATTCTGCATACTGTCCTCTCCTCCCCATTCTATATTGCTTCTCAAGGAGAATTTTATCCATGAAAACTGTCAGAATTCCAAACTGGAACAGCTTTCAGAGGAGATTAACCTTCTCCATGGCACAGCAATTTTCCCTCCTGAGGAAAGCCATATTATTTCAGTCTAGAGAAGGTGTCTATTACTTTAGAATTTAAGAACCCACATGTTTCTTCTCAGAGAGAGAAGCAATTACTTTAACTGCTGTGCTCAGCATGAAAATGTTTGGGGAAAAAATGTCTCTCTTAATCATATTTTGACATCTATATTTAAAATGGGGCTAAGTATATGAAAAACTAAAATCTAAGTTAAAAAATATGCACCTATAATAACTATCATGAAACTGTAAAATACAATGTATACATTATTAATATTTTGCTGCATGGAAGTGCATTTTAATGTGGTATTCTACATTAAACCTTTGTGGGGCTTTTCTCATTAAAAAACAGTTTCGATAAAAGATATTCTCATAAACAAAACCATACTTTGGATATATAAATAAGTATGGACCTTGATTTATTATTCATTATCAATTCTCTGTTAACAACTGAACAGTTTGTGCCATTACAAGGGGGAACTCCTCAGTGTTTTTCTATATCTGACAAAGAGGATTCACCCTGTAATCTTAATATACTACTGTGAACAAAGTGTTTGATTACCACAGGACATTTTTTATTACCAGGCAATATATTTTAATTTTTTTTCCCTTTTGTTTCTTCTGCCAGTTAAAGTACGTGCAAACACTGAAGCAAAATAGCACTTGAATTTCTTCTACATCCTCCCATCTCCCTTATAGAAAGGAAAGGATAACAAAATTGTATAGCTGCAAAAAGCCAGCTCAAAGGATTTGCCTTTGGTGTGGACCATAGAGGTACAAAATGGCTGGGGTATAGCACATGTGCTGGGGCAAGGCTCATACCCACCCGTTTGCCTTCCCAGTCTCTCCTCCTGCTAAAAGAGTCTCACTGCATCTTCAGAGGCTGGTCCAGCCCCAGACAAGCACAATCTCCCCAGGCAGAGGGGACCGTTTACTTTAAATCATCGGCCACCATGCACAGCTACGGCACTGCTGAGAGGAAAGCCTGTGGGAGAGATGTTTAATATATCACAGTATACCTTAATGCTCAGTCAGCTATCGGTGTGAGGCCTTCCTGAGCATCCTAGAAATCTACTGCTCAGTCAGTTCATTTACCTTTCTCTTGCCCTTCCTTCTCTTTCTCTTATCCCTGCATTTCCAGGGATGAAATTGATAGACGCTAGGAGATACAGAACAGACCATGGCCATGTGTAAAGTAATTTCTGGTGGCAGAACTGTAGCGTCTGTCCTCCTCTTCCTTGGTTCCCTGCCAGCCGCATCCCAGTGGAGTTTCCCTTTCAGACATCTCCCACTGTGGACGGTTTCCACAGTCACGATAGCTGCAAAAACACTGGATAACCTCCATCTGTATTATCTTTTGAGAGGAATCATTTAATTAAAGAGGATGGAAAAAGGGATGGGGGATTGTTAATGACTTGAATATTTTGTTCTACACTACAGCTTGCTGGAGCCTGTGAGTGAATTAGTGTAATTCAGTCTCTAAGTGATTAACTCGGGAATTTTCATGAGCAGTAAATTCACTGTGAAAATTAGGCCAAAAGGTAAAAAATACATTGTAATCATCATCAAGTAGAAAAAAATCATTCATAAAACAAAATTTATGGCCAAATAAACATTGTAAAAAGGAGCATTGAAAAACACATTAATGTGAGGGCACCTTCCCCCTTCCCTGTTCTATTCAAAGAGAGTAACAGGAGATTAAATCAGTAGGAGAGATATAAATGTCATACTTGCAATTTATTTTAGTGCTATTGAAAGAAGACATCTGAAAACAAACAATCTACAGAGACAAGCAAAGGCTTGATCTGTATCAGTGATGAGGAAACGGGCCAACCATCTACAGAAGAATTTGTAAAGCACAGTTGTCAGAGAACCCAGTACAAATAGCTTTACTGGGGTTTCTAAGAACTCTTTGAAGCTCTGTTCTACCCTCCCTAAATTGTTTCCTTAGTGCTAAAGCAAAGCTTGTATCACGACAAGGTTATTCAACTGCAAACTGTGCAGTGTGTTGCCATATCTCTCTCTGTCTTAGGTGGTATCAGCTCGGAAATGACAGTGCATGACCTGTGGATAAAAACATCAAGTTACAGTTTTTTAAAAAATGTGAGAATAGTGCATATCCCCAAACCTTGAGGTGATTTAAAACACAGAGTAAACCTCCTTTCCTCCTTAATAACTGATGGCATATTAGTGACTTGAACTAAAAATCACCTTCCGTGACCCAGATCTTCCATAGATATTTAATCTAATAGAAATACATTTGTTGTTGTGTTTGTATCTCATATCACAAATTACACTTATACAAAGACAAGCTGTTTCTGTGTTTTGCACAACATAAATGACAGCACATTTTGATGAAATATTGCTGCATTTGATTGGAAATGCTCCATACAGGAGTTGAAGCTGCAGGCCGCTCTGAATACCACTTAAAGTGATTCTGTTGAATTATACCCCACTACTGCAATTAGATGTAGAAAGATGTGATTATTGGGACTTTGAAGTCTCTCCCTATATTAAGCAGAACACATAAGAATAACTTTGACTTCAGTTTTGTTCTTAAAATACTTATCTGTGTTTAAGAACATCAGTAAAGGTTTTGTAAGCAAATATTACGAAAGCAGAGACTTCTTACTTGACGAAATAAATCCACACTTACTAGGTTTCAGTCTTGTCTCCTAATCTTGCCTCTGCCTCTACCATTATTTCTGTCTTGGGCAACTCATCTGATCTTTATGTCTATACAATGGAAATAATACAGTATAATCACCTACTGCAAAGAGAATTGTTAGGCATCTTTATTTAACAACTGCTCTGAAAATACATTGAGCTGTAAAACTGCCAAATAATTTTATTATCATTGTATACCCACAAGTGGCTAGGCTCCCATAAACAATGATCATAGAAGTTATATGAGTCAGAGAGGTACCATCAGTATTGTCTCTTATGAATCCAGGTTGCCAGTTTAGTTGTATTTTTAGTTTGACCTGTTTCTTGGCTGTAGATTTAAAATAGCAAGCTCAATCTATCCATCAAACATAACACTTTTATTCAAGGATTTCTTCTAAGAAAAAGAAAAATAAAGAAACTGTATTTTTTTCAATCTAATCATAACAAAGAAACTCTGAATTATAGTATTTAATGAAGATAAATCTGCATTTTCACATGGCTAAGAAAAAGCTGAACTTCAGACAGCACTTAGTCTTCCTTCACTATGTTTTGCTTTCCTATATAAAAAAGGAAAGAAGGTGTCATATTGACAGAGCTATTAAAAATAGTCTTTCAGAGAAATTCGGACTATAGAATGGTAGCTTAGGAAAAATGATTGTCAGCTACAGTATTAATGAAACAAATCCAGAATTTCAAATCCCTCTGTCTGGCAGTGACTTTATTAAAAATTCAGCTGTTGGCTGAGTTCAGAAGTGATCTTGATCCTCCCATGGCTCTTACCCTGCAGGTTAACAAGGCTACAAGTATTAAGACCTCGTTCAGCAAAGCACTTTACCAGTCTGCAGGGGAGAGGAGGTGATAGATCACATATGGTTCAAACATCCCCTAACCCCACTTGCTCAGAGTACATTGATAATAACATCAGTCTTACAAATTAGACATGGAAAAAAACCCTATTGAATCATGCCACCTATCTCCTTGGCAATTTGTGACTTATCACATTGGGATACAAATAGCGCACTGTTCATTTTTGGTTTGCATGTTTCAAGATGGAAATGTTCAACTGAATCCCATTTAACACAGGCATCTATTGAACTGCTAGGAAGTTTGGGGTTTTTTTCCCTCAGATGTTTAACCTAGCTTGGCTAGGTTTTTTTATACTGCCCCTATAAATCTACATAATGAAGCAATCCAATTTGGTCTTTCTAAATTTTTTTAAATACTTAGAAGGTAGCCATAATAAACATAACTCATTTTTCAAACATCACAAGAAATGGATAATGCATCTGACGTAAAGTAAAATATATCCCTCTGGCAATACATAACATGTAAAATATAATTGTATATAAAAATAATTGCATGTGTAACATAAATCAAATGAATCACCTTTATTAATACTTTCTGCACATACCCAAAGGAAACTGTAGGAAAACAAGAGGGGGTTTTAACAATATATTTATAGATTTCCTGTCTGTATATAAAAACTTTAAATGAAAATAATGTTATCTAAAATGTCCTTTTCATTGTACTTGTGCTTACTTATACTTTATCTTAAATACTCTAGAATTTTATATATATTTATAGCATCCACTAATGCAAAGTGACTATATAAATGTGTAAAACCAGTATGAATAAATTCTATAATTCAAGAAAAATTACCATGCAGGCATAATTACACCTTCAGTTACTTTAAAATGTTTGTGTCTTTTCTTTGAACATTCTCCTGTCTGTCTGTTAATATCTTCTTTGTAATGCTTTGCTCAGAATCATATGTAATTTTCTAAAGACAGTCACACTTCGATCATACCAAAGTGCTTTTATCTCCCTGCCACAAGACCTGATGGTTTTTTGCATGCATGTCTCAAAAATGAGTTGATTTCTTCATCCCACATGGGTATGGAAAATGTGTGTAAATGACTCTCTTCTTACACCTACAGTAATTTTCAGAATTACTGCTGTCCAGTTTGCTGTTTCTGTTGAATGCTTGTGATAGTGTTTTCTGTCTTTTCACCTTACATTTAAAAAAGAAAACAAATGTATGTTTTACTCTTGTTCATTTTTATAACAATTCACTTTTTACATTCTATCACTTCTGAGGGGCTTCAGTCAAGATCAGTGACCTGCTGTGTCAGGCATTGTGTGAGCATACAGGTATTTTCTGATACTGGTTCTAAGATAATTAAGTCTCCTTGTATTACTTCCCTGTCCTCTAAGCATCTCTTTAGTATTATCTGTGAATGTAATTAATGCTATTTACTTCTCTCCTGGGTTAGTGAAGATATTAATCCCTGACTTAATACAGATCCCTGCAGCACCATGTTACACACCTCTTCCCATCTGGATATATTGCTGACATTATCCTTTGTTTATGCTCTTTCATCCTCTTTCAATCTTTCAATGAGACAGTGTTTCTATCGAAGCCAATTTTAATTAATGTTGACAAAGATTTTAACATGTATTGCAAGCCAAATATATTGCAGCTATTGTTTTTCATGTCCCCATTTTTCTATGTAGTTCTAGTTAAAAAAAAAATCAGATTTATCTTCTAACCCTTTGTTCTTTCTGCATCTATTCTGCCTCTTGCTGCTAGGTGCATTAGCCTATAGATATTCATGGTCTTTTCTCTTGCTATGAGCTTTACTGTCTGAGGGAGAACAAGGACAAAGCAGAGCAAGACAGTGAGCAGGATGGCCCCAATCCAGCAAAGCAATGAAACACATGGCCATTTTTAAATGCAGACATAATCTCACTGGAGTCAATAGAAATACTTGCATGCTTGAAAGTAGTATCTACCAGGTCGAGGCTGCTGCGCCGAATGTATAAAAAGATCATGTGCTAATCGTCTCGTATTTCCTTTTGTATTTAAAAATAGTTCCACATTAACCTTTCAAAGCCCCCTTCATTCTTTCTGATGTCTGAAGCAGTGATAAAATACATTTTTGAGGTAACATGCATCAACACAGTAGGATGCAAAATATTCAGATTTTCTGAACTATATACTTTCATATTTCCCCCATTATTCCCTAACCTGCTCCTCATCTGAACAGGCATTATTTTAACATGATATTCATATCACCTATTTATAAAGTTAGCTTATTAGTGTTATTTATTTATTGACTAAAAAAGAATTCAGTATCTCAGTCACTTTTGAAACATCATTAATTTCACCCCTCCTCAGGACATACTTGATTTCTTCAGTAGCAAATGCAATCTTGCTTTGCACCCAGCAGCATAATGGTTCTTGTTGACAAATGTTAATTATTTGTGTGGATTTTCTGTTCCCGACATTTTTGGCTCTGAACTTATAATCAAAGCAAAAAGTAGGGGGGAGGAGAGGGGAGGAAACTTTTCCCCAAATAGTGGAACAGCTTTATTTGTGAATGTCATGGGAAGCTAGAAGGAGAAAAGAAAGCAAGTAAGTGAATGTGTTAGCCCAAGGGAAAGGATTTCTAAGGATGTGCTCTTACATCCAGCTGGGACCGGTCTCTTCTTTAGCTCAATGGATGAAAAAAAAAAAAAAAAAAAAAAAAAAGGGAAAACAGCCCCGTGGCCCCACACCCCTAGAAGATACAATGGGATTTTAGCACTCAGAGAGAATCTCTCCCAACCACAATTGAAACACAGCTTAACTAGCCTTAAATCAGACTATCTAATCAACTGAAATCCAATGAAAAATAGCTTCTGTTATGCCTTAGAAGCAGAGTGTGGATGAGGAGATTAGCTGGGGTGAGATTAATCACTTTAGAAAAGAGAACTTTAACTACTTTTTAATAACACAGAGTTCAATGTGGTTAAGAATATGGAAGCTCAGATAAAGCCTTTTAAAAAGTAAGAGCCATCAAAGCAGTTTGGAAATTTTTAGCTGCTCAGATACAGTAGTGGACAGAACTCATTTTCATCTGTGCTTGTCTGAGGTGATTCCTTATTATCATTCTATAAGTTTCATGCTAGGCAGAAAGAGAAAGAAAGACTCAATAGGTTTTTTGTCATTAATGGTTGTCATTTTGATTAAAAAAAAAAAAAAGAAGAAACACTATAGTTTAATGGGTAAATGCAAATGGACTCAACATTGCAGTTTTGTACTTCAAAGAGGAGTAAATTTGTTTTGAAGTTTATTTGGTAGATGAATTGCTGTCAGAGATAAGCAAAAAGTTTTGAACTCCCAAGGGCTCTGATAATGCTTCAGAAAGGAGAAAATTCAAGAATTACCACACTTGTGATCAAACATAATGAAAATTAAGGCTAATAAACAGCTTTTCTAATGTCAGTCTAAAAGGTGAGCCAAGGAGGCTTATGGAACATAACATTATCAGTTAGGAATTCACAAGGCTTGTTATCTTTGATTTTTTTTTCATCATATTTTTTTGAATGAATATTACTTCCACCCCTAAATTAAAAATATTCTTCTTGCACAATAACCCATCCAGATTTAGCTTTTACAATCAAACTCCTATATGTGGGCGAAATTAACAGTTATGGTAGAAAGCTTTCTTCCCCACAGTTCCCTTGATAGGCAGAAGCAGGGTAGTAACTCTCAAAAGATAATTTAAATAACAATTGAACCATTGTACAGGAATGACATTTCATATAGACTGTTTGATTATCATATTCCATGCTCCTAGGAGCTATAGGACAAAAACAGAAGACAAGATTACCCTGCCTTATGCTATAAAAAATTTTCCCCCAAATGTCTCTGATTAAAGACATGTAAAAGGTATGATTTTACTTTTGAACTATCCAGACATCTCTTCGGTATTAAACACAGATACATGTACATTTTTAAACATTTCATTGCCATTGATGTTTTTTTCAATGTCATATTGTAATTGGAAGACACTGGTGTCTGAGTAAATTTATGCTGATTTGTATCTCCTGTGAATCTTTCCTGGTAGCAAAGTTGTAGATGTTTTTATCCTCCTCCCTCATTGATACATACTGTCCTGCAAAACTTTCAGACAAGGCAGTCTTGTCGGTGCTCGCTAGCAGCAGTCGATGGCCATTGAAAGGGGTATACTTTGTCTGACTTTGCTTTTCAACATCAGACATATATAACACGACAGAGCTCATTGTGTGTTTGCTTCAGAAAGAACGCCATGCTGTCAACATGACAGAATCAAGTACGAGACAAGCCAGGACACTGTAAAAATCATTTACCCTCTACTGCATGTAAAGATGGCTTAAAGCAAGGAATAAAAGTTTTGACAAGGCATTTAAATACTCACAACTAACCATTTTCTGAAATCAACCAAGTCAAACAGATTTCGTTCTAAGGTCCAAGCTGAACAGGAAAAACTAGGACAGAGCCTGGCTGCCTCTGCAGTCTTTCTTACATTGTCAAAGACATGCAAAGGAACAACTGTAAGACTGTTTGGGCAGCCCACTGCTGACCTCTGGCTCAGCCTTCATCAGTGGAGCACAGCAAGGAAGGGACCCTGGCTGTAGCGTGGTAGAAACAAACAAAGCAGCTCCAGAACATCTCAAACTGCTGCTGATGTTCTCACCAACGTCTGAATGGGCTCATCACTTGAATCCTACAGAAACATTTTCTGAGACTTTTAAGTGTGGTACATGCGCTCTATCTACCCTCTGCAACACAAGTGGACAGCTCATCAGCTGTGAATGTCACCCCAGGGAGATTATATAGAAATATAAATTAAATACTAGGCAAGGTAGACAACTGCATTGTATTCTTAGTTTTTTGTCACACATACATTCTGCATGTGAACTCGAACAAGTCATACAGTCTTCTAGTGTCTCATTTTTATCTATTAGAATTATTCAACACAATCAATTGTTTTGGGACACAGATTCACCTCACTTCACTTGAAGCACTCAAGATATCTAAGTTAGATGTTGTAGGTTCCACCGATAGCTGATGGAGATAACCTTATAGAGCTGACAGAGAGAAATAGGTATTTCATTCTCATCTTATAATTCAGACCTCAGATTGGCTGAACCATTTTGGAAGACTCTTTTTCTCTTTCTCCCCATTAACTACAGAAGAAGCCTTGAGGTTAGTTATTCAACTTTGGCAACTGAACTAGACATCTAAAATTGGACCAGATGAATCTAGGCTACAGTGTCTGCACATGGGCTACATATTCTAAGTTGAAGGGCTTTTAGATAGGAATATCAATACTTCCAAGGTGACTACAGTGATGAATGCGTTAGGAAGGAAATAAAGCTTGGCTTATTTCCATTTGCCCTTCAGAATATGTTTTGAGCTCAAGCTACTTGTCTTTTTTATATATATATATATACACACACACACTCTTGCACAGTCTTTTTTCAGTTAACTACCATTTTATATTGATTCTGCAGTGCATGCATTGTTGTTCAAGCAGACCTTTGGTATTGCTATCACACTTCAAGAGCTCAAGGGAGAAAGAGGTGGCTTTCTACTGCTCCTGAGTAAATTTGTAACATTATTAGTGAACTGAGGAAATATGTATGTATGTCAAGACCCCCACCTAAGTAAGTAAAGAAGAGGAGGTATTAACTGAAGCCTAATGTATAGACATAGTTTAATGGTTTGTTGGGTCCTACACAGAGAGAAGAACATGTCCTAAATCTCTGTATGTATGACCTCAATACCATTTGAGTTAATGGGAGTCTTGCCTTCAGTTTCACTGGAAATGGGATCAGGCCCCATGCTGATTAGCTGCAAGGATACTTCCAATTTGGGGTAAGGAAAGAAAGCAAATATTGATCACCTGGATATTATCCAGACTGAAGCAGTCCCTAAGTCTATGGATGTTCATATATGACTGACAGTTAGTGTTTTCAAATATTGTTTAAATTCACATCCATGGAGTAGCTTCCATGTGGAAGATTAGACCTTTGTTTGTAACATGCTCAGTTGCAACTCCTTGGGCATGCAGTTAGGGCACTCCAGCTTTCCATGTGGTCTCCTTTCCCAAGACTGACTGAAACTATGATGCCTAGCATTGAAAATTGGGTACATGCAATGCTGACTTCAGTCTTCAATAAAATAAGGAATTGGCAATAGGACATGGAAAAGTAATCGCTGGACTATGAGTTACTTTTTTATGAAGTGCTCACAAAGCAGTCTAAGAATCTATGCCTACTATTTTACCAGATAAAAAATTTCAAACACTCGTTTCTCTGTTTGTACTGTCAGGTTGATTACTGTTGATTTCCTTGGAAGTTACTCTTGTTTCACCAGCAAAGAGGACTCAGTAAACTTTAGTTACTTTAAAACAAATTATGAATGAAACTAATCACAGAAAAAATTACTTTCTCAGTAAAGAAAAACTGTTAGTCATATATACATCTCCCTGTGCCCTTCAGATCAGCTTATAAATATCACAGCTGAAAAGAACTCTGGAGTTAATGGTGTTTTGGTTTGTTTCCTTAAGAGGCTGGGACAAGGCTAGTCATATATGTGATATTTGTTTCCTTTTACTAGACCATTCGGAGAGATCTCAGTGAAAGGTAGCCATAGCAATGTAATTATACATTTATTTATCAATCATTTATTTGTTGGCATTTGAAACCTTGTATTGCTTTTTATGGTGAGGGCACAGACAGCTTCAGGTCTCAGCTCAGGTAATTACCCTCCACCTTATGCACATTTCTCCTTCAGTGTTTGTTAGAGTGAGATTCTTTCCTTTTCTTTATCCTGTTCTTTTATATCTTGCTGTGCACAGTGGAACTGCTCCTATGTCTTATTTCACACCTTACTGAGCTGTAGTAGGAAAGTCACTGCCAGACCATCTCCTTTTGTCAAGTGGTTCTTAGGCCATTTCTTGTTTATATCAAGTCAGCACTTATACACAGGTCATTTCGCCACAGCTAACAGCACTTAGTGTTTCTCCACAGGACACTGCAGAGTCTAAACAGTTTCTGGGCTTATCACAGGGATTTCAAAATTGTCTGTATGAACTATACCTATTGGGTAGAAATACTTGTTTCTCTGCAGTCTAGAAATGAAAGTTTGAGTTTCACCAGTGCTAGTAGATGTATAAACCTGTTTTTTGTTGCTCCCTTACTGGATTTTTGTAGACAGAGGATCAATAGTACAAACACTCTCCAGCTGAGAAAACTTTAAAAATGTGTCCAAAGACAGTACATTCTAAACTGAGCTGTCCATTAGGCACCCAAGTGAGATGACAATTCACTGTCACAAGCTGTTAATTGAATGTAGAAACAGCAACATCCTCTTCCTAGAAAACATCTTCCCCTCATCTGTTTCTTTGCATGGACATTGTCATGTCAACATTCCTGTAATTCTTTTTTATCTTACACTACCCACATTATCAATATTTCCATTGCATTTTCATAAGATGCTGAGAATGAATTAAATAATTTGCATTTACTGAAAAGTCCCTCATTGTTTTCTGTGAAGCATCTGTGAATCCACTAGTAAAGGCATTTCTGCTAGAGATGCTGACTGTCCCTACTGATACTCTGTGACTACATTTATACTAGTGAATTGAATATGCTTAGGTTTGTTCTCTGAGAAAGAATCTAACTGACATGGCATGATCCACATCCATACTATTAAAATCTAATTCTCTGCCTATCAACAAGGGTTTCTGTGACCTCCAAACTCTTTGATCATGTCCAGGGAATGCTTGAGAAAGTGGTAGCTTAGGCCAAAACCCTTTTAGTGACCATTTTAACTCTTTAGTGATACACATAATAAATTTCTAGCACCTGGGAACATTTATTGCCACTGCCTAACTTACCAGTTTAGACACAGAGTAAGTTCTTTACATTTTTGCTCATTAGGTTTTCCAGATGCCTGGAAAATCTTAGCACATCAAAAGGTATACTGCAAAAAAACCCCCTTATTTAATATGTATCACTTGATAGGATTCTTAAGATAAGGAGTTTGCATGGTTTCAGGTGATAAACTTATGAAAGAGAAATCCACAGAGGATTATCAAATACACAGAAGCCACACATGGTTTGTAGTAGTAGTCCCTGAGCTGAACATTGAGAACATTAAGAGGTGGTATTGTGGTACTTTCCCTGCTCATATATTCTTCACTTTTCACCTACTTAGAATAAGTAAAATAAATACTGGGCTATGTGCAGTTTTGGTCTGAGTAAATACAGA
Source organism: Harpia harpyja (assembly GCF_026419915.1). NCBI lineage: Eukaryota > Metazoa > Chordata > Aves > Accipitriformes > Accipitridae > Harpia > Harpia harpyja. The sequence goes on along the minus strand of NC_068942.1, from coordinate 17,321,141 downwards.
TATTCCTCTATTACCTGTCTTCCTTTCCACCACTCTGTGTGAAAAGTAACATGTATAGCATGGCAAGTATGACATGGACCCCACCCCTTTGTCAGGCTATTGATTTCACCCAGGCTATTGACGTTTTGTTTATAATTGACCCCTTTCCTGATATCAAGGAGGGAGTTGAATGAACATTTTTTTTTTTTCTGTTAGATAGTTAAACTAAAGGAAATGGAAATGGAGGGGATAAGTATATGAATACTTGCTTTGATATGATTGAATCAAGTATCTGCCAAAGGCGGACTTACACAACTACCCATCAATTCTGTCACTCAAATCCATGTAATAGAAAAGTGATCTAAATGTTTCTAGTGACGTTGTGTCACCTCATACAAAGTACCTACATATTTTACTATTTATATACATACGTATATATAATACAGATATCTATATTGCATGTGTTATTAAAGCATACCCTATAATTCTGGGTCTGGATCAGTCCCAGCCTGCCTAGGTCTCACTCAGGAGTGTACAAAACATCAGACTGTAGTGATTTTTCTCTTTCTTATTAAAAAAAAAAAAAAGTTTAAAAAACTGAGCAGAAAGGAGGCAGGATAACCTCCTCCAAAATACTCTACAGTCCAACAGTCGTGATGCTCTTGTCAGTGGTAGGTATAAATGCCACCTCTAAAAAGCAGAGAATGGAAAGGGGTGATAAACCAGAGTTTTCTGTAGATGAATGGGATATCAGATACAAACCCAGTACTGATTCTTCATTCTAATCTCAGGAAAGGACTCTCCTAAGTTAGGTGTCCTCTTCTCAAATAAGATCAAATTTTGTTAATTTCATGCTTATCACTTTCATTCTAACCTGGACTTAAGGGACTGACTCATCCCAAGGCAGGACTTCAGAGTCTTCTTGACATACCAACTACCTCAGGTTCCTCAACTTTGTAGCCCAGATTATGGCAATATCTATATTTCCTTTGGGAATTCAGTGTTAAAATTCTCTGTTGTACCTTGTGCTTTTCTATTGATCCTACACTACAAAATTTAATTGCAAGCACAATTCAATTAAAAGAAGATATTGCTCCTGTAAAGTAATGAACATCTGCATGAATCTTTAAAAACCAGTTCTAAATATCTTCAGTATCATTAACATTTGTGTGTGAACTGTGGCATAATATATGAAAGGTCATATCTTTGGAGGAATTTTAAAAGCTCTTCCTAATATTGCATATTCATATTTCTTCATAGGAAAATGAAACCTATTCCTGTGAAGTTTACAATCAGCCAGTTAGCCTTTTGGATTTGTTGTTGAAAAAGTCGGATGAGCAATCTGCTTATTGCAGTCAATCAATCTCTACGCAGTGTGCAAACTTAAAAATAATTTAGTAATCTTCCTATCCTACAGCCACATGGTTGTATACTCTTTATTTTTTTTTTTTTCTCCAGGTAGAATGCACCAATCTGCATCAGTGTGTTATTTTGCGCTAAAAGCAATAGATGAATGGCTTTGCAGAAAATAATCTTTTCTTTACTTCATTAAAGGTGTAACACGAAAAATATGACTTTCTCTACTTTGACCCACCCATCACCCTCAAACCCTAATGTGTTAGAACTATCAAAAGGGTAATGAAACAGTCTGAATGTCTAAATGACTTGCTAAAAAAGAAACATTGACTGCATTATAGCTTGAGAAAGGAAGAAAATATATTTACTTTAAAAAAAAACCCCAAATCTAAATCTAGTTTAGACTTTCGTGATTAACATTTAAATTTTAACATTTACAGAGATGTAAAACAAACATTGCCAACTGTACTCAAAGCCCTTCTAATCTGTTCATCATTTATAGTTTAGCTTTAATTTACCATTTTCACAATAATTTAATAACATCTTCAGTAATTCTCGCTTTTGACACTGAAACAGCATGGGGTTGATTTACTGTGTTTTCAGACTTGTGCTTTTATGTAAACACATTAGTATTTTCACAGCATGTTTGGAACAACTGGAGCAAATTCTGCTTCTCTTACACCTATACAAAATCTATTGACTATGTTGAGTAACAGAGAGAAAATCCGTCTGAATTGCTGGAGTAAGTCAAGAGGAGTCAGGATAAAAGATGAAAAACTTTTGCCTATTCTGGAAGGTGAAAGAGACCAATTTCACATAGCACTGAAGAAAATGGAATAAACCAGCAGTCAAGACAGGTTCTGTGTCTGACAGCTTTTATGTGTTATAGCTTTTATTACAGCTGAGTTTACCAGCTTTCATAGTTACAGAAAATAGATTCATATGTAGAGATAGCACAATATGATGCAAATGTGTTGTACATAACATCTTTCAAACGAACTGATACCTAAACATTCTCACAGAGATAGGCAAAATAATTACAAAATGAAATAATAAAAAACAGAGGGAGAAGAAGGAAAGTACACATGATAGGTAAGGGAGAGGGTGTCTTTTTCAGGGGAGACTCGAGATTATAGCATCCCTATGAATTAAGGCTTTCATTGGTAACAAACACTCCTGCTGTTGCTAAAGGATTTTATTCACCTGCGTAGCTTGACTCCTTTATGCCATTGCAAAAGGTAATAGAAACATCTTATGGGTCTATTTCACCTTTTTAGCAAACAGAATGTTTAAGCCCTGAAAGGCAAAGGTATTGCGATGTGTTTAGTGAGAAGCGACATGTTGGATCTAATTCTGTGTTCTGTTAACTGTGAAATGCCATTGAAGTCAACGTTACACAGATGTAACTGGCAGGAGATTTTGCCTTTTACTTCTAAAAATCTGCTAACAGTGTCAGAGAGCAGAGACTGATCTGAAATCTGTTTAACTCCTCTCATCTTCTGTTCTTTTAGCTTTCTTTAAAATGTGTCAAAAGATGTTTTTTTCTGGACCTTATCCAGCTTCCATAGAAATCTGTGAAGAACTCCTTTTTCTACCAGTGGTCTGTGAACAGTAATGGAGTCTTGTGCAAAGATAAACTGACCAACAGAAATTATTGCTTATATGTATTTTTTTGCTAAATCATAAGACCTTGTGCTTCAGGGTGCCAGTCCTGTAAATCTTACCCATTTCAATTGGATCAGCAGGGCTACACTTACAGACATGGAATGGTTCATTTTCAGTAATCTCCTTTCTCTAATTGTAAGTTCCCTGCTACTGCACTGTGGGTTCTAAATAACAAAATAATTGGCACATGAAATAAGTCTGAAGTTTTGCATATAAGTTCAAATTCATATAAATATCCCTTCCCCAAACAAAATTTAAGCATGCATTTAACCCAATAGAATTCAAGAACATACTTAAACATCTTCTTATAAGACTGGACACAGGAGTTTTCCTGCATCATCATGAAGTTGCTGTATTTGGGTCTACTGACAGGTTAAATGCTACCTAAAGGCAATATTTCAGTTCTAATTAAGCCAATTTTTCACCATCTGTAAAGAAATAGGTGGCCATTTACAGGCAAATGTGTGATTTGTGTGTACAATTACTGAAATTATACACACACATTGGGTTGAAATGAATCACTTAAATTTGTATACATATGAATTTGGGAAAATCAGACCCCTGTGCTTTAGAGTATGATGTAAATTTTACAAAGTGTGGCTGAACCCACACGAAGTAAGGAATTTTAATTTGGGGATTTCCCCAGCTGTGTGCTTAATGTTATGCTAATGTTTTTTCCATTAATAGCTAAAAAGATCCATTGCTTCTCCTTTCAATGGGCTTGTTCCTAATGAAAAAGATCTTTTGTTCCACAGCAAAACTGTACAGCTCAGGCAGAATGATAACATGCTGGCTCTTTACACTTTGGATGCGAAAAAGCCTCAGGCAAAATATTTTGCTGAAAAAGGCAAGCCTGGCTCCATTCATTTCACAAGTACTGCCCTCTTACACTAGCTGTGACTGTCTCTTTATTTAATGATTCACTGCACCCAGACATTTGCATAACAGCGTATACCTATGTGGAGTTAAATGTTAGCCTTCTTTCTAAAGAGATCAGTTTTGAACAGTAAGAATTTATTCTCTTGTCCTGGGGCATCCTTCAGGCAGCAATTGTCGAGGCAATATAAAAAAATCACAGCACCATTCCAAAATGAAATCAACAGAAACAAATTCTTACGTCTCCCTCTTTTTGAAAGGTGACTTTGAGCCAGAAAATTCTATGTTGTCTTGAACAAGGCCTCTCTTTATCCACTGAGCCAGGAAGGGTGGGAAACTATTCAGGAACTACTATTGATTTTAAGCATCATTTAGACCAAAGAACAGATTTCAAGTGACCTTCCACTGTGCTAACAATACCTGTAAGCTTAAAAAACAGCTTTGTCTAAAGGAAGTCAAAGTCTCAGCTATGAAATACGATATATAACAATTTAAGTTTAGTTTAAACCAGTAACTAGCAATAACATACCAGTTGATATCTCAAAAAGACCTCTACTGAATCAGCAATTTTGATCTTATTTTGATGTTCTGCTCTATTTTGAGTAATCACAAGCAGCCAGTATAATCATTCAGTCTTGGCTTTGGTTTGGTTTCAAACAGTCATTACACTCTGTTTAGTATTTTCCCTTTTCTTTCATTTAAGACTTTACAGTGCAAATGAAGTTTATATTGTATTTTATTTTATTGTCGATATACAAAATATAAAAACCCAAAGGCTATACAGTTACCTTCAGGAACTTCAGTCCTGACATAAAAAGCTGTCATAGCAAAGCTACAGTCTTATTCTGCATGAATATCAGCCCGTCAAAATGGTCTTTAATCACTAACACACCTGCATTTGTTCCTAAATACTTTATGAAGGGAATTTTCTCTTGAGTTCACATGGGCTCTGTGAACATCCCTTTTCAGAATAGGTGATGACTTACTATCCATAAGGCTTCTAAATGTTGCTAGGGAATCCTGTTGGAGAAGTACAGAAATACAGCTTTGTTTCAGGATAAATATCATCTGGACAAAAACAAGCTAGGAGATTTATGAAAATATATTTTACCTCAGCTCTGTGACAGGATGACAGCATAGCTCAGCAAAAAAGTATAGCAACACGTAGCACTCTGTATGACTCAGAGTTTTCCCTAAAAAAGGGTAGAGTCTAGATTTGGGCCCAGGATTACCCATTTTACACTGAAGAGTGATTGGTTACCATGTCTTGGTAGAGAGAGTAAACCCCACCCTCCCACATTACCTTGTGTTCACCTTAAACTTGCAAACCCACATTCTTCTTCTAGTTGACCTTGATATCATTTACATATTTTATTAAATAATTTGAGCATCTTATTCCTAAGTGAACACTCACTAATCTCTTTACATATGAGGGAAAGGGGAATAGAAATGGTCTTCTCTAGCTGTTTCTTTTCTTGAAAGAAAAGAGTGACCTCTGCTGAAGCATGTCACAGACCTTGCATGGCAGGTGACAGCTCCATGCTATGACTCAAAATTGCTGAAGCTGAGAAGCTGGCATTTTCAAGATGAATTGGACAGAAGAATTGAAAAGATTCATCCCTTCCTTTAGCTTTTTGTACTGTGTAGTTTGGGTATCTTCCTCATGCAGCAAATTGTCTGCTGCAAATTTCTTTCCAAGTCCTTCAAATCCCCTCAAACTCTGTGTAAGGAGCATTGGGCCAAATTCTCACTTGTGGATTCCCCTGTGTAAGGTAGCTGCTGAGCTCTGTCATTTCTGCATGATTTTGCGATGTTAGCTTCCTGCCTGCTGGCTGTGTATGCATTAACAAACATACATAGCATTTTTTTCAATTATTTATAGTTTAAATTGGTTCTGGTAAAATAAAAGCATACATTTAGACACAAAAAAAAAATGTTATATATTGTTTATTTCATCAGGGTCTAAAACAAGCATCAGAGAATTCTACATTAGTACTTGTAAGGAAGATGATGGGAGAGATTCCAAACACTTTTATTTTTGTTTCTAGAAATTGTTAACAATTTTTTCAGTCGCCATGACAACAGTGGGACTCTGCTCCTGTCACACGTTCTTCATATATCACCCCTGTCTGTGTGGAAGCAACGTTTCACCCATGCCTTCATTTTAAATCCCTATTTTGTGCTATCCCTATTTTTCCTAGAGACATGAAACCTCATTCTGATCTTGCCTCCACTCATTTTACATGGGTGTCACCCTTACGTAGGAGAGAAGTTCAGTCTGACTCACAGCAATGAAAAACGGGTTAGAAATAAGGTTATGCTGTAACTGACATCATGACAGAGTTCTTATCACTCAAAACTTATTTCACAGCTCTTCCAGCTGTTTTCCTTCATGTACAGAGTCATAGTCCTTCAAAATATACGCATGTAGTCCAGAAATACACACTGGGAAAAATTGGGACATCACCTCACTCAATGGCAGTTTCAATGGAAAGGGAAAAAGGAAAGTAGTAGCCATCCTATATCCCACACCAGCAAAATATAGATAGAGCCACCCGTTTCATGGCAAGGTCTCCCTCCTGAGCTGGTGAGAGGAAACCCTAGCCACTGAGAGAAGGTTTTGTCATGTTTTTCATAGCCCAGCCCTTTCTTGCACAATTTGCACATGTAAGCATTTGCTTGAAAATGCAGTTGGTGAGAGAGGGAGAGACACAAATTATTCCACTGCCATTTTATTCTATGACTATCTTCTCAAATCTATCACATGGTTGTTGAAAAAGGAGGTGGCATCTGGTCTGAACATGAATTCATGATCAACTTACAGACTGGAGGTATTAGCTTCTGTAGTTACAAATGTATACACAATTCTCATAAGTAGTGATGAAATTTATTAATTTACTTCTTTGTTCCATTTGTATCACCAAATATTTTCTACCAACCATCAAATTTTTAACAGCTATCCAACAATATATTCAGCAGAAAGGATCTATAAATAGGACCATTACCTGAATTAGAAGTATTCTTTAAAACTGATTGTCTAATAATTTCAACAATTTCTGTTTTGACACACATCTTGGAGACAGCATATAACAGCTGCACACTGTGTTTACAAATAATAGCGTGATCTCAGACCACAGAAACTTTCTGCTGAATGACTTAACTTTGGACATGATAGCGAACAGCCTACCCCACTGGTCAGCATTGCAGTCACTGCAGCTTCTGAAGCTGGAACTCATCAAGTTGTGAGAGGGCGTGCAGTCCTCTCCCTTAGGAATTTCCCTGGGAAAAAGGAACCCTGCAGTGTAAAAAGGAAATTAACAGGTATGGAGAACTTATTCTCTCATGCATGAAACACTTAACATCTGCCTATTTATAAAATTAGAAATAGTAGATGATTACTTACCTTTCACAAGTTATCTATCTTCCTACTACTAAATAGTAGTAGTTCTGGGTTACCAGGAAGATTAAACAAAACAAAGACTTTTTTATTTATAAAATATTTTTTGGCATATGAGCTGGTAAAGCACAAAGGCTACCAGCACTGTCTAAAGCTGCCCTCAAGTCTTTATCTTTTAAACATAGTTCTCTCCAAATGTATAGTGACTCAATGTTCTCAGGTTTCTGCATTTTAGCATGTTGTACATTTTCTTTAAATTGCTTTGCTGGCAGAATCTTTTTATTATGAAAGAGTCCCAGTTTTCCTCCATGGAAAAGTACATTCTTAGTCATTGTAATTATAAAAAAAATACTTTGGGAACATAGGTCTATGTTCTCCAGTAGCAGAAGACATGGAGTAGATACACTACATTTATTGTATGTTAAACCTCATGATTTTAAGTGACTATCAAGGTCTTGTTTAATGATTTTAAAATGCATAGTACTGGCAGAATTTTCTTCTAAGTCCATCAATGATGTAATGGTTGAATCTTTTATTCATAACATTCCTGATTTTATATGAATTGTTCTACTTTGCAGGAGAAGACTATTGTAAGGAATGCAAACTTCTTGACACTGAGAGCTTTAGCAGTTTAGTAATTAATAAGCTTGATGCCACATCCCAATGGCAAAATTCCTGTTAATTTCAATGAAAGCATGATCAGGCTCAAAGTCATCTGAAATTTCTGTGAATGTAAAGGCTATTTCTTTCTTTCAGCTACTTTTGGACACTAATAAGGTTGATTTTAATAGAACTTATTACATCCTTACTGGAAGCAGAATTTGACCTCAGTTGAAAAGATTGCCCCCTTCTTTCACTTTGTTTTGAAAAAGAGCTACATTTTCATAATAGTGTCCGGGTACGCACACAAATCTCATTACCCAATAATAGGATTTGTCTACATACCTCCTGCTCAGTCTTTCGGAAACGTACATGTCCCTCAGCATGGGTTATTTTTTTTTCTCCTTGTTTCCATTTACATCTGTCCACATGAGTACAATAGATTATATTCTATATAACAGTTTTAGTCAAGCAAAAGTAGCTAAGTATATAATCAAGGAGGAGGCGGAGATATTCTTAAAGGACAAAATCAACTTTGGAAGCTAAACTCTCACTTTTGTTACAATGATTGAGACATATGAGAGTAAAAATATGCCAGAGACGTGAAGCAAAATGTCATGGAATAGCTCAAATATAGCAGCAAAATGCTAAAGCAATGTTTAATTATAGTCTGCAGTCCAGTTATCCTATGATTGGATTCATCTGCAACAGTGAAGTTGTCTTATAGAAACTTGAGATACCAACATTTTAAACTGGGAATATGAATGGCAGTTTATGTTGATCCTTATTGTTTTCTGAACTGGCTCTGCTCTGCATTTCTTTCAAAGCAGTAAAGGAAAATAATTGAAAATCACTTTAATTTTTACTGCTTTACTTCCAATCACTAGTTCTATAGCTGCTGTGACTAAACATGTTATAGAAGCTGAGTTAAGATTTTTATTCAGAATGTAGAAGAGTAAATTTTGGAAAAGCCCTCAGATAAAGGTTTAGAGGAAAAAAAACCCAAACAAACAAACAAAAAACCAGACAACCCCCCCCAAACAATTAGAAGTAAACCATAGGAATTAATATGGAATAGAGAAACAAATAAACTGAACAGCAAAATATATACTCATCATTCCTATGCTTTGTGAAACTCTCTGGAAAGGTTCATCACTTGCAAGATGCATGAAAAACAGCTAGAAATTTGGGCTGTCAATAGAAGTTTGTCCTTTGCTTTATTTGTCCTATTTCTATATCACACCACCAGTCTCTCCTCTTATGCTTCTTTCTTTCCAGTGACAAGTCATACTTAATTTACCTTTTGCTTAATTAACCTTCTGAAAAGTTAAGGTCCATCTATTTTGGTTGTTGAAAAGTATGAATAAGATAAGAGGTCATTATTTGGATATGAGGTTTTGCTCTGTGTGCATGTGTTACGTGCTTGATGCGGAAGGCTAAATTTTCACTTTTTTCCTAAATATACGCAAGTGTCCTAAGTCTTGTTGCTATGCAGTTTAGCCATAGCAACAAACACAAAAGCCAATGTGTTATTTCTATTTTCCCTTCCAGACAGTTTTCCTAGTAAAGAAGACATGCTAGATATAGCACTGTCAAAATAAGTGCAGTATTTCCTGTGAGAGATGTCAAACATTTCATCTTTTAAAAGATTATATTGTGCAAAAATGCTAAGCAAGAAGGTGGAGAGGTTGTAGTCAAGCTATCCACATTCTTTTGACGCACAGGTAGGGAAGTTAAAAAGTAATTACTGTAAAAGGAGAAGTCAGGGTTTTAGTTATATATTTATTGAATATAAAAAATACCATGATACATTTTGTTCTTTTCCAAGATAATGGTACTTAATTTTTTATATAACCAGACAAAAGGTAAGGGGTGAACACCTAGTCTTCAATACTTAAAAGAGTTTTGTGATATACGTGATGCATCTTTGCTTAACAAAAAATTTTATCCCTATTCTCCAGTCAATGATAGCTTACAGTCAACGTTGTACTGAGCTTAAATAAACCTATGTAGAACTTGTAGGACAATATCCCAGACTGTTGAAAAGATACCTAAAGGATTTTCTTGTGGCTGAGGTGAGGAGTGTGAGGAAAAACAAATAGTTTATTCAGCAGATTCTTACACAACTTCCCGTGTGATTCCTAGCAAGTCATGCAAAGGTAATTTTCAATGTAAAAGAAAAGTTTGGCTTCCTGCCTGTTGCTCACTTGAAATGGGACTTAGATGCCTGCCTGTTATTTCTGTTATGGAAGGTCTTACTACTTGCCTAGATAATCAGTTTTTCCCACTTGTAAAATAAGGAAATTATGAGAATAACTCAGAGATGCACTGTAGATTTAAATTTCTTAATATCCAAAAGTAGCCTTTCAATTTTGGATACAAAAGGTCAAGGAACTTAACGGCTATTATAATAGTACTGATTTAGTTAGTTAGTTAGTTCTGCTACTTTACGTACCCAAGCATTTCGGACATTTCCATGAATATGACTAACTTAGGATGTACCTATGTATACAACTTCATTTGTTTTTAAAAAAAGCTTTATCTGTTTCAAACATCTTAGGAAGAAACATAGTGGCACATCCATCATTGAAGAAAATATATCATTAAAAACACCAATTACTGTCCTTTATCTATATGGACTCCAGGTTCTAAGTTCCTCTAGTGCTTACAGCCACATCACATAAATTAACCAAAACCTAAGAATTTAATCTTTGTTATTCCCAAGTGACAAAACTCCTGTCTCATCTGAAATTATGCGTTATATCAACCTGCAGCAAAGATAAGATTTTCAGAAGTTCAGGGGAACAATTGGAGTCCCCTAATTTCCAGTGTGCTCTGTGACCTCAATTTCAAATAACCTTGGTGGGGGCACTCTTGCTCTTTCAAGAACTGGGATCTTAATCCCAGTCTCTCTACCATTTCTTTGTAATAGATGTGGGAGATGCTAAGAGTGACAGACCATAGAGAATGGAAAGAAATACCATTTCAATGACAGAAGAGGAAAATAAAAATAGCTTTTTGTTCATCTTTCAATGCCTCTTTTCTTATTTGATCAAATTGTAGAGTCTAGTTTTTATTTAGGTTTTTTTTCCTGATTAATCCCAGAACTTCAAAATGTGATTGATCTCCAATTGCCAATGTACACACCAGTGAGCAATTATTTTAAGGAATATAATTTGTGGATATCCACAAGTGATGTAAATGAAAATATTTGGAAAGGAAAGAAAGCTATAGGCTATTTCTTAGAGACTAGGTAAAAAAATTGGCCACAAATTTTGGATGTGCTATGCACTTCATTTATGCAGCCATGTGCAATGAAATCTATACCAGCCTTCATCCCTCCACCCTCTCCATCAGATGAGAGTAAAACTTTCAAACTGAATAAGGGAAATGATTCAATCTGCCCTCTGGTCTACAAGTTGTGGGAACAACCCTAATTGCAAAACTTGTACATAACTCCTCCCTGGGTGTCTTTCTTTCCAATCCACTTCAGCATGACATGGATAGGCTTGTCTTTTTTCTTCCACCCACTAGTTCATCTTTGCAAGTGATACTCTCTGTCTTGTGAAATAGTGTGTACTGCAGACAGCCTTGAAAAATCCTGACCTTACTAAAATATGTTGAGGACATGGCATCCAAAATTGCTGGTTACCTTGACCTTGCTTGCTTCTTCCTCCGGGGTTTCTTACCCCCAAAGAATAGATCCATTTGAGTTTATTTAAGAGCAGGAAGGGCTTCAAATTTTGCTTTTGTTCTAAGTCAACCCCTTCAATACCACAGAAAACAGAATGCATTTTTTGATTGTTTCATGAATTTTGAGGCTTCATACAGAGTTAGCACTGAACATAGCCCAGTTTCAAAATGTGCTGCAATAAAAAACTGTGTCTTCATGGTAGCAAAGAGTTATTGTGCTTTTCGTGAAGCTTCAATGTTCCTTAGAAAGAGGTAGTATTGCTGTAAGAGTCCTTTCACTTCACTTAAAGGTCAAAAAATAAAGTGTTTCTTAATGAGTTAGTCATCCAAGACTTCCTTTAAAATCAGGAGGGAAAAATAGGCATCTCCAGAGAGCAACTCATCTCTTTGTAAGGTATCTAGGATTATATGAATTCTCCCCTTAGAATTGCCTGTATTTCTCTGTGGACAATGAGGGGAACTGAAAGTTCCCACAGAGCAGATTAAAATTCAGTGTTCAAACTGAAATTATTTATATTTAGACATCCACAGTTAGATAAGGTAACTACTGCCATTTGTTACTCTTTTCCTGTTGTGGTAGGGCTTTCCATAGAAAGTGCTTGCTCCACCTGGGTGTACGCTGAAGCTCCAGAGTTCTGGGAACAGCAAACAGGCCCTGTGTGTGCTGTCCGCTGCGTTTACGCTGGAGACTTGGAAAGTTAGGCAGGCTGTTGTCAGCCTCAAACAGAGGCGGGTGTTTGAGCAGTAGCTCCTGATGGGATAGAAAAGTCTTTTGAAGACTTGGTCTTCATTCCTAGTCCTCTTCTGGGAGCAAGCCCAGCTCTCCAAAGCTTTTGAGTTGCTTTTCTGTCTTTATTGTATTCCTTTCCTTTTTTTTTTCTTTTCAGTTTTTCTATTACTGCCAAATATCTAGATTTAATTAAACATTCTCCCAAATGGAAAATTACTGTGAAATGTAAGTAAAATCATTCAGGTCTTCTCCTGTGTCAGATTACGTGTTTTATTCAGGAGAAGGAAAGGGTAGTATCGAGACAACTATGAATTCTTAACTCTGCAGCTGCCTGGATCCTAATTCATTGCACTACAGTGTGGAAACTTCTCCCTCTCACACATGAAATAGATGCCAGTGGAAAACTGTCACAAGATGAATTCATACTTGGTAACTTGTAGCAAGTTTATAACTACCTTGTATTGCTGCAGCAGTAAAAAGGAGATGGAAAGAGAGCTGAAAATCTGACTTCAGTGTACTTCATTTTACTAAATAATGTGACTCTTCCATTTTCTTTCTTTATTAACTTCCCTCTCTGCTCTATATTTTATTCTTCTATCTATTCTATTTAATTCTTTAGCCATTTTCCACATCCTCTGTCTCTGTGCTGTTTTCTCAACTCACACTATCTCAGCAGCTCCTCCTTCACATGACTTTATTTTCTTCTGCTACTTTCCATCTTTACCCTTACTTGAGATTCTCTCTCTGACTCCTTATTTCTTACTTTTCCCCATTCCCTGATGATTCATGTGGGTCTTCATCCTCTTTTTCTAAGTGATGCAGTTTCCATCTTTTCTTTACAAATCAATGTATGTTTACCCCAGTTTCCAATTTTTTTTTTTCTCTTCTGTTTATTGGTAGTACCTCTGGCATACTTAATTGAAAAACAGAAACTGCAGTACCAAAACAAATTCCCCAAGCCTTTTCCCTACACCTATTTATAAGAAATCTAAATTTCTTATGAAATAAAATCTAACACTTCAAGTTTTTTCCTGTCTATACAGAAAGCAGAATAGAGTGAAGGGGGGCAAAAGCATAAAAGAGATGTACCATTAAATATCTTATTACAAACACTTTTACTTGCATCTGGAAATGTTTCAATACAATTAACTGTTTCTTACATAAAGCTAATTTAGAGTTTCTTTTTTTATACTAAACATTTTTCCATGATGTGGAAGAAGTTGTAAAAGAGAAGGATATTTCTAAGAGGAAGGAAATGACCAGCCAGATAGATCAAACAGGAAAGTTTTATTTGAGTCAACTGGTCCTTTTGACTAAAAGTGACTTTAAAGTTACCCACGCTCCCAAACCACAAGAATTTATTTAATTAGAACTTTCCTTGATATTTATAAAAATTTTCAGTTTATATACTCTCAAAAAAAAATTTTAAAGTCAAGTTCAGCAACCTCGAATCTCGTAACAAGCATTCAGCCTTATTAAAGCTTGTAGTTCTTATGGGACAGATCTGGGATCCTCTACCTTCCAGCAAGTTTTCCCTGTAAAATAACTGAAATGTCTTTCTCTTTGGTAATTCCTGCTTTGTACCATAGAATCCCTCAAAAATCTTTGCCCCTTTTGCTACCTTAAACTTCTGCTTTAATGTTAAGAAAACTGCTTGCACTGTAGGGCCCAGCTTTGTAAATGTAGGTAGAAATGTGGCCAATCTTATCTGCGTGATACTTGTAAGATTAGGTAAGCTCTTCATCACCCAGACAAGATGAAGATGCCAGTAAACTCCCTCTTTCCACTTTTATCAGTGACCATACTTAAGCAGTTTCTTTATTGCCTTCTTTTTTTCATCAACACTCACTTATTTTTATTATTACAAACTCATTGAAGTTCCTCATAGCAGCCTTTGATCTAATTACCTTCTTCACATAGTAAGATAAGACAAATACAAATATATTGGTTAAAAAAAACCCAACAACAACAAAACATAAGCAGAACTATTATTTCCTTTTTCTCAACAACTCCCTTACCTAACATTTGCTTTAGCAATTGAAATTGAAAGTTCCTAAGAAAAAGAAGATATCAAATTTTGTTATCCATAAACTTACTATTGACTTGTTATACATAAATCTATATGTAACATCACATTTTACTATCTTATATTCCATTAAATAGCATGGTTAAAAAGGGTAATCAGGCTCAGGAGGACATAGGAGATGCTGCCACCATTGACACCTTGAAGCATTTTTCATATGAGACCATATGCTGGTTTGTACATTTATCTTCACTGTAAAGATGAGCAAAAGACAGGCTGAACAGAATGTTCCTTAAATGCAGCGCACAGACACTTTCTGTAGCATCCATTTGGACATGGTTTTGACACTATCTAAAACCCCAAACCTCCCTCCTTGGTCTTTGCAAGGACTGTGTTTGATACAAATAGCCTTTTGAAAGGTTGTCAGAAGCTCCTGCTTGACACAAAACCTGGAGGCTATCTGTGGAAACAGAACAAAACAAAAAGAGGTAGATAGGAAAAAAAAAGGAAAGATTTTTGCCAAACAGATGGGATTGGCAGTTATCCTAAAAAAGCTGGGTTATGGCTCTGCTCGGTACTAAGGATTTAAAAATAATTGCCTAAGGCCTCAACCAAGAATGTTTTTGTCTGGTGCTTTTTTTTTAATTTGTTTGTTTGGTTTTTTTTTTAATTTATTTTTCCTCATTTAGACATACAAAAAGAGGTGCAAAAATAAGGAAAAAAGAGGGACAGTCAAAAATTCTGTCTAAATGTTTTTTAATATCTTCTTATGACAGATTCTTCTTTTGTAATAGTTACAATAAGAGAAGTAAATCCGGAAGTACCCACAAAAGAGTCTGTGAAGAACGAATTCCTGCATCCCCATCAAGGCACATAGCTCAAAAAATTTTTCTTTGAAGAATCAGCAATTTAGGTTCATAACAAGACTTTTATACTTAAAACAGAATTGTTGTACTGAAGTCCATGACTGCAGTCCCTACTTAGCTCCTTACCATCTTGAGTCTGTACATGCTTAACTTTCCTATGGTAAAGGTCTGTAGCTGCCTAACATTCTGCTTTTGGGCATATCTAGAAGAGCTACCACCTTGACAGCACAGACTTTCTCTGCACTTACCTCCTAGCTTAGATACTCTTATTCTCAGCCCTGAGAGAATAATTTTTATAGACACATTTATATGATAGATCAATAGACAGATGATAGGTAAAGACAGAAAAAATGAAGCCTACATTCACTATACTACCCAAAAGCAGACACCAAAATAATTTCATTCTAGACAGTGAAATCTTCTGGAAAGAGATCTGTGTACTGACCCCTGCACAAAAGGTAGTTAACTAATTCCAAATGAAGCAATCATTGGTTAAAATATGTAAACAGGTTTCCCCCTCTTGCATCCATGCTCTTGTCTCTGTACAACAGACAGACTGCCTTTGGAGCAGAGTTCAGAAGTCAGTTCCTCCATCATGTGCAAGCTAGGGAATAATGTTTTCTAGCCACCCAAATGAAAAGTCTATTTCAAATTCATGGTCCTCTGAAATTTGAATTTTGTCCAGAGCCTAATCCTAGCAATATAAAGCATATTACAGACCTACTTCCTTTTCTCTCCACATCCCTACCCCCCACCCTGCCCCCAGTTCAAGAATTCCACTTTATTTGTTTATTTATTTATTTGCTTTTGGCAATGGGTCACACAGCTTCCTTAAAAGAAGGGAGGGTTGTGTTGGAACCACATAGAGATTGAGTCATGAAGGATGTCGGCTTCCAGTTTCAAGTTTTGGAAACTATTTTAGCCACTGAATTTGTATATAGAACAGGATATTGCTGACTGCTCTTCCAATTTTTTATAACAGAGTAAAAGTGACTAGTGCTTCACCCTAGGATAGTTCCAGGCTATGCCAGTTAATAGACATGTATTCCTACAGACCAGAGGCAGTGACATCAGCTCCTCAGAGGACTGGGACTTTAAACCAAAATTAAATTTCAGTGCTTCAGATTGTTGAATGACACAGCCTTCCACAAACAAAGCACTTGTTGTGAACCTTCTGTGCTTAGATGTCATGTGTCATACATAAAGTATATGTAAAGTCTAAAATCTTTACAGAACTGGCTTATAATAATTAGTTATGATTTAATATGAAACACACCTACTTTAAAATTGGTATACAATCATTTGTCTTCCATAGGAGTACACTGATATTCATTTAAAGAATTAAATATATGTGTGTATGCACACCTAAGCAGCACAAAGATTTTGTTTCCCTCCATGTCTTTTATGCCTCTGACATATATGTTAGGCACTTTTTTGTGCCTTTTAAGAAGACATTTTTGGCAACTTTCATAACAGTAAAATACAGATGTAGAATAATGCTACCATACCTCACTGAGTGTTGAAAGGATTATTTTAGGTAATGCAGATGCAATGTTAAGACAACAGAAAAGCCATTTGTACACACCAGTTACCCCTGGTGACAATTTGATAAGAATTCTCATATGAGTTCTTCCTGATGTTCGCAAGATCTCCAGGCACTTTACAAGCTGAAGTGGAATCCATTTAAATGAGAAATATTTTTGTATACAACAGTTTTGCTTAGGTTCAAATCCAAAGGTCTTTAAAGTAAATAATAATGTTTCCATTGACTTTCTTGGGCTTTGACTCAAGCTCCATGAATAGTGTTTAATTATAAATGAACATTTCAGCTCTTTTTTTATATTGACCTAATCTGGCAGATAACTGTGTCTGCCACTTCTTAATTTGCTAGCCAGGAACTCAGCAGTCACCAACAGTGTCCTACTTACCCTCCAAATGAAGAAGAGACAGTGCCTGCTGCAATTGGCAGTTGCTGCTGTTGCTCTAGCTCCAGATTTCCTACCTCAGCCCTTGTTGAAAACGACAAAGAAATTCGGGGCGGCGGGGGAGAACAGCTTTGTAAGAGAGATGAAATCTCAGGCATGTGCCAGTGTTTCTGCACTGACTATAAAGTACTGGTCCGAATGATTCCTGGTGGTTTTGTTTTCTGACCAGGAAGTTAAAAGTTTACTCAACTTTGCAATATGGACTGGAATGTTTGGAAATAGCAAACAAGTAGCAGTTACCGTAACAGTACTTAGATATTATAATCAATGGACCTGTGATTCCAGGAAAACCCATGAAAAGACCTGTAGGGCCTCTGAACTTAATTTAAATGTCTAAATATATATATCAACATAGACTTACATTAACATGTGACACAAGAAGACAGCCATCCTCTTCTGGGTGCTCTGCTTTCTTTTCTAGTCATCCACATTTGTCATGCAAGAAAAGAAATACCACATTAGTGGCAACTCTTATGTACATTTGAGTACTGGAAAAAAACCATCTTGTCTGAGGTCAGATAAGATGCATGTGTTTTCAGAGCAAATTAAACTTAAGTATCCTAGCTCTGCATCTTGCTACACTAACTATTCAGTCAAATTAAAAAGAGTCGTGCCCAAAGTATGAGGCAGAAGTGGAAGAAAAAGGACTTAATGATTCCCCAAGAAGTTCTCTGTGCCGAGAACAGTCAGCATAGACTGCTGTTTTAGGAAAGTCTCCTCAAACTCAGTGCAAAAAGACAAGGCTAATTTTGCAGATAAATATATTGAAGTTTCTAATTAATAACAAAAGTGGAAATCTTACAGATTTTACTCCTCAATGATACTTTCTTACATATTTGAGATGATGATTCTGCACATCTGTAGTGTTGCCTCTGATCATTTATTTTGCTCAGTGATACCTTCCTATAATGAACCTTCTATTTAATTTCTTCTTCCATCTTAATTTCTTCTCCAGTTTATATCAGATAGTAAATTATGAAAATGTGATGGACAGAACAGTCTTTGCCTCTAGCACGGTCTTTCTACCCCTCCACTATTAATATGAATGCAGATAGGCAGGTAAACACATACGAAACACAAAAAAGCAGGGGGTACCTGTATGCACACAAAACCCCATCTATATGAAACACATACAAAATAGGAACACCTATCAAAAAATTGCAAAACAGCAAAGCGAAAATACTTTAAAACATACTGTTTTAAATAGCTGTCGCATGCAAGGCATGCTTCATAAACTGCAGATAGGCTTCCTGAATAAAATATGAGGACATGTAGCTCCATGACTATCTTGGTTAGTAAAAAAAAAATCTGAAGAAAATTTATAAATAGGCCATACACTGTCTCCAAAGGGATAAACAAAATAGCCAGCAGTGACAGTATTTGCTTTTCATGTGTGCAAATACAAGGCATAACAAATGTCAGCTCCTCATTTGCAAATTAAGATGTAAAGGAAATGTCTGTGACAGTACATGCAACAGTTCATATTTGAAGTTTGGCACAGTGAACTGACAGCCACAGAGGAACTGCAGTCGCCTAATCCTTTCTTTCTGCCTTCCAGCTACTGGCGAGGAGGGTGGAATTTAATAAATATGTGATGAGAAAAGGCTGTGAAAGGCTGGCATATCTTCTGCTCTGCAAGAACTCATCTTCAGAGATAATTAACTAGGTGACAATATACAATGTGCCATTAACAAGAGCATTCAAACCATTTCTGGACTTAAGTACAATTTTAAGCTGCTTATCAGATTTTCATTTCTGAATCCATTCAGCTGTCAGGCTTACATCCTGGCTCTTTATTGAAGCTCACATGGGAATCCAAACCTTCTAATTTTCTATACAGATTCATTTCAGAATCAATTAGAGCTGGTGGCAGCCTTGTCCCTGTGTGCTAAGGGGATTAGCTGGGCACTTGCTCAGCTGAAGCTACCTTTGAATGTACATTCAACCCTCTATCAAGAAAGAGTTGTTTTCCAGAGGATTCTGAAGCAATTGAAGCACTGAAATCAACAGATGGCAGATTATCACTGGAACGGTCTCCAATTTTGTTAGGAAAGGGAAAACAATATTTCAGACTGCCTCCTAGGTAAGGATCTTATGCTGTACAAGGAAGAGAGAAAGAGAAAGAGAGAAGAAAAAGGAAAAGAAAAAGAAAAAGGAAAAGAAAAAGAAAAAAAAAGAAAAAGAAAAAGAAAAAGAAAAAGAAAAAGAAAAAGAAAAAGAAAAAGAAAAAGGAAAAGGAAAAGGAAAAGGAAAAGAAAAAGAAAAAGAAAAAGAAAAAGAAAAAGAAAAAGAAAAAGAAAAAGAAAAAGAAAAAGAAAAAAAGGAAAAGAAAAAGGAAAAGGAAAAGGAAAAGAAAAAGAAGAAGAAGAAGAAGGAGGAAAAGGGAAAAAGGAAAAGGAAAAGGAAAAGGAAAAGGAAAAGGAAAAGGAAAAGGAAAAGGAAAAGAAGGAAAGAGAAAAAGAAAAACAAGCAGGGGACTCTTCCGACTGTCCCCCAGTTGCACTGAGCAGACACTCTCTCTCACTACCAGAAGAACTCCTAAGGGCTCTCCTTTTATTCTTTTTGCCTCAGTAAGTACTTCACAACTCAGTTTTTGCATCTGACCTTTGGCCGTCTTTCCACCCACATGTTATTAACTTCTCTACTACTTGTCTTAGCCATCTCAGCTTGCCATCCCAAAACACATTGCTTTTGTCTTCTAGTAAACACTTCAGAACATAAACCCGTGTGGAACAGTTGTCCACTCTTTTCTGTTTCCAGGCAGACTAGTCTTTATTTAGTGACTCAAGTTGTTGAGAAGGTATTTCAGTAGTTTGTGTACTAGGGTCTTTCTGCATAAAGCAATATTTGTGAACGATTGTTATGCACTGCAAAATTAGAAGGCTCTGTTTAATCCATTCTCAGTGCTTAAGTCTATAAGGTTTTTGCTTATGAGAAGGTGGCTTATGCTCAGCCACTTCAAAAGACATTACCTGCTAAACTTTGAATTCAGGTTTGTGAGAGTACTTGCAAAACCTGACAACTTCATAAACAATTAAGCAGCCTAAGAACAATTTACTTGTTGTAACTGAAGGAATTTTACCAGCTTTTACTTGAACAAAATAGAAAACTGGTTTATGGAAGTATAACCACCTTATGATAATGTATTTCAAGGTATTTAGTTTCAAAGTGAAGGTTATAAACAAGGAAGATGACCTTCCAGGTCCTTGGATCTGTACTGATGAACCACAAGACACATATCCTGAGAATCAAGACCTCCAAGGGAGGCTAGAAGGTAGGAGATGGCCAACTATGTCATGGTCGTGTCAGGTATGGGCTCTGTCACTGGCTATAGTGATCTTGACAGGTTTTTTTGTTGTTCACTGCCTCACCAAAGCATGCATATTGGCAGGTAGTTTCCAGCCTCCCTAACAGAACATCCCTGCAGGAGCCGTGGTCTAACTTTGGCACAATAACTGCATTTGAGCTGCTTGTAGGTCATCTGAGGGCCAAGAGCCCAGGTCACTAACCCACATTACAGATGTTCGGGGCAGAACTTCAACATATCCAAATAATCTTTGGAGACATAAATGTTCCAAGTAGTTAGATTTGAGCTCCTTCATGCTGAAAGTGAAACAAGTATTTAGGTTCTTCATTCACTTATGGTATTGTTAACCTACTAATACTAACCAAAACTTCTACATTCTGCAAGGTACTTTCGACCTTTAGATACCACTAAGTTATATGACACAGGGACAGATCCAAGTGCTCCTGCTCTCATTGGGAATAGAACAGTCTCATAGAGAAAATACATCTGTCAAGATGGGTTCATAAAATGATAAATTATTCACCCCAGCAGTATATTTTCCATCTAATGATTGTTATAATTCTACCACTAAATATCTAAATCCCAGCCTTTTTTTACTCTCCTGACAGTCTTTTTAGAGTCCCAATCATCTCACATGAAGAATGGTGAGATTACTACATTCAGGTAAAGGATTTTTTTTCTAAATCAAGAAGAAAGAACTTCACTACATAGTTCATTCACATATTTTTTAATGGACATTTTTGTTTAAAATAAATCAGCTTAGATGTATTTTCCTAACTCCTGGAAAACTAAGAGGTCTAGTGAACATGCTTATTTAGTAATGTTGCTCAAAAGCTCCCTTCAATTCTCAGCTGGAATCCATGGGCTCCACATGTTTTCATAGCTGTCATATTTCTGAGCTAATAATATTTAATGTGTTCAGACCAAATGAGAATGGATGCAGAGGTGTGATTTTGTGATATTGTTTTCTGAATGACAAAGCACAAAGAAAATAAAGTTCATGCATTATTCATACAATAAAAGATGAAAATTATTAATGCAATAAGGATAAATCACACACACACATACAGAGGTATGTCTAGATATCAAGAGTAAGATAAAACTGAAATGCCTGTATTCCCAATGTAACAATTTTGAATAATTCTGATATTCAGAGATTTAGACATACAATTTTTGCAGTGCCTTATATATAATAATAATTTTGGATACCACTTCCAGTGGAGAAGAAGAATGCTTTATTCTTAACATATGATTGTATGACATTCGTTTTAAAGTAATATGACAGTATGCTGAATTTAATACTGTAGAGAGCAGCATCTCCAGCATTCTGTAACATAAAAATGTGAAACAAAATGCAGTCACACATACATGTGAGTAAGCTTCAGCTTGTATAAATAGTCATGAGTCTCTTAATTTCGGTAAAGCCATTTTATGTTTGCTAAGGAACAGATCTATTATGTTCATTAAAGGTGACAGTAACAACCCTTGAGGCTGAAGATATCTATTATCAAGAACATCTAACCAAGTAGGGCAATCCACAGAAAGCTAGCTCAGCAAACCAATAAAATAATATATTCTGCCTGTGTGAGGGTGTGTGGGTGCATATGTATGTAAAAGAAAAACCTGTTAAGTATTATTTTTTCAATAAAATGAAATGAATAACTGCATTCTTAAAATGTACGTATGTTAAAAACAAAACAAACAAAAAAACTCTTGCAAGGTGTTCTCTTTATTCAGTCATACAGTATGTAGTGATGTTACTTCTGCTGTCAAAGTGTCATGGTTTAACCCCAGCCAGCAACTAAGCACCACGCAGCCACTCACTCACTCTCCCCCGCACCCAGTGGGATGGGGGAGAAAATCAAAAAAAAAAAAAAGTAAAACTCATAGGTTTCGATAAAAACAGTTTAATAGGACAGAAAGGAAGATAATAATAATAATAATAATAATAATAAAAAATAATACTTGGAATATACAAAACAAGTGATGCAAAATGCAATTGCTCACCACTTGCCGACTGATGTCCAGCTAGTTCCTGAGCAGCGATTCACCCTCCCCAGCCAACTCCCCCCAGTTTATATACTGGGCATGGCATCCCATGGTATGGAATACCCCTTTGGCCACTTTGGGTCAGCTGTCCTGGCTGTGTCCCCTCCCAACTTCTTGTGCCCCTCCAGCCTTCTTGCTGCCTGGGCATGAGAAGCTAAAAAATCCTTGACTTAGTGTAAACGCTACTTAGCAACAACTGAAAACATCAGTGTGTTATCAACATTCTTCTCATACAGAACCCACAACAGAACACTATACCAACTACTAGAAAGAAAATTAACTCTATCCCAGCTGAAACCAGGACATGTAGTCAGTGGCAGTTTTGAACCTGGATTTCAACTCAAGCAATTGAATAAGGAAAGTACTTTATTTTCTATCTTTCATAAATTTTTACATTTACAATTACTGTACAGAAATAGTACATTGAAGCCTGACTGAATAATATATTTGAAATACTGTTTGCATATTTCTATATATCAACTTGAGAAAAACTGAAGACCCAGAAATCAGTTATATAATTTCTATTAGTATTTAAGAGGAAATAGCAAACAAGGAAATTGGTAAGGAAAATTGCCAATGACAGATTTAGAAGAGTTGCAAGCCCCAATGAGGACTCAGAAATTAGCAACATGGGCAGAAAAATCAGAGATTCAGCTTGAAAAAATGCAAGCTGAAGAATCTGTGAAGAGATAAACCAAACCCTACAAAAACTGAAAGGGAGGCAACAACCTGGAAAGCATTAACTCTGGGAATAATGAACATTGAAATAGATATCAGTTTCCAATGTGAAATATTATTGTAGTAAAATAAGAAAGCTAATAGAAATTTTGAGTTGCATATGCATTCCCTTACAAAGCAAAGGTCTAATAGAACTTCTCTTTCTAAGGTGCTGGTGTGATTTCACCTACAGTAGTGCATTCAACTCTGGGCTGAATTTTCCACAAAGAAATTTCCGTAAAGCTACTGATAAAT
Source organism: Harpia harpyja (assembly GCF_026419915.1). Classification (NCBI taxonomy): domain Eukaryota; kingdom Metazoa; phylum Chordata; class Aves; order Accipitriformes; family Accipitridae; genus Harpia; species Harpia harpyja. Next base: position 17,297,643 of record NC_068942.1, on the reverse strand, counting down.
TGGTAGGAGTTCAGCATACTAAATAAAAAAATAAATAAATTAGATAAATAAATAAATAAATAAAATAAAATAAAATAATAAATAAATAAATAAATAAATAAATAAAAGTCATGCTAAAGTGAATGATTTATGATGAATCATTCAAGGAGCTAAATAGAAGCCTGGCCACCTAAAATGGCATTTTCCCTGACATGAAAAAAATGCCACTGAATGACATTCACGTTACATGAATATGTAGTTTTTTCCTGAAAAACTTCCTTTTACCATAGCCAGGTCCCTATATGTAAAAGCTTATTGAAGCAGCAACTATTGAAGCAGCTGTAGTTCAAAGAAGTCAAAGTATGTACAACAGAGGAACCACTGATGTTAGCATAATACATTAATTCAATGAAAGTAAGAAAGGAAACAGTAAACTCTGTGAAAGAAAATCTGTTTGAGGGGGACTGTGCTTTTATAAATAGCTTTTGGAGACAACTGAACAAAAAGTCACATAAATGATATGCTAAGAAAACTCCTGGGAAGAATAGTTCCAGAGAATCACCCATGTTTTTCTTTAGGATTCTGGGGTAAGTGGGAGAAACAGGATGTAACATATTTCATGATTTATCAGCGTTAGCACAGAAAATCCTCTCACCAGCTTTTATCACTTTTATTAAGGAGAAGCAGCTTCCAGTATTAAACATGTATGTGTAGATAGATACTGATCAACATAAATATAGATAAATATAGAAAAGCACTATAGAACTATACAGATTTAAAATGAATAGAATACGCTGTAGCTTTTTCCAACCCCCTATGGGTTTCTTCTTAGCTAGGTATCTTTTCTTTTCTTTTCTTTTCTTTTCTTTTCTTTTCTTTTCTTTTCTTTTCTTTTCTTTTCTTTTCTTTTCTTTTCTTTTCTTTTCTTTTCTTCTCTTCTCTTCTCTTCTCTTTTCTTCTCTTTTCTTCTCTTTTCTTCTCTTTTCTTCTCTTTTTTCTTCTTCTCTTTTTTCTTCTCTTTTCTTTTTTCTTTTCTTTTCTTTTCTTTTCTTTTTTCTTTTCTTTTCTTTTCTTTCTTTTTTTTTCAAATTTAGTAATACATTCAAAGACACTAACTTTGGATAACTTTATTGAGAATGCTAATTGAGACCTCCTAAAGCTAGGATATGACACCTAATTTCAATCACTTCTTACAACAATCCTGGTTTGATTTACCTGATTTGAGGTCTAGGAAAGAAGCAATAAATACATATGAAAGATGGATAGTTTTCTATTCTTTCTTGTCCTGTGTACTGTGGTAGTGTAAGAAAAAGTAATTACAAAACGCGTCTAGAGCTTGCATATCCTGAGTTGCAACATTCTTAGCAAAGAAGAAATCTTCAGGGTTTTCAAATATTAAATAAATGTTAACATTACTTTATTTAGCATGGCTGAACTGAGGTTTCTCTCTCATCTAACTTGCTTAAGCTTAGTTATTTGAAAAGGTAATGCAATTACACACCTGTGAACAGGATCTTGTAATTGGAAGTATCAACTTAATTTAACTATGTGAGATATTAATAGCTTGCTTTCACATCTTTTTTATTATATATTCTTTATTTGCAACTGCTGCCTTATATACGTCTATGTCAGACACAGAAGCAATGGCAGTTTGTCACTTACCTGATTTTTTAAATTTGCTTGTTTTTTTCTCTCATAACACATAGCTACCTTCCACTGTCATTGGAAGATATTTTCCTTGGTTCTTCCTTAGACATATTTATTGCAAGATATTTAGCTTCCCTAAATTTGGTTTCAGTAAGACTAGCTTTCATTAGGATTCATCAGTATATGTCATTAAGTGTCCAATCATCCAATCATCTCCATTTTCATGAATAACAACCCATCTTTATTTTTGACTCACCATATCTCTCTTGCATATCTGAGAAGGGACAATTAACATTTTTATATTATTCTTTCAAGTGTATTCTTACTTTTTTTAATCACAGAGAATTGGCATTGTTTCCTGTTATTTGCGTCACGTAAGCATCTTTCAGAAGAATGTTGTAAACAACCATCATTCAAACCATTTGACCTGCTCCATGCTCTCTGTGACATCCACTTCCTTAGTGGCCATACTTTTAAAATCATTTAATAGAATTCAGTTTAAAAGTGTTTTTAGAGATGACTTGCATGTTTATACATGTACCTTTGGATTGTCAATAAAGAAATACTACTTTGTTTTCTCACTTATTTTCATTAAACTAGTAAATGAAAGTGTTTTCACTAATCTTTGCAAAATGTTTTCAGAATTTATCAATTATTTTATATTTATATATTTAGTATAATGTAGCCTATATTTTTAAATGCCCCATAACTCTTTAACAAGAGATGCTCATTGTGATTCATAATGATATCCTCTGATCTTATTAAAATTATCATTACATTTTTTGTTAATTAAGATGCATGGTAAAGCAAATCATATTATTCTACATTTATCAATTTACTATCACTACTAAATGGTTTTTTTATTGATTAAACAATATTTTCAGATCAGTATGATATCAAAAACCCCTAAGCAATTCATCTGATTCTTAAATTGTGAGGGCAAAATTGCACGTTACATTTTACTGACTTCCATTGTGAAATAGTTCATAGATTTCATCCCATGATTCCTATTCCTGCCATTTGTTTAACTGTAACATACTTTTAGAACACCTAGTTTTGGCACAAGCATTTCAAACAATCCATCTACAACATCCCTTGCTAATTTGCCCCAGTTGATAATATGATCTTAAAAATATGTATTTTATTTTCACTTTGATTATTTTAAATTTCAACTCCTTACTGTTTGGACAGATGAAGGTGTCATAGAAATAGTTAAATTAATTCCTATTTATTTTTACTCTGTTTGGGTTAAATGGTTTATGGCAAAGGAAATAAAGCATTACAGAGCTCTGTTTCAATTCTGCCAGTTAAGGTTTTGTTTGAGTAGATTTTTGTTTTCCATTTTATTATTTCCATTTCCTTTGCTGTCAACCAAGTTTGACAAAAGATTATTGCACATCGTGCTAATCCAAGAGGTTTCTATTCATCTAATGTTGCAGAGTGTACCTGCTTAGTAGGCAGTTAGATATGCTTACAGAATTTTTTCTCCTAATTAATCTGGACGATACAGCTTCTATGCTGTCTATCTGCATTTTTCCACTGTAACAGAAAGAATGAATTTTTCTATAAGGACTTTTCCAGTATAGATTTACGGAATTCTGTAAAATCTTCAACATCAGATTTATCTTCCAAAACCATAACTTTCTAATCATGACCTCTCTTTGTATCAACAATAAATTCATCTAACTGGCTAATAAAGAAGCTCTACAAGACCAGATCATGCAATATAGCAAATAATAATTGACAAAATTATATATCGCATACACCATATTTGTCCATTTCAACCATTAAAACTGAAATGTTTTAATTAATAGTTTCTTATTCAACCATGAGGCCTTTTTTTTTATTGTTCTTTTCGGTTTGGTTTTATTTCTGTATTTTTTGATTGTTAACAATTGCATTTCTACAAGGATTAGATAGCTAATACTTAGTGTCAGTTTACAATTCTGTATTTATACTGTGTTACAGTGACCTAGATCTATTGGAGCGAGTCCAGAGGAGGGCCACGAAGATGATCAGAGGGCTGGAGCACCTCTCCTATGAAGACAGGCTGAGAGAGTTGGGGTTGTTCAGCCTGGAGAAGAGAAGGCTCCGGGGAGACCTTACTACAGCCTTCCAGTACCTAAAGGGGGGCTACAGGAAAGATGGGGAGGGACTTTTTACAAGGGCATGTAGTGATAGGACAAGGGGTAATGGCTTTAAACTGAAAGAGGGTCGATTTAGATTAGCTGTAAGGAAGAAGTTCTTCCCTGTGAGGGTGGTGAGGCACTGGAACAGGTTGCCCAGAGAGGTTGTGGCTGCCCCATCCCTGGCAGTGTTCAAGGCCAGGCTGGATGGGGCTTTGAGCAACCTGGTCTAGTGGAAGGTGTCCCTGCCCATGGCAGGGGGGTTGGAACTAGATGATCTTTAAGGTCCCTTCCAACCCCAAACATTCTATGTTTCTATGATCTGGCATTTTTATATCTTAATTCAAATTGTTCTGTAGGATAGTTGCCTATAATAGGGCAATCATCTAGCGATCACTCATGTCAACAACTGTGACTGGCCAAATTAGATGGTGTGTACTTTATTATTAAAAGGATGAGGAGGAACATATGATCTACTTTTTCACCTGCATATTATAGAGTATTTTGGGGTAGAAAGATATGAAAATTGTTTCTGTTGGGAGAATAGACTTTAGACTTTTTTTCTTCCTATAAACAATTGCAATAAGAAAAGCAAGATATTTTTATTTTAGAATATTTCAATATTATAGAAAAACTAGAAAACATTTATTATTAAGAGTAGCTCTGGAAAATAATCATTCTACTTTGCAGTAATATACAAATGTTTAATTCTGTGATAATCTCAGTTATTGGGGTTTTGGTGGGGTTTTGGTTTGTTTTTTTTTTTTTTTTTTTCCAGATAATGGGCTGTTGTGGTTTAATACTAGTAGGCAGCTAAGCACCACACAGCCACTTGGTCAATAACCCCCTCAGCGGGATGGGGAAGAGAATTGGAAGGGCAAAAGCTAGAAAACTCATGGGTTGAGATAAAGACGGTTTTTTAAGAAAGGAACCCCAAACAAACACCACCACCCCCAAAAAGAAAAACTAAGAAAAAAAACTGTCCCCAAGCAATGGCAGCTGTGGCAAACTTCCCTCCCCAGATTTACTTGCTGAGCTTGACATCATATTGTATTGGGTAACCCTTTGGTCAGTTGGGGTCAGCTGTCCTGGCTGTGTCCACTCCCAACTTCTTAGCTACAACCAACCTACTTGCTGGTGCAGCAGTGTGAGAAGCAGAAGAGGCCTTGACTCTGTTTAAGCACTGTTCAATGATAGCCAAACCATGGGTGTGTTATCAACACTGTTTCATTCACAACTCCAAAACATAGCACCATACTATCTGCTATGAAGAAAATTACCCCAGCCAAAAGCAGAACAGGTTTTTTTGCCTATAATACTTTCCTCCTCATTCAGAAGAACTTCCAGTTTTCCATAATGGTGTAGAACTTTATTGCATCTCATAATTTTCCATAGTTTACTCATAATCTAAGTTTGCAGAGAAAACATAGAAAACTCTGATGTTTTAGAAACCTTGAATTGTCACATATAAAACTCACAATTTGAACTCAGGTTTTCTCATCTCTAGGTTGATATTCTCAGACAAATAAATAAAGTTAATGCAGAAACGAAGCTTGAACCAGACCTCTCCAGTATCAGTGCATGAAACATTACCAGGAAGTTATCTTAAAGGAATAGAACTTCAAACCGGAAAGCTAGAAACTCAAATCAAGTAAAAGAATGAAAGAACAATTAAGTGAATGAAATAACCCTAACAACTAATGTATTTCAAGATCTCTAATGCTGGCTTAACTTCAGCCAAGACTCTTAAGGAACAGCTGAAAAGGTGTGGCTTGAAGAACTTTCTGGAAACAGTAGCTAAATACAGCAATAATTTAAAAATTTCTTGATTGAAGAAGGTTTGTGTTGATGTTGGGGACTCCACTTGCTCGGGAAGGCCTGGTTTTCAAGAATTTGCTCATCCATAGATTGCTGAAAGCCAATGAGAGTGGAGCTGTTAGTAGAGCAGCCCAGGTTATCTGCCTCATTTGCTCTCCAAACCCACAGTGAGACTGGAGAGCCTTTCCTATGGATGCTGTAACTTCCACACTTCAAGATTCTCAGCCTTCACTTTGCTGCACAGCAAACATGGAGACTGTTGCAGTAGTCTGATCTGTATGTGCTGTTGCTTTTGTGTTATTATCTCCTGGCTACCTTAGTCCTGTAGCACTAATAAAGATGTAAACTCCAGCCAGGCTGTAAGACACCCAACCGCAATGACCTCCTTCATGTCTTGGTATCTGTAGGGAGGAAGCCAGACAATTTGGAGTGAAGACCTCCACAGCACTTTCTGAAAGTTGTTCCTTAAACAATAATGAATATGAAACTATACTACAACTATGAAACATTCCCTATGAATAGAAGGGAAGGGATTATGTATCTAAAAGTTTGGCTGTTGACTCCAGCTGTATCAGAGAGTTTGACGTTGTTACTAATGTCCTTTCATCACTAGGGTTATCTATCCTCTCTATCATGTGGCTCCAGTTCTCCCTTGCAAGTCTTCTGTGGAATTTCTCCTGAAATGTCCATGATAAAGATTTACAGAAAAACAAGATCTTAGCATCAGATGATAGGTTAAAGCTGCATGAAGAATCAATAGAAAAGGGGGAAAAAGTAACATCGAATCTTCTTTACCTCTTAGTAACATATGTAGCAGAACTGTAATTCCTCATTGTTTTCATCTTTTATTCTCCTTTCTCTCCTTGCATATTTTCAGGAAAAAATGAGGTAGTCACTCTTCTTCATACTGTAAGATGATTCAGCATGTCTGCTCTATTCCAGCCAGGAGCATGCGTCCCCGGTTTCATATTTACACATAGTGAGTAACTTGTCTTTTATGAAGAGAAAAGTTACCCTGCTTTCCACATCAAGGCACAAGTTAGGGACAGAGTATTAAAGCTGCAACAGAAACTGGATGTTGACATACAGTCATCAAAGTTTGTCAATAATTAAGTGAACTGCTTCACCCACTCATCATTAACTGGGCAAAGAAATCTTGATAGATAACTTATTTGTCTTCTCTGTTATTTTTTCTGTACCTGTCGGACAGACTTGATAAGGGCCAAAACTTGTATGGGACAACACTGATTTCTCTGAGTACATGAGATCTTTTCTCTTCATTTACTGTAGTCAGCTGTATCTAATATGAATTAAGAAGTGTAGTCTGTAATATTCCTTTAATTTTAGGTGATTTGAAGGATTGTTTCAATCTTGACAGTATTATGAAAAAGCCTGACATCTTTCTTTACATTGAAATGCTATTTCATTGATACTCTTAATTTGTTCATACTTAAATTCATCCAGACAGGTCCCAGGACTTCTTCCCAAGGACAAAAATTCCAAATGCTAAAAGGTAACAATGACTTTCCACAGTTGTTTTTAACTATAGCGTCATATTTCAGACCACTTATAATAGCTGTTGAATAACATCATTGTTACTTAAATAAAAATGCTACCCACTGTTTTATCAGAATCACTTTTCAGTTGAAATTTACAATTGCGTTACTTATCACAGCAAGAAATCCATTTTACTAAAAAGAATAGAAAGGGGCACACTGTATGCCAAATTTGTGTAATAGTTCATTTGAAACAAGTGAATTCAAAATGTCTGTGGAGTCTTGTACTAATTACACTTTCTGTTTTCCTATAATTCATTTTCTAGAAGTTAGAAAATATATCTAAGATGTAACTGACATTTCTGACAATTTCCAACTGCTTTCTCAGACTATTTTTAATGAATAAAAATAATGGATTCAAATATTTCAACATGAACTTAATTCTTAAAAAAAAAATAATCAGACTTAAAAATAGACTAATGCATTACTTCAGTATGTACATTTTTTTAATCTTAGAGGTCATTTATATTTTTCTGCAGTCAGAATATTTCTTCTCAAGAAATACTCACATCAAGAAATCAGGTCCCTGAGCCAGAAAACTTCATTAATACAAGCTTAATTTTAAGGATGTTAATCCAAATGTGGTTATTTTTTTAATAAGGCTCTATTATTTTGATATTTTCTGTACATACTAGTTTAATGATAAATTTCATAAAAGTTGAATGTTTTAAATGATATCTAAATCATAGTAGATGGTATATTTCATGTTTTTCTTTGGAACCCTTGAGCCTAGTTTCTTCTTAAACTTTCTCATCAAAACTGAATGAATACTTGAAAAAAAACCCTCAGATTTCAACTGGTGATCTCTCTGAATGCTTTCACTATCTTCAAATTATTGGTAAAATCCCTGTATGTTTTTAATTAAAAATTGTTGATTCATAATTCTGGTCTTCATAGAATTGAATTTTACAAAACCAATTTAAGTATGAGCAAATATGTACACAAACAGGAGCTGGATTATTACCAGAAAAGGCTTAAACATGGGATTTGAGAAAGACCCCTCAGATTGGTAATCTATGGACTGAAGGGTTAATCTCTTTGGGCTAGTGTACATGTCAGTCTTGTACATAGACCAGTCACAAAAGAGAGAACAAAACCACATGTATCATCACTGTGGTTTATCCCTGTTTATTTGTTATTTTTTATTATGTTATGGTTTAGAAGCTACAATAATTCAATCCAATTGCAAAAACAACACTATGTGAATTAAACAAGCTTTTACACAGCATGAATAGCATAGAATCCAACCCCCTAGGATAACATTCAGCAACCTAAATTACATGACCATCCTCCAAATTCCTGCCTAAACTCTATATACTTGCCAACTTCTGCATAAAATTGAGGTGAAAGACCTAAAGTTTCCAGCCAAATTCAATACAGAAGAACATTTTATTTTCAACAGAATGGTTGAATGAGCAGCATCCTGCAGAAAAGACAAAATAATAACATAAGACCAGGTCCTGAGGGACTGTATAATAACAGGTGCATGCATATGGGATCAAGGGTAAGTAAGATGTCCTACACCACCATAGCTCCAATTTGTCCTAACTTCTTAGTGTTAGGATCCCACTAAAACAAAATAAAATAAAATAAGCCAAAATTAAATTAAATCAAATTAAAAGCTGCTTGCATGCCTTTCCACCTTTGTAGTCTAGTCCCCACAACCCTGTGGCCATTGATGCAATTGCTTCAACACTGCTTCCTGTTGCTTGAATGCTTTTGTAATGTTTTGTCATATGTCCAGTAAAAGATTCGTAAAGGAGGTCATACACATAACCAAAGTGAAACACTCTAATACCCAAAAAACCTTTTACATATAGCCAGCTAATTCTGGAGGTTTAGGCTCAAATTTATCGCCTAACCTCAGGTACTTCATTGCTGTAATTAAGTCAGGAGCTAGGGCACTTCATTTATTCTTAGTGAAGCAAATTATCTCTACAAGACAGAAACTCTAGAAGTGTCCACATGCCTCCAGTATACATACACAAAGAGTTAATTTTAGGTGGTTAGTTTTCTAACTTAGACATAAGAGTAACATAGGCTAAGTGGGATGACTTCGGGGACTGTCTTCTGTTCAAGTCCATTCAAAATTCAGATCACTGAAGTTCTACCACCTCTGTTTCCTAATGCCTCTGCTCTTGTAGCATTATGTATATATGTAAGCATTATAGAACAGAGACCCAACAAAATATAGAGCAGGTATTTTGATTGAAAAATAAGTGGATGAAAAAGCCTGTTTAAAGCCTGCAGGTAGTGGGAGGAAAAAAAAAATCACTTTAGTTGTGGGGTTGTCCTTCTGTTTTATTCTTCTGGTCTACTCAGGCACACATGATACCTGACATCCTAGACGACCTAACACTTGGGCATTTGATGTTCCTTACCAAGCATACCTCCATCTGCAACCAAATAGTATTGGTATTAACTCTAGCCTTTAATTAACCTGGACATGTCCTGCCTAACCGATAAGAGACAGCCAAAGAGGATTGTATTGCTTCATTACCTTACAGTTATGTTATGCTACCACTGTGAAAATTTGCTTTATAGATTTTTTAGGAAAAATGCTTTAGTAGACCATTTACAACTACTGTGGATTTTGTGTTGTTTTACTTCTAATCCCACCCTCATTTGCTATTTTGTATGAAGTATTTAGATGCATACTGCCCTAAAAATGAACTCCTCGGCTATTTTGAATTTTTATGCTGTTACTCAATGGTCAATTAATTCCACTTAAGGTCATACTTATGCTTTTTTATTACTGGTGATGGTGTTTTTGTTTGACATTCATGTTACTTTGTTATATCTCATAAAAGTGATTAATGAAGAACTCCTAATTGTAGAATATAAGCTTTTTATTCTTGTCACTCCTGTTGCATAAAGATTTCTAAGTATTTGAAAGCCTATTATACAAGCTAAGTGAAATGTGCTCAATTCTGAAGTACAAGACTTAAGACTTAGATAAAAAAATAGATTCTGTAGGTGATAAAGGACCAGAATATTCTTCCAACTCTTGAAACACCAGTTAACTAAGGGAGAAGATTTCTCTCGCTACCATTCAGCATATCAAGAAAGCATCCTTTTTTCTTGCTTTTTCACAGTCTACATGAAAGATTAATCTAAAACTTAAGCCCTTACCAACCTGGGTCTTGTAGTATGCATAGACTCTTGAACAAAATATATCCAAATGCACTTACAGAGGCCCAACAGCCATACTCATTTAAATAGAAATATTTATTAGCATGTTTAGCTACCAGTTTAGTTACTTAAAAGATGCCCTTTCCTTACCCTTTTCTATATACATATGCAAGCTTAGCTTCCCAAGCTATATTTCCCACATCAGGTTTTTTCTCATTGCTACTCTCTCTAAATCTGACTACATTAACTGAAGGCAAAGTGGGTGAGAGGAAGAAATTGCATCTGGGATCCCTTAGTTAAAGGCAGGAATAATGTTGTTGGCATGTCATAGGCCAAAGATATCAAAGAAAAGAAAACCTCAGTAATCTGCAGAACAATCAGTCAGAAAAGGAAATTAAGTTTGGGCTACATTCAAAGATTTTCCTGATGTAGCTATGCTGCTTAGAAATTTTACCAGACCAAGGAGCACTTCTGGAATAGCCTGCTCTGTTTAGAACTTGTCCAGTCTGATACTCTTAATCGTTATCCTGGATGGATGTTTTCCAGTATAGTACAAAAAGCAGGCCCCTTTAAGTGTTGATACACTTTGAGATACCTGATGCAAGAACTTCTGTGTATGACTGTGGCATGAAACAAAGACTGACTATTCTATGCTCAATTACTTGGGAGAATTGCAGAGCTCCTGCCATCTGTTTACACTACATTCAGTTATTCTGAAGAACTTAAATTAGAGAAAAGATTGAGTACGTCTAAAAACTGTCTGCCCATCCTGTACACCTGTAATTAAGCAGAATAGAGCATTTCTGAATATGTCTAAGCCCATTAGTCTTAGGCACTGTCAGCCATGTTGTGGAATTTTCTTCCACTTTGAAAAGTAAGAGGGGGACCATGGCAATCAATATTCACTGTCTGTGCAAAAATTTATCAACAGCAGAAGGGAAGTCCCAACAAATAAGTTGTAACATAAGGGAGCAACTAGGAAAAAAAAAATATTCACAGAGCAAATTTTTAGTATTACTATTGTTTACATAGAAGTAAACTGATGGGTATTAGTGTGAGCCTTGTATAAGTATGAAATATTTATCCCTTGTGCAGCCTGCATAAGGGTCACTCAGGAATGAAGAAAGTTGAATAAAAGAGGAACAGGCAATGTCTGAAATCTGTTCCTGTTTTAATCAAATCATAAGAGTTTCAAAGGGTTTTCAAATTAGAAAGTTTCAGAGAATTTGGAAGAAGTCAGAAAGGAGGGAAGACAGAATGGAGTAGCCACATCCTACACCCGCACTGGAGTCAGACAGGCATGAAGCTTTCCTGGAGCAACTCTAGTGCTGCCATCAGTTCCCAGAGCTTCAGAGTCCCTTTCCAATGACCGTTCCTGCCAAGTATGCTCTACTGCCTTTCTCAAGTACTCCACATTCATAACTAAGAAGTACAAAAATGCCAGAATATATACATACAAGTGACATTTAGAGTTGACATTTTCAATCAAAATTGACTTTTAAAGTAATATGAACTTTCATTTCATTTCATCTTTTTGTTAATTGCATTTGCTTTCTCTTACATGTCTTACAGCCAAACAATAGAAGAGTCCTGTGGCAACAGAAGTGGGAGTACCTCCTGGCTCTTTTGTTCTTCCAGCTCCCACTGCCTTTTATAACAATCTCTATTGAGAATGAATTCTATAAAGTGGATGCTAAATTTTGAAGAATCTCCTCATCAAGGCAGGACATCACGTTACATCTTAAGAGAAGAATTCACTTGGTGAATGCATTCCAGAGCTCGGAGAAAGTAGGAACTTTACATTAAATTGCAACTCATTCGAAATATGGTGTATCACATTCTTGGTTGAACATCTTATCTTACTTTTATCAAAATATCAACTCCTCTAAGGACAAATTCATTTCTGTCAAAATTTTGTCAGGAAAAAGGTCTTGGATTAATCTTTCTAGATTAAAAGGAGAAAAAGAAAAAAGAAAAGAACACCCATCTTGCCCCCTCCAACAGCTATGGATAATGGTCTCCTTTGGGAAGAGTGACATTGATGAGGCTTGATACATCAGCCTCTCTCTCTCTCTCTCTCTCCCCGCACCCCCAGTTTAGTATAGGAATATCAGTAGAAATATGACATAAAGCATAGAGGGGTCCTGTCCTCATTGTGTTCCTCACTGTGAATGAATAGAAGCCTGTGTATGTCTGCAACCAGACTCAACAGACATGTTAGCCAGTATGAACACCACCTCAGGCCGTGAGTGTCTTCAGGACAGACAATGCCTTTAGGCCTTTTGCACCTTAGATAAAAGCCTGAAAGTTCAAAGATGACTTACCCTTTTCTTACCTTGGGTAGATTACAGACCAAGAATAGAGGACTTTGTCCTCTGTCTGCTTGTCTTCCATTCTGCAAGGTTTTCCATCCACTTATTTATTTCATGCCATAATCAATTAAGTTAATTACTGATTTTACTGTTCATTTTACCGTGAAGGAGGCTGAACGTAGGAACAGGTTTCCCAGAGAGGTTGTGGAGTCTCAACCTTTTGGTAGTCAGAAGGTTTAGACTCTTGGTAGTCACAACCCAAATGGAAAAGGCCCTAGGCAACCTGCTCTACCTGACCCTGCTTTGAGTGAGGGCTTGGACTAGACAATCTCCACAGGTTTCCTTCCCCTTCTCAGCTACTCTGTGATTCCATAGCTGCTTGAGGTAAACCGATTTAGAGAATTTCCCTGTTGCACATGGTTCAGCCATTTTCCATGTTAGAGCTAAAACCAGTAACAGTCACGATAATCTACTGCTTTAAGACTAAAAGAATAGCCATTTTCTCCTTATTATAGTTTCTGTTTACATTTTTCCTTTTCTTCCCAACTTTCCCCCAATTTCCTTCCTAACATAATTCCTCAAATTTGATTGGTATGAAACTATGTACTACTGGAAAAGATGTGTAAAGTACTGCAGATCCTTCCACAGTACACCAGCTATATTTCTGTATTCAACCTTCAAAATTGCCTTCAAACAACTGGTTTCTCTGAAATCATTCCTCTTCCAGAGGAATAAAAATATTCTTCCAGAATAATTTCAGCAACTGAAAAAAACTACCATGGTCACTGAAGCAATACTTTCCTGCTCAGTCCCTAAAATAGACAGGCTTTTACCAGGTTAATTTGATGTGCCAAATATTCTATATAACTTGATTATTAAGGACAGCTAATTTTTCACTGGGAGTCATAATTGTAGAAAACACCTATGCTTTCTAATCCTGGTGAAGCTTGAATGCGTCTATTCCAAATGCTAATGATTTCTTCAAGGTATCAGTAGAAAATGAGAAAATATTAACTGTTTGAATATTGCTCAAAGAACTGAATCAAAAAGTTTTGAAGTCTGTCTCTCTGCTGCCATGAATTGTCTGCACATCACTGCATCTGCCTCTATACATTGCTATGCATTTGCTCATATCCTCTGTTTCAATGTCAGCCTAAGACTAATGGTCCCACCTGTGCCTATTCTATTGTCACTTAAATTCCTTCTAAAGTCCCATATTTCCCATATCATCTAGAAGCATACCCCTTCCATCTGTCTTCTCTACTTGAAAATAAAAAAGAGAATACCAAAGAGTATATAACAGTCCAACATGAATTACATCTCTGTACGACTTGTCATCTCAATCACTGTTTTCTCCAGTAAAGCCTAGAGACTTTTAACTAGAATAACCACAATTTATGAAAAAAGTAATTTATTTTTTCTGGATTGGGACTTTGGATGATACACTTTTCAGGCCAGGAATTTTACTTACTTCCTTTGTTCCAGAGACTGCAAAAGACTGTTTATCTGAAAACTAGCATAATAGCAAGTCCTAGTGATTTTCATTAGAAAACTGGAACTTGCCTTATAAATTTGTATAAAGGTATTCCGCTTTAGAAATGGTCAAGAGTTCTCAAGTGTGAAAAAAATAAAACATTTTACATAGTAAGTTTTCTTTCTTTTCAGAAGGTTCTAGACTCAAGACTAGATATTATATAGCTATTGAAAATCTTAACAATTGCCTCTGCAGAACTGTGTGAAAAACCTGGAGGTTTAGCTTCAGTATAATTCCCCTCATTATCTCACAGGTACAGCAATCCTACTATGAATACAGGTGATAGGAAATATATTTACAAAATTCCAGAAAATTATTTAAAAATATTTTACTTGTTGGATTTTTTTTTTTCCCAATTTCATAGGCAGTTTCAGTCATAACTAGGAAGTCCGACACCAGCACAATTGACCCAAGGTCTATGCATGAAAGTAGAAATGGTTCCTAAAAGATTACAGAATGTAATATTTCCTGCCATAGCCAGTGACAACTGGAGATACCTAGTGGTTATTTGCAATATTCAGATCCTGCAAGTAGAAAATCTTAGGTAATAAAAACTTTAGTGGTTCTTGTCCTTTATTAGTCCTGTTTCAAAATTCAGTATCAATCAGATTTTTTTTTCTTGTGAGCTGAATCTGAAATGTGGAAAGTTTGACATTAACATCAGCAGTTCATCTTAAATCTTCAGAGACATTGTAAGTATTTTTCTTTTTTTTTTTTTAAGTGTTTCTCTCATGATTACTAATGATCTGTAATCGCGTATCATTTTCAACTTATGTGTATGTATCTTTTTTATGTATGTATCTTTTTCAGCTTTCTCTTCACATACCTCACCCATTTAAAAATACATTAAAAATTACCCCTTGACTATTACTGTGTTACAGCAGGAGAACTCATAACAGCAAGGTTATTTAAATGTTTGGATTCTAATTCTATTAGTCAAAGACATTTTAATTTAAAAAGAAACTAAAGAAGAAACTTTTTACAGTAAAAAAAAATCAAAAAATTCTGGAAACAATGTTAGTGTCTGTGGACATAGAAATATGAACTATAATACTGTTCCCAGTCTTTGACTGAAGCCTGCTATGGTTATGGTGAACACTATTTTTTAATCTAATTTTGTTGCAAACCTTTGAAACTGCATGCTAAGTATGCATGCTGTGATTGCTGAGATTTCTCTTAGCCCAAAATAGAAGCAAACTACTTCTGTGCAATGTGTGAGCTAGTGCTGTGAATCTTTGTTTGGCCATCTCTGTATATCAGGTCTATGTTCTTATAATACGTGCAGCAGGCTATTCCCCGCCTAAAAGGTCTACAGAACACAGAAGTAGGTAATTGTCCTTACAGTGTGATATGTCCTATCGCATGTGGGGGTAGTATGGCAGTGACAGTCTGTAACCTCGTTGCTGGCGAGGGAAATTTCTTCCCAGACTCCACTGCCTGTATCGACAGAGGGTTGACCCCAAGTGCAGCTCCAGAATGTCACAGGTAGTACACAGGTCCTCTGTCATGTCTGCCATCTCAAGCAGATGTTTTAGATAAATGAGCATCCTGATGGAAGCAGGTGCCTAAGAGTGAGCAATGGAATTGATCTCTACATCTTTGTTGAATATTATGGATGCTTAGACACATCTCTAGAGAGATGGACTATGGACCTTCAGAACTCTATGGACTTTCAGAACTCTATTTTGTTGCCATATGCAACTATCTAGTAAATTCAGGAAGTCCCATATATCTGAGATATTCACTTGGTGCTGGGAGATATGATTGGGACCTAAAGGAGACCCACTACCATTCCTTCTAGCATCAGTCTGCAGCCAGATGGACATACAAAAAGGTACTAGAGACATGTCTGGACAGCTGAACTGGTCCCATAAACTCAGGAGGAAAGCAAAACTGTGAAGGAGACTTTAAGTGTCTAACACTCCTTCACAGTTTTCCTTTCTTCCTGGGTTTATGGGTAATGTCTAACACTTAGATATTTAAAGTTAAAATCTCCATATAACAATGTAGATCCCAAAAGGAAAGCAAAGAATTAAAATTTGAGTCTACTTCTTAGTTCTTTTTCATCTTTCACTTCTTTAAACTTTTATTCTTTTTCCTAAGAATCTACAGGAACAGCAGATTTTGAACTTCAAATTTTTTTCAGGAATTTCAGTGCAACTTACAGATATTAAGCTATGAGAGAATGCCATCTACTTTGATCTCCCTTCTCTCTCCCCATTATGATTAAAGGCAGCTTAATTTAATGACTTCAGAGCTTTGTACAGAACAGACAGATATTGAAATCAAGGGAAGAACACATATAGTCTTCATCAGAGTTCAGGGAAAAAAACAACCAACCAACCAAACAAACAAAAAGCTAAAACCCTCCAAGCCAATCACTGCACCAGATGTCAAACCCAATTGTAAAAAATCATCCTGAAATATGTATTGTTATGCATCTATAACACTATATATTGAATTAAATGTAGTCAGTATTTAGAAGACTAATAAAATGCCAGATCCTATCTTCTTTATTTCTGAAGACTGCAAAAGAAAAACATGATTAACTGTTTGGACTCTGTCTCTCATCAATGAATGCTTGTATAAACAAAAGTTGAAAATTTGTGGTGTGTTGCTCAAGACTGAAGAGCAGTTTTACATACAGAAACCTGAGAGATGGACACCAAGTCAGCACACATGGAAGCTGTGTACCAGATACCAGCAATAGTGCCTGATTGGCTTGAGTAATTATAAAGATCAGAACTAGATGATATTCAGGAAGCAGTGAATGTTTCAAATCCCAAGGAAGTCACTGAGAAGTAATAAAGTTTAACACTTCACCAGATCTGATCTGACACTGTTTTACTGGAGGTTAGATGAAAGTCTGTTTAAACTACCGTAGTTTAGAGATGGAATAGCTCTTGATGGAACCTATTATTCTCCAAAATTCCAAATAGAAACAAAATAGAGACTAAACATCCAGATTATAAAAGCCATATAGATGTAAGTATCCATACTATAGTATCCAATAGGCTGAAGAGAATTCAAAATATAAAAATAATGCATTTCTAAGATCTTTCAATATTTTCAAATCAGTATAAAAAAATGCATTCGTCTTTAGATTTAGAGATCACAATTTAAAAAGGCCCAAGTCACTGGCTTTTTGTAAAGACCAACAGGTTGGTCCAAAGACCAAAGATATTGATAGAAAGGTTTCCATAAGCTTTCAGGAAGTTTGATAAACAACAGTTAAACAGACACCTAGCATACCATTTAAGGATTCTGCAAAAACAAGCAATATCTCTGCCCTGCCCCAGAAAAAATAAAAATGACAAAATAAAATCCATAAGTGCTTAACGAACTCCTTGATAAATCCTGTGAAAATTATGGCCATTTCCTCCCATTACCTCAAGCCCTAGTTTTTGGGTTACTAAGAAATATCAGGTTTATTTTTAACTTTAATGCTAAGAAGGAATTATTTCAGCTATGCTTTCCTCTGGTCAGCAAGGCTGCATATGTGTATTTCATTGAATCGGGGCTCAGAGCATTCCCATCAACAACAGGAAGACACTAATTAGTTTACTAAGGTCCATGAATGAGACTGGTACCTATTTTTGAAATTTTATGTAACTTCTAAAATCCACCAGAATACAGAAGGCTGTCCCAACATCTGGAAGTGCTTAAATAGAATTCACTTACTAACAGATGACTGTGGAACAGATTTATTGGTATATAAAAATGTAAGTCAAAGTGATTAGATGGTGACATTATTGACATTATGTTACTTATGTAGAATCTTCACTTTAGACTAAAATGCAGTCATTTCCTGCTTTACTTTGAAAGATTTAAGAACAAGTTTTGAAAAGGAATGTATTAAAATTAATCTTAATTTTGAAAACTAACATATGTAAAGATAATTACTTGCCTTACTAATGGATTTCAGCAGTAACCAGTTTTTTTTAGCCCTGTGAATAAATTAAAATGGTCCTTATCTTATTAATATGAAAATCCTTTCTGTGCTCTCTCTATCCGGTACATAGGTAATTAAGGATTTAAAGGCCCTTTCCCTGATTCTCCTCAGTAAGGCAGGTAAAATCACAGTGAGTTTGTGACTACCTGTGCAAATCCTCTAGATTATAGATATCAATGCCCAGTGTTTACTCATTTTGAAAGTTCTGGAAACATAAGTATAGATAAATTCAAAGGAACTTCCATTTCACAGTCCCCATTCATTGATAAATTAAAGCCGAAAAGGAACTTGTTCTCTGATAACATATAGGAGTATGAATAGACTTAAACTAAAGATCTGATATATTATTCCCTGTACGCATGTTTGAGAAGCTGGCAAGTGAGGTCATGTTGTCTTTTTTACAGGTATTGATAAAGATATGGTGAAGAACTAGGGATTAAGTTCACAGAGAGCATTGCAATGCCTAACTTTTAAGTATCCAGGAGACTAAGTTGTCCAGGCTTTTCTACATAATGCACCAAGATAATACACTTAGCAAAAGTGTTTGCAAAAACTAGCATACTGAATAGGAAGCCCTGAAACCACAGCCATCTGAAAGGCTCTGTATAGAAATGCAGCAGCTGATCTGGTGGCTGAAAGTCAAACCAAGGAGGCTAGATTCAGCTGACATTAGATGTTTGGGATTCCTCATAGGTCTTGGTGTTTCTCAGTTCAGCTCAAACTGATTAATATACCACAAAATATGTGGGGAATTTTCTTATTTTAACTAATAGGTATAACTACTAAAGAATACTTTTGGACGGAAGGGATAGCTGTTATTTAAATCCAGAGTTCATATTTCCTCCTCCTGTTCTCCTTCCTGCTTGTGCAGGGTGGAGCTTGATCATTGTTTTAAAACATAGTGAGATTTCTAGAGGTTGTTCATTGGTAGCTGGTCTTCTATGTCCCAACAGAACTTGAACATCCAGGAAGTTTCACAAAGTTCAAGCTGTTTTCCTTTCATTAACATTTGCTCTTTTCCAACCATTACATTCCTTGATGAAAACCAGTCAGCAATAAGACCAGAGGAACAGTCCATAATACTCTTGCTTAATCAGCTGAACAGGTCTCTGTAGGTAGAACCAGTCCCATTCCATCTTTCTGGTGGCATGGAAGCATATGTTTGGAAACTTCTCCTCCCTCATTACGCATGGCTCCATTTTCCTCCTTTCTTCTTGTGCTTGCCTAACTTGATTATGACCACATTTCTTCTCTGATCCTGATTACTGCCTGGCTGGCTGATTAGTGTTGCTTAGCATTTTAATGAGTTTTGTGACTTCATCTGAAGGCAATGTACTCATGGAGACAAGAAGAAATTGGCATATAAAAGTCTGGGAAAGTAAGATACTTATAATGTGGCTGATATAAGTTACATGATTTAGGATCTGGATTTCTAAAGTACTGATAACTTTGTAAGAAGTTATGACTGCCATTCATTTTTTGTGAAGCCTAAAGTATTACAAGCCAGTGAAAAATAATCAAAGAGTTTAACCTGAATTAAGCTGTTAATTTTACAACAATTTCTTCTTATAGAAGTACATTTGAACTAAGAATGACCTGATATTGTATGGTATATTCATGCTTTGCAAATTTATATCGTAATCAGCTGATTACAGCTATTTATTATTTAGCAACATGAAAAAAATCTATATGATGTATAAAAAGAGATGAGTAGGACTTCTTACACAGTTTTATATTTTTATACTTTTTTATTTTACAAAAGAAACCCATGGGCTTTTTTCTGAGGTGTTATAGGAGGTTGGTTTGAGGACAAGAAATATTAGATTCTTCAGATTCTGCTCAGATACAGATCAATCTTCATGCTGCAGATACATTATCATTCCTGAGAGAGCATTGTGTGTGTAAATAGATTATAAAAGGTTAGTAAATACCGTAAGCATGTTAGGCTTAGGTACCATGTATTACAGATAATTATAAGCATATAAATAGAAGGTTTTGCAGTTAACCTATTGATCCATTGAACTCTATAGCAATTTACAGTAACTGGCTGACCACTCAACAAGTCATATATAATCCTCTATTATCCTTTATATATGGCCATCAATAAAATGTATTTTAAAATAAAACATGTTTCAAATGTATATTTAAAACTACTTCTCATAAATGGCTAGGTTTAATTAGTGATGACTGTCACTGTTTTTTTGTGAGCTCTGATTTATGAGCTTGAATAGTTTGGGGGTTTCCTGCCCCTTGCTTTCTACTTTATCCTTCTCTCAGAAAAGTCTTCTTTGATAAGGAAAAGCTATTTTTTTATATAGGAATAGCTATTTGAGAAGCATTGGTGCAACCCATGTATTATACAAAACTTTACCAGTGTACTGCTACTGAAATGGGTTTTCTTTAATACAATAGGCTATTATTAAAAATAATTAAAAGATGATGTACAAGTCACAAGAGTTATCCATGAAGCAGGGTGGGCCATTGGGAAACTAGTACAATCACCTTTCTATGTAATTAGACTGAATTGACTCAATAAATATTTGTTGGTATAAATTTATTTCTATTATTCATCTATACAATTCCCAATCATTATCAAGAACTTCCCTCATCTACTCATTTTAACTGAAGATCAGAAAGTAAATGTGGCATAAATGCTGTTCTTATCAATATGCTTTTTTGAAAAGCACAAAGGGAATTTTGAAGAATTTGTTCCTTTTTTTTTACTTAATTGACAAACACAGTAGAGCTCCCCCCACCACACACACACACAATTATTTTGTTTGTGCAAATGGTAAAATTATGAAAATTCTTCTGCTCTGGAGCCTATAACTGCACAGCAACACTGTGTGTGAAAGCAGGTTTATAGCGCCTAACAGCACTGTAAGTGCTTAACCGTAATTTCTAATGATGTCTGTTGGACTTTAGGGATTATATATCTGTTTAAAAATTAATTTCATGGATGCAAGGGTTTTTTGGTCTAAAGAAATTGCAGATTCACATTCGTCGTGCATATTTGACCTCTGCCCTTACATTCTCAATCAGAAAGGGCATGAGGCTGTTGTCTTTTTCTGTCAAAGTGAGTAAAACTGCCATTCGCTCCATTAATGAGAAATTCAGCCATTGATCTGATCTTTGCTCCACTGCCATTGATTTCTGCTCTTTGTTTTGTCATTTGGACCTAGAACTGTCAATAAGTTATTGACCGAAGAATAGAAAGTCAATCATTTGTATTCTCCTTAGAGCTTGTGAAAATTGAATTTATCTTCATATTCATTGACATTTTACTATGAAATTCTGAGCCTGTAATAAAGCTGTTTCCAGTTATTCTGCATATGAGAAGTTTATGATTATGAAAGATAATTTTTGACACTATTAATTTACAGATTAATGGTTTCTAAATGGCAATAGAGAACAACCCAGCATTAAAGATCTATAAATCAGCATATGTAGAATATCTTTTGCAATAAATTAAAACCATAGCACCTCTGATAGTATAGCACGTTACGTCCATGCATCAATACCTGAATTGCTATTAGGTTTTATTCTGGGTTCTTTTAATACAAGGAAAGAGCAAACAAAACAAGTGCAGAATATAGAAAGCATTCACAGGAAACTATC
The DNA here is from genome assembly GCF_026419915.1 of Harpia harpyja. Lineage (NCBI taxonomy): Eukaryota > Metazoa > Chordata > Aves > Accipitriformes > Accipitridae > Harpia > Harpia harpyja. Next base: position 17,275,969 of record NC_068942.1, on the reverse strand, counting down.
AACTGCAAATTTCGATGTGTTATAGAAAAGAAGGTTTGAGGCAGAAAGGATGATTTCAGAGACCTTTTTTATATATAGATTTATAAAGAAGTCATTGCTAGATTTAATTTTCTATTTGGATCACTAGTTACATGTCCACTTCGAGGAATTCTGAATTGTATGTTGGATGATCTCAGATTTAGAGGCATACTTGGGTCATTAGTTTTTCAAGTAACATTTTTTCAGGTCACTAGATTCTCTGAGAGTCATTTTTTATGATATATTTTACTTGATACTTCTGTACATGGTTTTTCAATTGAGTCCTCTGGGTAAACTAACAAAGACAAGTAAAGGCCAAAAAAATGTAGGCAGCTGTATAAGCCATGTTGCCAAGGAACATTAAGTACCCTTTCATTTGACCAGATACCCTGTGTCAAATACATACATTATTGGAAGATAGCCTGCTAAAGGTATATGACAGGAAACAAACTGTCTCCAGCAGTTCAAGGAGCTGCTCACTTGGCACTTAGAGACACAAGGAAGACAACAGAAATAAATACCCGTATGTGTCAGAAAATACCAGTTCTTCTCAAAGAACATGTATCAAGAATCATGACATCATAGACAAATTTTACTGGTGGTTATAAAAGACTTGGAATGGGAATCAAAATATTGGTGAAATTATCAGGAGCAGATTAAATAGATCATGGTAGTATTGCAGAAGAAAAATTATGACTATTCAGGACATATTCAAGACAATCACAAGATTCCCATCAGTTTTCAGAAAATTCGTGTTGGTTGGGCTGTTGCTGTTGATGATGTTCTAGATTCACTACCCATGTTTTTATAAAAAGGATCAATTCCTATTTTCCTGATTCAGGACAAATAAATGCTGCAATAATACAAATGTGTCTGAAATGGACAAGGGAGATAATTGTTTTTATTTTGAGAAATTCAGATAAAAGTGAAAATATTTAACTTTTGATTATACAGACATGGAAAATAATCTTTGTAATTTGCCCTAGTGATAATTTGGAACCAATACAGAATGGAAGGAATGCCGAAATGTGACAAGTTTTCATTGCAGAGAAGCCCTTTTCAGTGTTCCACTGAGGACTGTGCTATTATTGATTTGACCAGATGCACACCCTGTAGAGAGTTTCATTCACTGTACACACAAGACATATCACAACTTCTCAATAAATGCTCTCCTTTAACAATGACAGTCATGCAATACACACTTATACTCACCTATGAAAATATATATGAGACTGTGTGCACATAAGGAGGCCAGAAGAATTTTCCACAGCTCCACAGTTTTATACAGAAAAAGCACTGTTGTGTGCTACAGTTGAGCATCCTGATGGAATCCAGCAGGACAATGCCAGTATATACACTTGTTTGCTTAACAATGGTTTAAGATACTAAATCTGTAGTCATGGTATGGCTACTCTAGTATACTGGTTTTGGCTGGGATAGAGTTAATTTTCTTCATAGTAGCTAACATAGGGCTGTGTTTTGGATTTGTGCTGGGAACAGTGTTGATTGATAATGCTGAGATGTTTTTGTTACTGCTGAGCAGTGCTTACACAGAGCCAAGAGCTTTGCTGCTTCTCACCCCACCCCACCAGTGAGCAGGCTGGGGGGGCACAAGGAGTTGGGAGGGGACACAGCCGGGACAGCTGACCCCGACTGACCCAAGGGATATCCCAGACCATATGATGTCATGCTCAGCATATACAGCTGGGGGAAGAAGAAGGAAGGGGGGGACATTCGGAGGGATGATGTTTGTCTTCCCAAGTCACCGTTAGGCATGCTGGAGCCCTGCTTTCCTGGAGATGGCTGAACACCTGCCTGCCCATGGGAAATAGTGAATGAATTCCTTGTTTTGCTTTGCTTGTGTGTGCAGCTTTTGCTTTCCCTATTAAAGTGTCTTTATCTCAACCTATGAATTTTCTCATTTTTATTCTTCTGATTCTCTCCTCCACCCCCCCGGGGGGGGGAGTGAGCAAGTGGCTGTGTGGTGCTTAGTTGCCGGCTGGGGTTAAACCACATCTAGGTACGCAGTGAGCACCCAGTGAAGATTCAGAGGTTATGTATATTTTTTAACCATCAAAATTTCCTGATGTTAGTAGAGGAGATCTTCATATTTACTATCATAAATCACTACTTGCTTATAATTTTTGTTAAGGATCTGGTTAAATGCATAATAATTTCTACTCAGATCAAAAGGCAAGTCAACACTAAGATTTCCATTGATTTTGAGGAATTTTATGTTTTGCTATTTAATAAAGTTCTGGAAGCTTAATCACTCTATATGCAACGGACATATTTTTTGGGACATAATTCTATACACAAAGAATTCCCAACCACTTAACTTTCTTATATGTGAGAGGTGCCACTGCACTAACATCACTCCCCCTTTCTTTTCACACAAGTGCCATGTGTCATGAGACCACTGACACCCAACATGTTTGGAAATTTATCCGAAGCAAGATAAAGTTTTGAAATCCAAAGAAATTCCATGTTTACCTGAATGAGGAAACACTTAGCAGAACACTTTTCATATTTATGTATTTATTATGCTCATGATGATCTATAGCTGCATGTTGAAAGCATGAGAACTGTATATTGAAAAGGGGAAAAATCTTCGAGGTAAGTTAAGAGGCAAAAGGTAGGTGATCTCTTTGAAGGTGAGTAACAAATACAATTACCGCAGGTGTCTGAAAATTATAGCTACCAGTTCTGCATATAATAATGAATTGTATACAGCAATTTGGACAAATGAAGAAATATGTTCCATGCTAGTAGACAAACATGATCTATTACAGAGTTTTATCGAGTTTAAGTACCTTGTGGTTTTATATTTTTGGGTCCAAATACTAAGAATAAGACAGCTATTACATTTTTCACAGTTCATTTCTGTTTTTTGCCCTGCAGACCTTGTATAACAGGAAAAGGCGATCCTAAGTTAAGTCTGCAAATTCATTGATTCTCAGGAATGCACAGCCAGTGGTGTTTAATGACCCATATTGGCTTGCTCAATAGGAACTGTTCTGCCCTCCTAAAATGGATGGGCTATCGCTTAGAAATATGTACTTTTACATTATTTTTTATTTTAGTATATTAGCTTTGCACTCCAATCTACTAGAAGAGATTTTAGAGAGATTTGATCACTGGGGTGGGGGGAGGAAGGCAGCCTATAAATTGCTTTCCCAGCAGGGAAAAATTGTTTTTGCTTAATTTAACTAAATCGGTTCCTTTGCCTAGACAACCAAGGTGTATACTCTATAAACTTTATTTTTCAAAACAGCTTTAGTAACCCATTACAATTAAAACAATTCCAGGTTTTCATATGCTAGCTTTCTCTGTATTTCACTACCCCTTTCTAATCTTCTCAATGTAAAAGCAGGAAAAAAATTATTATGACTGAATCACTGAGAGAAATATATATGATTTATGTATTGAATGATCTTGCTGATTTTCACTTTTTCAGTGGAGTGCTTCATTTATTTGCATTCAAAAGAACCTTTTATCCAAATATTGTATTCAAGAATTGTGGTGTTCAAGAAGTGAAACTTGGAAAAGCAAGTTCCTAAGATAAACCACAATTTTATTATAAACTTTTATTTGTGCTTAAACATCTAGAGATTGGTAATTAAAAAATAATAATAATAATTCTTGTCCTGTTTCATTTACATAAGAATTCTCAAATTCAAGGTTCCCACAAGAAAAGGACTAAATTAAAATGAAGTCCCCTAAGAAACTGTCATAGAGCATAAAGAAAGACTGACTGACTATGAGGCCTTTAACATAGGAAAAGTCCATTCCTAAAGGCAGTTCTGGAGAAGTTTTGGCACTGATCTCAACCTTAAACCAGAGTGTATTCTTGTGACAAGGACAATTTGTTTGAAATTAATGAATTTCCAAACTTAACAAGTTAGTTTCTTTCATATCAGAGACCCCAGAACAGCAAGGAGAGCAGAAGATATTGCACTGCGAAGTATTTACACTTTTAGGCTTTTCACTTGCTTTCAACTCTGTTATTTTTGTCATCTAAAAAAGAGATAATATTAAATTCATTTAGAGAAACTGAATCATGAAACCTTTTTATCAAATGTAAAGATGAAGTGAACGTAAACCTATAAGTGGCATTTAATCAGTTTCATTATTTAAATTTAATGCACAGCCATCAAAACATAATCAGGAAAAGCTACCAGTGTTTTGTCAGTCACTGCACAAACTGATTGACACAGAACCCTGTGTGAAATTGTTTATGTTATATAGATGTATAGGTATATAAAGATATAAACATCTACCTTCAGTCACACAATAGTGAAGAGATCATCAAGCTTGTAATACTTCTGTTTCTTAATTAAAATGTGTATCAGTGCAATCATTTTCTCCAAACGTGAGAGAATGTTGTAAGACCTTAAGGGTATGGGCTAAAAGTAGGGGTTTGCCACATTTGTTAGTTCAATTGAATTAGATTAACATGGATGAAAGCATGGGTGGGGGGCTGAAATGCAAACAACCTGAATCTTGAAGTTTTAATTATAGCATATCCTTTTAGCCTAGGCAGCTAGGCCTGAGAATCATCAAGTATGGTCCCAAGAGAAAGGGTTCAGCACTACTTCTATTATGAAACACAATACATGCTTTCAAACTGCTTGTAAACTCTTCCCAACATGAATTAAATTTCCAAGTGTTCCAAAAAGTACTTTGTGGGTTTTTAAGTCATTTTAAATAGATCTTACTTCCTGATCAATATCCTCCCATTTGTTGGCATACCCATGTGCCCCATTAAAGATACGGATATTTTTCTCTTATCCTCTCTCCCTGATTTGCAGCATGATGCGTGAAACAGATAAAGTGGGATGAGATCACCCTGTGTTTGCTATTGTAATTTCACGAAATTGTATTTCAATTAAATAGATCTGGCATTATTTCTTAGGAAAGCTGTTAATTATTCTGTGCCAGGAAAAAAGATTTCAGAGAGAAATTTCCCTTAAGTGAAGTCAGTGGGAGTTGCTGTTATCAAAAATTTGTCAGCAATCTTCCAACAATTGTGATTTTTCATGGCAATTCTCACAGAAAAAAAAAGTGCTCTACTGAAAACTAGTCTGCCACTTCAAAGTAAAAAAAAAAAGTGCTGTTATTAATTAGCTGAACTTTTAAATTTAATTTAATTTGCATAGACATATATGTTTCCTTCAAAAATAAAAGTATTAAAAATCATTGTTACTGGGTGTTTTACATAGTTTTTCTCCCTGTGTTAATTATTGGTCTATACTACCCCTATTTCTGCTATTGTTTGGGTCTCTATAGACCATGTCATTCTTTGATCATTCTCATAATTCCTCACTATTACCACTGCTTGCTAATGACAAGTGAGGTTTTTGGTTTTTTTTAACTCTTGTTGAAAAATTAAGGTCAGCTTTTATGATCTTATAAGGAATATACCTTTAGTTTTTCCTCTGCCTGCTATTGAAATCAAAATCAGAATAGGCATGACTTTCCAAAAGACAAAATTTTGTGGAGGAGCCACTGCTGGCTGTTCCTTGAGGGCAGATGAGCCAGGAGTCAAGGTGACCAGTGACCGCACCAACTGGCCAGAGATGTCCCATGCCTGAGCTTGGCCAGGGTGGTGACAGTGGCAAGCTCTGTCAGTCATCTGCAGGTGATCATCAGAGAAGGTGAGCTGACAAGTGGGGTCCAGCGTCCAGCCAGGACATCCAGCCAGCACATCAGGCTTGCAGGAGACAAGACTACCTGTGACATAGGACCGAGGTCCTCCCAGGACACATGGTTGGAGACCAGTGGTTCTGCAGTGTTTCTGGGGCAGGGACTGACGTCCCTGTGCTGAGCTGAAATGGGGCTGCAGGACCATGGGCAGGCAGTGGGGAGGCGCCAGGGGATGCTAGGGATGGAGACTAAGGTCTGTTAGTGTCTTCACTTATTCCATGTACACTGACTTTGCTAGACTTTTCCCGTGTTTAGGGCAGCTGGTCCCTGACAAACCTCCTACTGATCCTAAAAAGACTTTTTCTTCCATACATCACATCTCCTCAAATCCTATTCTGAATTGTAGTTCAATATTTTAGCTGAAGGGTTTGAGTTGACTTTAGTCCTTCCTAGCAGTTGTCTAGGTCTCATATCTATATACATTAATAAGACTCATAAATTATTTGTTGAGAAATGTAACAGAAATTTCTGCTTCACATGCAATATTTAATTTCCTCTCTTACTAAACCACTGTTAATGGCCAATTTTCTAAGAAACTTGGGTTGTCCAGTTTGCCATAGGTATTGTCAGCAACAAGATTATCTTGTCAATGAACTTGTCAGCAGAATGCAAACAAGTTTTAGTTTTATCTTTACTGACCTTAAGCACTACTGTCCTTTCCACTTTCTTCACATTTCAATCATATTTGTATCATATTTTTCTTATCTGCTCTAATAGCCAAAATACCCTACCCAGAACTGCGGTTGGGCAGACAGCACATTTATTTTATTTCAGACTATGCAACAGTTTTTCCAAATGTCAAAGTATTACTGTTTCTTAAAAACGGTGAGCACTTTTTGTTCACTATAGAATACTGTCACATAAAACCAAAACTGCCATTTCCTTGTACCTCAACTTTTCTTTTCTTCTGTAATCATCTCTACAATCTGTTGCCAATGCAGAACAGACACAACACTATACAAAACATGCATCTTTATCCCAAAGCACTGACGCTGTACCCGTGCTTTCTTTGTTAGAATGCTTCTGTATTCTACCTCTTATACACAATATACACCTCAGCCTCAGCAACAGGACAACTCCAAAATATCTAGAACTTCAGTTCCTTCCAAATCAGCACCTGTAAGTTCTGATACATATTTCACATAAATACATATTCACAGTTCAAAATTCTCAAGTTTAAACCTTTTTGCTGTAGTTTATGAAGAAACATGAAAAAATCAACTTCTGCTTTTGACATGATTAATCATGAATATAAAAATTATTCAGTTTTCAATGGGCTAGTCATATGGTTTTGCATCATTTTCATATACTCAGCAGCACCATGAAATGCTGACTGGGCAAAATAAGTTTAAAAAAAATCTCCAAAATCAGTTTTTGTATTTACTTACACAGAAATAGAGGCTCAGTGATGCATAAAAGGAGCACATTCCTTTCAATATATCATGAAAAGACTGTTATGGTGCATCCTAGAGAGCCACCCAGCCTTGGAAAAAGGATCCTGATATCAGTAAGGCAATTTTTACACTGACAATCCTTAAGGCTGCCGTTTGCACTGACTGACTGATAATTGTCAATGAGTTGCTTGGAACAGTGTTTTTATAATGATGTGAAAGTTGAGGGGTAGCATACTGTAAGCATATGACTGATGGACATGTACACTCTTGACATAGGAAGGTAGAACAAAACCAGGGACCTATTTAAGAGAAAGATTTACTTTGAAGAGTATGTGCCCGATCCCAGCATAAACAGGGAGACCAAGTGCTGCTCAGATCTGATCTAAGCGGAAGCATGTAAAATCCAGGAGCAGCATCCACCTTTACAACCAACAAATGAGAATATTAAATGATTAGAGCTAGTTAGTAGCGTTTATCATTTTAACTTCTCTTAAAAAAAAAAACAACAAAACCCCCAAAAAACCAAAAACCCAACAAATCAAACTTCTAATTAAATATAACACCTGTTCCCATAGTGGCATGATTTGGCAAAGCAGAGGTTTTTCTAAGTCCTGGATAACAATGTATGAAGCTATGTAAATTTCTCTTTCAAGTTATATAGTACTAAGCCTGACTGGGAGCTTGGGGTGAGTTACCCGCCATCTCCCAGGCTCTAAGTAAAATGAGTCAAAGCTCCTTCTCTGGAGAAAACAGCACAGCATGGCTAAGCATCACATGGCTGAATTCTCGTCTGTTCCTAAAAACGGTCACCTCACGTGCGCTGCCCAAGGGCAACTGCCCCTGCCCTGTTCAGGAGAGTGCCAAGATACTAATCAGCTTGAACCAAAACCATACCAGAATCATGCTAAATATTACACTTAAAAAATGTAAGCGACCTTGCCCAGGTGCTTTGGCTTTACACCTATCTGGCTAACATATGTATCTAATATGCTAATATGGATGAAGCCAGCAGTGGTGAGGACAGTTAAAATTGCTGCTTCCTAATGAACCTGTGCAAGCTATAGCGGTATCACATTTAGTATAGTTTCATTTCTCCAGCATACCATCAGCCTTGTTTCTCACTTACACTGCTCCTCCCAATTATTTTATTTTTTTTATTTAATTTTGTGCAGGTTTCACTTGCTTCTTGCTGGATTACTGGGGAAAACAGAAGAGTTGGAGGGAAGAGAAGAACTGGTGAGGTTATTAAGAGAAGATGTCAGCCTGAGAGGAGCAGCTCTCCAGCTCTGCTATTTAAGCCTTCCAAGACAGGTTGCAGTAATGCAATCTCTTTTTCACATTTAGACTCTCCTTCTTTCTCGCAGGCCTCATTTTTTCTCTGTGAGGCATTTAATCTCTTCCATCTTTTCCTCATTCATGACCTGGTATCCAATTACAGTAACTATTCTTGCTTCCTCATGTCAGCTATATCTTTTCAGTATTTATCATTTTCAAATAGTATCTCTTACCACAGACTTTCTTCTTATTTTTAGCCTTAAAAAGCCAATTAAAATTCACAGGAGCTGATAAGTCTTAACGTTTTTCACTGTTTTTAGTGATTTTCATCACAGTCAGTTTTTATATGCAAATATAGTCTTCAGCTTGATATTTCAGAGTTAGGCAAAAACCACGGCCATTAGCAGCTTATGATTCCTACTGAAATTTGCCCCAGGTAAAATGTTTGATTCACTGTAGCTGAAGATCAGAATGATTAGAATATTAAGTTTAAATAGCTATTTTTAATGCTTCATTTGACATCTTAAAACCTGCACGCCTGTCCATTTTTAAGAGAGCTGGCAATTCTGACACAGATAACTGTCACGAGACACTACCTGTTATTGTACTTTAAGTAGATATTAATTGCTACCTTCAAGGTAGACGAGCTTGTACAAACTGATAAGATGCTTTAATTTAATTTATGTGTAATAATTACTTAAAACAAATACAATTTGTGACATTTTAAAGAAGGTGTTCTGGGCTGCAGGTGTTCATAGGGTAACATACATTAAACCCAGTTCAGTATCTTCTGTATCTCCCTATACTGCTGCATTTTCAAGAAATTTGGAATTCCAGTACATGGAGAGACTGATGTATTCTTAATGTGCAAAAATGATAGTGATAATGATATTTTTCCAGCCCCATTTCAGGAAATATGCCATGTGTGACAACATGCAGGAAGGTTCCCAACTGTTTTGATTCTCAAGAGTCAGGAAGAAAAAGCATTTGGGGGTTCTTTTAAAATAATCTGAGAATGGAAACAAGAAGCCTAGAGACTGTAGCTAAGTGTCTTTGATTACATAATTATGATTTTTTTTTTAATACATTACTTTAGTCACTGACATACCTCTTTCCCATTAGATTTAATGTTCACTAATGTAATGTATAAAAAATGAAAAGCATTCAAAAGGAAATATCTAAAAAAGGTTATTTGAAACAGTCAGCTTAGTATTCTAATTTACCTTCCAGTAAGTACTGTATTTTAAAACAAAAAAAGAAAAAGAAACAAAATACAAGAGCATCAAAATACCCTAACTAATATTATAACTTAGTCTCCAGCTGGAGACTGTGATGAGAAATAGAGAGACAGTGCTGACTTACAAAGAGGAAAATGGATTTTTCATACAAGTAAAATGTAAAGTGAGAATGTTTTGTAGGCCTCTTGGTATTTACACAAAATTCCTGCTATTGGCAGCAGACAGTCAGACATGTAATACAGACACCCCCCCCCCCCCCAACATTATCTTTTTAAAAAAGGTCATATATTATATATATTTGATTGGTATGGATTTTTTAATTTATTTCAGAAATGGTGAGTTGACAAAGCAGCACAAAATAGAATGTATCTAACTTGCTAATTCAGGAAAGAGAGGGAAAATATTTCATGAACTTGCAGACTATGAAAGGCTTAAACATGAGCCTTTGTTAAGGTTTCTGGATGTCTCTGAATAACCACTTGCACAGCTAATTTTTTTTTTCCTGACGAAAATATAGGTGATAAGGACTTCAGTTGTCCCATCAATGAGTCATTCTCTATCTCTTTCTGGAAGAAAATAGCTGAGGGTGAATAGGGTGAATTAAAATTATTTTTGCTTTATTTCACTGAATGTGATGTTAAAATGCATTTCAACCAATTAAAAAAGGGGTTTATTTTACTCCAAATAATTTTTTTTTTGGAAACTTCTAAAAAAAAAAGTTCTTCACAAATTACCAAGTGAGGAAGCAGATAATTATAACCATTTGCTCAGGGATTAAAACTCCTTGCTGTGAAGATGACACATGATGTTGTGCTCAATCCGATATCTCAGGAAAACATCCTAACTACATACGCCGTGTTTAGGACAGAGGTCCGCTTCTCAGTCCTTCCTGTCAATACTATGCCGTTCCCTGAATTGACAATAAAAATTTGAACTTTAATTTTCCCAATAATTCCTTTAACAGTGCAGAGACATGGCATTCAGATAGGGATTCCTTACCTTTTGGGGAGGTTGTAGTTAAAAACACATCTGTGACAGAGAATAAATAGTAGTAAAGAGCTTCACTTGTGTCATAAACATCTGAAATACACTTCATGTACTGACAGATTGCAGTTCCAAGAGCAAACATGCCCAGAGAGGCCATCTCACAACACCCCTCAGGGATCATTCACTATGGCTGAGGCCTCTGATTTCTCAGCTCCTGCAAGAAGGGAATGACACATTTGGTTGTAAATATAGCCCCCTGATTTGTAAATTTATTTTTGACCCCAGTTTTCTGCTTCAATGTTTTCCAAGAAAACCATTTAATCTAAATTCCTAATTTGTTTCAGGAAAGCCAAAACGATGATGTTTCTGTTCCCCCCCAGTGCAATTCCAGATGTTCAGTGAAGACTTTTCAGAGATGTACCCTAGAAGAATACTGTTTAGTGCTTCTTTAGACTTTTCCAGATATCTTCTATGAAGATTTCGATATTTTCCACTATTCCTATTTATTTTTCAATACAGAAAGACCTCTCATAGTGTTCATTCTTGAAATCTGACTTTCTTTGCAACTCCAAGATTTTTATGCTATAAACTAGAATAACTAATAAAATAATGTTTACAATGAACACTATATAAATCTGAGTTTTACCAGTAATTTTAGTACAGCATACCACAGCTTAAAATACTAATTCGATTACAGAGAGGTAGTCTGAGAAAGGTGTATTTTGTATCAAACAAAACCAGAAGGTTTTATTTGGAAACAAGAAAGCAAGTAATTAGCATCTGAGAAATTGTTAAAGGTTTGAGTAGCTTACAGGACTTCAAACTTTAAAAAGTATTGTCTGTTACAAACAATCCTCCAACTCTTTTAAACAGCAATGAATACCTTTATGATGCAGTTAGGAGACTATATGAGCCACTTTCTCATTGTATTACCACAGTGCATCTGTGTATAGCACAGGTGATGTATCAGGAGATGTTAAGGGTAGGAGGACAGGCGAAAACTTCCCCTTACCCTCCAGTAAGTTTGGTGCTGTCTGTAAAAAATCAGTTTTGCATATTTTGCAAAGAGGCAAGAGTTCAGAGTCATGGTTGTTTGAAAAACAGAACATTAAAATAGAATTCACATACATATTTGACTTTTCTGTCATAGGTATTTGACTTTTCTCTGACTACTATATTCTAAGAAAAAATTATCCAATATATATTTATTTTCAGCTTTGATTTGCTTTTAAAATTTTCCTTCTGTGAAGACAGACTACAAAAAGAGTCTCCTCCATTCACTCTTACTTTTTTTCCCATTAATACAATGTATATCCACCCATATTAACATTCTGGCTGTGTGATTCATCCCACCATGTTGCGGTAATTGCTATGTTTTCACACTTTTCCTCCAGCATTATTGATTCAAATTCATCCTGTTTAGTACTCATGCTCTCAGACAATAGGGAACTATAGGTAAAGAAAATCTGCCACCTCAAAAGGATTTAGAGCCTAGCAATGGACTTCCTGCAGTTTTTGCTGTATCTTCCAGAATTTAACTTTTCATTAAAAAAAGAAAGTTCCCAGAACATCAAATTTTAGGAAAAGCCTTCACTGTGTAAAGTGTGTTCAGAAGAAAGCAATTTTTCTAACAGAAGAGTAAATTCCTCACATTCATCTTACTGCATTGTTAAATATAACAGTGTAATTACCTACACTGTTAACCAGAGAGCTGCTGATTGTCATAGCAGAACCAATAGGCTATGGCACTTATCCACTGTGACTAACTGTATCTGCCACCTCTGAGACCCCATTCATCTGAGAATGTTTCTTAAGCATAATAGAAGCTTTGACTACACAGGGTTACAACATTTTACTTTTAAAGGTTTGCTTTTTTTAAAGGAAAAATAACAAGAGAAGAATTCCAAGTTTAGTCAGCTAAAAACTGCTAGAATCTCCTAGAAAGTTGTCCAGCAGCGAAGATTATTCAGCTTAGCACATTTTGACTATCTACCCTGCATCTTAGTACAATCTTAGCACAGAGATACAGAAAACAAATCAGGAAAAATTATGTAGGAAATTTCCTACACAATTTCTAAAGTGCTGAAGAAAAAAATTTACTTATTTTCCCAAAATGGTCTCATTCACCTGACATTTGCAAGGAACCGCTAAAGGAAATTCTCCATCAATTAATCTCATATTTTTCATTAACTCTACACCTTTCTTGGCATTTCAAATTGCTTACGTAGCCACAGATACTCTTGTGGGTCAGGAGCCATGAAAAGACCCAGAGCAGAAAGCAGGAAGCAAATGAGTTCCAGACCTTGCCACACGTGCCTCTCCCCAGTTGGGTTTCACTCGCAATTTGAACTGTAATCAGAGTTTGAAAGCTCAGTCTTAGGCAGTGACAATTAGGGGGCGAAAGTAAAGGGGAGAAAAGGAGAACAGTATTACAAGCATGTGGTGAGGCGTATGTGCTAAGCACAGGGGCGGGAGGTAGTTGAGGGAAGTGGGAGGTAACAGGTTGGGTCTTGCCCTGTGCAGCGGTAGACGGAGCTGGGGCAATTCTTCCCATTTCAGATGAGGCACCCTGAGGATGATCGACACACCATAAGTTCTTGGTCTCTTTTGCTTGTCTGATGCACAACTTCGAAATAGAAAGGAAATGAAGCAGCACTAAAGAGAACTCCCTCCCAAGGTTGCTTTTTCAGTGGAAGCCTCATCTTTTTGATAACCTTACTCTTTCTTTCCATTTACACTTCTCAGACCAAAATGCTTCCACAGGAGCCATCCCCTTCATATAGACGATACAGCAATGCACTGTCCCACTTGTGGGACTTGTGTCCTTCTCTTCTAACCTGCCATGAATTTTCTTCCTGTTTGTGCTCTGTAGGCCACTTACTTAATTTTATATACTTTCAAGTGGGTGCTCTTCTAGCCAATAGCACTGTGATTAAATGCAGGGTACTTAGTGTGGAAAAGTGTGATTTTACCATTAGTAAGGCTAAATATATGTGTTTCAACGGCCCTAAGTTTGGAAATCAGAAGGATTTAAAGGATTTATGAGCAGGGAGGAAGAATAATGGCTTTTTCCCTTTCTTTTCCTCTGACCTGCATCAGAAATTTCCAAGCAATATATTTGTAACTATTACTATCATAATTGGGAAACATATCACATCAAAAATATAGTTAAAACTAGTTGAAGAAGTGCATCACAACAGAACAGTTGCAAAGAAAATGTTGAAATTACATAAAGCTGATGAAGAATTATTTTGTGAGTGGTTGCTCAGAGTGATATATTCTCTCTGGCCATAAGGTGTAGAGCTAAGTGTTAGAAGAAAATGTAAAAAACCAAAAGCATTAGCACAGTGGGACACCAGGACCCATGCCCAGTGCCCTACAGTAACAGAGATGAATAAAAATTATGCTATTCATGTAGCAAGAAATACAAATTCTGCTTACAGAGCTAGAGTTCTGAGTTCCAGTTTGAAACTCCTGGAGAGGAAAACATAAGTTTGAGGGTGGTTAGTTCTGCCATTGAGGACAATACATCCATAGTATTTAAACAACTGTAGCTGTACGTGAAAAAACAGCATCAGTAAATTTGCTTCCTTTTGGATAGTAAAAATGCCTTACCAGAAAAAATGAGGCAGTTTCTTGTTCTTTAAAGGCCCACAGAAAGTAATGAATTAATTTTTCTGTTACAGAAAATTGGAGGAAGAGAGCAGGAAAGGGTGGTGACTAGCTGGAAATGATGGACACAAACTGATGATCAGAAACTTCCCAGTTGCCAGACTGTGCCTCACTTTACCCTGGCCATCTAAAGTTGGGCAACTAATATAAGCTTTGTCAGCCAGACTCACTATTCCCAGGAAAGATATTCCATAGGTGTCTACAATAGCTGGGAGGAATCAGCATCTAGACATGACCAGCTCTATCTTATGGAAGCAAAGGAATCGTAGGCAGATAGCTTAGACTTTTATATAGCTAAATGTAGATCAGATTGGGTCCACTTGGGTAACTGCCCATATTAATCAGTTGAATGTGTCCAGGGTGTTCTCTGACACTGAGGTCTACTTGTATGATATGACCTCATGCACCCACACTACCAAACTTTTTTACTCTCCAAAATGACGTAATAGCATACAAATTGCTTGTTGGGAATGATCCATGGCCCATGTTAATTCCCCAGCTGCACTGAGGAGTTGTTCAGGTAGTACTGCTTGGGATAAATCAAAACCATGTCAGGGACTATGTTAAAAATTTAACAGTGTGTCAAGTGAAGTACTACTGCATGGAAATCTTGCCTGGCACTGTGCAATTCTCCAGTATGAAAGCAGGCCATATGTCTCTTTCCTTAATCTGTTTAGGCCACTTTAAAATCTTGTGATTTTTAATGGGTGAACATACAGCTATAAGCTTTTACCTACAAGCTATTCATCCATCACTTTTACATTAATTGCTGCTGGGCAATGTAACACTGTATACAGCTAAGTGGCAAAAGACAGGCCTCCTGCTGAAACATTCAAATAGTCCAAGTCTACTTTTAGCTAGTTAAATATCTAGCAGTTCACAGAATACTTCATTTAGCTAAACTAATGCAGTAAAACAGTAGGCGGTAAATGGTAAAGTTTTAGCTCCAGCTCACTAGTATAAAATTATCCACACAGACTTTATATCTTCTGGTTACAAATTAATAAAACAGGAATCTAAATTAGCATATTATATCAAAATATAGGTTTGCAGAGTTAGAATTCCACTTCTGGTGGATGTTTCTCATGCCAGTTTCAGACTTACACAATTTTTTTTTTTTAAATAAAATTGAAATAAAAAATATTGGAAAAATCTAGCCAATGAAGTACTGTTATCCCACTTGCAATGTCCCTGTTGTTAAATCTCCCATTACATTTTTAGTTTACATAATAATGCAGTGACAAGTGGCATAAACCCCAATGTTTTGCCTTGAATTTTATGTCATATAGAAAGAGTCGTATTCGTGCATACTATAGTATAGTAATGATAACACATGCATTCAATCTTGATCAGAGTTTTCTTCAGAGAAGACAAATATTCACACTAACTTCTGGTAAAAATCAAATAAGAGGTGTTTAAGTGGTGCTTGTAATTAACAGCAAACATAAGGAGTGGTAAGAGTAACTCTGTAGGAAGACCAGGAATTATCCTGTTTCTGGTTTTCTTGCAAAACTGCAGTTTTATAATTTACTAAGGACCAATAGGTTACATTTCTGGCTGCTTTCATGGACCTACTGTGATTGACAAGATTATAACATTTAGGCGATACAGGCAGATACAAAGATAGGGAACAGGCTGTGCTGGTGGCCCCAGTATTTTTCTGTGCCAGTGACATATTACTATGCAAACTGAGATATGGCTTGGAATATGTTGCATCTCATCTCTGTGCCTGCCTCACCTTCTAATTTTGTTTGTCTTGTCTACACAAAAGCAAAGCAGTGACAGAACCTACAAATGTCAGCTGCTAATCATATATGGTATGGATGCATATACATTTTATTTGTTTCTGGGAGGTTTAGTTTGATGTGATAAAAAGATATTTATTTTTATTATTTTATTTTCTCTTGAGATACTAGAAAGTTTATTCATATTTACAAGTATTCATATTTTTTCTTCTTTTGTACCCTCTGTTGCAGTTTTCATTATATATGTTCTCAAAGTATTTATTTCTTAAAAAAATGAAAAATGCATTTAAATAATTTTCAAATAGTTCTTTACAGCTTTAGTTTATACTTTACCACCTGGTTTTAGCAAATTAAAAAAAACCAAAATGAAACAAAACAAAACAAAACCCCAAAACAGAAAAGAACCACAACTAAAATTAAAATTAATTGCCCAAGGCAACCCAAGTGTACATACTGCATATAAGCACAATGGTATAGCAAAATCAATAAATCATGCTCTCACAGTACTATTTTGTGTTGGTGCATGGTTTTTTAATATTATTTAATTATTTTCAAAGAACCTTTCCATGTTAGGAAGAAATATATAAAACTATTTAATCAATAATATGTTACCCTTTGATGTTATCATAACTCTTTTGCTTTTATCAGGGTATGAAATGTTTACGGTTAAACAAAGCTTGCTGAATGTTTATATGATTTATCAGCTTTAGACAGGTGGTTTCTTTTCAGAAAGTAAACTGAAGACTTGGGCTCTGATCCAGGCCAGCCTATAAGCATACGCTTAATTTTAAGCACAGAAACAATGTCCTTAAAGTTATGTGCAAAAAAATTAAACACATTTTTTTCTCTTGTCTGGATCAAAATTTAAATTGGCAAGAGATGCCGGTTCTGTCCTGTCTCTTTTGGCCTTTCTGTTCTTTTTTTTTTTCTCATTACTCGGGAAACCAAAATAGTCTTAATTGTGATATAGTGTTAAATTCTATGGAGGAATGTAAAAGTTTTTCCAGTTCATACTGCAAACTGGGTAGACACCTGGAAACTTTACCTTTAGTTCTCTACACATCAGCTTGTCACCATTTTTCAACAGCTAGTTTACACTGTAATGACACTGTAAGTGGGAGCTGAAGTCGCTGTCTCCCTGCTGATGAAGTAATCAACATACACCTGTTTTCTGCTGGGGAATACGCAGCAGTCGAAGTGGTGGCTTTTTAACCTGCAAGATGGTGATAAACTAGCATGCTGTAAACATTTGAATTTGACAAACTTTCTCTTACTGTTTGCAAATTGAACATGAGCAGCAGGACACCGGCACATGCATCTCTTTCTGTGATGACAGACTATAATGTCACTGGTGAAAAACTACAGTCATGGCCAGTAAGGATAGAGAAATCTTACCGATTCTTTCATCCAGAAGACTAAAAACATTACCTAAGGTTATAATGTGAAGATTCACATATTTCCACAGCATAAGAACATGTGAGGTCATCAAAAACTTAGATTAGACAAGTCCAGGCAACTACATAAATCTATCAGAATCTTAAGAAGAACCTTCTCCTCATGGCCCCCAGCCCATGCACGAGGCACAACACATCATGCAGACTAAGGTCTTAAGTTTAAAAAAAGGACAAATAAAGAGAGAGAGAGAGAGAGAGAAACAAGTAACCATGCCCAGAGAAAGAGAACGCTGTTGCCATTGCTTAAACACATGCAAACTGAGAGAATACGTTAACTGAAATATTCCTAAATAATTCTAGGAATAAGACTACATTCACCCCAAAAAAGGGAGATAAAAGAAATTCCAAGATTTGACCTATGGGAAATACCTTCTTGACAACAACTTCAGCACTGATGATGTAAGGATCATGTCCCAGCTGAAAAGAGTTTTTATTGCCTATGGGAACACGTCTAACATCCTATCTCTAGTGACCAATCTCTGATGCTTTATGCTATCTTATCATCCCAAGCTACAAAGTGAAGATAGATATCAAAAGGAGAATAAAATATTCTTGGATCCAATAGCTGTCTACCCAAAGCCTTAAAGCTTTAGATTAACACATTACCAGACATATCATATCTAACAAAATCAACAGAGAGAGATGACTCTTTTAACCCCTCTTGGGTGGGGGACACCCACAGACTCACATGCTTTAGTCTCTGACATTATCATGATCCCTTACACATCCTACAGTTGTTTATATAAGCTTATGTTCTCCATTACAAAAAAGCTTTGGTTCTTTTCCATGGCAATCCCGTGGACTGAACATTAAGTCTTTTTTTCTATATGTTTGGCATCTTCCTATAACTAGAATATCTGAGTTCACAAGTGATCAGCTGGTCTTTGAGATCTTAAAAGGCTGTTTTTCCGAAGGCAGAAAAACACAAACAAACTGTTGCTAGTTTTAAAGTGTTTTATTTTTGTTTTGGCATATATTTCTTAAAGGAGTGGGAGGGGAGTAGCTCATTTCCCTGAACATTGTTAAAAACCCCCCACATTTCCAATTTTGACTTGCCATCAATCTCATGACCCATTGTGGTCCCCTAGTAGTCATAACCATTTCTGCCTTTTGTTTTCTTTTGTTTTCCTGGGGGGAAAGCCTTGCTTCTGTTTTCCCTCTGACATTGATGTCTTCAGATATGATACAAGTCTTCATTATTCCAAACATTGTGTCCTAGACACTCCCTTAGTAAGTCAACTGCTGAGGCCCTGCCAATCTGATCAGCGCTCTGGTCATTGTCTTGTCTTGTTCCAACGACCCTAAACAAGCTAGCATTCAAGTGTTCCCTCCTTTAGCCTAAATATGGAATATGTCCAGTCACACTTGATAACAATAGTATTATGCATAATAACATTGCGCACAAAAGAATTCTTAATATATCTTTAAAGCTATAAGTCAAATGCTAAAAAAATTAGGAAATACCAAATGTAAGTTTACTAGTGCTTTGCTTTGTCCTACATTCTCATACCATTTTTCCATGGTCGCTGCCACTTTCAGCACACTGTTAAATAAACTAAACCAAGTATTATTTCACCTGTCTTGCTCATAGTATGGCCCTCTGGCTAATTTGCCTCACACCATTCAAAAATATAATGATTAAATATCCCTTTAGCTTTTCTATGGCAGTGATCACTACAGTATCTGAATGTTTCATAAATATTAATGGGACTCTTCATAGTATCTTAGTAAGAAGAAGGGGTTAAAGAAAACTGAGGGGAATTACAAAGGAGCACAATTTGAAATCAAACTTGTTAACACAGTAATCATTAATGCATTTTCTGTTTTCAGATCAGTTCTTATAGATGACAACTGCAGCTGTGAGCTCTCAGTAGTTCTGAAGATAACCTTCCCCAAGTTAAGCCTGCAGAAAATGAGAGAGACATCATTAATGACCACTCTTTTAAAACTTTAGCTTTCAGTGACTTAAAATATTGCCAGAGATGTTTTGTAGTAGAGGTAGGAAAAAGGTTAATTCATCAGGACACTGTTTATTCCTCTTAACTATCCTCTGCCTACTTATTCAGTATACAATTTTTAGTTTAACAGGAAAAAAGGCTGATACAAGCGACATTCTTTCATTCCCTAATACTGATTCACCCTGCCAGCTTGCCATGCTCTCATTGCAGGGAGTGTGACGTAGTTATCGTATCACATATGTTCCAATAAAGGGTCTGTTCTGAACTACCAGTCTGTCTTGAACTTCTGGCTACTCATCTCAGTTTCATTTTCCTCATACAGCAAATCTTGGGTTTGTTCTTCTCAGACTCCTCATTTCAGAGTAAGACTCCTTGGTCAGTCCACAAGAACATCACCGTGTGGCAAACCCCAGCCCTGTGCTTTTTGTCTGAGCATCTCCCTTTCAGACCTCTGCTTTCTGCTAAAACCTCTTCCTCTTCCTTGCTGTGAGGGTGGGATCTGAGCAGAGGAGAGACAGGGCAGCATCCCCAAGCATGGAGTTGCATAGAAGATCCTTTGCCTCAGATTGACCTAAGTGTAGCACAGTTTTAGTAGTTTAGTCACTGAATTCTCAATAGTCTTAACTCTTGTGTCAAACCTGTATTTTTTCAAAAGCTTTTTTACAGCACAAAATTGAGATTAATTTTATCGGAGACAGAAAGCACAGTTCTGGTACAAATTCCACCTTCCTTAATGGATCAAGTACTACATTGAAAGATTTCCAGAATTTATGTTGTGAAAGTTAATATGTTCTCCATATTTATGGAAGAACATTTTGTCTGATTTTTTAATTAAAAAATAGCAACCAAAAATCCATCTGAATTGCCACAAATAGCTGTCACAAACAAATTCTGTTCAATAAGATTTAGTATAACACGATTAAAAATTACTGAAAACAAGGTCAGACAGCTTTAATGGGAGCATCCCTACTGGCTTCAACCACAATACTTCTAAAAAGATTAATGTTAATTCTTCCTTTTCCACCAGTACAGATGTTGTTAGCCCTATGTTAAAGATTCATATGATCTAGAAAAAAGGACCAAACAAAAGGACATCTGTGAAGGTTCCTGGGCACAAAGCTCAACTAGCCTGAAGTACCTGACTGCCAATTAAAAAAAAAAAAGTCCAACTTTAAAGCAACTCTGAGTCATCAGATACTTTTGTTACCTAACCACATTTATGACAACAGGCCTGTTGCCGCCTAACCTGGCCAAGTAGGCTAGAGTTCAGTCTCATGCATATAATGTGCTGGCCATTCACTAGATATTTTTTAGTATGTCCCTGCAAAGCCAAGGCTTGCACAGCTTCTTCTCGGCACTACTATTTGAACAAAAAACATTGCTTCTCTTTTTTTTTTTCAGTGAGGCTCAGGAAATAGATCCACATCTCCAGTGGAATTAGCAAACAACCACCTATCGCAATAGGAAAGGACATATCACAGGAAATAAAGGAACAGGCAATATTTAAGATGTAGTACTATGTTTTCTACTCAGTAATGTTGGTGAATCAATGAACAGCATTCTGGATTTTGCTGTTTTGCAGGAAAGCCTAATTCCTCTTGTGCCTTACACTATTGTCAGCCTTGTAGCACTTAGGTCTTCTTGTGAATGTAGTTCTTAGTCCCTACTGTATGCATTGTCCTACAGCCTTTTTGTTCTTTCTTCTCCTAGACAATCATCTCTTGATTTTTTAAATGATGTAGCAACAGATATCAGATTGGCAAGTGATTTAAAGACACTCTTAAAAATGTATATAATCTTTGACTAGATTTAATGCATTCAAACCATTTCTATTTTTCTGATAACCTCCCTAAAACTAATATAATAATATTCTCCCAATATCAAAGTTCCAGCTTTTCAGAAAATGAATAACTCATCTGCTAGTTTAAAATGTACCATCTTAATACTCATTTACTCAGGCCAACAGACCTTAAATTATTCCTGATTTAGTATTCAAAAAAACATTTCAAGAGGTATTTTCACCATTACCAAATCACATTAGCTCTGCTTTTCGGCTTCTGCAATTAATAAAACTATAGGATTTAATAAAAGACCCATGCAAAGTGTGGGAGAACAGAATGGATTAATCAAAGACATAAGATATTATATATTTTCCTAGCATTTTCCTAAATTTAATGCATAATTAGCATTCCTATTAATTATTTACCTCATATGCTACTGGTTCTAAGGATAATTTCCCAAAGTCTATATTTATAGGAAACTGGCATTTCATGCTGTAGCTATCAAATGGTGCCATATGTGCTGCCTTTTGTAAGAGAAATAATCATCTATCTTTGGAAACATTTGTTAAAATGTAAGATAAATACAATTTAATAAAGACTTCAACTGAAACCAAATTTAATATTCTCTTTTAATTCTATTCCATTCAAGCTTTTATGCCAGCTTCATCACTATTAGACTATGTGAATGCCTACCCATTTTGCATTATTCAGCTCTGTATTAGTGTGTTGGATTCATCCCAATTACCTTAAACCATCTAAAACTTAGGTATATTTAGCCTAAGAGGGTCATCTGACCATGTAGTCATACCTAGTCACCATCTAGTCACCCCAGAGGCTGATTCATCCTACCCTCAGTTTGCTATCTAAAATAGAATGGATGAATTGTTCTGTGGAGGTTCCTAGTGGTGGTAAGTTAAAACATTTGCAAACAGTAATTTATTTTGGGGTTTTTTTTTTTCGATCATGCTTCAGCATTGTGGCTGCCACAGGTGGTTAGGGAAAACATGTGCACATAGTGTTCTCTCCTCCTTCCCACTGGAGCCAGGACCATGAAGGACTGATTCTCGGTGACAGTCACCGAGAGCTTTTGAATACCATGGTACCTTCCTGACTAGTGCCATATTCTTGTTGCAAGCTCTATTATTTTTTTTTTCTCCCTAATGTTTTGTTATTTTAAACCATTTCATATCTGTTCAATCTCTTCTGTGTTTTAATGTGGACATAGATAAGAGATGGAGGTGAGCTGTTGATAATAGAATATAATGAGCCATCTCAGTGGACTTGATGTGTGATGAGACTTGGAGTCAGACGACAGATTTATGGTACTTGATTCCACAGTGACTAGAATTCAAACTCAGATGCTTAAAAGCATGGCTGTACAGACATAGCAAGAGTCATGCTTCTGGATAGCCTGTAACTATTCATGAAATTCTGTTTTGGAATTTAAATATAATGGAACTAGGAATTGTATTTAATTTTCACTTTGTCATAATGGAAAGCAAACCCAAGGTTGCAGGGCTTCAAGTCAGTCAAACATGTAGAGAGGTACAGAGAGATTTAGATACAGAAAAATCACCACCCCTCAGCACTCTGAGCCTGCAAGGCTTTGAGAACCTCAATGAATTATATTTATGACGAGCTCAGGAGAAATGATCACTCTTATGATACTCCATAGTACAAGAACAAAGGAACAGACAATTTAATTACTTGGAGACAATACTAGAAACATGGACAAAATGCTTACCACTTGACATTAGTATTCATATACCCCACCAAAATTTCATAGGTACTATGTATCAATACAAAGTCAGTAGTATTACAGAATAAAAATTTTAAAGGCCTGAATTGCTTTATAATTTTAAAGCTTGGAATGATTCTTAAAGCCTTTATCCTCATAGACATCTCTATGTTAATAGAGATGTCTTAAGTTAATATGCGTAAAAATACCAAACTTGAAGGTAAAATTTTACATGGTACAGTCCCTGCATATTGGATTTCATAACTGTAGGTGCTGACCCTGTATACTTATGCATGCACAAACACATTGCCATACTGTAACTACAGTTACAGACTCCTACCTCAGACAGTGGCTAGCACCAGATGCATCAGAGGACGGCGTGAGAATCCCACCAAAGGAGTGGGATTTATTTTTTTTTTATTCTTACAAAATCATGATCAGAATTAGACATGACACTGTGGGAGATAATAATAGGAAGGCTGGAAAAGAAAAAGGAAGCAGCTTGATTTGATTTGCATTCATCTTCACAAAACCAAATTGAAAAATAGAAAAAATGTGGACACACTTGGAATTGTGTCTGTTTTTCAGAGTCTGAAATAGACACTATTTTTAATATACCTATAAGAAGAAATAATATATAAATACTTCAACTGATTGATGAAAGACTAATTATCTGCAAGA